>NC_064602.1:88107719-88799383 GCF_943734735.2 Anopheles gambiae
CAAAATAACATTAAAACCGGAGAAAATGTCCAGCACGCACTGTACTACGGGCACAATAAAATCAACCCAAAATTGCCCCGATATCAATTATTGTAATGAGTGCACATTAGGCACCATTAATTACGACGATACAATTGCCAACCTTTGGTTGTTATTATTTTGTGTGTGTGCCGATTGCATCCCTGTCCACGGATCGATTTGCAAAGATGCAAAGTGCAACATTCCAATTTTGAGATTCCCAATCGGTGACGTTCCACCTGATTGCCACGCTAAGTCGACCAAATGTGACCATCCCCTTGGGGCTTATATTGGAGCCGGGTTGATTGGCGTACGATCGCACTTGCAACTGCGACGCTGGCCAACAATTTGGCCGCGTTTGTTGGCAATAATTTCCCAAATTTAATTATACGGATGCGAGCGCATACTTTTTTCTGATGATCCGTTCTTGGCAGAATTCCATTCGATTCGGTTGGGAGACGTGGTAACCATGGTTTTTGCTGCGCTGTGCTATGCTGTCCCACTCACAAGAAGCGCTACCACTTCACACGGTGTCTCAATCGACGGGGCGACTGTTAATGGGTGGTTTTGGGTGTTGTTTTTTGAAAAGGAAAAAGCTCTGAGCAGAAATTGAGAAGGGGTTCGAAGGTTTCTACCTTCTGCTGGAAAATAATCATGATGTTGGGGGAGAGTAGACAAAAAATCCCTATTTCCCCCACCTGTACCCTATGATTAGGCTAATAGCTTAACCGGTGGGTATTCTGCTCACGGTGTTTGTCTAGCTAATTGTCCGGCAGAGGAACCCTTTTTTACCCCCCGGCTGTTCTGCGGAAGGTGGGAGATGAATTTATAATTGGTTGATTGAAGGTATTTTTTCGATTAAGAACACAAAAATAATCTAGGAACGGTTAAAAGGTACAGTCGAATTTTGGTCCCATGTTTGTCTCATTTTGTCTTTTGGGTGAGAAAAATGTACAACATAAATAAAATTTGGAGAGTTTTTTTTTGTAAAAGGACTGAAATCCAACTTGTCTAGTGAATTTCAATCATGCATTCAAACTTAAAAAATTATAAACTGTTGGTGCCATGACCAGGATTATAAAATTAATTTAGAAAAATTCTATCACAAGGCACTCGGAATTATCTTAAGTAAATTCACTTTGATTTGATTGATTAACTTCTTCAACAACAACTTTCTCATATCAATACAAAGGTTGATGACGTGACCAGGATTATAGCTTGAGTTTGCAACTCTTGGCCAAATCGCAATCGCACTATGAACTCTTCATCTAATTGGCAAAAAAAAGGTCCATTGACCCTCTCGCAACCGTGTGACCTCAAAATATACATAATGTTCCGTCCAAGTTTTTACCGATTGACCAACAAAAAAAGGCGTTTATGAATTATGAATTTCCACGGCATGTGTATGTTGCAGCACACACGCACACACACACACAATTCGCACACTCGATGATAATTCGATTAACGGCGCTTTTGTTTTGGGGGAAGCATCCGCCAGCGAAATAGTTTCGAGGTTACGCAGTACCTCCGATCGCGTAACTTGCTTGTCATTTACTTATGTGTTTTTATGTTATTTTTTTTTGGGTTCCTTTCTTCTTCTCGACCCCATTCACTGCAACGTATCAAGGCGCATCTGCATCTCGCCAAATAACGCTACGCACGCGCGAGAAAATGCGACTGCCGCGAGAGCGAGAGAAATTTTTACTTAATTTAATTTTGATTACCAACCTTTTCCAACCCTCTTCCGCCGCACCCATCACGATCACTGCGCGATTGGAAGGTGGAATTTGCTTTCTTTCCACCGACCATCAAGCATAGTTTAGGTGTTGATGGCAAGCGAGACACAATCGGTCCCCCCGTTCGGTGCTTTCGAAGCGTTCCGGTGATCAGCTGATTTAACTGTGATCTAATTTCCCCCAGTTTCACCCTCAGCGTACGAGATCACATTTCCCCCGGCACAGTGAGGAAGGGCAAGAAAAAAGCTGCCCCCTCCTCCTTGGCCCTGTTCGCGTAACAGCATTCGTCGGAAAGGCGAAAGAAAGCGTTTAATTCGATCGCGCTACGAAAAACCTCAATATTTAGGGACAGAAGAAATAGATGGAGCCTGCTAGCAACTTGGCGCATGCGTTGGCAGCTTTTTGAGGGCATTTGAAGGCCGGAAAATTGCGGCATGAAGTAAGAAAACCCCTACACTAAACCCAGAGCTAGACCTCGAGAAACATTTATGAATAAGCATTGATGCGTTCAGTCCCCAAATCTGCATGAAGCCGCACAAATTGTGAGCGGATTACAAAACAAGCAGGGGGTTGAATATGGCACAGCGCTGATTTTCGGTACATTATTCCATTGCGAGGTTGGGGAGTTTGAGTTGATTTCACTTCTTGTTGTGAAGGTTCCACAAAAAAGCAACTTCACAATTCTGCAAACCAATTCACCGACTCAAAATACAATGTAAAATCAGCTTCACAAAAATAAGCTTCAAAACTACAGCAGCAGCAGCAGCAAAAAAAGCCCCGCCACATTCTAACGTCATAATTCAAACCATTGCTCGTTCTACGTGCACGAAAAATTGATAATCTTCCACCATAAAATTACGACCATCTCTTGCCCCACAGCCCTGTCCAGCTCTGTCCGAAAAGTAATGATCAGCTTCGATGGATCCTCCCATCGTTGCCACTTTACTGCGATCACGCTCTGAGGATCATCTTGGTGCGGCCCGCGCGGAAAGATCCTGCGCTGTGCTTCATTCTTTAATGGTTCGCTCACCGACTCCGCCAACTCCCCAGCTCATTCGCATCCTTATCGTGGGGTTTGCGTTTTTTTTTCTACCTTTTATTTTTTTATTTTCGCCTGCAACCACCGTCTGGGACGCATCCCGGATTGTGTTTCCAGTTTTATGTTATTTGAAAAATTTGTTAACTCATTCAGCGAAACGCGCCGGTTTGCCAGAGTGGCGGCGGCGGAGAATCGGAAAGTGTACGAGCCCTCCCATCGCGAACGCAACTTGCTACCTTGCTCCATTAGTGGAGCTTAGGGTATGCTTTGGGGTTTGTTGTTTTGCGCCTGTTGTCTTCCTTTTTTCCCTACATAACAAAATCCGAGCTGGAAGCAGAGAGCGTGGCTGAAATGGTGGCGCGGAAAGGGTCACGATCGCGAAAGATCGCGCGCGCGGACGTATCTCATATCTTCGGCAGTTCCCGACTCCCTCCATGCATGCTGACCTCGCGCAGTCCTTCTGTATCATCCGAGGAGGAAGAGGAGGTGTTCACTTTTATCATTCGTAAAAGTGTTTTAACCGTACCCCCGTTTTGGTTCCCTCGGTCTGGCAGAGTTAGGTTCCTTCGCGGAGGTTAGAACTTTAGAAAGAATCCGGGAAGAACCTTTTTTAGTGCGTTTCTTTCCTTGAGGAACCCTCGTTCGCCTTATTTTCAAGGCACAGCCTGCCAATAAAATGAAGCAAACCGCGCTAAAATCGCACGAATCTTCTTGCTGACCTTGCAGTCGTCATTCGCAGTGATCGAAAATCTTTTCCCGCCGCGAAAGAGTCAAAAGGACCGGACCCGAAAAACCTTTTAATTGCAATTTTCTGCCTTTATCCTTTCTGCGGCGCAGGAGCCTCCCTTTTGCTTTAGTTTTTGGCCCCACTGTGTGGTGGGTTAGGAGAAAAAGAGGTTCTCAAAACGGTCGGGCGAAAGAGAAGGATTAAAAGGCGGTTTGAAGATTGTTTGGAAGCTTTCAAGGATTTTTCATCCCGCCTACCTGCCTCGCTGCGAGAGAGAGAGAGAGCCGTTAATGGTTCAGCCCGATGAGCCCGATGGTGGATGGAATATGAAACTAAATTTGATTTATAATGAAAAGACAAACGGCAATTGTTGGGACCTGGGGCACATCTCAATTTCGGTGTGTTCCCTCCCGAAGCGGTGGTTTGGATTGTTGAAGATTTGTTCTTCTTTTTTTTTTGTGGCGGTAAATAATGAGCCAAAGCCAGCGGGATGCATTCAGCGACCAATTATTCGGTGATGAATATTTCAAGGCTACTGGCCGTACATTAGGGATTCAATTAAAGCGTTCGTTCAGTGTGTTCTTAAAGAGAAATAAATGCAAATTAATTAAAAAGAAAGAAAAACTAAACATTCCTACACGCTCTCAGTACAGCATTGCAGCATGACCTTTGCTTTCATCGTCCCCCGTCTGACCCGTCTTAATTAAGTCACACGGTTGGAGAAATTAGCTGCCTTCCCGTAATGCGGATGCACTTTCTACCCTTGCGATCCGATCCCGAGCCAGATAGGCGACGCTTGAATGACGACGGCTCTTACTTTCCCGGCCCGGTTCCCTTTGCCGGCAGGTGCGAGCGGTTGGGCGTGAACGTAAGACCCAGCGTCCCACGCTAATGATGCTGATTTGTTCATAAGGTTGATTGCATATTTTTTCACTTTTCTCCAGGGCTGGCTCCCCGATCCCAGAGGAGAGGAAATTATGTACGATCGCAGGTAATGCAGGTGAGACAGGAAAGTTCAGCAGATGTAAAAAAAAAACATACATGGCAGCATGTTTCCAAGTGGAAAGAAGAAAAAACAACTAAAACAATCAAGTGCGAACTAATGGGCTGCGATCACGATCACACAGCAAACCGCGGGTAGAGAGTGAAATGTCAAGCTGTGACAGCTGTGAGTGTCTGTGTATGTATGTATGTGTGTGTGGCAGGAGTTATGCAAACTATGTGTAGTTTAATTGATAAGAATTGTTCAATAATTAACATGTGTAAAGCAGGCAAATTCCACACAAACCATCAAAACACATTGTTTGGTGGCCATTTAATCCGGTTCGAAGGACCAAATTCACTTTCTTTGGAAGAAGGTATATTAATTGAGTTTTTCTACTGACTTTTTTTTTCCTTTGAGCTATACAACAGTGAGATTGAAAGGAAAACTTCACTCCTAATGGACGCACTCAAACAAACAAACAAAAAATCACACACGCAGGAACACTAAAAAAAAGCACGCACACATCACGGAAGCTGTCATGGGAACGGTTTGGGACTTGATGGAATCGCAGGGAAAATCGCAGCAGAACTTACCTCCGCCTAATGTTGCAACAGCCTGATGATGCTTGGTAGTGGTGGTGGCGGCCGTGGTACCGACCAGATTCCCGCTGGCCGTCTGCAGCGTCGGCGACGGTCCCATCACCCCGTACTTGATCGGTTTGAAGTGGAAGAAGGAGGGCGAATAGCCCGACCCGGCCCGGCTCAGCGAGCTGAACCGCTCCTCCCGATCCTCCACGTACAGCCCCTCCTTCCCCATCGCGGCCAGCTGGCGCCCCTTGGGCATAAACATCACCAGAAACACGGTGGACGAGGTCGCCACCAGGCCGAACGCGAGGCAAGCGTCCCGGTGCCGATCGGCCACCGCCAACCCGCACAGTGTCCACCCGAGCCAGATCGGTATGATGCCGCCGATCGCCAGCCCAATGTACGTCGCCTCCCGGTAGTTGTCCCGTATGCCGCGCGACTTGATCGCCAGTATGGCGACGAACACGATCAGAAACACGATGTAGATCAGCGAGAGCAGCAGCTCGGCGAACGGCGTGTGGCAGAGCGGTATGGTCGGCGTGGCCGTGGCGGCCAGATCGCCCGCCGTCAGCAGCAGATGGTAGCGGCTGGACACGGCCGTACTGCCAGCACCGCCCAAGCCCGCACCCACCGGCACATTATCCACACCGGGCGGGGACGTGAGCAGCCACTGGCCGCCGACCGCCACCTGTATCAGCACGGCGAACAGCAGCAGCAGCCCCTGGTACGGTGCCGGCAGGTACACGCCCCCGTTCAGGCTGATCAGAAACACACACTTCACGAGCAGCGACGCGAAGACGAGCGCGAACGCAACGCCGGCCCCGAAGCGCATCGTAGCGCAGGACAGCACGGTCGGGTTGACGGTCAGCACGGCCGCCAGCCCCGAGCAGGCGAACAGCCCGAGCAGCAGCATCTGGCCGAGGAAGAGGTGCCTCCGGCTCGGCGACGTCCGCCAGGCCTTGCACAGCACGAACACCTCGAACGCGGCCATCATCAGCATCGACAGCGAGGCGAGCACCAGCACCGGCACTACCCACGGCTCTTTGCGCAGCCCGCCCGCGTACCCGGTCGTCGACACGACCGTCGGCGGGGTCACGCTCTGGCGCGTTGTACTGCTGCTGCTGCTGCTGGTGGCAGCGGCCGGATGACGGGCGGCCAGTATGACCCCGCCGGGCCGCACCGTCGTGGAGCGGGACGCCGCGGACGACGCTGTCGATGGCACTACGAAGAACTCGGTCGACATCTCGAGCCGATGCGCCTGGGCGGAGGACGCATTGCTGATGCCGGCAATGTTGATACCGGCCGACGCACTTCTACCCGCACTCTCCGGGTGCTGCTGCACTACCGCATCACCCCCACTCACTACCGCCGACCCGTCACCGGTCGGTTCTAATCGATTCTGCGCGAGCTGATCCGTGCCGGAGGAACGACCGAGCGACTCCGGCTTGTGTGCGGCATCGATCGCGAAATAGTCACCACCGGAATCGTCACCACCCTTTGGCACTTCCTCCGCCTCGATCTCTTCCTCGCCCTCCTCCTCCTCGCCCTCCTCCTCTTCGTCCTCCTCGGTGAGATCCTGCGAGCCGGCCCGCACACCCGCACCCTTCACACTGCGCGAGCTAACCACCATCATCATCACATCACTGCGTTTGATGTCATTGTCGGACGGGACACCGGGTGGATGGTGGGCCGATGGCGGACCCGAACCCCCGCTCGGCACCCGCCCTCCCGCGTACACTGTTGGCCCGCGGGCCTGTCTACCACTAACACTCGGTCGCTCCGACGCACCGACCGGCCCGATGTCTTCCACCTGCGGGCGGTTGCGCGGTGCCAACCGGTCGCCGAACTTGGGCAGATTCAGCAACGCCCGGTGGTTGCTTTCCGCCGCATCGAGATCGGCGGACGCGTCCGCTTCTTCACCACTGCTCACTGCCTGCGGGACAACACCAGCACCCGCCACACCACCCGTAGCCACCACACACCGATAGTGCACCAACTGGCAGAACGCCACCAGCGCGATCGCTAACACGAGCGCCGACCGTTTCGGTCGACGAGCCATACCGAACTGTGAAGTGCTGGCTCAGCGGTCCATGGGCTGCTCAACCGTGGCTCAACACGCGCCAACCAGAGAAAAAAAAACGAAAAAACAACCGATCCCGCGCACAACTGTTCCGTCCGAGCGGCAGCAACGAAATGGTGAGCTGTTCGCGAGCGATGTGTGTTGTTTGGGGCTGTGGGCTCGATGCGTACTGGGGCTGCTGGTTTCTGCTCACTCAGTAAAGGGTTTCGCTCACAGGTAGAGAGTGTGTGTGAGAGAAAGAGAGAGCGAGGTAAAGAAGGCTCCATGGTGAGAGGCTTTTATGTTGGGGGAGAATTTATCATCGAGCGCTTTTGGGCTTCTTGCCTTCTTGAGTAGCTCTTTGGGGGAGCTCACTCTCAAATGGAGCTCTTACTCTGTGTTTGAGAGCTGGTTGCACTATGATTCGGGCTTAGGATATAAAATTGTTGGGTGTTTGATTTATTTTTCGGACAGACTGCTTAGGAAGATGAAGTTTTGCATTGAATCATGACTATGAAAATGTGTCTGCCACACTGAAAGTAAGGTTCTTCAACACCAATATTTAGATCAACAATACGTACAAGATCTTTTGAGAGATACATGCGGATATCTTGGTGGTAATTTTAATGTGGAATTATTGCTAATCTGCGCTACGAAATCTAATTCAAAGCATCCAATTAAATGATTTTATCATTTAGAGATGTCACCAGAGACCAAATACGCGTCTAATCAAAGCCTTATTTTTTATTGGATAGCTCTGTGAAGTGGTCTTTGGGGCATAGTTCAGCAACTAACCTGAAATTGTAACGCAAAGGTAAGCCACGACTTTGATCGAGAAGTTGGAATAAGTGGTCAAAGGTTGAAAACCTTCGAATGTAATTAATTTTGACAGTAGTATTCAACATTTAACGCAATGCCTAACGCCTCAGGTGATAAAAAATATCACTAATGAAGTGTGGACTCAGCTTGCCGTGATGTATAGGAATATGCATATGAGTCAAAACTATTTAGAACAGTGACAAAAATATGATGGTTGTGATCACTTGTGTTTGTTTCATATTTTACTACGAAATCTCATACGTAATAGTGCCAGAGTGAATACGAGATTTGAATTTAATACACCTTTTCTAATGTCTTTAATTGAGCACATATGCTTTTAATATTACATTAAAATCCATACTTTCTTCCTCTGGAGATAGAACTCGCATACCATTTTGATAGTGTAATAGGTTTTTTCCTTTGAACAGTAAAGTCGTTGAATAATATCTTTATATATCTATCTTCCTAATGGCATTGGAAGACAAAATTTTTGAATGCTTAGTTTAAGCAATATGCCAATAAGTTCTCAGATCGTCAATAATTTCTTACCAAATTTTGTTTATAAAATAATTAGATTCTGCACAGCGAGATCATGCTCTGTTAAGATGCAATTCAAATCCGCTTATTACTTGCGCAGATCGCAACAAGTTCAAGTGCATTAGGATCTCACCGTTCGAGTTTAAATATCTTGTTTCTCTCGCGTGAGAAAGAGTACCACAAGCAATCAACGAGGAAGTAAGAGAGTCGCTTTAAATTGCAGAGCAGAACGTGCTCGCACAAACCGCGTTGTGCGTGCAGTTTCGAATGCAAAATCGCTAGCTTCGAACCCATCAACCACCACCATCATCCACACGCTTTCACTCTCCACCTTGCGCGTGGTCTGTGGTCAGTTCTTGATGGGTAACCCTTTAAACGTAATAGCGTTACGTCTGTGGTCAATATAAAACATCCCTCTCCGACAGCTCCAACCTTACAGCGTACACGCAGTGTGTTGAGTAATCTACCAGTGATGTACCAGAAGTACTGTTGTAAGCACAAGGCTGCGTTGGTTTCTCCCAGGATGTCTAGAACGGATGCCTACTAACCGGTGCCATTTCATTCACCTTTTTGTTTTCAACTGCTGCGAAGCCCGGGCTGATTACGAACCCGTTCTTTCCCAACACGAACCAAGTTTCTAAAATTCCATCAACGCCTCAACTGCAGGTTCGCCGACACCTGTTCCCGGCGGGGACAACCGGGAGCGTCCACAACACGCTTCCCTTCCACAAAGCCCCAACCTAACGGTACCCAAGGAGGGTTGGGGTGCGTATCTACACATTGCTAGAGAATTTCTGCCCCCGCCCAGAACACCCGGAGACGGCAAGGGAAACCGGACCAACTTTGCGTGTGCGAAACGGCGATAGCGTTGCCGGTGACCACTTTCCGTTTCCTTTCCGGTTAGGCTCTATCAGCAGCAGCAGCAGCTTCAGCAGCAATTTCTCGCCCGGCTGCAGAACGTTCCTGTGGGACGTAGCGCTCAGCGATAGTGACGCAATTGCGCGCTATCGTACGCCATTAGTTCTAACACTTTCCGGTGGCAGATATTCTACCACTGCGGGCCCCGGTCTGGTGAAGACATAGACAAACCCCGTTGGTTGCCGTTGCTGGCTGTGCAGCGTCCTTCTTCAGAAGGCAATGTCCCGGGGCGTGCTACAAAACGGGCTCGAAACGAAAGTAGCCATTCCCGTTTTCACTTCTGCGCGGCGGTTTGGGCGAGCGAACGGCATCAGGCGACGAACCTTGGGGCGAGTTCCCGTTCGTTTTTGGTTTAGAACCGATCTGCATCATCATCATCGTCGTCGTCGTCGTGGTCGTCATCGCTCGTCGATCTTGGGCGCTTGATTGCTTCGGGGTCCCGTCTACGTTGGCGTGTCTTGTTAGCATGCATGACGGACATGATTTCCTTCGGTGAGGTTCGCGTCGCTTTCTCTCCCCCAAGCCGCCTTTCATCCCCCGCACGATGCACGATGCCCAAAGGCCTGGGGAAATGAAGCGGCACGAAAGCTCATAATGTCTGCCGCGCGTCTGAGGTGTTTTTGTTTGGTTCTTCGTGCTGGTCAGCGCCAGAAAGGAAAAAAGTTCTGGCGTTCCACACACTCACACACACACTCGCACACGACTCGACGCGGCGGCAGATTCATTATCAAGAACACAGCGATCACGACCGCGACCAATGATTGAATAATCTACGATCGGTTGACATACAAACATTTCTTTCCCATTTGGCATTGGATGCACCATGTCCTCCGGGAAGCTGTCAGACTTTAGGGCTTCACACAAATCCACACACACACACACACACACACACACACACACACAAACAACCCCGCATTAGGTTAGGTGCAGCTTAAATCGCTCGTTCCCGCTGGGCCGAGGTTGCAGTTCCTTGCCCGCCGAAAGCGCTGAAGAGCAGAAGGCAGAGCAGAGGAATTTAAGCTCTTGCCGTGCTGTGTGTACTCTTCCCATTTCATCCTCAGCAGCGTCGTCCGATGCCTCGCAGCGCACAAATCTCGCCCGGATGTCATTGATTACGGCATGCGACAGCCGCGGGTCAACAGTGCAACAATGTTTTGCGAACATTGCCTCCGCCGCCGACCGTGACTGTGCCCCACGGTACCGCCGGTGGATTGGGCTGGGTTCACGGTTTGGTTTGGTTTTCAATTTCCCGTACGTACCATACGAAACAAACCATCGACCATCGATCGTACTAAACCTGGGGTGGGTCGAATTGTGCTCACGATCTGCGGCTCGTCCCTAAACCCGGTCACGGATTCGTTTCGTTTTTCGTCATGAGTTTGTTTTGTTTGCGCTGTTTGCTTTTTATTTTCGGAAGCACAAGTGTCTGCTTCCTCCGAAAGGGTGGGTCAGCGGTTGTTTCGTGGCCCGTGGTGCCAGCCACCAGTCGAACCAGAACTGCATAATTCGAGCCGGGAAGGTTGTTGCGCCGGCGGTTTTTGGCGTCCGTGGACCGGGTCAGGTCATTGGCATTGCGGGTCGCGCGTTTTGCTCGTTCGATCCTTGCTTCCCGATTGGATTGGGGCGGAGAGGACCTCCAAAAATGGGGGACCAAATTTTCCAGCTCTTTGTTTCCTACCGGCACTGGCACAGGGTCGTAAACACAGAGTGTGGCTGTGTATGTTGCTTTATGGTGTGCGGAGTGCTCTTCGTTGCGTGCTTGATGTTTGATCTTTGTGCAGAGGTTCTGAAAAGAAAGTATTTTGTTTAATATTTTGTTTTTATTCAAGAGTTTTTTTAACTGTTTTTTTTTAATTCAATTAATTATTATATTTGTTTTCCACCACTCTTTGCAAATTACTTTTTTATTTCGTTTCGTGCTCCTCTTTAATGTTTTTTAAAATTACTATTACATGTGTTGTATGTTTTACCACCTTTTAATTGTCTTATTTAACGTTGTTTAGGAACATTTAAGAAATGCAGAAAAGTTTAATAATCATTTTAACTTATTTTTTCAGAGAACATGACTTTTTTTACTTCACAATCAAACAATGAAATCTTATACGATTCGAATAGCATTACATGAAACCCTACCTTTTGCTGTGCAGCTTTTCGGTCACAATCTTCTGCCCTCCAATCCATCTCCGTTGCGCATTTGTGCAGCGTACGGATTTAAATGCATGCCGACGCTTTTACTGCTCCCGAGGTCGTAATTCAATAAAAGTTTCATTGCACAGCAAAACGCAAACATGCACGGTCCGATAAGGCGACGGCAGGGCGAATGGAGAGAAGATTGAATTTGGAAGTACAGCAAACAGCACACCGATACTTTCCAACGAATGTGCCGAAAACCAACGAAAGCACAAAGCTTTTGCAAAGAAACGCCACGCAAAAAAAAAAAAAAAAACACAAACACACAACCCCCCAAATCCGTCCGGTATCGCTTGAAACGCGCCACAAATGCAACGCCTGCCCGCTGCCCACAAGAATGTGCACTTTCGTCTGCGGTTTTTGACGTTACGCCTCCGTTGGCTGTGTGTTTGCTGCTGGCCGTACACGTTTGTTTATTGTTCGTACGTACGGCCCGCGTGAGAGTTTGTTCTTGTTCGTCTTGCGTTTGGCGCACCACACACACACACACACACACTTGTGTCTGCTGTTTTGGCGCAGTAAAACCCGATGCCGTGTGATTGCACCGGCGGAGGATGCGGTTCGGAAATTAAGATATGTATGCGATGGCCAAAACCGAAACCGGAGTCCACCGCCACCACCATTACCAGCCCTGCGCGGCCACCTTCACATTGAGCAGCATGCATATTTATGAATCAAGAAACCGGCACTCTCTTCCCACTCTAAGTGTTTTGTAATGGTTTCGGCATGTTTTAATGCCTTGCTGCAAGAAACGTTCGGCCAGCACATGTGTGTTGTGGCTGTCACGTTGCGTACGCGTTATCAATTGTTCTGAAATCTTGCGTACATCCGACCAGTTCTCGCATGTCGACAAATCAAACCCACCGCAACAACAATGCGGGAAGCAAACTCTTAATCTGAAGGTGTTGATCTTTCGCTCGAGGAAAGTTTCTTTTCTTTGGGGGGGACCATGAGGGGCGCGAATGAAAAGGGTTCAATTTAATTTTATTTTGTGTTTGCCTTTCTTCGGTGACCTTTTTTGAAAATGCTTCGGGTTTAGTGTTAGACAGAGAGAGAGCGTGCGAGCAACGAAAAATAAATCCACAATGTGAGAACAATTGGAAAACGGGGAAAGAAGAAGGGAGCGAAAATGTCACAATGGAATGGTAATGATGTGGCTACAAAAAAAAATCACGACTAAAAGAAACACACAAAACTGACACTGCTCACATACGATCGTTTTGTTTACAACGTGCATAGCGTGATAAAGCACTGTGTTGAATGTGTTGCCGTGTCAATTACAGTTAATGGTCATAGAAGACTCATCAAATGGGAAAACATTTATGAAGTACACGAAAGAGAATCAACACAGTCACACAAGTTAAATCAATGTTAACGGAAAAATTCAAACACACTTTTACCAAGAAACAAATGTAAAATCAAAAGGTATAATGGTAAAATAACAATTAAACAGATTATCAAACACCTTTTTAAAATGAAAATGACAGAAACATTTACGAAGCTGATTTTGTACACAGATTGTCAAATAAATGCAAACAAACAAACAAAGCTACATAACCAGACACACAAATATAAAGCCCCTCATATAAAACACTTTTATAACAAACATTAGCACGATTAGCAAATAAAAAGACTATCGACAAGAAATGCACAAGACTATCGACAAGAAGTGCAAAAATAATAGATACAGCTACAAACAATAAGAAGTATAGTATTTTTTATGTATCTTGGTACAAAAGGAAAATACATTTAATATGTACCAAGAATGCAAAATATAAATAAAATCATTGTAAGAACATATTAACTTAAAGTAAAGAATCAAATTGAATAATAATGAGCAATGGATTAGGCCAAGTTTAAATTAAAAAAAAAAAAGATTATTAAATTTGAACAAGATCACAATCAAGGATTAAATAGGAAATAAACATAAGAAGAAGTACAAAAAAAGTTAGAGTTTTGGCTTTTTTTAAATTATTAAAAGAAAACAAGCTCTTTACTCTGCCGAATGGTGTCAACAAAAACCGAAATACAGCAACCGTTTGAGTACAATTGGAAATGTAAAATAAAATTCAAATAAAATTTAAATAAAGAATAAAAACAAAATTAATTAGGAAATAAAGCTTTATTAAAGGTATTGTCAACAGCTGATGGAAGAACACGTTGATCTTCCAGTAGTACAATACTTCCCGCGAACGCGAACTGAAATGTAATGCTCCCGCGTCAAGAACTGCAACTAACCGAAACCATCAGAACTCTTTGGCCACGAGTGTGCACGTTGTTTGGAACAAAAGCTCATTAAAAGAAATGAATTTCTAAACCCTCTCCACACACACAACACACGCTCCCATTCCCATTTGGCCCCTAAAGCGGCTGGCATATGTCCACACCGCAATCATCATCCCTAACGCGCCGCGCCAAAACCAATCTGCCCCGAAAGCTGACACGTACACGTACGTTTCGTTTTGCTGAACGTTGCGCTCTTCAAAAGGATGCTGTATCCGAAGAACTTCCCTCTCTATCTCTCCCCCTCCCCCAATAACCTCGAGCGATGCAGGTCATAAATGCATCCACGGGTCGGAAATGAAGGAGGACGGCTGCCTAGCGAAACGAAACATCATTACCGTCCCCGCAAAGCCGCATGATTCATTCAACGCGAGTAAATATGTCTGAACCCGGGTGATGAACATAATTCAAAGCGCAAAGCCAGAAAACGGGCCCAATCCACCAAACGGGTTGACCCCGTACAAACCCCTCCCTGGGGATAGGAGGATAGGGGGTGAGAAGAACACAAGCGATCGAGCAGAGTTTGCAAAGCACAACACACACACACTCACACTGACAAACAACGGAGTGTATTTTTCCTGGAAATGAGCTGGAATGCATCTCGTCCAACGAATGCATTTGCCTGGGCCCAGGACAAGCGACTGCCAAACGGGTGGGAAGTGGCATGTTTTGGGGTCGTGTAAATTTTATGTCTAAATTTTATGATTTCTCGCAACCATTAGCGAATGCTATTAAAAATTGGAATTCAATCTTTGCTGGACCCGCGGTGCCCTGGGATCGGGCGTACGCTTTGCTTTTGCCAACCGTTTTGCTGTCTTGCTTTATGTTGCTTTTGTTTTCGCTCAGCAGTTTCGAGCCTCCAAGCCGAAGACCAAAAAGAAAACAGTTCGCAAAAACACAGGAAAAATAAAACGCATCTCCGCTTTTTACGATCACGTTTCAGCTGAATTTCACGGCCATGGTTACGAAAAAAAAGGAGCGGACCAAATCGTGCTCGATCCTCGATCGGAAGCATCAGCGTTGAAATTACACCGCAGGTTAGTTAGAACTTGATAAATTATCAACAGTACCAATTCCGCTGACTTCCAGAGGTGTTGATGGGCCCTTCAAGGAAGACGGAAAGGGGGGAAGAATCACTTACACAGCTCATTAGGATCCCGCTTCGCCTTTCCTTCCATCAGGATCACTGTTTTTTTTTTTTGTTTCTCTCACTCGCTCGCCTTGTTGGAGGCGATATGGCCAAGGTAATTAAAAGACGAGTGCGCACATTCCTTGCCCTTCGAGCGTTGCTCGCACCGTTGGTAGAATACAAAAGGGCGACAAACAGCGAGGCAAAGGTTGTGTGTCACGTCGCCAAGCTCCAGTTTCGTTTTTGTCGGATGTTTGACCGTCGGTAGCATCTTCGCTGTTTTGTGCTGCGTTCTGTGCAGAACTGGACTTGGGACATGCGAAGGCAGAAACGACGAAAGTCTCGAGTGCAGCAAGCGATCTTGCGCACCGGAATCAAAACGAGCTCATTTATTATCGTTATCTAAGGAAGATTCGTGCGGTGTTGTTGGACAGGAGGCAGTGGTCAGCAAGGTGGTTTAAGCTTTTACGTCGAACTTAGATTTTGATAAGAATTTCATGGCGAACATCTTTTGTAGAGAGCAATAGTTTATTTGAAAAAATCAAATGCTATAAATGAAAAAAATAGCGTTAATTACTGAAACAAAATTCAATCAAAACCATAAGAATTATTTTCAGAATATATTTAGCTGCGGGCAAACTTACGAGTAAAGAAAATGAATCCTTGAAATTGGGATCATTGAGGTAATATGTTCGAATTATTTGATTGGGCCGGTCTGGTGGTACAGTCGTCAACTCGTACGACGTAACAACATGCCCGTCATGGATTAAAGTCCCGAATAGACCGTGCCTCCTGCGTCCTGCTATGGTAACAATAAGTCAAAGAAAGCCAAGCTCATTTCACCAGTGAGTACAGGCAGGCCTTTACCGAAAACGGTTGTTGTGCCAAAGAAAAAGAAGAAGATGTTCAAATTATATGATATTTGTGTAAGCTTCATCTATTTTTGATTGAAAATTGTTTGCTCTCTGATGCTGATTTAAAATACAAACATAATAAATTAACAGCCAACTACTCCTCATCTACTAATCGACAGTAATATCACAGAGTTCAAACGAGCTCTAACGAACAGATAGTATGAGAGCTAGTATTTAAGCGTACGTTGTAAACGAAAATAGTTGTAGCTTAGAGTAAATGACCATGGAAACATCTTATGAAATACTGTTGATATTGCAGGGACTGTCAGAAATTCTCCAATTACCGAAGCATCACGATTCACTCTCGCGTTGAGCGCCACTGTCCGCAACGACGGTTTCGTTTCCTTTCATCCGCGTGCATGTTTATCTGCACGCGTCTTGGCGCGACAACAGAGTTCATTTTTCGGAAAAATAATACTTTCTTCCCGGCCCCCCTTTCCCAGCCTTCCCGAGTCCTGTGTTCTTCCGTTCCATTGTTGGCTGTCCGGTGCCAGCGCGACGGTGAAAAGAGCGATGAGCCGCGAAAGTCTACCGCCCTTACGACGTTGGCGTTCTTCGCTTCGGAAATGGAGACCGGTCACGGAGATTAAGGACCTCCGCCTTTAGCTGCTTCCTCGCGGACAAACCAAGCACGAGGAATGGTGCATGCGGGACATAGAGGGCGAAGGCGAAGGGTGGCGTATTGTGACAAGGGCAGAACGCAGAACGCGAACGAAAGTGCAATGGCTCGTTTGAGTTTTCCCTTTTCAGTTTCGTGCTGAATGAAATGCGTTCTCTTGGGAGGTACATTTACACACAGCACACACACCACGATGATGATGCTGATGCCCGGAGAGTGGTTCCTGTTAGCACTTGAGCACTCTCGAGAGCACATGCTGATTTCACGGAAACGGTTTAACCACACCAGACACCTTTAAGCGATGGGTAAGTAAACAGAATTGCTTCCAGTTCGCTTTACTGTTGCGTACGCCCTTTAAAATAAAGTGACATTAAATGGCACAGCAAACGTCCAAAAAGGGATTCGAAAACAGTTTCAACATTCTTAAAAAAAACGAAATAACGAAAAAAAAACCGACTCCAAAATTCATCCCAAATCATGGCGTGTAGGTAGGTTTGGCCACTTTTTGCTTGGATTCGGTTTTTGCCTTCCCCATCTGCCTTTTCCGCTTTATTTGTTGTTGTTGTTGTTGCACCGAGAGCATTCGATTGCACTTGAACTTGATTGAACTCGACCTCGGCCGGGGAGTTGGGCCGGGTTGCATCGCGTGAGCCACCGTCACGTTGCATTCCGCCACGAACTTCGGATGCCCGCGGTTACGTGCCCACTACTGCCGTGTTTGCGATCGATGATCAGTCGGCGCGGCAGCGAGTGAAATGTGTGATTTAATGTGTGTTTGTGAGTGTGTATGTGTATATGTTGGCTTGCTCTTTGGAAAGTTTTTTGGCCAGTCCGGGCCGATATACGGCGACCTGCCGCGGCCAAGTGCTGTGGTTTCGGTGGAGGATTATTCAACCGAATGTACGGATCGAGTGCCATGCTGGAATGCTAATTATGATGAATCTTTTTTGGTGCAGTTTTTTTTGGTGTTTTGCAAACAGAGCAATCCGGATAAATGGATCACTGTTGTTTGCTGAATTTGAGTTATTTGATCTTATTGTTTGCCACGCGTTGTTTCGTTCATGTTTTATTTGATTTTTTATTTGCTTTTTGTGCAAACAGACGGGCACTTTTAGAAAAATCTAGAAATATATAAATGCTGCGACCTTGAAAGAGAGCAGTTCTCACTTTAAGTTAATATTTCATTAGATTTTTTTGAAGTTTTTAAGTTTCTTGCTAATTCCATGTTTTGTCATCAATTTAAAACATATTTTTTTCGAGTAGTTTTAGAATGTTCGGATAAAACAGACACCTGATATGAAAAAAAGATTGACACCATGTAGGACTGTACAAAACGTTGGAAATTTAAGTGGTTTAGTATATTTTAGCATTACCTATTGATTTTAACTTCGTGGCACGCGCATAATCAAAAACATTGGCCAATTTAAATGACGGTACGTTCAGCAGGCAATTTCTGAATTGTACGCATTGGTAGAAGGCAGAATCGAGGAAATGCCTGAAAAATTAAGCATTTACATCCGACGTTACTCAAGATGACAGAAACATAGTTTAGGTATTCATTTTCAGAAATAATTCAAGTCTGTGATCACAGCAAGTCTGGTAGAGTTGTTGACATAGGCGCTTTATTTTGTTTACACCAAGTCTAAATTCAACTTTATGATCTTTGAAATACCACAGTATCTATTATCTATTACTGAATGATGTCATGGCCGATGTTTCGTTTCTCGCTGATATCAGTGCTTTCTGTAGTTGCTAGATGGTTTGTGTCTTCCGATTACCCTTAATTAAGGAATTTGATGACATCTGCTCATCACTAATTGACATAAGAAGTAAAATGAATCAAAAATGTTGATGTCTATCTTTTCCTATGACAGAGTGTACGTCTTTCCTACTTTTGTGTTAGAATTCCTAATAAAAAAATAGAAAACAAGATTTGTTATTGCTTTCAGTGTTGTACTTTCACCCGGTTTCAGTCAAATTGGACCCAAAACGATGTGCACGATTGATTTTTTTGTTTAAATAAACTAAACCAATACTGAAGATATCATGCCAAAAACGTTGTGAAATGTGTTGTCATACTTTCAGTTTAAGTCTTTCAAAGCTTTCCTACTTTCTTATTCGATTTAGATTTCTCTTTTGTTTTACTATTCCTTCTATATCAAAACATGATGAGTAATAAAAGAGTCTATTCTTCGATAAAAATTACGTTTTAAATGTCAAACTTTTTTGTGACTATGAAACAACAATTAAAAGTCAACATTTATGCAATAAAAATAAAGCTATTTAGATTGTATTAAAAAAATCCATTTAAACAAGTGATAGAAATGATCATGAGATCTCAAATGAACCTTATGTCGTGCTATCCATATCAACTTATCAGTCTGCCATATATCCTTATTACACAATACTAGTAATCCCACCAGAACCACACCACAATATATTCCCCGCAGACAGGGCAGCAACGGTAATCGCGCACAAAATTAAGCTATAATAACAGCGACCCAATAATGAGCGTTACCGTGCAGCGTAATCGGTGTAATAACACTGCCGGATCCTGGTAGAACGTGGCAACAGTCGGCACATTGTTTCCGCGCAAAACGCCGGTACGGCACCGGGACCGCCCATTGCACGTGGCACGTCCGTTGGAGGGAACCGCTCCATTCGTCAAGGGCTCCTAATCACTTCCCATCAATGACCGCACCTGGCCTTAAGCCTGGCCGGGCACACCTGTGGCACACGCGCACTCGCCTACCAGGAACGGAAGGGTTCTTGAGAACACGCAGAAGCGCGTTCTTGTGCGCGATGGAGCAGCGCAACCTTCGATACACACTCGACTCACATGGGCGAGATGTATTATTTTTTTGCGCATAATTGTCGAATATCCTACACAGCTACGGGATGAGGCTCCATCACACACTCATCCGGTCCATCGATCGAAGAATCCGAGGCACACACACGCGCGCGCGCGCGCCTTAATAACATAGGTTTGTCTTAGGTCGCCGGGCGAAAGCTCGTGCCAGCTCATCAAATTGGCCACCACTCGGGCTTGAAACATTCCCGGTCGACGTTCTGCGGGCGTGAGTTTCGGGCCATGACTCAGGAGAAATGCAACGCAAAAACGGCCCCCCTTCGAACTGCGCGGGCGACGGGTGAAGTAATAGTCGTTTGCCGTTTGGTCGTCCGCTGTCTGCATGGCCGTACGGGCCGTAAATTGGCACGCGGCTAGCCGTAAGGGAATGTGTCTGTTTTGGCTGGAAGGGTTGGGCTCATCCGTCGGTCGGGTTTTGGAACGCGAATGACCGATTTGAACGTTTGCGGGCACACAGCCACAGGGTGGGGAGCAATTTTCGTGACCGGTGCGCATCGCCAATACGCTGAGGTCATTGTGTGGCAGTTATCGTTCGTGGGCATTTTTCCTATTCTGTTCCCAGCTTTCAACCTTCAGCGCGGAGGGTTCTTTTTTCTTCTCGGTTCGCTAATGCCAAAAACAAAAAAACCCGTGCAATAGTATGTAACACATATTCACACACACACACACACGCACATATGCTCTCGTCCGTAAGAGGGTAACCGTAAAGTTATGCCATCAAAAATGCCCCGTTAGATCGGCGTTAGATGGTTGCTGGATGCGCAAAGCTTGAGAAACGTAGTATGTTGATGGAGGTGACAATTATAGGTGGAATAAGCACAAAGACGTATGCTTAGTGTTATAAACGTGATCAGTAAGCGCAGCTATTATTTGAAAATCAATTTTACCCACTCAAACCGTGTGTTAAGAACCCAACAATCCACTTTGTAGAAAATGTATTGGTGCAGTTGGTAGTTTAGACACAATTTGTCCAAGAATCTCCACTCAAGAAATTCATTTACTAATTAGATTAGATTTGCAGGATTAGATTATACTTGGCAACTGAAAACATAACATTCAGGAGTCAATTGAGTGCAGGGTCATCCGTGATACAGCTTCTATCGATAGGCTACAGTTGTGATTTTTTGAAAGTAACCACTTAACGTAAAATTTCAACCTGAGTGAACATATAGGTTATCTGCGAGTTGAAGGCTACACACCAAAAGTGCTTACGTTGTTTCAATATGTGTGCGTTTGATGAAGACGATGATGATCCAATCGTTATTAATAATTAATAGCTCGTTACCACCTGGTATGGTTGACAAAAACGAGCATATCTTAGCTTATCTGTACTAATTTAATGTTATATATTATGCTCGGAATAAAATTTCGAAAGCGCGCTACCATCCCATTTTCCACTTCAAATACATTTTCTTGTGAATTTAGATAGGCAAAGTTTAAATAATAGAAAGAAAGCCGCTGAGTATGGAGATTCAAACATAAGCTTGAATGAGCAACGGAGGATGAACCCTTTCTCATAAAATAGTAGAATTATAACATAAATTCAAGCAAACAATAGTCTCTTTTGAGGTTCCTGAATTACTTTCGATTTCTGTTTTAATAGTAATGGTATTAGATAAGCTTATATGTTACTTTTGTTATCTAGGTTTTTATCTAAAATTTGTTACTATATTGTGCGTAATGAATCATCCAATTTCAATTAATGATGTTTGTTTGTTTGTTGTTATTGATCCAATCAGTTTGATAAGCCTCACGATGCTACAAGCAAGCTATGTAAAAGTAATAAAGACTAAGAACATTTCATCGGTTTAGCTAAACCGTTACGCTTTTCATTCAAAATACAATACCATCCCAATGAATTGGAAGAAAGTTAGCATCGTAGCCAAATGCAACTCGTCCTCAAAAATTCCCCCAGTTAGCTAACCTCGTCTGCTACGTTTGGTTCGTTTAGGTTGGGGTGAAACTCGTTATTTAATCCGAGGCTGAGAAGCAAAAGCACGACTCGAATTAGGAAAATAGTAACAAAAAAGAGCATGCAGGAAAACACAAATGAGCCACAAGCACACATACACATGCATACTGAATCATAAATCGATCCAATTTCTTATGTGCTCTTGTTTCAGGCCGCGGGGTCGATAATTAACACGTTGGGCGTGCTGCAGTAAGCCGAAAACTTGCGCTCGCATCCACAACTCCCGGTCTTGAGCCAAATGAGGCGTTCGATCCGCCGAAAAAGAGAGAGAGAGATAAATTGAGGCTTCGAGTAGCCGAAAAGAACAAAAAGGAAAATAAAACCAAGCAGTCATCTATTGCACATCTTCCTGCACGTGAGGCCACTGTTAGCTTCCAGCCCGTGCTCTCTCGCAGGGGATCTACAAATATGGAAGCAGTCCGACCGAAAAGCTGACCCCGACCTCGACGCGGGACGAGCGAGTAGTAGTGGCTTGTAATTACATGCCCTCGATGGATTTGGCAGTGCGGCCGTCTACCGTTCTGCCGTTCTGGATAGAGTCGGCAGAGTCGGCAGGCGAGCTCTTGCAGCCAGCTCCTGCCGGGCAAACCCACCGCACCGCCGCCTGACATTCATTGCCATCTAATGAGGGAGTTGGCCCCGAGCACGACGGATTAAATGCCCTCCGATCACGGGCGGCGGTTGGTTTTGGCTTCCCCTCGATGCCGAAGCGAAGGTCACTTAGCGAAAGGGTGGCATACCGGGAAGCATCGCTTTCCCGGGCACCGTAGCTCGCGGGCTGGCCCACGGCTGGTAGCGCGACGGCTTAAGTAGGCAGCCGTACTTTCCGGGATGGGGCCTCTTCGCGTGGTTGGATGAGTTGCAATTACGATCCTTAAGCAGGAGTGTGCGCCGCCGCCGCTCGAAACATTGCACCGAACGATGATTATGAGCGGCCCAATAGGTGAACGCGCGTGGAGAGGCTGGTAGTGATGATCTTGCACCGTGCCCGCTGCTCGAACCGTTCCTCCTGAAGAGTCCTTAAATGGGAGGAATGAATTAAAATTTACAGTTACGCTCGGGCGCGGGGGGGGCGGTATATGTGTCAGATTCTTGCGAACGGTCAAATGCCGATACTTGAATATTAATGAGGATTCGATTGGTTAGTATTGGTGTGTTTGTGGCTGCTGTATTTGTTTTAAGCCAGAAGGTAGAGGTGCACAGAAGCAAACAAACAAAAAATACAAAATTAACATTTACCCACACGCGCAGAAAGAGTCTCTCGGTCGCCAAATAAGTCGGTCGTTTTTCCACCCAATCGACATGGAAAACCCCTCTCGGCGGTCACAAAAGCGGGAGAGATGGCCCCATTTCCCGAATGGCATCCCGAGATGGGGAGTTTCACCATTTGCACCGCCGCAGCGAATCTAATCCGAATTTAGTGACTTAATGAAATGCACGCGGTCGTGTGCTGGCGGAAATCGGGCGTATGGAAATGTGGTTTATCTGGGCGAACACAGCTGAGTACGGGGGCATCGCCGGCCACGAGTTACCGTGTGTCGTCGAACAAATGTCGAACGGTTACGATGCAGACTTCCGAATTAGCATACGGACAAGTGTGACCCACATGGGTGGACTGTGTGCTGGGTGCAAACGCAATATGGGTGGCGAAAGAATTTTCAGTAGTGTCTTTTAATGGTTCGCATATTTTTTGCTAGCCAGGAGAGGTTCTTCTCGAATGAAATCGATGCGCAAGTACGGACAGTTAAAGTAGAATATTTTTGAAAACATCTAACAACAACATACAATTGAAATAGAAAAATACATACTTGTGTGAAATTGTGAAAATATTAGACAAAATGTACATGAAAAATAATAAATATAATTAAATAATTTTTCGCTATGATGAGATTGACTAGTTCCAATGTGTCCAAATAAAGCCTGAAACATGATAAAAATAAATAAATTTATAAAAGTTTTAGTAAAATTCACAAAACGAAGCGACTATCTCCAAATAAAATTTAAAAAATAAAATTTAAACAAAACACAAGTATCCATTTTTCTGCAAATTGAACAAGAATACAAAGGATAAAGAAAAACTAGCGGAAGGTGGGCAATATAGCAGAAATAACTTTGCAATAATATGCAATCAAATAATAATCAATCAAAATGGAAAATAAAATAAAGAAAAATGTGAACATAAAACATATAACAAAAAAATATATAAATTTGATTTAAATAATAGTACAGTTAGAATAGAGTTAGAAAAAGTGACTTATTTAACACATGAGACATCTGATTAGTGGAATAGCAGTAAAGAAGAGAAAATGGTATGAAATAAAATAAAAAGCTAAATTATTCCAAATAGCTAAATGACTAATGAATTAATAATCAAAACTATAATTTACTGAGTACAAGCGTTAATAAAGACAATGGGCTGAGGGATATAACATGGACTTTATGTTTTAAGGAACAAGAAAGAGTACTGTAATAAACTTGCCAACTTAATGGGGAAAGTTTGAAGAAATGATCATTAATGCATGATTTGCACATACAAATATAAAAGCTTTTTAATATCTAGTTAGGATTATTTGTAATGATCCTAAGATGAAATTATCTCGTAAGAGTATTGAACGCGTAAAGAAAGCCGTTTTAAACACAGTAATAATTCCAATCTGTTGGAGTTGGAGAAATTGGATTTCGATTAAATATATTATTAACAACGAACCGTTTTAAACTGTCCATCGCAATTCTCTACGACATTTATAACAGCAAACTCACCGTTTTATGCTCCAAAGAGGTACCGCCCTAGATCTACTGATCACTGCAACATAACGGACAACGATCCACAAACCATTCCAAAATTGTCAATCTTCACACCTCACGCCGACAGACGATCCCACGCAACGAATTAATGCTTCTGCCACTCGTTCCCCATCCCGGGTTGGACGCCTATTTTTTAACGGTTGTTTAATTAAGCATCACTTTGCAGCTAATTTCGGTTGTTTCTGCTGACCGCTGCGATCTCCGTACCCTCTCAGATCGCCAATCGCGCCCATCACGGAACGGGAACAATAAGGGCGGCAAGGTGTGAACAATGCGCGCACGGCGAAAATGGTGTCGTTACCGGGGGAAGCGAAATTTTCCACCCGTGGCATGGAAAGCACGGTCAGCACGGGTTAGATTAATTTGATATAGCACAAAACGTACTGCCAGTCTACAGCCCCTCTGGCTTAGCGTCCTCCAGGAAGGGGGTTTTGTATGCGGCAGGACGGCATGAGCTACTCTTATGGCTTAATGTACACATTACTTACAATCTGTAGCACGATTGATTAATTGGTGGTCGTGGTGGTTTTGGTGGTCTGGTGCCCTCGGTGTGCGATGTGAGGCGGTGAGTTTCCCGACGTGCTGCATTCTAACCGTTTCGTTACAGTGGTTTAATGCGGTAATTGCAAACAGCATCCTGCAAACACCCTCGCTAACGCAGCGCAAAACGCATCCCGTATTGAAAAGATCGTCGATTGTGTGCTGTTGGTGTGGTCGAGCGTTGGCTGTGGGCTGTGGGGAAGAAAACAAATACAAATCATTCTTACTGGCGCAATGGTGCTTACGTTCTGTGGCGGGTCCATAGTGTGTAGATCTTGCCGCACAACGGTTGGCTGCGCGAAGAAGCGGTTTCTGGAAAGGAAAGAAAAGCTCACTATTTGCATCTCCGGTGGCGATTGTAGTGGGCTCACTGGTGTGTCGCTTCTGGAAAACAGCCTGCGTTCTGTGCTGCATGCTGCAGGGAGGAGTGTGCAAACTGCAGCAATGCATTTACAGCTTCTCGCTTTTACAGCCGGCACAATGTGGCATTCGTTAGGGCTTGGGCTGTTGGAACCGTAATTTATCTCCGAGAATGAGCAAACCAACCATGAATACAGATACACGCTGTCATAGGAGAGGGTGAGCGTTTTGGGCATTTCGTGGGAGTCATTTTTGCACCGTACTGCCTGCTACATGGGTGGTGCGTTGAGTGTTTGTAGTTCAACCATCACAAATTGGCCAACCGGTGTAGCGGTGTTCGTTTATTTAATTTGACCTAATAGTTCAGGGTGAGCAATTTATCAGCTCATGCGAGAAAGATAACATTATTCTTCAAAAGGTTTTTTTCTTATTGGCAGCCATTTGAAGTCTGATGACGGTGAAGGTTTTATACACCTTCAAATAATTATATCGAAACCTTAACGGTGTTTTGTAAAATGTAAAAAATGTAGTAAAACACAGTTTTAAACTTATTCAGAATAAGACTGTGACCCGAAATCAATCCATTTGTATAATTCGTTTTGTGAATGTTTTAATAATTAGTGAATAGTAAAAAAAAAAATACACCCCTCAGAACAGATTCCTCGGGTTTGTTGATCTTTTGAAATGTAAAATTCCGAAAAGATTTTTGAATCTCAAAATTAGCAAATGAACTCCTGTTGATGAACCTGCACATTCAAAATCACGATTCCATCTTCATTTTTATGAAGTACAATATTTATATCTTACAGTGGCATTGCAATTAATATTCAGATAAAGAATGATCTGATAATAAAATGAACATTTAGAGGCCTTAAGGAAAATAGTAATTCTCAATGACACATCAAGATATTTCGATTTTAGTGATAATATAGTGGTAATATTGATTTCCAATGATATTTAATTCGATCTTTGCCAACATATCTCATTATGAAATTTACAATTGTTTGTTATTGTATCGTCCATGAAACGTCAGATTATCGACGATCGAGTCTATTCTAGGCATGAACCCTTGACGGGTAAGTTATTGATTCATACGTGTTGACGACTATACCATGGGACCGCCCCCGGCTTAGCTGGAATATGTTCTTCATTTATGGATCTGGAGTGTTCTTAGATACCTAAGCTAGCATCTAATCTGCGATACCTTTCATCAATCATAGGCACAAAAACCCCTAATCAGTTATTGAACTACTAGCGTATACTTACCTTCACTATAATAGACCCACAGTGGCTATACTTACGATGTTTTTTATTATTCATCCTTAAAATATAGCAACAAAAGAAAGTGAAGCGATCAGATAGTTGATCCTATAACCATTATCATTAAACAATTTAATCTGTATTCTTTTCCCATTTTTGGGTAGCTAGACATAAACCTTATAGTTTGAATACGACATAGTGTTAAATATTGATCCATCTTCACATCTGTCAATCGTTGCCATTGCGAGATTGCCAAATCATGAATTAAATGACATACATTCACCACAACATTTATGTGTTATTTTTTATTTCTTCCCACACAACCAGCAACACCGCCTTTAAACGCTGCTTAGAACCTACAAATGCATACACACATATACACACGCCAAATCCAATCGCCAGTCTGTCATCGCCGTCGGTCACGGTCCGAGAAGGTCAGGTCTATGTCGTCCACCACAGTCACGACGCATCGGGACCGATAATTTCGGAATGTAAACGAT
This sequence comes from Anopheles gambiae, assembly GCF_943734735.2. Lineage (NCBI taxonomy): Eukaryota > Metazoa > Arthropoda > Insecta > Diptera > Culicidae > Anopheles > Anopheles gambiae. The sequence goes on from NC_064602.1 coordinate 88,134,583, forward strand.
TTCATCTGCGATCACACTAGTCTGCTAGGGCTGCCGGGCTCACGATCTCACTGTGTCGAATTTGTGGGTCGAGAATTCCAAACTTCTTTGCAGGGCAGTAACAAACAGCAAAACAAAAACACACCGAAAAGAAGACACTATTTGCAAACTACAGTCCAAAACCCTCCCCAAAGGTGCTGCACGAGGGAAGGAGGCAGATGGAATCAGGCCACGCTTGAGCCAAAGCCAAAGGGTGCTGACGGGCAAACAAAAAGGCAGTCCCTCACGCCCTCCTCTAGCCGATGTGCCGAGGCGCGCATGAGTCTCGGTGGCCTGCGGGCTCGCCCAGTACACACCGGGTCCTCGTTCGGCTCCGTCGACGGTCACGGTCACCGTGGCGTTAAGGTGACCGAAATTCAAACCAAGCTGTCGACGCCGAGGTCAACATAGACCTCCCCCTCGGCAGCATTTTTCCCTTACGATCGGACATCGTAAAGGGCATCAACAGATGTATCCCTCACTCTCTTCCTCTTCCCTTGCTGATCGCAGTATATCTCTGTGTTTATGAAAAACGTTGACGATTTTGCATAAAAACGCGTAAACCTTTCACCCAACCGTTCGGGAACGATCGCCCTACGCCAGCGATGCGGCTGGCAACATTAAACCGCCCTCAACCCGCGACGCACTGTCGAACGTCGCATAAAGCGAGCGAGGACTTTAGCTCAGCGGACGGGTCATAAATTATGCACTGCAATTTGCGCCATGCTTCTCCCGGCTCGTTCCGTTAGCATTTCTCCTAACCTGGTGGGGCCCAGCAATTTGTGGTCACTTCTAGGCGATAGATCACTGACCAAATATGGTGAAGCCAGCGGCGTGCCGGGATCATCGCCGGTACCATGGCTCATGGGGAAGCCGCCCGGGAATGCCCGAGAGGATCGACTTGACGTAATTGGAAAGGTGTGATGAGAGGGTACAGTTATGCAAAGCAGGATAAAGCGAGCCTCTACCCGTGTGCGCTACCCGGACCGGACGATAGGCGACCCATATTGTAAACGCTTCCGGAGTTTGCACGGAGCTCCAGTAGGTCCCACAGAAGGGCTGACCGCGTTATGAATTGCAACCGCCTCCAATGTCCGAGGTGAGGTATTGTTCCGCCCTCCTACCTCCAGATGGCCGATGCGACTCGTGGGATCAGAGTTGGAAAATCGAGCCGATCGCAAGATCCAAGCAAGCGCACCGGACCCTTAACTTATCTAGGTCTCTCTCTCTCTGACTCTCTGGGTGAGGGCCAACAGAGGAATGGTTCAAGGTGACAGAGTGAAATGCGATAATCGATTGCCTTGTGGGAGAGATACTGTATGCTACGTGAGGTCCACTACGGGCTGGGAACGGCCCTTGAAACGTGATCGTGAACTTTCCCGATCTCTCGTGATGGCAATGCACGACTAGCACGACCTAGTACGAGGGCGACAGTTTTACGGTAACGCATTAAAGCGATAAAACTTAACCCGGGAAGCATTATGGGCCATTCGGTACAAAGTGTTATTGAAATAGTTCTCGAAAAAAAAAATATAATGGTTATGGATGAGTGGTTTAAATAATTTTCAATCGATGCTTTGATTTTACGAGCCACTCTAGCCCGAAGGTACCGGAGCAACACCACCATGGAGAGGGAGATACAAAAATCAATAAACCAAAACTACGTTACACCCGCTCCGAGCTGTTGAGATGTTCATCAAACATCGGTCAAACGGGCGAAAACTCCCGGTGATAGGTGACGTAGCATAAATCGATCGGCTTTTCGGCATGCGGCCGACACGATCTCGTTCCGTGCAGGCAACAAATCAATAACGCCTGGAAGGGCGAAATGTTCACAACCAACCAGCCAAACAGTGTTCGGTTCTATTGATGCGCTCCCGTGGGGCTTTAGGTGGACGTTGTCCAAATAGAAAGCTTAGATAAACACAACAGGCCCGAAACCCCTCCGAAAGGCGAAGCATGACCCCGGCCCGATTGATTATGTGTTATGCTTCAAACTGTTGTTTCGCTCCCCTCCCGGCGCTAGTCATTCTTGGGGCCGTGCTACACGGCCCGTTCGTTCGGTTGTTGCTGTTTTCCTGCCATCCTGCCTCCTTTCCTCTTGATCTCTTGATCGGTGCTTTAAACTGATCTTGTTTTCGTTCTTGATTCCTAACGGAAATTGCGCTGGGTGGCATTGTGATAAGGGCTGCCCGTGTGGTGGAATTCGGGTTCTTGTTTGCTTCCTTCAATCAAAAGTCAATGGGCAAATCAAGACGCAGCGTTCACAGTTGGAATGATTTGTGCTGACGCGCCTGCTACCTGGTTGTTTGTGTATTGTGCATCAATAAAAGTGGAGTTTGAATTTGGGGATTAAGGATTGTTGGTTTTTTTCCCCTCTCGTTGTTGGATTCGGTTCTATTGTATTTCGGACAGTTTTGGGTATCCGATGCTATGATCTCGGGGAAGTGTTGCAGGGTTTTACTCCAAAAAGTATGAGTAGAATTAGAGCTGAAATGTTGCAATTGTTGATTTAATTTCTGGAGAGATAATAATAAAAATTGATTAACGTGAGTCGAAGAAAATTCTTGAATGAAGTTAGATGAAGAAGAGTCTAGATGTTTTCTGCTATAATTTCCTGGTGTAGTAGGTTTACATGGTTCATTTGTTTATGTAAACCTATCATCCTATCATCAAGTTATAGTTTGTGAGTTGATATTAGTCTATTTCATACAAGAATTGTAGTCTGATGTTTTTTCGATTCTTAAATTCAAGAAATCTTTTTTTTTATATATTTATAATAGATGCTGCCTATTATCTTTTCATAGACCCCATATACGATAATCGAGTCCTTCTATATCGAATTCTATATCGAGAAATTTATATAGAATGCTTTTGGTAAGGTTTCCCAAAACAACTTATTCTGAGAAAGCAAGAAAGATTTAACTTACAATTTCTGACCTTGTTTGTTTGACAGACTCTTGTTGTTTCTGATTGATTCGAGTAATGCATATATTAATAATAGAAGAATTGTAGCAAACTTCAAACAATCCAGAAAACCCTGCAACATTTGAAGTTTCTAACCAAATCATCACCAACCTGGTATCGTTGTTTGAGCTCAACTCAGAACGAAACGCAGAAAATGTGCTGACCAATGGCCATCCCTCCCTAACTCCCCCCTAACTCCCAAAAATGGTCCAATGAACTTTCGAACTTAAATTCAATCTTCAGCACGCGGGCGTTCTATCTTAGCTGCAAATTGTGGAGCCCTTATCGTTCCCCAAAAACCGTCGGCATCGTTTCGATCCCCAACCCGTTCGATCTATCGATGGAAAGCCAATACGTTTGTGGGGAGCAGAAGCTCGGCATAACAGTGTGGCGAGCCTTTTGAAGAACGTGCCTGTGTGTTCGGAACTCCGCCAGATCCGTTACTTCTTCTGCAGCGTAAGGGAGCGCGTCAGAAGAATGGGAGCGCACGGCCCGGGAGCTCCTAAAACCAATCAATTGAAAATTTTCATTAAAACCGTTAAAGTACATGAACGATGGAAGGGTGCTTTTGCGCGGTGCAGCAAATAATGCTACATCCGACGGAGGCGGGAGAGGAAGGGGAGAGGCAGAAAAGGCAACAACGACCACAATTGTGCGGCTTTGGAGGGCTTGCAACCATCACGAGCAAATCACGAGCGCGTCCGGTGGTCGATCGTGTCCAGTTTTAGTATTTGTTCTAGCGAGATAGACCTTTTAGCCGTGCACATCCCTTCCCGCCAATCGAGCTGAACAGTCCGGGAGGGGTGAAGCGAATCTCTCAGCTCATGATGGGAAGCCCCCGGGAGCCGGGGAAGCCTGTGAGGGATTCAATAATAATAAAAAACGTCTTACGCGCCCGCACCAACCTAATGGCCCAAAGGTCCGAATCGTGTACCGGCGGGAGGAAATGGATGGGATAAACAATCTCAACCGCATGATGCTCCCGAGGGAGAGCCCTGATAGAATGTGTCTTCAGCTTCTGTTAGTGCTGAAGGAGTGGGTGGGGGGAGCGCGAAGAACGATGAGGAATTGTAATTGAAGGGAATGAACAGAGTTTTGATTCCGTGGTCGATGATTTTTTTGCTACCTTCCCATTTCGTGTCATTGCGACTGGGTTCGATCTGGGCCTAAGAACGCCACAGAAGAATGCCGCGCTCCGGGTACCGAAACCGGCATAAACCACCGGACCGGTTAAACTTCGATCCGGAGCCACTCCAATCAATCGATCGAGCGTACGGGACGGATGTAGGGCCCGTTTTTCTCCCTCGCCGAGCTCCCCCATGGATAAAAACGAGCTCCATCGAGCTTGATTATAAAATCGGAAATAATGTATCTCGTTTGAGCCGAAAGCGGCGCCCTTACTCGAGGGGAACAGAGCCTTCCGTTTTTGTTTCGGGGAACGGAGTTTCTCTCGTTTGCTTTATGGACATTTTGTACGGTCATTATCTAATTTTTGTGACCGTGCAGTTTCAATTCGATGAGCGAGCGTTTATGCTCGTTATAAAGGCATTTCGAAGGGGAGGGTGAAACTGGACGGGAGGCTCATTTTATCGCCTAATGAGACCTGCTTTGCTCATGATCGTAGCATAAAAATCGTTCCACCCGATCGGTTGCTTTTGACGGAAGTTACGGAGTCGTTATTATAAATATGCTATTTTATGAAACACTCCCAAAGCTGATGGGTGACCCAAAAATTAATTCAAACTTATCAACGCTGCTTTGGAATGACACTGGAACAAGGAGGGGGTTTCTGTCTTCAGTGATGTGAGAAAAAGGGTTCTGCTGCAGTGGTCGATGCGTTCTGGTTTTTTAGTGCTAATGTAGCTTATAAAATGCATCCGCCGTTAGAAGAAATGTGATGATGCATTTCATTTGCATAGTTATTTCGGTTTGGAGCTTAATCATGCATACAAAGCGTGAGATATGAAAACAAATATTCAAATACGGGATTGCAGTAGTTAGAGTAAAAAATAGAATAATTTTATGAAACGAATACTCATTCATAAAGCGAGTCCGAAAATCGTTTTATTTAATCATTAAAAATATAATTTACTTGAATGAAATTGAATTCTGAGCTATACAAGATACAAATGATATACACTGAACTAATTAAGTGTAATGTTCTGCAGACACTACATACACCAACTCAACTGACTTGCCGAAAACGTTAGTTGAGTTTATCATCTTTGTGATCTTCTGTTGCGACCACTAGTAAATAAATATCTTAAGCCATTTTCCTTGAGATTATAATAAATTAATTAAATTTGATGTTCTTTGTATTTGGGCTAAATAATGTAAAACTAAATAGCCATATTTGGATTGGACAATATTGTTGGAATCACATTTTGTTTTTGTTGTCTTTAGTTTCCTTGAAATGAAAAATATATTTAAAAAAAGGGATAGTTTGAAACGCATTTTATTACAACATTTTAAAACGTTTTTTTTTACAGTATTTTATTCTTTCCTAAATGTCACGTAAGTAAAGAAAAAAAGTAAATTTTACAAACAGGCGGCAATAGATGTATGAAATAGCAATTGGCAATTTATTTTGTTTTAGAATTTTTAAATTTGGCTAAGAAAAGCAAGAAATCCAACACATCTATTGCTTTTTTGCGCTAGCTCAATGAACTAAATTTGAAACAACTTCCATAAGCTGTGTAGGCTTGCTTGTGCCACAAATGAGCCTGTATAGCAGACTACCAAATGACTTATTGGTTTATTCTTATCAGAATAATACATTATTTGCAGGAAGACAGAGGCAGTTCAGACTGGATTTGAACTCACGACGTGTAAAATTGTTGTAAAATTGTGCAAGTTAGCCACTATTGTTACTATTAAATTGTTAGAGTTACTTTTGTTAGAATCATAATCAAAGATGTCATAGCAGTTCCTCAATCAAATTAAACGGTAAAGTTCTGAATAAGAATTGCATACTTCATTTGGTTTAGAAATTGGTAGATATTGAGACATCCAATTACCAGGATTTCTATACGAGATTAACTAAAAAAAGCTTATTACTTAAGGGAAGTAAAACCCCTTGATAATTCGAAAGGATTGTCTTGCCTGATTTAAATAACAATTTTATTAAACGTCCGGAAAGCAATTTTATACTCAAGTAATCATAACTAACATTCTGGACCCATCGAGTCGCATCAAGTCAATATCAGCGAACGTTCCCTAATCATTATTACATCCTTCTCAAAGACCGTATTCATCACCCCGTCAAAGTGACAACCTACGGAGAGCACATTATTCGTTATCACTTCCCTATCCCCTATCAACCCGTCGTCTAGCTGTAGACAAAAAGGCAACCCATCAAACGCAACAGTTATCGGTGCGGACCGTTAAGAAACTCGATCCTTAAAGAAACTCCACTTGTCAATGACCCGTTGGTATGGGGTCAGTCACCCCCTTCCTCCCAGGATGACACAATCGATTCCTTTTTACACCGGCGACGCGAACACCACACCCGAGGAAAGAAATAAATGAGTCGCAATGACTTGACCGCTCCCCACACACCAAGCACGTTCATTCTCCCGACCGTCGCGCGAACGTCAAAAGCGGGCACTCTCGCGGCTATGCACCGCGACATTGATATTTGCACATTTAATTAGGTGCAGCGTGTGTGTGCGCGCATCCGAGCGAGCGGGTAAGTGGTGTGCGAGAAAAACGACCGACCCGTGGAAAGCGATTAGATTTGAATAATTTTTCGCACAACCATAACCGGTTGAACGATTGGAAATTGCTCGAGCAAGCGAGCGTGTTTCAAGGACATGGGGTTGCAAGCGAAAACGAAACAGCAAAAAAAAAAACGACCGGCTCAGACTTAGGTAATAAAAATAGTCGTTCAACCTGTCAGTAAATGAGCACCAACCAACGCCATAAATAACAGCACTTTTGCCAACTATGGGGTGCCCTTTACGGCAGCAAGCAGACGACGAACCCATCCCGGGTGGACCGTGCGGAAAGCGAACGCGATCACCCCGTTCTGTGCCGAGAACGGAAACGTCAGTTTTGCTAGTCGCTCTCATCGTCACACACCCTGCTCGTCAATAGTTATCAAGCGAGGCGGGGAGTTTATGTTCTTCCTCACCAGCACCCCAACACTGAGCATCTATTCAAATCATCGCACGAAGCGTCTGCCAGACGAGACACCATGGGGAAACGCAGTGCGCGAACGATTGTAAACCGCCAGCTCGGGTACGATTGTTATTGGTCTTTTCACACTTTCCGATCCGAAAGGGGAATCGGTTTGCGGAATCGATCGAAATCGTTGCAGCCTAACCATAAATTACTTAATACCGCTTCGAAACCGCAACACCGGCAGCTGGTTTTACAAACCGGGTTGTTGCCTCCCGTTCTACGATCGTTTGTTCGCACTGCTCGGTTCTATTCTTCTGCTGCTCCCCGATGGACATTGATTCTTGGACACAGCTTGAAAGTGAGTTCATCACGGGCATCGCGGTAGGACTCACCCGCTACAATGTTGCGCTGAGGCACCGCACCGTCGAGTTGTGTTGGGTTGTAAACGGGTGGAAAACCGATCGAGAAGAGGAAAGCAACATCTGCCCAGCACGCAGAGCCGCACGGTAGCACCGAAGATTTAGTCCGTGTCTGAATGTTTCTTCCTCCCGAGCGTCCCGGAGGAAGATCCGCCTCCCATAAAAGTCAACAAACTTCATTAACATAATGACGGTTGAATTGACTGCTGGCCTCTACGGGTGCGATGCCGTGTTCGTCCCCAGGGGTGGTTAGAAGTTGCGGAATCGATTTTGCGCTACCGTGTGTGCTTGCGTTGCTTCATTTGTCTTTCGATTTCGTTTCCGAACGACCATCCGTAACGTCATCGACCCTTGCTATTACGCATGGGGCATGAGTGTCGTTAGTGCTAGTGTCGACCATCAATCTCCGAAGGGTCCAAACTGTGGTTGGTACAACCTAACAGGGCATCGGAAGGCTGGCATCGGAATTGTAGCAATTGTTCGCTTTGATCGGAGGGACGAATTGTTAAATTGCCATTTAGTTTGCATTTAATGAATGCGAAATTTGGTGTCTTTAAATGTCTTCGAGACGAGATCTTACCATTCTACTATCGTTCCAGCGTTCTCCCAATGTCAGTGTGTACTGCTACGCGTACTGACCTTCGTAATGCATCTTCCTTCCCAGAGCGAATTGCACTCAGTCGTTTCGCTCGAATGGATCCTCCCCGGTTGGTGTTGTTGTTTTGCATCAGCTGATTTATTTCACCCATTTTCTTTGCCATTTTGCCTCAACACAAACAAAACCGCAGCGCGGTACGATTTATTCCATACCGGGATGTGTTTTCTTGAAAATCGTCTTGTGTCTGAGCGAGCGAGAGAGAGTGAGAGAGGTCACGTCACTTCACGTGTTGCCCTCACTTCACTTAATTATGTCGCCGGGGTTGCCAGGGCTGGACCATACGTTCCAGTACGTATCACGTAAGCTTCAGGTATTGTTGAGCCTGGACCATTTGCGCTCCGTTCGTTTGCCACGCCACATAATTCTTGACCTTTCCCACCTTTTGGGAGGTAAGAAACGGCCGGGTCAGATCTTTGCATGGGTTGAATGTACGAAGGTTCTCTAATTATGCGGAAAATTTGTAGTAATACACACCCCGTGAGGGAAAACAATCGGCTGAAGTGACCGTGCGGTCTCTGGTGTTCGTCTGTGTGGGAAGTGTTGTAAAGTGGAGTGCGTTACGAATCTCCTCTACCACGGAACGTGTTTTGCTGTGTCTCCGTTGCATTTGTAGGTGCTTGATGCACTGTTATTTACTTGTTCTTGTACTCTGCCGTGACCGTGACCAACTCCGCTATTGTCTCAAGGCACTCTGCCTCTTCCGGTGGATGTGAGAAGCTTCGAGGTTCTTAACCTCCCCTACGCGGCCGAAGATACTGGTGAAGTCGGTGGGTGGCTTGTCGTTCTCAATGGATTTTCGTAATACTTTTCTTATCTGAGTTATACACTGCGTTGATCTTCGCATTTCCTGGACACATCTACTCTGCAGATAACCTCAAAACTGCTCCATATTCTCCACCAGCAGAACAGCAATCTCTTCTTACCGGGCGGTACATTAATCGATTGCAAAAACGGAAACCATAACCAACGTTTGTACTTATCTCTGCGACCGGCAAATAGAAGTTCCGACCGGGGGAATTCAAAGGTCCGTGCCGTTTGAGTTCGGCGGTTTGCGCAGGAAAGCGGACGCGTACCGCAGGACGTGGTCACCTTGGTACCGATCGTAAATCAAACACCGTGTGCCCGGGAAGATTTACTATCGCGCAAGACAAACTGACCGCCCAACCCCGTCGTGGGACGTGTCCAGCCGGCGATGGCACGCGCTTAGGGAAACTGGACGCGCTCTAAAACCGTGCACAACAATCTACCCGCTTTTCGGTCGCCAAAAGGTTCTCGGGCTGAAGAACGCTAAACTATTCAAAAACGGGAAGACCTTCTAAGTGCAGTTGAAGTCGGTGTGCGAAATTGTGATGCCCGTGGTTGTGTGATAAATTGTGAAAACTACGTCCATCCATCCGGCAAAACCCGGCAGGAACGTGATCTGTTGCGCAATTGGGGGAAACACAACACTGCCACTCTATTTAGAATGAGAACATGGTAACGATGGTTCCCGGCCCTTTGGTGCGAGATTGATACCGGGTCCGGTGGAGTCACACCAAGCGGGAAAAGATTAATGTACGGAAGGCTAATTGACGGTGACCGAAGTATGAGATCCGAAGCCACGCCACGGAATGGCTGGCCCTGTGCCGTCGCTGTAGAGAGGAGATGTAGAGCTTTCAACCAAAGGCCCGCAATGTACGAGCTTGAAGTTTTGCACTGGTAAATGTATTCAATTAGCGGAAATACATTTCTGTTTTTAATTAGAACCATCTGTACACTGTTTTGCGCCAGCATTGTAGCTTACCACCGGGAAGGGCTTAAAATGCTACTCATCTATTTGAGCGCTGCGGGATTGCCCACGAAGGATCGCCGGTTCGTTAGCTTAGAGTGAGTTGAGTGACCAACGTTAGAGAGGGAGAGGAATGAGAATTCTTAAAGGTTGAACTTGAGCCCTTGTTTAATCATTTGGTGTTTTTAATGAAACCTGAAGTACAGTTTACTGCTAACCACGATTGAACCTTTTCGGATTTCAACGAGCAGGAAACCTCCAAGAGAGTTATGGAAGTCATTAGAGATAGAGACTGGGACTTTGTATCAAAAGAAGCATCTTAACGATTTTCAACATATGGGAAACTGTATGAACGATGCTTCAATGGTTTACCGAAGTATTGGAATTGTGAAACATTTGGTTTCAAAAGGTTAATTCTGGAAAGAAAGCATGCTCACGTCTTTTGGAATCTTCTGGAATTACGTAGAAAATGAAAGTAACATAACTAAGATTACCCTCACCTTACAGTTGATGTTTTCGCTTCATTCTTCATCCAAGCGCACAATTTAATGAGCGTGTTACAACAGCATCATATTTACATCTGATCCGACCGCATTGCATTTGCCGGCAATGGAATTTCCCTTCCTTTCTCCACCATAAGCAACCGACACGGTGCAGGAGGACGACATGACCGTCAACAACACGCTGCAACTACATGATTTGCGTGTGGCGGCACCTTACGCCGCCTCCGGATGAATCAGTGCGCGGAAAGATTTTCTCTCCCCGACCAGCGGTAACCGTCCGCGGTATGGTCTGATCATTTTCTGGCTGGTTGACTTCATTGGCCGTCCCGCTTGCGCCGTTTGCTGTTTGGAACTTTTTCCGGAAGGTACTGCCGCAGCCAGCGAGCTCTGATAAGCGTGAAATTAATTTGTTTTCTAAAATATCTGTTATCCACAGCTGTGCTGGGAGCGTGTTTTCACCGATCAGCTTCCTAAAACAACCAGCAACCATGGAAACATTTCGGAATCGACGTCGGTTCCGTCCGCCGAGTCGCGCATGGAATCGCAGGAATGAAGGTCAATCGAGTAAAAGCGCGCTAAAGCGACACCGCCGTTGACGTGCTGCATGATGGAACCGCACAGCACCACCGGCACAGTTCGATACTAAATTAATTCCGAAAGCATCCCACAAATCATCCCTTTGAAGGGTTGAAGCCGTACCGAAGCAGCCCAACTGCTCAACTTTTCCATCCCGGTGGCACATGAATGGGTGGGCATAAGGGAATCTTTGGTTCGCTCCGTTGGGTGGCAGGTCACAAATAAGCACTCCTCACACCGGCGGCTCTAATGATCGTCTATCACTCGCGCAGCCGAAGCACTGTCGTTGAAGGCGGCGGCAACGTCAAAAATAAAAACGACACACCCGCCGACACGGTCGGCATCGGAAGAGTTCGCAATCGTACGCGGTACGGTGCGAGTAATCGATCATTAGGCTTAACATGGCATCGTTCAGGTTGAGTTGCAGTTCTTGTGCATGTGCCAACCACGGAGACAACAGCGAGAGCGGGTGCCGACTGATGATGCCAATCGTTCTGATCCAAACCTCAACGGTATGTCTTCCACTTGAGGAGACAAAAAGGCAGCATCCAGTGTATCGGATTTCCAATTCCCCGAGACGCAGTGCCCCCTCGATGCGAACGGCTGCAACTGTCATGAAGGTTCTGGAGAATGGTCGGGCATCCTGAAAAGCCTCGAGATGAACAAGAATAAAACGGAGAATGAGCTTTCAAGACGGACGGGCGGGGCCGTATAGAAATTGATACATTAGCCGGGGTTTGGTGAGCTAATGAGTGTGAGACTTTGAGATTGCGACACACAGACAGTGGATGAAATTGTTTTCAGCTCATCTTCATTGTAGGTTTTTAAGCGATTAAATAAATAAAAATGAAAAAAAAAAAACACTTTTTGGAATTTTCTGACATTTGTTTTGATGAATTGATGCACTTATTCGAAATTCCTCCGCTGTGTACTGTTGAGAGTGACTTCGATAAGCAGTCAAGCTACCAGTGGAACAAAATAACATGCAAGATGATATCACAAATGCCTTCCGAAACAAGCTTCCCAACCTAAAAAAAAGGCGAAACACCAAAACCATTTTTGAGGATGTCCTCCGGGATCATTTTCACCTCGTTTTGTGTTTTACCTTCTGAAAGAACTTCCACGGCAAAGGTTTATTATTGATAATTGTGTTCGTGATGCAAATTAAAAATTTCACAGTAAAATCGATTACGTGCGTACTCGGGCATGAAAGAGCTTCGCATTTTTGTTTGTATCATGTGATCCTCCTGCTCCCGGTGGCTCTTTTGGACATGGGAATTCCAGGTGCCACATGTCCCGGGCGGACCACCGTATCTCGATCGCGTTGGGTTCGAATGTCCCGAGGGAAGCACACCGCAACAGAACCCGAGCGTGTTTGATTAATGATGGCCATTTGTGTGCCATTTGCAAAACACTCTCTCGAGGAGCTCCAATACACGAGAAGGAGGAAGAAGCGATGGAATGTTCTGAAACGTCCCTGTACCACCAACCACCGGGGAGGGAATGGGATGAAACAGTTGATTTGCAAACTTTTTGGCAATGCTTCTTTCTTTCCGCTTTCTGCGGCAACGCTGTGGTGAGGATAAAAAAGAAACCACTTTTGACAGCCCCACACAACCTTCCACTTAACTGTGTGGACTGTGTGTTCCCAGGCCAAGGCCCGCAGCTCCAATTCCAGTAGCTCCAGAATGCGGATCGATCGATTTGTGTGAGGTTTTTTTTTTAATGGTTGGTGGTGAGGACCCACCAATCGGGGTCCCAGTTTAGCCGAGCAAACTTCACGAGTCTACAATCCAGTTTCCGGTTAATTATGCGCCCCATCATTCGATCGTCAATCAATGGAAGTTTACTACTACTTGCTGGTGTGTCAAAATATTCATTCTCCGAACGGGTGTGCTTGTGTGTGGAGACGAGAAGACCCTCTTCACTATTCAGAGGCGGCAATTGGCTAAACTGATTCATCAAACGGTCCGAGATGTTGGAAGCTTATCTTTCCGTTCGTATCGCAGCCCGTTTGACAACTCGTACCCGTTGGATGGGTGAATTCTTTTCCACCCATCAGCTCGCTGGAAGTTCGTTGCATAAACAGTTCAACCCCGAAAACCCCGAGTTGGGGAATGCTTTCTAGAGAATGTCATATTTTGTGGTCGTGTTTCTTTGATTGATCTGTTTGATCTTTGACCAAAAGGTTTGATTTTTTGGGACGTTTACAGTTAGAAAAACGAGCCTGCGGTGTCTTAAAAAACCGATGCATCCGGAATGCAAACATTCAACCTGTCCAACAGGACCATTCAGAGCAAGAAAAACGGGGTAGCATTTTCATTCAACTTAATTGATTGTTTGATGCTCGATGAAAGTGCAGACCATTCGTGGGCTAATAGAGTTTAATGCGTGAACTTGGTAGATTAATCAGACCCAGCGGTTGGTAATAAATCCGAACAAACATGCTCCTTGCGCGGTGGCGGCGGTGCAGTTAATCCACATTTCCTGTGAGGTTGATACTGATTTACGCTCAATTAGCTGTCTAGCGGGTAGAGTGCGAGAGAGCTGTACAGCAACGAAGGGGCGAACAAGAACGCGATCTTGTGGTACGAATCTTCACCGGAACCGATTAGTGCTGGGAAGCCCGAGCCCCGAGCGCAGAAATACCACAAAGGCAGTGATTTAATTAAAAGATGAGATGGCCCCTGCCACGATAAGTGCAATTAATGATGATAATAATTATCTGCAGGTGATGATGGCTACTTCTCCCCCTTACCAGGGCCCAGGGTATGTCCTTCCACTGGCGCTGAGTTGCCGATATGAGGTGTCCGCTGCACGAACGACCAGTACAGTTGCAATTTGCACCATTGCATCACTCGGAACGGGGTAAACCGGTTGCCGTGGAACGTACGGACCCGGGCGGCAGGGAATGGGTTCGGTCAGCTGTTTTGTTTCGCCCTGCTTCTCGTGGTTACTGCATTTCAGAGGTGCATTGTTACCCGCAGTCACCGTTGATGTTGTTGTTGTGCGGTGGACAACCTAGCTGAACCGATGTGGCGCATACGTTGCATATCCGGGATGGTACCGACGAAAGACAATGTTGTTAGGTTGGGGTTTTGTTTTTTTTTTTCGATGATTTAATCTCGGTCGTTTTTTTTCGCTTCGTTGTAATCGTGCATGATTACAGGTGCGCTTGAGCGTACAGATTGCACAATTTTGTGCTTTGTGGAAGGAATGGAGTGGCCGCGGGGATTTCGGTTTGTAACACGATACAACAATTATTGTGTGATGAGAAATTGAAAGTAACGGTGGGGCGGGGCTGGTTCACGCCAAACGAGCAAATCGCTTAATAAACACTTTCTAGAAGAAAAGGTGGAGATTTAAAAGCAGCTGACAGTGACAGACCTATGTTTATGCAAAGGCAGAAAGGGTGAGAAAAGTCATTACGGATGCACAATTTTGCAGAGCATTTAAGTTGATGATATCGTGCCTATATTTTGAAGTCATGTAATTTGTGTGATATTATTAGCGTACAATATCTTCTCAATATTCAACAAAACTCTTCTCTCTATTCTCTTTTCTGTTTGCTCAATCTGGTTCATACTATAACCAAACAATGAAAACCGCCAGAAAGTTTTAGAGAATGAGTTTTGGTTAAAGGGATTGCAATGTCAGGGAAAACATGCATGTTGCTTCTTTATGATGTGTGCAAAATGGTATTACAAATTCTGAATACTATTTTATTGTCGCAAAGGTGTAAAAAATCCGAAGTCGACTAAAACCCGACAGCGAACATTTCAAAACTGACTCCGGATGGTAGATCCGACCAGCATTATCCGAAGTCGTCCGGAGTCTCCGGGTTCAAAATCGTTTGGAGTTGGAATCGTAGTCGTCCAAAGCCAAAGTCGGAGTCGTCGACTCCGGTCGATTTCATCTTTGACCGGCTTCGATCAACTCCTGTCAACTCTGACAATTCCGTATGACTCCGGACGATTCTAGAGCGCTCCAGAGACTAATTCACTGGGTCAGACTTTATTTTTCACAATAATAGAATATCAGGCACAACTTGAAGTGTTCATTCAGAAAAGGTTTTCAGCTAATACTTCGTGAGGTTAGAAACAGCACATTCATCAGTATACTAAAGCAAATCCTACAACATGTGTATACAATTTCACGATGACTTCTTTGTGACTATTAATGACATTTTCTCAAAGCTTTTACTTGCTTCTAGCTCATTTCTCAGAAATAAGATAAACGATAAAGCATAACTTTGTATTTTTATAGACATTTCAAACTGTTTTTGGATGGCAGTTATGCTACTTATTTTACGATGAATATTTAGATAACCTGGAAATAAATTATTGATGATGTTCCTGCAGGGATATACATGTATAATTAGGTTTCAAGACAGCTTCAACATTTTCGTAATGACATCCTTGCCGTCCACAACATCATGTCTGAACCGTCCTATTCAGGTCGAGACCACAAAACTCTGCCACACTTTGGGATACACCTCCAAGACATACAATTCAAGAATAACGACCAATGTGACCCGGTTGTGGTGTGAAACATGCTGCCACAATTGTTTGCCCCCTCTGGGGATGCATGTTATTCAAATACAACAACCTTCTCCGCATCCCGTCCCAAACGTCAGCCCACCCGTCCAGTCAAAGTGCACCAAGAACAACGTGCATCAAATCATACTTACAAATACGATGCCGCGATCGATCGGCATAGATCGCCACCGGCTGGTTGGTTTCTCGGTCGGACCGAGAAAACTCCATCACGAAACGGCTACTCCCTGCCCGATGTGCGGAAAGTATCGCGCTTCGCTTTCTTTCTCTCACCCTCACCGCAGCTACACCCAGAGGCGAAGGTACCCTTAGGGCAACCACGGTGCAAAAGATCCGTTAGATCCAATAACTAGCTGTTGTTTTAATTATCTACCTGCGCTGCAAGCGAAAACGAGCCACACAGCATAGAACTAGAACAGGCTGGCGGCAATGCCCAGCGGGCGCATGTTCTTGCGCACCCTGCTTGGCAGGTGATCCTCGCTCGATCATATTGCTCCGGCCGGTGGTTGCCGCAGAGCGTGCAATTGTTCCATAATCGAGCCCGGTCTATCAGCCACGCTCGCCATCCATTCTCTGGGGCGTTCACAGTCTAGCCACGAGGCCAGATAGGGCGCTACTGAGCTACTGCTACCGCAACCGCTGCTGTTGCCGCTGCACTTTGCTTGCTATCCGTGCCACGAGCATGCCCTTGGCTCTTATGGGCGTAAAAATTGATCTCATTTGCTTCCGAGCAGCGCTATGGAGCTGCTGAAGTTTGCAGGATGCGTAGCGAAGTGTTTTTTTTTTTGCGCAATTACGCCCCCTTTGTCTGGTTAGGGAACGGGAGCGACTGGGGGTCGGATGCAAAGAACGCTTAAGAACGCACAATGCAACCGTGAAACGGGGTTGAGCAATGGGCTCAATAACAGTTATTTGTGTCCACTAGCGGGTTATGGTAGGGTAATGGAAACCATATTTGTTGATTTAGTTGAAACCACTCACGCTCATGTTTGGTAAACCGTGTATAACACGTGTAGCATATAGTATTACTATTATTTAAAATGATTAGATCAAGATAAATTGTTAGAACATTTTAGAGCTAATCCTTTTTCATAATGTTATGGTGCTACAATTTACAAATTTTCCAGAACTTGTGGAAAACCCCTACGCACGATATTGATTTAAAATAATTCGTTCAATAAATTATCCATCCCCCAACAAGATGTTTAAGAGATTTGATGTCTTTTGGACTTTATTCGACACTTTATTAGATGAGAACTTGCATTTATTTCTGATTTCACCCAATCACAACATTAAGATGTGTTTAATTACTTAGAGACAAGTGGACGAAATACTAATTAACTCATTATACTATTTATTACTAATTACGAGTGCCTAGTATATTTAAATACATACAAGGGAGGTATATGAGAACGGCCACTGCGAACCTGTATTGTGTTGATGCTCACATACGACGTGAAATAATGGTGTATAAATAACAAAAATTTCATACATTTGGTATTGGAGAGGAAGTTTATCAGAATCAATGTTACATCGTGTTAAGGATGGAAAAACAATGAAGTATGCAATATAGTCTGCAGTAGATCGGTATTATCTTAATGATCAGTACAACATCTTTTATGAAATCTAACTAATCTCAACTTTCGGAACATGTAAAACGTAGTGACTAGGGTGACTCACCTCATATTTTCCGTATTGGAAGGTAACACATGTTGAAGTACTTATCATTGAGCAAATTTTGCTCTGTTATATCGATAGATTTTTTATTTCAATAGCAGAAGGAAGGTGTTTCAACCATTTTTCTTTTCTCAGATTTCTATTCATTTGTATTCAAAATTCAATTGATTGTAGTTAATTATGTATTTCATTTATTTGTTCTAAGGCCAGCGATAAAGGTTTAATCCATATTGTTATTTTCCATCTAATAAAACCATCTAATACAATGTTGTGTAACTGTCCACTGTCATTTCAGCTTCAAATGTACAACCTTGGTTTGGATATTGGGTTTTCACGGTCGATGGGTTATCGAATTTACCATAAAGAATTTAAAAATATAATACCTCCAGCTGGAAAACATTCGCGTACATAGCGAGCGATCAGCGTACATTCGTCCTGACAGTCTGACCGCAGCCTTTGGTAACAGGCATCGGTAGTTTCGCGGAACACTGTCTCGTTCGCGTAGTTATTGCACTGTACGTAAATTCGGTCCAGATTGGGTCCATACTGCTCGCTGTACAATCCCGTTCTCAGCATATAGCAACGCAACACACAGTCGAAATCACCTTCCGCACCTGCTACATGCGTTTTGGCGCACGAGAACGAACGGTCCGGCATGGGATACTGCAGCATATCGGCACACTGCAGCAGCACATCGAGCTGTTGAAGCGCGTTGAGTCGAACAAACTGAGGCGTTACGACGAGATTGCCATAATGCTCGTAGTAACACCGGAAGGACTCATACGCACGTTCGCACGCCTCGTCGTGCGGTGCTGGTCTGTCGAGACGCTGGGAGTGCAGGCAGCGGTAAGTACGCCGCTCGTAGTCGCAGTCGTTCGGGTCCGGATGGAAGAAGCTGCGCATTGATGCCTCCTGCACGCCGTGCGTATCGTTCCACCAGCCCAGGTTGAGGCCCATGCAGCGCACCATGCACTGCGTTTCGGCATCGTTCGGGTAGATGAACTTGTTGTAGACGGCTAGGCGGGCGCAAGGGATGCGCAGATATCGGACGCACTCCTCCTGTGCTTGAACCACACGCTTCAGCTGGCCGGCGTCACGGAAGCATTGCGATGCCGCAGTTGCAGTGACAGCTAGCAAGCATACTAACCCGAGGTAGTAGAGATTGACCGTTGCCATCGTGTGTTGTCCTCGTAGTGGTAAAGGTTGACTTAATTGTGTCACCATCTGGCGGCGGTATTTATGTATAAATTCTCACATCAAGAATTCCGTAAAATCAAAGCAGTACGATAATAATGGCACGTATGCAACTATGTTCCTTTTGCGTAACAAATACACCTTCCATTTACAGGTGCGACCCAGCTCGTTATCTGAAATATTTGGTGCAGTTTTGAATTTGCAGTATGCAGCAAATAAACAGAAAGAAATCCAGGTATTTCTGTTGTAATGCTTTAAATATTTTGTGTTTCTGTTTTCAGCTGCGACCGCACGCAAGCTTTTGTCTAGAGAAGCGCCGTACAAGTTGCGCTGTTTGTTTGAACAAGCGCCTCGACAGCATAAACAATGCATACATGCTTTTAAAAGAACGACCGTAAACAGAGCATTTCCTGCAGTACCACTGCGGCTTTTTAGCGAAGTTCATGTGGTTTGTATTTGGCGTAAGTTACGTGTGTGCGATGCAGGTAGCAGAGTCGATTGGAAATCGTTTGTATGTTTTTTAAATTATAATAATTTTTTACTCGCTATTATATATTTTTGTATTGGCCTCTTTTACCATCACAAATTAGTAATCGAAAACTAGAATAAAATTTAAACTGAACAAAATAGAGTTACTAGCAAAAATGTGTTTAGTAAACATTCTAAAGGATGTATAACCAATGTTCTATGTAATATGTACGCTGAACTCATATTTATACTTTAAACATAACATCGTTTGTCCGTCATGTTACAATCGATGGTATTAACTAGAGTTGGGCAAAACGCACAAAAAAGCGGAACTGGGTCCGGACGATTCCAACAAATTTCGGACCCAGTTCCGAAGGGTAGGTTCAATCCGGCAAGCCGGAACCGCCTGGAATCGTCCGGAATCGTCTGGAATCGTCGGAATCGTGCGGAGTCGTTGGAACCTTCCGGAATCGTCTGGAATCGACGGGAATCGCCCGGAATCGCCCGGAATCGCTAGGAATCGCCCGGAATCGCCTGGAATCGTCCGGAATCACCCGGAATCGCCCGTAATCGCCTGGAATCGTCCGGAATCACCCGGAATCGCCCGGAATCGTCTGGAATCGTCGGAATTCCATTTCATTTCATGTCATTTATTTAGTGCATAACCTAATACAAATAGATACAAACAGTAACACCAGATGCTAGCGTCCATATCAAACGATATTGAGGAACTCAGTGCGCGACAATCCTGGCTTAAATGTACGACATACAGCATTGACATATGCGCGGCGGCCGGAACGTGAACTTGAATCGTCTGGAATCGTCGGAACAGTCGGAATCGACCGGAATCGGCTCTACTATTCACTACTATCGATTGACTACGATTCCGCACGATTCCGGTCGATTCCGGGCCATTCCAGCCAATTCCGGTCAATTCCGACTGTTCCGACGATTCCGGACGATTACGACGATTCCGCACGATTCCGCACGATACCAGACGATTTCAGACGATTCCGGACAATTCCGGACGATTCCGACGATTCCGGAAGATTCCGACGATTCCAGACGATTCCGGACGATTCCGGTGGAACTAGCGATTCCTTCTCTCTGGAATCGGAATCGGAATCATAATTGCCGGAACCGGAGCGGAACCGTGGGTGCGATCCGCAGAACCCATCTCTAGTATTAACATTTGCCATAAAATTTGATAAAAATGATCGATTTTGCAAGGATTTATCTAACAAAACGTTAGTCACGATTTCAATAATAGTATCCCAAGAGCCACCGGAGAAATTTTGACATGACTCTATCAGTTGAACTTTAACCATGACGGCCAAAAAAGTAAAGCAACTTCGTTTAGAACCGTGCGCGATGAAAGAATGGCACCCCGTAGCCTGTTATGGCATCTACAACATCTTGGCACTATTAAACAACAATCAGAACATCGAAACAAAGTCCAGTTCCAAACGGATGACGTCCCTGAGCGACAAGGAGCTCCAAATGATGCTGAAAATGAAGACCGGGGGAAAACAATCCGAATAACTAACGAAAGGGAGCTCGCAAGATTGAAGTGCTTTTAAAATGCAAACGTAGCTACATATGAATTAATGATTAAACCGTTTAACACACACTGAACTACCCAGGAGTTTACTTTGAACCGTTTGCTAGAATCTTAAAGAACCATAATCCTAAAAGCGTTGCTACATAAGCTCCATTTCTCCCATCCTTTACCTTCGCGTAAAGACTTTCAAATCGATCTTTAACGGCTAATAATCGTCCCCTTTACATTGCAGATGTTTTTTCCTCCCCCAATTCGATCCAGCTTCTTGGGTGGTCTTAAACGTCGATTGTGTAAACTAATCCCCCCTGCCTCCTCTCCCCTTCACATATGACGAGTTGGCACACGCATGCACACAATTTATCGGCACACGTACGATTTGATTCGCTTGGTCCGAGCATCAATTGAACCGCGCGCGCGCGCCTGCGTAAGGCCGAAGTATGAACCGAATCCCCGCGTACCGAATTAGCATACCCTTCACGCAACCGGGCGGCATATGATTATGCACCACACGCCACACTAATCAACACATCCCTGCCGTACCACCGCCGGGACAGGTAAAGATGGACGGAAAGTCTTGTTGTTTTTTTTTGCCTACGATTACGATGACGAAGCGAGGATTTGCGCTACACTTTTATGCCATAACCCATCGGCTATGGCCGTTTGCTGGCGGGACGGGGTCTGCTCACTTGAAGGGATGCATTTTCTTTCCACACAGACACACACAGACATGCACACACATAGACACATAACAAGCTCCGATCGGGCAACACACGGAGTACCTTTCCGCGTCAAACATATTTCATAATCAAACATCATCGGCCGATCGGGCGGCTACTAAAGGCGATTGGCGATGCAGCCCGGTTCTCTATATCGCCCCGGTGCCATCAAACCGGCAGAAAAAGGAGCGCGTGCAATGCAAACAGCTGGAGCAGCAGAAGAGGAAGAAACTGTGCGGATTAATTCTTCGCTGTTATTTTTTCTCTATATACATATATTTCTCGTGCGAATCAAGAGTTGCATCAGCGACGACCGAGGGGTACGAGCCATGGCAACGCAACGCAAACCCGGGAATCATGCAAGCACGCCAGTGTTTCGAACGAAGGCAGTGAAATTACAGCTTAAAACGATATTAAAACGCTTCGGTCATATATCTTTTGACACGTTCCCGTGGAGGAGGCAGGGGATACAGGCCGGCGGCCCGCTGTGTATGGTAGTTTGTAAAAATACATAATTAACTAATTGTGCACGCTGATGAAGAAATATACGAATGCGAATAAATTATGCAACCCGAGACCGTGCGATCCCGCATTCGCATTGGGTGTGGTCTCTTTCCCTTTGAACAGCCGGGCCCCTTGTTATGATGCAGGGAAGTAAAAAAAATCCTGCTTAAAAACAAATTCTGTGGCCCTGTGTGTGTGTGTGTGTTTGATTGAATTTTGTCTCCAGTGAATGTGGTGCATTTGCAAGCTTACCATCTCAACAGCATTTGGGGGGGGGGGGGGGAGGGGGGGGGTAAGGTAAATGTTTGTTGGTTTGGCGACTAATTTATCAATGTTGCAACGATGGCGCTTGTTGAGAGGCGCCGTTAGCGTGGGCAGTCGTTGAGTTGAACTCATTTCGAAGTAAATTATCTCCAATCTGGGGCCATCAACCATTGGGGCGTTGCTTTTTTTTTTCACGGCAAATTTTCATCTCGGCGACAAACGACACGACAAAATAACAAATTAGCTTACGTTGTTAATGGCCGAAATGTTGGCCAGGGAGGAAGATAAATAAAAACCGAGAAACGACCTTTTCAATCCATTTTTTTTACATGAAAAACAAACAAAATATTTGAGAATAAATAACATCTTTTAAGGGTACAGCCTCAATTTATTCCACAAAAAAGGGATAAGTAAACTAACATTACAAAAATATAGGCAGTTAAAACAGCTAATTGTCGTAATCTAATTGGAACTCAAATAATTGTCGAAATTTTCCAACTTGAAAATTTTGCCTTGGTGCATTTAGCTTTAAATATCGATAAGAGTAAAACAAAGGATAAAATATTGACTTATTGAATATAAAAAAAATATAAATATTGACTCAACCTCATTTCGGTTATTCTAATTAACTTTTAAAAAAATCACATTTCCAAAGCTTATTAGGTACCGCTTTCCTCAAGTGTTTGTCTCGTCAAGAGTTCAATGCTGGCGCATCGGGGGAAAAGTCAACAGTTGCAGCTCCAATAATCAAACGAGATTCGTAATTGCCTTGGCTATCCAGAAATTTTTCTGATTGATTCTTCAAAATCAAATCAAATAACAAATCATTCCTTGTACTATTACAGGCTTAAATTTGTTACTGATTTGTTCATGGGCAACATTAAAGGGCAAATCATGTAGAAAAGAAAATACAACTTTTCAATTAAAACTATGCAACTTACTATCTATTTAAAAAAAAAAATAATAAATAAATACATTCTAAGAACAAGTGGTATGTGAATCCAAATCCCTTGCGTTTACAGCATAATAAAAGAAAATTGAGTTTTTTTGTTGCTGTTCACGATTAACTGCCATGTTGTACACACACACACCCGTGCGCGATCCTCACAATGTCAAATCTCGTTGAATCTCGTTTCATTTGACCATTTTTACCCCGATCCTTTTATAGATCTTCCCCTGCTTCGCTGCACGTTTCGTTATTCCCGTTACGATTGACGACTGCCTTCCTGGCCTCTCTTGCCGCTCTGCACCACAGACGCGTACATTGCATTCCAATCTGCCGGCTCGCCAATCGTCCCCGACACCCGATATCGATATCCAAATAAACCATCGTTCGACAGTCCCGGTAGGCCGAGCAGTGCCGAGCGCCTGGATCAAAACGATCGCCGATCGGGGCAAAACGTGGCACACGGAGCCAACGATGTGGTCAGGATAATTGCGGTGATTACATAGTTTATGGCTCATTCTTTTTCCCCCCCTCCTCCCTGGTGCCCTGGTGCCCCCGGACGGCAGGCGTCTGCACCGGTCGCCGGGACGCCCGCAGAAGTGCAACCGAGTGCAGCAGCGTGCAGGGCGTCCCGGGTGAAATATGTGTGTTTATTATTGTTCTTTAATTTGTTAGTTTCGTGCATGGGACGGGAGTGTTTGATTTGGCACCGACCTCAACCCGTGCTAGAAGCGATTTGCCCTGCACGGACCCTCCCCATCCCAATCCCCCGTTTTTTTGCGATCAAGCAAAACGTTCCCGATCAAGTTCAAGAGCGCGATGGCGAACATGCGTTCGGTGTAGTCGCGGTTGGTACGGCTCCTGCTACGAAAACCAAACGGTCAATAAATCCAAAGGGAAAAGGACAATTCTGTGGCCGGGTAATTGACGGTATTTATGGGATTTATGGATCGAACGGTGCATTTTCCGAGCGCTTCCATTCTTAACCGATGTGCGCGGATGGCGCTGGGCCGACTTCACGCGTCCATCGACCATCGGAGGGGATGGATGGCAAAAGAACTTGCGACCCCGTTAACCGGCGAGAACAAATCGGTAATGGGCAAATCGGAGGGCTCGGTCTGATTTGCATTCAAGTGCTTCGCACTGCTAATGCAGGAAGGGGTCTTGGCTGGAAATCGTTGTGGTGTGTAGCTTACATTTTCGAAGTTTTTTCCTCTTCGGTTTACCCCTTTTTCCTCGTTATCCGTACTGCCTAATGATGCGGTTGAATAGTTTTAATTAAATCGTTTTCTCCATGAATGAAATCATCCCAAAAACATCATTACTCTACTGCCCCAAATATAGTGAAAACTGTACGAAGTCTGATAGTTAACTTTGGATGTTTCGGGATGTTTTAAAGCACTACATCATACGCTTATGATTTCATAATTTTGTTTGCAATTATAATTGAATTGTGATTAGCATCACTTATTATTATGATTCTTCATCAGTTACACCCTTTAGAAGACAGTTTGATATGTTTTGTTTTAATATATAATAAATAATTAATAAATAAATTCCAACGAAAGAACTAGTAAAAAAGTCATTCTTGGCTTCTCACTCGTCATTCTTGGCTTCTTGAACTTGTGTTCCATCGTTCTTGTTTTTTTTTTTGTTGTTGTTCAGTTGCAACGTCCACTTAGAGTATTATTTTATACGATCGTTCATATTTTATTGAATTTTATTTTAACATTCATATTTTTTACTTGATTTCTACTATTATTTTATTTTATTTTTTATTCCGTTAGTTGCTTTTTACCTATTTTAAATGAGAGCCTAATGACAGTAAATCCACATCTTATCAATCCTCATATAGATTTAACTTATATTAAAACATACTTTTCATACACGTAGACAATAGAAACAGTTAAATCACTACAAAAATGTTTCTAAGGAATGAAATTAAAATGATAAAAAGGGACATTTAAAGAGCCAATTCTTTCCGGAGAACCTCATTTGAGAAGATTTTTACTTTTTGATCGGTATCAGATACTGTTTTCACCCCTTTCAGGTTCCCGTCATGCTTTGCGATTGATTTAAAAGTTGTTTTCATTTGCCCAACTCATTCATAGGTAGGAAAATTTCCCTTTCTTCGTCTTTTGTTCCTGATGATCGCACACGAGCTAAACGCTCGGCTGAATTGTCCCATTCTCTAACTAATTAAATTATTCCTTCCACTGCACACACTGCCACCCTCGAGGAGTAGCGCAAATCTAATTTTCCATCACCCATGCGGGATGACATTCGAGCGGCCAATATTATTGTTATTATTATTATCATCACCACCACGAGGACCACGAGCGGTGCGAAATTGATCGGAAACGGTCTTGTTTCACATCACACAACATGGTGAATAATTGGAGCTTTGGCAAACGAAATGGTTAAGGGAAAACACAGACCTCCTACCGGGAGTAGGAGATAGCAACGAAGCAACGATCGTGTGGGAGAAAAGGAGAAAATCGATATGGGAGGGATGCACAGTAGCACAGCGGTCTCCTAAATACGCCACGATCAGGTGTAACACCACAATAAGAGCGGGGAGAAGGGAGAAGGGGCAGGAGATTGCTGAGCCGATCGGTTCGGTTGGGTGCATTCAATAAAAGTTAATTTCTCTCGCTTTCGGTTTTCATTCGGTTTGCGCGTTGGGTGCATTCTTTTGTTCACTTTTCATTCACGAATGATGATGGGGATTAGTAGATGGTGTAGGGAAGAAGGCGAAGAGGAACGGAGCTTTGTGCGAGCGATGCATTATCAGTGCAAACATGGAGCAGTGTGTGTGTAGGTTTGACCAATTTGACACACTTTCTATGGTAGCACTCAATGCGTGAAGGGCGGATAAACAATGCGAGAAATATATTATATTTTAAACATTAAACAGAAAGTATTTAAATGTGCACATGAAAACATGCCGTTCAAGAATAAAAAGATAATTCAACCTGACTAGTTGGCTCTTGGGGAAGCAAATAGGTAAATTTTATAGCAATTCATCAGTAGTAAGCTAAAATCAATATTTTCACAAACACACACACTCTCTCTCTCTCATTTGGTACGTTAACGATTTCCATACATTTTCCACTCACATTGCCATTTGACGACCTATAAGTCTACTTTCAATACAACAATATGTACATAAGTAGCCACAACATGTACATTGTGAGAAATACCTAAAAGATCACATTTTTAAAAGAAACATATCATCCAAAAAAATGGATAAATTTGCCATCAACAGCTTCCAGTGGCGTGTTTAACGATTGGCAGATTTCGCAGTCGCCAGAGGCCCCGTGAATATATCGTTAGAATATATATCATATGTCATATATCGTTAGAACAGTTGATAGAATAGTCCCTTGAGTGGCCGATTGAACAATAGACGCTGATGGTCCATGGCCGAAGAACCCTGAGTACCCTCCTTCCCCACGTTTTCTCGTTCTACATGTACTGTAGGGCTTGACTCTTCTTACCGCTTTGGACCCTTGACTAGTGATGCATAAAATTGGCCAAAATCTGAAGTCAACACCAATCTGACTCCAATAATTTCGGAACCGACTCCGGTAGGTAAGTACGTGCAGCATTATCCTGAGTCGTTCGGAATCCTCTGGAGCCTTCCGGAACAGCTCGGAGTCGTTCGGAGACGCCCGAAGTCGTTCGGAGTCGGAATTGTTCGGATCCGTCCAGCGTCGTTTGGAGCCGTTCGGAGTTGTTCAGATCCGTCAGGAGTCGTCGGGAGTCGCCCGGAAATGGCAGAAGTTGGAGTAGTCCGAAATCGACCGGAGTAGGCCTTCGAAACAAAGACTTGTGTACGAAGTACATACGCAAAAGTGAAAGATAAAAAAACTACAACGAAATGAAATGCTTGATCATCAGCACATTTGCACCAGACGGCTCCAGTTGACTCCCACCGATTCCGGTGGACTCCGATCGACTCTGGACGACTCGGAATGACTCCGACTTCGGGCGGAACTAGTATTTCCGATTTCTGCGGAGTCGGAATGGTACTAACAATAGTCGGAGTCGGAGTCAGAGTCGTGGATGCGCTCCAGATAGCACAATCACTACCTCGGACATCTTAAACCCGCACCAGACAGTCCCAGTTTCGTGTAATGCGTTCCGAGGATATATGCGAATCCAAAATCCGTGTTTTCGAATAACTCATTTTCCCTTAATTTTATGAGTTTCGTCAGATTTTTTTTTGATTCAATGCGGTACGCACAGCAATTTAAGTGTCAAACTGAAACAATTTACTCCAAGCATTCCAGATGTTCAAAAGAAGGAATTGCGCCTAGGAATTAGATTTTTTCTAAGCAAGATACTCTGTTATAGTTTGGACATGTCGTTGCAAGTTGCCATCGCATTAAAACCAGCATAAAAAAGGTCTTTACAGTTATGCTGCATTATGTAATGCAATATTGTGCAAATTCACGGACCATAGGAAATGGTCCTCCAATGTATAATGTCTAGACACAGCAGTAGAAGAAAAAAAAACAAATGATCTACACGCACATATTGACGTAACAGTCGTCAAACGTCACTCTGACAGCTTCAATCTGCAATTCGTTTTTTTCGTACGTTTTTTTTTGCAAAACTTCACCCACATCTCCGCAGCAAAGCGCGAAGAAAGTACGCCTTGTGGCTTGTGCGTTCCCGTCCCATTAGTCACCCAGCGGGAGACTGGCCGACCCCCTCGCAGGAATGTATCGAAGCACGAATTTGATGACTTTCGCGATCGATGTAGCTGACGCTATTTTGCATGCAAACGCCCGAGTGCAGTGGTTCTTGCTGGCCCTGTTTCTTTCCCGCGGTGCACCAACGCTGCAATAAATCATTTCGTCACTCACTATGAGCGCCGAACAAAACGCACCCTCGCGGCCCATCGCTGTTGAACCATCGGCGTTGAATAACTCATCGAACATTGTGTGCCTTTAGTCGAGGGCAGGGAATTTAAATCATTGCGTTTTGTGCGCGGCAGTATAGCTGGACGCGAACGCCTTCCCCTCGGGGGGGAGTGCCAGCCAAAGCAATGAGGAGGTGCAAGGTCAAACGCCTTCCGCAGAGTTCTGTGTGTTTGGTGCTGTTGTGCCGTGAAGAAGCGCAACAGCTAAAGACGGGCCTCAAAACGCAGCACCACCATGCAATCACCATTAACATTTTCAAGTCATCCAATTTGTACATTCTTGTTGCATGCGTCGTCGTCGTCTTTCTTCCTGCAGAAAGGCTTCCATTCGCTACCATTCTTTCTTGTTTGCCTCGGTTGTTTTTCGCCCAAAGTACTGTATGCTTAGCGGGAGAGATAATGTTTGAGCTAGAATGGCAAACTCCACCCGTCGAGTGGAGTCTTCTAATCGATGGCTACGGTTAATTTGATTAAACGATTCGGGCACGAAAACTGGTGCACAACCGAGCGCGCAGAGCAAATAAGCAGTTTTCGGGCCCCGGCCCGGGCCGCACGAAACGTCAATCAAATGCTGAGCTACTTATCAGCAGCTCAAGTACCTGTTTAGGGGCATTTTTCGGTTCGATCGCTTGATTGAGCTTGTAAAGCTAATTGATTTATAGCAATTATTGTGCGAGTTTTTTTTGGGGGGAAAACCCCTTATATGGCCCTTTAAAGGAGAGCTACACTGGTGTGCCAAGATTTATGTTTTCGGGAATACACTTACGCACCAAGAGATGGTTCACGTGTGGCCTTGTCAGGGACGCGTAACCGATCATTACGAGCCGCGTCGATCGTGATCACTTTTCGACAAGCATTTGCTGGGGTTTTTTTATGTGGAGCTTCTTAACCTGTTTTGCATTTGCTGTACAACCATTCCCAAGCAACGTGTTGCAGCACGGGTAATTTTATGACCTCCAGAACGACGAGCTACACATCAGTCCATTCCAAGGCCACCGTTCTGCCCCCTTTCTGTGACGTTGAGTGATGAAGGATGAAGGGGGAGAAGGTCCGATAATTTACATGGATAAATATTACGCTGACGAACGAAATTGAAAGTTCAGCGTACGCGGGGTTTTGTGAAGACGAGTTGCTGCATCTTTTTTCCAACTTCCACCGGTTCGCACCTTCCTGTGAGCGGGATAAGATTTGCAATAACAAAAACAACATCACAACCACAAAAACACAATGCAATGGGCCAGGCCGGGATAATTTATGAACAATCCCTCGAGGGACGGCCCCAGACGGAAACGGCTGCGGATGATGACTTAAGACCTGCCCTGACCGAGAGAAGGCAACCGGGCCAAAAGGCGCCGTTTTTGTCTGGGCCGTCCCGGGTTGCAAGTGCAACCAGCAACAAATAGACCACATTGTATGCGATTTATGTAGCATAGTGGTGAGTGGCATTGTTGTGGCGGCGGCAGAAAGAACGAGTGCAACGTACCCTCGCTGCTGTCGAAGCCCGAAGCTTCTCGCGTTTCTCGCGCACAATTAGCTGTGTCATCGTCGTAAAATTGATGAATATTCACAGCCGGCTCGCAAGAAAACGTTCTACAGACTTTCAACGGCAACGGCCTCCACGATAGCGACAGTGTTTATGCCAACCGACATCATAATGAAGGAAGGAAGGAAGAAATGAATAAAAGTCATTCAGCTGCAGCCCATTGCACGTTCAATAAGTCAGTGCAGAATGGTGATTGTTGCAGAGTGCGTTCCTTACGATTCATAGCGTTCCCTCTACACACATACACACAACGGAAAGGCACGGTCGAACGTGCATTAGAACAAACACGGGAATGGTGCAGCATTAGCCAGTCAAATTTGCACCTCGGCAATTTGCTGGAATGAATTTTGAATTGTCACTACCCCTTTGCGAGGTACTGTTTGCATACAAAATAAATTCTATTTGCTTGCTCGCAAAGGGAACCTTTTTCTTGTTTTGTTTGCTGTTGCAAATCGTAGCTTCACATCGCAGCATTTTGTGCGACCATTTTATGACCACCGGTTTACGGTCTAAAAGCTTCCTGAAGATTAATTTTATAATCGGTGCTTGGCTGAGCTGGGTGGCGGTGGTGCAGGATCGTAAATGTGTTTTTAATTAAAGATTTATTGCACATTTGTCAGGCGGTGATGGTTGGGTATGTAGCATTGAAGTAATTTGCATTTTGCATACATCGAGCTCTTTACTGCTCTCAAAAGCAAGCAAATAGGTTTTGTTAGAAAGAAGTAATCTGCTTGCAACATTCATTGCCCAACAGATGCAAAGCGGAAAGGAAGCGTTGGGATAAATAATAATTAATAGAAGCTGTTAGGGATGTTAAAAGCGTCCAATGAAAGCAATTGGACTAAAACGGAGTAGTTAAAGCGTATTAATTGATTTAACTTTTATTACTCAGTGTATCACTAAGTACTAGAAAATCACGAATGTAACGCAAGAAGTCAACGTACCATTAACTTGTCTCATTTTTGAACCATAAATAATTACTTTTTGCGTGTTTTTAGACAATTCAATTATTTATTTTCATAACTTTATGCTTTATTTAAAAATAACTATGACGAAGATAACAAAAACCGTACAAAAACTTTAATCTATACTATTTATATGATTTTATGTAACATATTTTCCATGCTTGTATTGCCGTCAATCTGAAAAGTTCAAACAGCCCGCACAGTTTGCTGGAAGAGCAGCTGGATAAATCTTGCCCTGTAATGGTTTGATAAGCGCAAAGAGAAATAGAAAATCCTTTTGATTTATACCTCCCCAAATGCTTACATTACCCAGTACAACTCCAAGAGCATTGTCCTCCGAGTGCTCCAACCCTCCGAGTCCTCCCGCCAACAAGTCGCATCGTCACCGTCGTAGCATATTTGTCATCGACGAGTAATTCTCGAACCCGTATGCTTTCGAACCGTCCACCATCCCCGGGACCACTTTGCTTTGGATTTTGCACTTCAAATATCGCATACATTGTCGCACTCTCGGCCTCTTCCCCTCTCCCGGTCTGCCAAAGGAATGGGGGGCATAAATAAAGTGTCCAGTTCGAGTACGAGCGTGCCTTTTTCTTTCATTATTTCTCCTACAGCTCGAATGCCCTTGTCCAGAAAAATAGCACGAAGGACACAAATCAAAAGTGATAGAGAATAAATTCTAGCCACTCTTTGCCTCTCCATTTCGCACTGTCTTTCTTGTTTCTTCTCTTTCTAGCAAAAATACAAGACTAAAAATGTTCACCAAGATGACGTTGGACGGTGTGGAGCAGTAGGAAATGCTTGCGACAATTGATCATAGAATCGAAGTGCACACTCCTTGCTTACGCCCGGTGAATATGATGAAGGGCTATAGCCACTCAGGTTGTCTAGTAGCAGAAGGGAAGAACCCGCACAAGCCTCGTTACGTACAGCAGAGCGATCGCTAATCGATCGGTTGAATAGCTGAACCACCACACCGTTGACCACCGTTAAAGACGTGGTAGATGTCTTACTTTTCCGAGGCCGGGCGGCCCAATCCGACAAATTAACCGATCGTCCCTAATCCAGGCGGAGAAGACGAGCAACAACAACAACAACAAAATGCTCCCATGTGGAGGCCAAGTGGCGACACAAACAGGCACACGGGCACACTCATTCATTAATGATGATTTATCGGTTTCTAATACGGGCTGCCGGGGTTTGCAGCCACTGCACGGACCAGCGCGGACCCCATAACTCATGGACCAGCGTGGTCAGTGCAGGATCACAATGAAGGCTTGGTACATGATTTGCTCTAATTATATCTCGAACAGAACGACGGTTTGTGTCTGGGTGAGTTTTTCTTTTCCTCCGCACATTCGTGGCCGGTTGGAGAGCAACGATCAGAATTCTTGCGAACGGGCCTGAGGTATGGCTGGGAAATCCAACCACGAGTCTGCAGCGGCTCTGTTGATTTACGATGCAATTAGCTAATTTGATCTGACTTAGCCGCCGCGCGGATGATCCTGATGCGTAACGTGATCGGGCGAGTTATTTAATTAACCCAACGGCGAGAGTAAGTTCTGTCCCGGCTGGCGGCTCGAAGGGCGAACAGATTTGTCAAACGAGACCATACAAAGTCTCAATTGCAGGCATGGCTCAAACGGCGGCCAGGCACTCCCTACTAGATTTTTTGTTCCACAAATTCCTTGCCTTTCTGTTTGCGCACTGGTGTCTGTTTTGCGCATAAAGAAGGGATGAAATAATTAAAGCACGCTCTTTTATTCGATTATATGCCTATGCACACCGTACGCCTACTTCGATTAAGACTTATGTTCCCTCGAGCTGAACTCGTCCTGCCCCGAACGTTCCGACGCCAACTTCGATCCTATTGCTCTCGGTTTGACGTTTGTGGTGCAGTTTGTGCAGTATTTTTTTTTTGTTTTCTTTCCTTTTCTCCCATTTGCTGTCTGCCCTTGTCACAGACTCCTGCAACTACGGCTGGAGCTCGTCCGCAGACGGAGACTCCACTTTATAAATCATTCACCGCATGTCTGCGCGCGTGGAAATTATGAATATTCATGGGCGCTGCGGCACCCGGCACCACACCGACAACCGATACCGACGGTCGACAAGGACATGCGGCGAAGGGTGCTTGAGCAAACAAAGCGGCGCAAAACCGAAGAATGCGTTGGGCGTCCTGTTTGGGCGATGCCGGTGACGCAGACCAGCGGACAGCGCACATATTGCGCAAGCGCGTCTATTAGCCTACGGAGCGGTTGGTTTAATTTACATCACAGGGCAAAGTGGGTGCGTTACGATGGAAGAGAACCTTTTTTTTTTTTGCTCTTGGAAGTAGATCTTCTTTTTACCGCTAGATGTGAAGGGAGCAAAAGGCAAAAAGCTTTCTGATGGTTTCAGCATGTTTGTTCTGAGCGTGAGGATCGATTGTAATTGACAGACGCGATATTTACAACTAGTCGGCGGATATGTAATATAGACACGAAACGAACATAAATAGAGCGAATACTGAATACTCAAGTTAGAAGATATAGTATTGGACTTGTTTTAGTGGTTCAATTTTGTCATTAAATGTCAGAGATCGGAAATATCTAATAATATATTTAAACAAATTATTAATTTCAATGTTGCAAAATGTATGGATGTGTATGGAAGTTACAAAATGTAGGATAACAAGGGATCTTGGAATCTGGATCTTAGCTATCTGGGAATGTAATCAAAGGAATTAAACGAATATAGTTACCATACAATATTGTTATCTTCTTCTGGAATAAAAGTTTTGCTGATATCGTCTGTAAGTTTATGAACTTCACAAAGACCCCAGTCCCAAAGACCATTGAACATGAAAATTCTAAATATATAATCCAAAAGTCCAAAGAGGTTTTATTGCCTCCAAATCTTATATTCCAACTCCAATTCCAATGTTATATAATTTCTACGCATAAAGAAGCTACGACTTATATTACTCAATGTTTTATTCAATGTACATCAACAGGTTCAAGGTCTCCTTTGGAAAAACTACGAGCTGTATCTGAGTGATTAGCAAACGGATTATCACAAAAGCATTATTAAATCACAACCGTATCTTCCAAAGGTATGAAGTTAGGATAGCACGACACTAAAGACAGCAATTGTAAACCTTTTTATTCTTCTTTTTGTTCTTCTTACTAGTCTTACTTGTAGATTACAATTGTAATCGGTCCATCCCTGATTTACCTATAGCAGTTGTAAAATAATCCAATATGCATTATGCAGGCTTCACTCTTTTATAACTCTCGTCTTCAGATCTCAGACTTTTTCATAATTATTCAGTTTGTTTGTTTCGACCCCCCCCCCCCTTTAAAAAATATCCCCCTTTTTACCCTTTAATATGCCTTTAATATGAATTTTAAACTCAATTTGTGTTTCGTCTCATAATTTCCTCTTCCAAGAGCATGCCTTAGATTTAGACCTGTGCTTGGATCTCCATGCCATATAATGCAGTACGCTTATATTCTTAGTAATTAAGTAACAAATGTGATCCATTGATTTCAAAAGCTAAAGATCCAACTGCTTACGGCAGAAGATTTGTGTGGCACTTTACCTGCCCTATTAAAACAGTAAATAATCACCTGGGTTTCCCATTTCCATAAAGCTCCGAGTCACCTTTCGCAAAGTACTTTTACGTCAAGCATTCAAACGAGCCTGGCTGTTTCCTGCATCTTCAGAACAAAACCGAGCTCCACTTACAAAGCTCAAGAATGACGCTTCTAAGCTGGCGAAAGATTGCTAGAACCACTGCTATCCTCTCTCTCTCGTTTCTTCCCCTGTCCAAAAAGAACAGAATTGCGCGCGGGTCTTAGAAAATAGCTCATCTCTCGCGTCTGCCCTATACGGGAAAAGCCACAACCGCACCGCACGCCAAACGATTGACGATGCGATTTGTTCGCCTTTCGGATGTACTCTGCTCTGCTGTCGAATGCAAATTGATGGCCATACTGCTGATGGTCTCCAGCGTCCCGTCTCAGCCACGCTGAAGAGATGGATCGTTTGCACTCGACCTGCATACACCCCCTTTCTGTTCCGCTTGCCCATGCCCTTGCCAACGATCCACCAGAATAGAACAAATGCAGCGCAATAAAAATGGGGGGAAAACATGGGGAGAGCGTATGCTTGGCGCATTTCTCCCATCGTGCATTTTATTTGCAATCCCAACTGTTTCACTGACAGGTCCACAGCGCGAGAGGTGGTTTTGTGACAGGGGAGGGAAAAAACAAGGGTGTCCATCGACTTCTAACGGAGCTCGAGGCTCCATCCATCCACAGACTCGCGTGTTTTATTGTTCTCGCCAGCTGCAGGCCGAGGTTTGGATTGTATTTTAAGTTCTTCGATCTCCGTCCCAGCCCAGCCGTCCCAGAGTAATTGATTCATTTCCACCACGTCGTCGTGCTAGCCCTACGGCGTGTTTGAGGAAGCTTTGCTGCTTTCGTCCGCGAGTCCAATTAAACGAGCGCTTTATTAGCACGTACGCGTATATTGATGCATATATGCATAAAAGATTTATTGCACACAGGGAGCTTAGCTGCAAGCAACAACAGCGTCAGCAAACAAAAATCCCATACCAAAGTAACTGACTGTATTTATTCAAGCAAACCATCAGCCACCAACACCAGGTGGGAAAATGGGCGCATTTTTATCGTCACTTTTTTGCGCTTAAAATGTATGCGTCGTTGTGGTTTGCGAAACGGGACACACCAAACACGTTCGCTGGTCCTCGCCGGACGTACGGTGGATCGGGTTGGATGTTGTCGTTTGGCAGCAGCAACAAGCAGCATGGTACACTATGCGTCCATAAATATCTTTCCTAAGGTCTCGGTCTCTCACCTCTCTCGGTGCCGGTCTCTCGGTTTCTAGCGTGGCGTAGGGATGAAGGTTTTATGTCGCCCGCGGTTGTAAAGAGTCCTGCACCACGGAGCGTCTCGGAAAGATGGATCGTTTTGTCTACTTTTTCCTTTCTTTCTTCATTTCAGGTTCATTGCATTCTAGCTGCCGTTGATGGAATTTTCCGGGCTGTTGGTCCGGTTCTGTACCAGGTTGATTGCCAGCTGACGATCCCAACCGATTCTGCCGTGCGTTAAACAATACAAATAATCGAAAATAAGCATTTCGAATCGATTGCCGGAAAG
Source organism: Anopheles gambiae (assembly GCF_943734735.2). Lineage (NCBI taxonomy): Eukaryota > Metazoa > Arthropoda > Insecta > Diptera > Culicidae > Anopheles > Anopheles gambiae. Next base: position 88,170,103 of record NC_064602.1, read on the forward strand.
GGTGAACAATATGCTTTTTTTTGGGGGAAAATGAAACTCCCCCTCTGCCCTCTACTGATGCACATGAGCGATTGGGGTCTCTGTGAAGTCATCGGGGGAAGTGAAGCCGACAGGCCCAAACCCATCTGACCCAACTGAGTGGAGTTGCCAGTGCTGCAAAGGGTAACTCGTTAAAATGCAACCATTCTGACAAACCAAAGGTCTAGGTCTAGGCAGTTGCAACCCTGCCACAGGCAACATGTACCATAAATTCCCATGTCCACGGCCCGGTATGTTACGCCCGCCCGCTGCATTAAATGTCAGCACCGAGCGCAACATCATCAACCCTTTGCCCTTTCACGGTGCGTGACAGGGGCCGTCACACGCGCAGTGCTGTAAAGCGTATCGCACTGCGTGCTAGTTAGTTAGCTCGCTGGCACAAATGATCGATCCCCTTTTGCGTGTGGCTGCGATTGATCGATCGCAGCCCCGGTTCTGCTGTTCTGGTGTCCAATTTGCAAAACGGAACCTCATCGGGGTGGATCGGAGACCCTTTTTTGCATGCACTTTCTCGCCCGCTGGCTGGTTCGGGGAAGCGAACAAGCAGCAAACAACATTCACGATCACCGTGGCTGTGGATGGGGAGAGCGCATCGCACAGGGCTGACATGTTTATGAAGCGTGTTTTTTCGGGATGCATGGGAATCGGGTCGGTTTGCACGGCAAGGGATGGTTTGTCAACGGGGTTAACATGTGGTTCGATTTGAGGATGATAAAATTCAACACATTGGATGGTTTTATGTGGGAGAGGATGATACAAGTATGAGTCAGTTTAATGATCGATGTTATTAAACATGAAACGTTTCAAACAGATCTAGCTAACTTGCGGAATGGATAGTCAAAGCCTTATTTGTAGGCATATTATTGCGAGATTTTTCACAACATGAGCCTGTCCAAACAGAGCCTTTCCGTAAAGTTCTCATCATATAAAGAGCAATTCCCGGAAGACAGGGTCAATGTAGTTCAATAAAATCATGAAAACAACTAAAACTTTACGAAAATAGGGTTTAGGAATCATTTTTATTAATTGAAAGTTTAAAATCTACTAGCAGGAGCTCGGAATTGGAACTACCGGATTCCAATTCCGTGTTCCGAATATATTTTAGGGTCAATTTCGATTCTGGAATCGATTCTAGAACCGATTCCGGAGCCAATTCTAGAGCTGATTCCAGATGTGACTATGGTTTCAGAATCTGAATCCTCTCGGAAATCAGAATAGGATCCGGAATCAGAATTAAACCAAGAATTGCAATCATCTCCAGAATCAATATCAGTTCTAGGATCGAAATCAGAAGCGAAATCAGAGCAGAAACCTCCATTAGAATGGATCATTTACAAATAAATTTGGATTAGTTTCGGCTATCAATACAATGCTGCTACAATTGTATAGGACATAGCATCTAAACGCCTACTCTCATGCAAATGCCGAAACCGACTACAATTTTGGACCGATTCCGGCGCCGATTACAATTTCGCAGCCGATTCCGTAACCAGTTCTGGAACCGATTCCAATTCCGGAACCGATGCCGTTTTGTAGCTGTTTTCGATTCCGGAGCCGATTTCGGAATCGATTCTGGAAACTGATTCTCGAACTACTATCTGGAATCAATTCCAGCAAACTTCGGAACTAGCCGGAATCGATTCCGACAAAAACTTCATTTTTCTCATCCCTACTACAATCATGCAATTGTGCTCAGTAAGTTACTGATCTTCAATCTGATAAGTGGCTAAAATAGCCCTAAACCAACGACGTCCGTTGCGCAACATAAGAAATTTAAAGGCCTCTATGTGGCTGCTGTAGCAATAAAAGCAACGAATAAAATATAACAACAACAAAAACTAACCTGCCTTCGATTCCACATGTGCAAAAAAAAAAACACGCGCTTTATCTTGTCGCCATCTCCAGCACAATTAGCATGTTTTCTCTGCTCACCATCACAGTGCATACTTACAATCAATAACCGTCAACCGTCGCCGCTCGAGCTGGCGCGCGAAAATTTACATAAAACGAACGATGTTAGAACAAATTTAAAATCACTTAGCAGCAGGGGCAGCAGCTCGGTAGAATCATTTGATCAACCACCGATAGAGCGACCAGCCGCCGGCGGGATGGTGTTTCGGTGCCGATAGATCGCTTCCATTCATTGCCGGGGATCGTGGTCTGTGTCCACATTCACATTCCCACTTCCCATATTTTTTGCCTGCCCTATCGTACAATTGGCGGTGACGGTGCTGGTGCGGTGGCCGACGCTTTTATCGACACGATCAGGTAGCTGCCGGTAGCTAGGAAAAGGGCGTGAATATAGCCAGCTACTTGATGCCGCAAACCTCTCTGAACGCGCGCTGGAAGGTCGGGCAAGCCGCACCGAAGGAATTCATTAAGATTCTATCACAAATCTTTGTGCTCATCGCGAAATGGAGATTTTATGTAGTTTTAGTTCTTTTTTTTTCTTTCTCGTGATCATCTTTTCCCGCTCCTTGCGCTCGGTGCGAAAGTCTGAGATCGTGCCTCTAATTTATCGTTCTAAACATGAAGACCAACGCAGAACGAAAAAAAAGTATGAAAACATGTGTTCATCCAGAGAGACCTCAAAGTGATCCCGATCGAAGGATAAGGATCCGCACAAGGATCTTTTAGCGCTGAAACGAATCGAGAGCGAGCGAAAGAGGGAGAGAGAGGGGTTACACTACCCGCAGGTCTGGAGCGTGGTCCGAAAAACTTGGAAACTCAGCGACGAGATGATTTATCGGCAATAGATTACATTTTCAGCTCAGAAAATGAGCAACACAGACATCAGGTAGGGCTGGTGCCGGAAAAAAAATCAATTTATGGCCCTCACGGTCCCCGGGGTAGGGTGAAATAAAATTGAAATCTAATTACAGGCCATACGCGGTGGACCCTCGGCTCGGGCCGTGTGATATCACGAGTTTGACCGTGATTTTCTGACGCTGAGCTGGATGAGCTTGGAAAAATCTAACGAAAAGGAGCACATCAGCCACAGCACTGGAGCGGAAGTGGTACGGTGGGAAGGGTTGAGAATGAATATTTATGACATTATTCAATCGAACCACAATGGTTAATTATTTATGCACGCTGCAAGGGAAATTGTAAGGAATGGAAGCATAAATAAGCATAAAAAAACGAAATACTTTGCATCGTTTTTTGGCATAATTTATATTATATATATTATTATGTTTTTATTATTTTAAACAAATTCTCTACTGCAGTTTTTTAACTCCATTTTTAAATTTAATTGTTATTTTTTGTTTCATTATTATTTTGATTTTATTTTATTGAATTCTTTTCATTACTGTTCATCTTTTCTATTGATTTTATTTATTTATTATGTTGTTTTATTATCTTTTTTTTATAAATTTTATTGCTTAACTTTTTGTATAACCTGACTTTAAACGTATAACTTTACTAATGGAATATCCTTAAACAATTAAATGCTATTATAACATTTTATCTAAATTCATAATTTTTTCCAATTTTTTGTTATTTTCTCGTAAATGTTATGCCCCTTGCTTCAAATTAAAAATCGATAATCTATAGTCGAGTTAACGAACCCAAAGCGAAGCAACTCAATCGAAAGCAAGAGTAGCACAATAAGCAGATGAAACGGGTTACGTTTGAGTCTCCTGGGCGAGACCAAGAAAAGGGGAAAAAACAGCAACCCGTCGCCCGTCGTCAACGATGAATTATAAGGTTCAATTTATTTGTTTTTATCCACCCATTAATGAGCGCATAAAACATCCCTCCTTCACTCCGGTGTCGCTTTTTTTGTGTCTTTTCCTTGGATCAGGAAAAAGCGAAATAAAAATGCATCCCGCATCCCGATTTTCACCCCCTCGTTCGCTTAAATGGGACCATCATTTATCACTCGTTTAATAAGAAGGACGCCGGAGTGTTTTATCGTTTCAGTACCACCGCCACTGCCATCACTAGTGCAGTGCTGCATCTTCATCCTGAGGAGCCTTGTGCTAAGGAGCAGTAGAATAAGAAGAAGAAGAAAAAACCCATCCCAAAACACTCCGATGAAGAGCGAAATCATATGCAGCACCAGAATGCAATCGATGAGCACTTTTGCTCCGCTTTCCGGTCTACAGAAAGCAAGGGGGGCTGTAGCATCTGCAGACTCCTTCCAACCAGCCAGACTACAATTACCGATAAATTTATAATTATGTACGCGAGTCCCACGCAAATCGACTTGTGTCTCGTTGTCGTCGTTGTCGTTCCTGGGCTCGTCTGCTCCGTTCCTTTTCGCTTGCATTTGGGGATGGATCGTAGACGTGAGTGATACTCGCAGATGCTGTGATGCTACCTACCGCTGGAGCTGTATCGTGGTTGAGGGAGTCTGCCAATGCAATCTGTCGCGCCCTTCGTAGAACGTAGAAGCTTTTCCTTTCCTTCTCACTATACGCTGCTTGATTTGTGATTCCAATGAGACATGAACGACTCGAGCCTGCAAGAGAGTGTTTCTTTGAGCGGAAGGGAACGAAGAATAGGCCAGAAATAGGAACACGGTTGAAGGATAGAAAAATTGACTCCGCTGAAAGAGGAGTGCTTTCTTTATCACGAAACGTTTTGACTAATTGCGTGCTGATCGGTGACTAATTGCTTTGGGAAATCGCTTGAGAGGTTCAAACGATAGAGGAAGTTTGATTGTGCGACTGGGTAAAATTAACCTTTTCCACAGCACTGATGTTAAATTTAATTTGGTATTGCGGTGAATTCTGAGCTGCATTAGGCATTTTACGACGTTAAGGTTTTTTCGATTAGTCTGAAATTCCTGTATTAAATTTCTTCTAATTGTAATTGATATTTATTGTTACTTTCTTTATGAAACAAGATCTGCGTTTCATAACAATGAGAATTTTGTCCAGAAACCACCAATGAACTCTCCCAGAAGACAAACGCTTTTAGTAATATAGTCAAATGTATTAATTTTGTCTAGTGTAAGTATTGTATAGTCACAAGAAGTCAATTTTCAATGTTGCTGGTTGTAATAGAGTTTGAAATAAATGATAACAGCAAATGCTCAATGTTAAACGGACTTTGTAAAACATTTTGCATACATTTAGGCAAATTCCGCCATCTAAAAAGAGCAAATTACTATACAAAGGGTCAAAGACTCCAACTTTTCCTCTACACTTCATACATTTTACGATCCTATTCCCCATCCCTCACTTATTGTTGCTGAAGCAGTCCTTCAGCTGCTAAAGTCTTAGACGCTCCCTGACTCTAAGTACCATGACTTATTATTTCCCCCTGCCCTGTCTGGCTGGCTGGCTCGACCGAAGCGCTCCTCCGCACCCGGGGTAAATTACACGCACTCACGTTCACAAACAATTACGCTTGATTTCAAAATAATCAGCACCGGGCTACCATCCACGCACTCAGCGCGGATGCAAAGTACAATCCGCTGAGAGCGCGCAAGACATGATTTATGGTCCTCGCCGTCGAAGGCTAAAAGGAGAAGAGGCTGAAGAGGACATCCCCAGTGCACCCGAACCGAACGGGACGAATGACCCCGTTAGCGGCCGTACGCGCTTCACCGGCCGCAACTAGCAACTGGCTTGCAGCGCGTTTATGGTTGCGTTTATTTTCACGCTGCGGTCGTTACAAGCGTTTAAAAAGCGATTCCAGAACGGCCCAGGATATTCGAGGCGATCGACCGCGAGGCCGCTGCTGCCTAACAGCGATTGTTCGTTTTGCTTTTGTTTTGTGTGCTGTGTCCTCTTTGCTTGCGCCTGTCCACATTCCCGCACGCACAATCGCTTACCGTCAGGAGCGTTTAGGCCATTTTTCCTCGTCTGCATCCCCCCGAAATGAAGACATCATGCGCGGAGGTAGGCGGGTCCGATGGGGTGGCAGTTTTGGGGTTGCTGCCTTTTTTTTTGCAGCCCCTCTTGAGATGTACATCACGCTGCGGCAGGAATTCGGAAGGCATTCGGCAGCCTACCCGCAAAGGTCAGAGACCTTTTTGGGGCAGAACGGGAAAGGAGAAATAAAATCATTGTCACCCGAGCCCAACCGCCCCAAACCGGTCCTGCTTTCGGTGAAAATGCGATAAACAGCATGTTAACAGTTTCGATAATAACAATAATAAATTGCGTCGAAAGTGATTACTCACGCATCCCACAGGGAATGGGGAGGGAGTGGGGATAGAGAGTGCAACGGCGCGTGTGTGCATGAGAAGCGAGAAACGTAATCGAGTCCTGGCAGTCGGGATCGTTCCGTACAAACTGGACCTCCCGGTTGTTCGTGACGCAGTTGTTACTCCTGGCACGGCGGACGGCAAGGGTGGTGCATCGTGTAGAGCGAATTTGCATTCTGCTCCTTATTTTGCGTGGATGAGTGTTTTTGTTGTTGTTGTTGTTGGCCTCATCGCCACTTCATACTCGTTTAGTTTGTTCAATTCAGTGGCATCGATCATTGGCCTTTGGTGGAACGCGCGCGAGAAGGAAGAAGCCTGAACGGGGAAGATTCAATTATATTTAATTAAATTTCTTGCACACCAACCACTCACCACTCTCAATACAGTTAATAGCTGATCAGGCTTCAAGTTCGGTCGTGTTATCGGTAATCTTTCCCGTTCCCGAGCGGGGTTCTTAACCCTGTAGGGGAGTTTTTCAGGATGTTTTTGTTTTCTGAGCGTGTCTGATTTATTTCGCAACCTCATGTTTGTGGGTGCTTCAGGGGCTTTGCTTTTATTGCTTATTTTCGGGATAGCGTACGAAAGAAACAACAACGCATGGCAGCATTAAACATTGATTTCGTGTTAGATACGATCTTCCCGAGACGAAGACTCCCCAAATAACTGTGGTAATGGGTTTTATTAGCAACCTCTTTTTTCGGGATAAATCGCTCTTTTGAACATGCATTTATCGTGCATTCATGGATTAAAACACAGATAACTGCAGCGCTGCCCGGTAAGCGACGAACCCGTACCGAGAAGGTTTTCGTTTTGTTTTTTGTATTTTACCTTTCCAAACAATTACGCATTGTGCGAACGCGGGCAGTATAATGTAACTTATTTACGACTGAAAAGCTCAACCACACCTCCAAAACCTTGACTCACACTCTTCGCTTCCTTCATAACACCTTATCCACGCATTGATCCAACCTCGCGGAGGGTCGGACGATTATCGAACCTCCAGAACGAACGTATTTTATTTACGTAATTACAAACAACCCATCAAACGGACGGCCGACCCGTTTGGGCTATGTATTGTGCAATTTTTGATCGGTATATAACTCTACCTTTCTGTCAGTAGAGAAGCCAGCAAAAAAACAGACTGCCCCGAAACGAATCGAAATCTAAGCGCGCCCGATTTCACGGTAGCCACCACACAAACGCATACCCGTATCGAACCGATTAGGGATGAATCGTAACGTGCACGCGGAAGCATCACGTGCTAGCCCAATCGACAAACCTCGATCGGTGGCAGCGCGCAGCAGGTGCGAAGAGACGCAAGCGCATGCAAATGTTGTGCAGCTTCGGTTTCGATTACGGACGGTATGGTTATGCGGGCTGCCCTACTGCACCGGTGGGCAAGATGGTAGAGAGAGAGAAAGGGGAAAAAACTCCGAAGCGGAAAGTATTGAAGTTCAATAGAAACATCGAGTGGAAATGGAAAATTGGTGGTGATGGTGTAAAGCGTGAAGGAATTTTCACGCCTCGTAAGTGGGAATGGGAAAGAAGTTGACGAGCGAGCTGACGAAAGAGTGGTGTAGCTGTGGTGAATTTAATCATGGTGAATTAAAAGCCGTGATGTAGACGCATTGCATACTTTCAGGCGCAATCGTTGTTTGAACCGACAGGGTGGCTCTGAGCATTAAATTTTACATGAAGAAATTTAAATACCAATAACAAATAAAGTACATAAACTGTTTTTTTAATTTAATTATCAAACACTTTTTTCTTTAACAGGCTGATTTGTAATATTTCGAAGAAAATAATCAGGAGAAACGGACCATAAAGGTAGGGTTGTTAAAAATAATATGAAAAACTGTAAAATATACTAAAAGCCGTAAAACAATCAGTACTAATATAATCAAAATTGTTATATTACAGTCGTTGCCGTTACATTTTCACTCTAACTCGCCTAATTTTGCCTTGAAGGCACCAATTTTTGGCAGCTTAAGTAGTGAAAAATTTCATGGAAAGAATTTAAAATATAACAATTTTTCTGACAATTTTCAATGTTTTAATAGAGTGAAGAAATGGCATGTATTTTTAGGTGTAAACAATGGAGTTAGAAATCAATTTTTTTTCCTCAAAAAGCAATAAATTTACATGGTTTGTGTATTGTTTAAGGGATTTAAAATTACAATTGGCAAAAATCTGCTCAAATATCTTAAAAAATTATCATGATTCCTATAAATGTAAAAAAAAGATGACTTACAGACAAAAATAGGTGCGTTAGATTAAAAAAATGATGCCTTAGAGCTAAAATTAGGTAGCAACGACTGGAAATGTTTGTTATTGATTCGTGGCTAAGCTCTAGGAGGGTAATTAAAACTATTCTGCATTGATCTGTCAATGTGAATAACTAAATTATAATTTTCAAACATAAAAAAACTAATTATAATTATATAATTGGAAATAAATTGTTAACATTGTTAAAGATATTGATGTAAAAATTAAAAAAAAAAATGTAATAACAAGCACAACTAGAAACTACTGTTGATAGGTAAACAACACAAAATAACAATTTGAAAACAATTGACACTGTAGAACTCAAGCGAAGGTCACTCTTTACAACCCTTAACCAGTATCATTGCACTCTTATTAAATCGTTCAATTATTCTCTTAATACCTTCATGATAAATCAGTTAAGCTTGCGTGCAGCTGCAATCAACCCAGTTCCGTTATGCTTGGAGCACATTATGAAATCCCCATCCCATCCCAGCCCGTCCCACTTCCCACCATCGTTTCACGTGCAAGCGAGCGTCTTAAAATAAACCCACCGTACCGAACGATCTACCCGGATCTATCCAAGTGTAAGCCCACCTTGGCCGCGACTAAAGTTCACCTCCGTTTTCTTAAAACATCCTCCTTCTCTTGTGCCGGTTGCTGCAGCCAGGCTAGGGTATGCATTTATGTAATCGTGCGCGGCGTTTCAGTTGGAAAATCACAGCCAAACCTTCTCCAGACTCACTGACACAACCAAACACACACACCTTCCATGCATGTGTGTGTCGTTTCGTTTTGGTCGATTTTCGTTGTCGCTTCGCTCCGTGGTGTAATCCACCTCCGCTGTGGCGGCATGCCTGAGCGCCACTGACGTCATTGTGACGTTGTACAGAGAAATTGGGACTTTTTGTGCATAAAAATCTGCCACATTAATAGTGGCGTGACAGCGTTACCACCTGACGGGCGGGTGAGTTTGCGGTGTTGGTGTTGCATAATGCCAAATTCCTTTTGCGGGCCTTCTTCGAGGGACCGTGCGTCGTTTTGAGACGTTCGATGCAGTCGAAGGATTGCAATTTAATGTGCGCACGAAAGTGAAAGCAGCAATGCGACATGATGATCGTTACCACCCAGGACATGTTTAAATTGCGCAGTAGAAATGCAATAAAATTAAGCTAGGTGGGCTTAACTTGGATTGCAACCCGCAAATGGGAACCCAGTTGTTGGCAGTTGTGAAGACGCGTGAAGCTCACCCACTGCTCTGCGCACATGTGAACGCATTGTGTCAAAGAACCGTCTGTTCACCTCAATTCCAGTCGCGTGGTTTTGCGATGAGCCCACTTTCCAAACGAGAGAAAGAAAGACAGTAGAAAAAAGTCGCTACTGTACGCCACCGGAAAAGGGAAGTTACAGACGTGGCGCGTACGTGCAACAATGAGCTTCCTTCCTTGGTAGCCATTGAGTGGTGCTGGTTACAGCGAGACCAGCAAAATGTAATCAAATTATATTGCAATTGAATCAATTTAAAGACTCAGTTCGGTTCGGTTTCTATATAAATGAAATAGAGACACGGAAAATAATGAAGAAATTGTCCTTGTTTAGTGCTAAAGCAGCAGCAGCAGCAGTAAACTTTAACCAACAAAATCTCAAATGAATCTTACTTTTTCTAGTCTTACACATTTTTTTATTAAATAGATTAATCCTAATAACATTCGTTCATGTTTCAACGGAAAAGTTTTGAAATGACGTGAAAATAAAAGAGAAAATCTGGCTAAAAAAACAAAGAGTAGAAGCCTGTCTATTCCATACTGCATCTCCGTACTACTTCTATGCAATGTAGATGAACGTCTCTGACGCACAATTGTTATTGACACATTAACGAGGTCAGAGGTGTAAATACAATCTTGAAATATTTACCTACAGCTTGATTGTGGCCTGACTTTGCGGTGCTAATTTATTGCCAACCAGTAAGCCACGGAGCGGGCACAATCTTCCAACCCGCCCGTACACGAGGCATTGATCTTTCGAAACGAAAACCGTCCAATGAAACCGTTAGAAGTCCGAACGAAGAAAAAAGAACGGTAACATTCTCCGACACAGCTTTGGGGCGGTTAATTCGATGCCAAAAAGATTATCAAGTATCATACTTGACGCTGTCCAAATTGAACTTCTCTATTAACGGTAGAAGCTTTATTGACTTGCAAGCACTGTACTGCTGCGGGGTGGTTGCGTTGTTCTCTACGCTTCTTCCGTTTTTCATGGTTCGTGGTGTGAAAAAAAAACCGGAGGTCACCGGGTATGCCGGCAGGCCCGTTTGGCCCGTGGAAACTAAACCAAACGGCCCCAACCCGGCCGTGTGCGTGTGTGCCTTCCCTTGCGCCGTCGTCACACATGACCCGCGTTCCGTTTGGCCGTGCGGCGATGCACAACAATGAACTGCCACGCCAAGCTGCGCGTGCCCGCTCTTCTCAATGGAGCTTATTCCAATTGGAAATCTCACGTTCCGCACCCGTTCTACTGCGCACGATATGACCCTTCGGCGTTCGCCAGCTAACTTTATGGTTATATTATTATTTTTACACGCACACTCATACACACACAAGCGTCTATACCGGGTACGTAGAGACACGAGCTGGAGCCGTGGAGCCCTCGCCACACAACTACCACCGTACAGGAGCGCTTTTTGTACACGGTTGCGCGTAAAGTTCGCATCCGCGATTGCGTTTCCCTCTTGGAAAGCTTAACATCATCCCGGACGACCTTGAGATGTTGAGCAGCAGCAACCAGCGATGCTGTTTTAGAGATCGTTCGAAGATCGCTTACGCGACTGACTGACAAGCAAAACCAACGAAACTCCAATACAATCTAAAAAAACAGGAAACTTAAGCGCACGAATAGGACACGAACCCACGAGATGGTGTGAGATATTTTCGAGGTGAGACATCGATTTGGCTTTGGTTGGTTGGGGTTTGGTTTTATTTTTTTGTTGCTTGTGAATCCGGTCCCACTAGAATTGATTAATATTCCAGTCTAGTGGGTTGACGGAATTGGGTAGGGTTTAAATTGGATTTTTGGATTGTGGCGCGGTTGAACAAAAAATCAGCAACAAAACAAGTCAAGAGACTTCAACGCTTTGTTCGAGTTTGGGAGGGATAGAATATTAATTAAAAGTGCTTTGTTTTTTATTTCGTTCGTTGAAAATACATTCATTTAAAAATGGATGGCTGCTTTCATTATTTGACCAGGTTCAAGGACTTCAGATCGACTCTTAATATAGAAATATTTCGATTTGTAAGTTTCCTACAATCTATAAATCTGTTTATTGGAACACGCGCAACATATTGAAATCGTATGCAGACTGTTTGTGAACAATAAAAAGACTAAAATATTATTAAAAATATATTTTGAAATTTCACTTCCTTCTTGGTGCAGCATTGAAATCTTTAGTTTTACTAGCAGTTCACACCCGAGATTGGCATGCACTCAGTCAAAATTGTTTAACCACCAAATCCAGGCTTCGGGTTAAGTAATTTATACTTTTTATTTATTTTTCCTTTTCTTTTCTGAACCCAGATTTCATCACACCATGCAAATTGGCATGAATCATACGACCGTCCAGTATTATGAAAGCTTGATTCCAATCCATGTTGAGCTTAATGTCATACGATTCCCCAAATTATGCGCCCCTCCGGATGGCGTGAGCTACACGAAACGAAAGCAAAAGCAGCTGACCCATCCTCCCGATCGGACAAGGGGATATCACAGCCTGGTCACAGCCTCGCCGAGACCAGCTGAGCTTCCATGGGGATGCTGGCCATACAGACACACACAGGAGAGATGGCACGGAAAGCAGGGAAGCCTGTTCTGGTGAGCCTTTCAACTTTCGATTCGTCTTGCCGCATTGGATTGTCGGAGGGGGCGGTAAGAGAGCGGGTGTATGTTGTTTTTTTTTTTTACTTATGTTGTGTTGTCACAGATACAGATTTGCTGCGAATATTGGTGAATGGGGGTTGGTTGATGCTGCTGCGTTGTAGTGGTGTTTGTGTCGGCTGGAAACAAGGGAGAGCGAGAGCGAGCGTGAAAGAGAGCAGAAGAAAACGGGCTGTATGTATGTGTCAGCATAAAAAAGAAGTAATAATTATTTCCTATTTGCGAGAAGTACAAGATCAATTGAAAAAGTTTTATTTATTATTAACATACAATAATTGGTTTTAAAAATAGAACAAACAATTAAAACTTTATAAAAGCATAAACAAACATCTTTCAACCCTTTTCTCTCGCTCTTCTATGCTCTCTTGCGAGAGCAAATTCCGTTGAAAACGGGGGAGCATACGCACACCACCGCAAAGCTCCAAGATCTTTTGCAGTCGTTCAACGAGCAACGCACGGGTTCGTTTTCATTTCCAAGTTGGCAGCTACGCGTGACAGGCCGATTTTCGACGATACTTAAACCGGGTGTTTCGTGTAGGTTATTTTTTGTCGCCACCCCTTACCCCAACCCACACATATACGAAGCGGGAGAGGGGGGGATGAGGGTTGTTTCAATGTTTTGTAGTGCGTGGTGTAGCTTAGCCGTACACAGATTGATCGGTTGTTAAGGGCTGTTAAGGGTTGCCAACGTTAAGTTTAACCCACTCCACGGTAACACGTGCAAAAAGTGCGAATTACAACGTGTGCTCAGCGCATCACCGTGTACGGATTGAATGTGTGTATTTGTGTGTATGTGTGTGTGTGTGTGTGTGTGTTGTTAGAGCTATTTGATCGTATCTGTAGTGTGTTTGGAAAGGCAACGTCGCCTTATTAGCGGGCGCTCAAACAATAGGTCAAATTGGTGATTTTTGTGTTGCTGCTAATTTGTGTGAAACTTTCCCAGGGAAAGAATTTTTCCATGCTTAGAGCGAGATGGAGATAGTAACAGGGCCTACGGGCTTAGTGGCAGTGTGCATTGTGGTTGTACGTGTTTGAATGAATTAACACAGAAAAGCTGGTGCAAGTGAAGTGGTTGAATATTGATCAATTTCTGTGCTCAAAGTCTTGTTTTATTTTTTATTTTATTGAATTAAATTTAACCACACACACACAATCTGTGACTGTGACTGTGACTGGTGACAAAGTTGTGAAGGTACCCCTTGAGGCAAAAAAGTGGAAACAAAACTCCGTTGTAGCGGAATAGGAAAGTCGAGTGTCGCGAAGAAGTGATCGCAAATGGAGGGATCGCCTATACGACAGAGTGAAAGAGTCAGCAAGTGCGGAGGGGAGACTGAGCAGCATAAATGTGAAGAAAGCAAACCTCCCCCGGAACGGGCATGTGCGCTAGAGCAAGTGAAAGAGAGAGAGAGAGAGAAAGCATGAAAGGGGTAGAAACGAAACACATACCCACACACGCACACCACACCACCCCGTGGTGTTCAAGTGAAGAAGGGAAAAAAAGAGAAATCGGTAACGGTGAAATGTTGGTGACGGAACTGCGCCGTGAAAACAAAAGGCAGCACCGAGAGGGAGCTGGAGGAATGTTGCAACTGCGTCCGCCCCACAGTTTCCACCCATAAATGCACCATTCTCCTCACTTCCTGCCTCGTGTTTCGTTGATTTGAAGGCAAAATTTTACTTCGAAAAGTGCGCCCGAGACGGACTCGGACAGTCTTTCACCGGTTTTTTTTTGTTGTTTTCTTTATATTGATGCGGTTCTTTCTTGACACGAAACGCGAAAGAAAACGGAGGAAATAAAGGAGAAAATTGTTGTGCAAAAAAAGCAAACACACACACACACCGCTGATATCACACCAGACTGACGGCGGATGACGTGTACGGCGGGTGCATCTATTGGTGGGGTGCAGTGCAAGCGAGTGGGGAAAGAAATCGGAAAGATTGGAAAAGGTTGATGGTTGATGATGATGATGATGATATGCGCAAGGATCGCCCGATCGCCTCAGGGTCAGTGAAAGAGAAAACTACCACCCCGCACAGTGGCCGGTCCAGTGTGTGTGTGTGTGTGTCTGCGTGTTTGCCATTTGCGATCTTTTTTTTTTGTGGTCTGTGGTGCTGAGAAAGCATCCATCACTTGATTGTTTTTCCATTTGCAATTTCACCCAATTTAGTTGTGCATTATTTTTGCATCTCTTGCGATTTTTTGTTTTGTGTGTGTGCTCGGAAAAGGTATAGATTTTCAATTAACAAACGTGAAAGGAAGTACAGCGAAAAAAACAGTATCAGAAGGAAAGATGAGAGGATAATAAGAAACAAGCGAAAAGCGGAATCAGTGCACAACAAAACGCAAGCAGCCCGTGAAAGCATAACGATTGTCGAACAGTCAGTGGAGCATTGGAACAAAAACAACAACTTAAAAAACGCACTCACACAATGAAGACTTTGAATGGTGGAAATTCGGGCACATAATCGGCTTACTCCGAAGCTTTATCAATTTACTTACTTTCGAAAGCACTTGGCGCTTGCTTCGGAGCTTCCGTGCAGCAGGCAGGAAAAAGAGAGGAAATGTCAGTTGGTGCCGGACGTCTGGACGGATGGGTAAAGCAATGGAAACAGCTTTTCTGGGGCTCTTTCCAAGGGCGATGACTTTATGAACGTATTGTTTAATCGTGGTTTTTTTTCATCGATTTCAATTCACATATTTCCTTCTTGGAGCGATTGGGCTTAAAGTGTGTTGGTTCATTTATGCTCGATCTAGCCTGTGGGATGTGTTAATGATCTTCAATCAACGAGTCATATTAAATCAATGATATGTTCCAACTGATTAAGCTGTATGACTTAATTCAAGCATTAATTTGTCTTGTTGTGTCTAAAACAATAAAATCATCTCTTAATGGAATGCTTCGGTTTTTATGCAGTTGTATCTATAATTATTCCAACTGAAAAGTAGGGCAATTTCGAGTAGTTTGAAGTATTTGTGGTGCTTAGATTATTATTTTCCTGCTAGTAAATAACAAATCATAAATGGTCAACCCACTAGATGTACATTGTAAGGCGAGAATTACAGCAAAATTGTAATTTCAAAATGCATTGAGAGTTGATAATTTATTTAAAACATACAATTTTAGTACACTTTCTCCGTAATTTGCCCCAAATATAATTGATTTAAAAGCTTGACAAGTTCTATGTCAACTTTTACCTATTTCAATGACGGATTTATAAGCTTTCGAAACTTATTAGAATCACAGAGCCGGATAGCCAGATCTAATTACGAAGGCACAGTCACAATACGCGAATTGAGCCCATGAACCCCTGACTAGAGTGTTTTTAAATCATACGAGTTGACGACTGTACCACGGAACCGCCAGCTTGAGTGTGCATGTTTCAGCTATTTTAATTCAACAAAAGCCTTGCTAGTCTAATTACATACAGTACGAGAATCCATTCTATCACCAAAAGAAATGTTGAAATCGTGATCAACAAGATTGTATCTTGGCATTTAACTATTGTCATTTGCTTTGTGTTCCTTTTGTAAATGCTAAATCGATATTCTTTCAAAGTAGCTTCGATTGATTTGGATTGGTTTAGATTTTGGGTAAATGCCTCGGAATCCTTCAGATCCAGATAGTATATATCTGATTTGGCCTTTCGATTTGAGAGCTCTTAATGAGAACAAGATACAAAACAGAGATGAATATCACATTTCAAGGAGTCGAATGACACCTTCACATTGGCAAGAAAGAATTGAAAGAAGTGCATCTCAAAGAACTGTATGATATCTACGTTACAAAGAAGCTACAAAATGTCCGTATAGTGTTAAGTTCAGTGCGAATAAATGTAATAATGCGTGTTTTAATAATACCTCAATGAACACTAATTTTTTAATTGTATATTCCTTTTACCTAGTAACCTCAACCAGTAACAGTGTCTGTCATCATAATCCGCCGTAACGGCCATTCCAAAATGTGACCAAAACTGTGGCTACATGCTTCAACCGAGACGTTAGTTACTCTAAGTGCAAAAAGCAAAACAACTTGTGGTCCACCTACCTACCCTCCTAGTCTCACATAACCGGTGTGAACCCGTGGCTTCGGCAAACCCAAAATGTCGCCCAGCGCGGCCAGCGACTATGTAACCGAAAGTGAAACCGGACGGCACAAGATAATCGTTGCTGTGACAAGTTTCGAGATAGTTACGTAAAGTGTCGAACACAAATCCCGAAAGCCCCAGGAACACACACACACATACAGACCGCGGGACAGGGACGAGGAGCTGGTGAAACCAATCTTGTTCCTGTCTTCCTGCCACTTCCGCACAGCGGCGGAAGGAAGGCGAGAAAGTGCCAACGCAAAAACAGTAAAATTGTCAACTAAACGAACGACCGAGTGTTTGTGTGTGTGTGAGTGAGTGTAGTAAAGCCAGAGGTTACTGCTTCGCGGGCACCCTCTAAATGACTGCGCGTGACGACGTGAAGAACTGACCCGCCAGGACAGAAGCTGTTCCCAGCAGGAGCTGCCGCAGTGTTCAGACTGTTCTCATCCGAAACGGAAGAACGATGGCATCCAGCGGGCGAACGCGAATGACGTCAGCCGACGTTCGGCTGTGCATCAAACTGCGCCACTGCCTAACAATGTTTGCGTGGATGGCGATCGTGCTGCAGCATCCCGGTGCAGGTAAGATCATCGCTAATGGAAGCCTCCGTGTAGGCAAAACAATCAAATCGTGTGTAAAGGCCACTTGAGATCGCAATCGAGATGCGATCGTACTTCGCCAGACACAATCGCAAAGAGCACACACATGCACGATCAACGCACGGCAATAGAAAGCGAGTGGCACGGCGACCCTACGGCCAACACGTTGCGCGTGTTAAAATGAAAGTGGTCTCCCTATAGGGGAGGGAGCGTTCTCTCTCGCTCGCTCAGGTCTTCCCCTCTTTATCTATCCCTCTCTTCTGGCCACTGAAAGCGGTCGAACCGGTTTTTGCACCGGATCACTACCGCAAGCCGTCTGAATTGCGATCAGACAAAACAGCACACCATCGCACCGATAGCGGCCGAGGCAACAAAATATTTTGTTTATGTCCGAGTCCTTCAAACCGTTCGTCGGAACTCCCTCCACGAGGCCTTCACGTTCATTACTGAAGCCGTGCCATCGTTCTCACCGGTGTGAGGCTGCGTTGCTACCTGTGCCGCTGTCAGAATCACTCTTCTGGCGGGGTCTATAATTTTAGCTCGCTCAATGACCATGACACTTGCCGACTATTATTATGATTATGGCTCCAGGTCTAGGATCCGCCTCGTCTAGGCTTGTGCACTTCCCGCTCCGCGTAGGGTCCTTCGGAAGTATTGTGAGTGATAGGAAGTAAATTTGAAAATTATTCAAAACCCAGCTTGGGGGAGCCTTCGCTAGGGAAGTCATTTGTTATCGTGTCACTCGCCCCAAACCTGTCCCCCATTAAAGACCTTGGCTGGGGATTTATTCACCAAACCGGTAATGAAGCTCTATTTGCGCTTCGATAACGCAGCGAACGAAGCTTCATTATCAGGCATGGGTTGTGTGCATTGACATTTTAAGGCGTACTTCTCATACCTCTCCTGCACATATTCGCGTCCTTTGCAGATGCTCAAGATCTCAACACACCGCCAGTAATTGTGGTGGACCGGCACTGGCGCATACCGGAGAACACGACCGTCGGCACGATGATTACGCGCGTCAATGCGGAAGACAACGAGGACGACAAGCTGGAGTTTGGGCTGGACGCACTGGTCGCCGGCCAGGAGCAACCGTTCATTATCGACCCCAACACCGGGTTCGTGTTTCTGAACAGCAGCATCGAGGGCCGAGCTGGACAGAACTTTTTCGTCTACGTCACGGTGAGCGACGGCAGCGTCACCTCCAAGAACGAGGTGTACGTGAACATCCTGAGCAAAAACGCGACCGGTTTGTACAAGTCGCGCGGGTCGCAGTTTACGCCCAGCATCGATAACATACGTCAAATACTGCCACCGGGCATAAATCTGCCTGGAATTAGCTCGCGACCACAGATCCCACTGCCACCGCTACCGTCACAGTTTACACGGAAACCACCGACCGTGCCGGGGCCGGGTCTGGAAAGTGCTGAGGTGACTCCAACGCCACCACCGCCGTCCAAGCAAACCAAAACCTATCCCGATCGACCAATCGTCACAGGAAATGCGTCCACGGTGGTAGATTCTTCCCCCACGACGCATCCCGTGGAGCCGAGTGTCTACAATGGAACAAAGCTGTCTCCCATTCCACCGGTGATTAACACTACCGCGCCGCATCCCACGATTGCTGGCGAGAGCAGTACACCAACCACTCCAAAGCTACCGCTCCAACCTACGATAACCACCGGCACGGTACCGATCCATGCCCATCCGCACGAGGAAACCAACACCGTCAAGATACTGCTCCCGGTGATCATCTCCGTGGCGATCATTTTCGTCACCGCCGGGCTGATCGCGATCTGCTTCTTCCGCAAGTATCTGTGCGCGCTCAGCAAAACGCTCAAGAAGAAAAACAAAATCGATAAAGCCAAAAAGTCAAACCAAAGCAACGGCAGCAGCAACATTACCTCCACCGCCGAGGATAGCCGCAACTCGATCGGGCTGAGCCACTGGACGGGCCCGATGGCGTTCAGCAACCGGTACACCTCACCGTGGGAGCGGGACACGAACGGTCACCTGCAGGCGACGTCCCAGCTGTCCGAGGAGTCGAACGGGTCGATCGTGAAGGATCGCTGGGAGTTTCCACGCCACCGGCTGAAGGTGTTCAACATCCTCGGCGAGGGTGCGTTCGGGCAGGTTTGGCGCTGCGAGGCGACCGATATCGATGGGCACGAGGGCGTATCGGTGACGGCGGTCAAAACGCTCAAGGAAAATGCGAGCGAGGCGGAGCGGAACGATCTGCTGTCGGAGCTGCAGGTGCTGAAGTCGCTCGAACCGCACATCAACGTGGTGCGGCTGCTCGGCTGCTGCACGGAGAAGGATCCAATCTTCGTGATACTGGAGTACGTCAATATGGGCAAGCTGCAGACGTTCCTGAGGAACTCGCGCGTGGAGAAGTAAGTCCGATGAGTACACCATCGTCCAAGATGTCACTAATTGATGTTTTTCGTTTTGCAGACACTATGGAAATACTCACGGCAAGTCAAAGATTCTTACCTCGGGTGATCTTACCTCGTTCATGTACCAGGTCGCACGTGGGATGGATTTTCTAACATCCCTTGGGGTAAGTACTGTCGTCGTGAAGTATTCCCAAGAGCTTCTGATTATCCTGTTCCTGTATTCCCAACAGATCATACATCGTGACCTGGCCGCCCGTAACATTCTCATCACCGACGACCATACGTGCAAGGTGGCGGACTTTGGGTTCGCCCGCGACATCGTCACCTCCAAGGTGTACGAGCGGAAGAGCGAGGGCCGGTTGCCGATCCGCTGGATGGCGACCGAGTCACTGTACGACAACATCTTCACCGTCAAGTCCGACATCTGGAGCTTCGGCATCCTGATGTGGGAGATCGTCACGCTCGGCTCCACGCCCTATCCGGGCATTGCGGCGGCGGATGTGATGCGCAAGGTGCGCGACGGCTACCGGCTCGAGAAGCCGGAACACTGCCGCCGGGAGCTGTACAACATCATGTTCTACTGCTGGGCGGCCGATCCGAATGAGCGGCCCGGCTTCCCGGAGGTGGTCGAGATGCTGGACCGGTTGCTGCAAACCGAGACGGACTACATCGAGCTGGAGCGGTTTCCCGACCATAACTACTACAATATGCTCAACATGAGCGGCGAGAAGCTGTGAACGGACTGGGGCTGCCCGAGGCCCGGAAAGCCCATTTGATAAGCATACTCAAACGAACAAAGGCGATAGAAATTGAAACCTGCACCACACGTAACCACAAGGTGTGCATGGTTTGCAAGTAATTGACTAGGTTGTGATAAGATTGAGGTCTGATTCCGATCGTAGGAATGATCGTTTGCTCTTATTTATACGAGCTCGTTCGGGAGTTGTATAGCGGCAGAGAACAAATAGATAAAGTGTACCAGCAAATCCCGCTTCTAGTGTGTAGCAATAAGTACGATTGTAAGTTTCAGCTGGATTTAACCTGATTTTATTAAGCATTCATTTCTCTGTGTACATACATTGGCGTTGGATGAGATGATCTGCGTCCACCCCCCCCCCCCTCATCTTTTTTCAGCGTTCGGACGAAATTTGTTATTTGTAAGCATTTAAGCAGTGCGGTGTTTAATAAACAAGTGAATATACAAGAATATTGCGTAACGAGCAGATTGATTTTTTTAAAGTTCTAACAACACTAAATTGAGGGACACCAGTGCTGCAAAATGTCACTGTCATTGTCATTAAAAAATCTGACTGAAACAAAATCCACGTCAGCATCACGTACTCAATTGTGATGACCAGAGGTGATACTTAAAACGAATGGTGTGACCAATGCACGCTTCGTGGCATTTTTACGACCAACGCTTGGTCAGTCACTATGTCATGACTTTTTTTTACTGTAATCAGTTTTGCAAAATGTCACTGACATAGTCATGACAAATTCCGGCTGAAACAAAACAATGTCAGCGTCACGAGCTCTACTGGGATGATCAGAGGTGAAACTCAAACAGTTGGTGCGATCATCACATGCTTGGTGACATTGTGTGCGACCAACTCTTGGTCAGTCACTTGGTGGTGACATTTTCAGTCGGTGATCATTATGATAGTCATGGGAGATATGCGGTGCGAGCGAGTGGTAGCAAGAAACGAAATGAGCATGGTTTCTCGCTCTATTAAACCCGACAGACCATCAAACCAGACAGAGCGAGAAAGCATGCTTAATTTGCTGCTTGGAACCACACGCCAAGTATATTTCATGATTATCACCGACAGAGAATATCATGACTAAGTGAGTGATCAAGACTTGGGTGCTAAACAAAATGTCACCAAGCATGTGATTGGTCCACCAACTGTTTGAGTCTCACCTCTGATCATTTCAGTTGCGTACGTGAGCTGATTTGAGCTTCGTTTCAGTCATGAGTGTTGGTGTCTGAAACAGTGGCATTTGGCAGCACTATTCACAGCCATAAAAAGTCATGATTATGCTTGTGACGGCATTAAGCTCAGCTTTTCAGTCAGATTATCGCGGTTGACTCAAGCACTCGCATATCGTGTTCGGCATGTCATGACGGACTTTCATTGAGTATCAGCAATGAGCATCAAGCCACCACGGATATGTTAATTGTTTTCGTTGGTGAAAATCTCGTGATACTCAGGACATTTTGTAGCACTGACAGACACAATTAACACCAGGATATTTTTTAATCCTAAAAACTAATCATCCTTATTTCTGCTATATTTTAAATATGCTTCATGCTCTTGGACTGGACTGTAAGATAAAATTTCTATACAAAAAAGAACTAAAACTACAAAGCTTCGCAGGTTTATGAATGAGATGGAGTTGCTTACCCTCCACGTTGTTTCTATTTTTTCTTTCATAATTTTCACCAACATTATGTCAATCGTAGACTACATAGTCGTAATCACTTGGTCAGATGCACGATTATTAACACCATCGATCATAAGTTATTTCTGGCTTGCTTCTTTTATGTTTCGGACCAATTAATGCTGCAGATTAGTGGACCAGATGTTAAATAAATCGTGTTCTTAGAGAGACTTTCAATAAATTGGCCTCATTCGTCTGTTTTAAATCATCATTTAATTAAATAAAGTAATTAAGTCTTATTTTAATAGCTTCCATTCTAATCTTGTGGCGTGCAATTACCTTATGTCAGGCAGTCTCGATAAACTTCTATTAGTTGATTTTGTTAAAAATGGTTAAATGGAGAATTTGAAACAGTTTTCACTGGATATCGCTGTCTGGTGAGAGGATGTTGTCGGTACTGGGGTCCAGTTGAAAGAATTCAATTCCGTGGAAATAAGGCCTAACGTAAGTGTGCAGCTGTAATGCTGGTTAGGTATGCGATCTGCAGTGTAACGTTACGCATAACGGCAGCGTACTGAGCTGATTCTGGTTTATCGCACCAAAATTACAGAGTGATTCGATGCTGTTCAGCAGTATACTATTCGAATCGTATGATAAGATATCGATGTACCGATTTAAGCTTTCAGGATAATAAAAATAAAGCATCGATATTAAAGCGCATCGGATATTTGATCTTCACGTATGATTCAACTAAACAAGTCATTTACAAACATTATAACATTGTGGATCATTTTACTCGACACTATCACTTTAATATGTCTAACTAATAAATTTAAAAGTTGCAGAAGATTCCCGTTCACATTAAATTTCTTCCTCTTCTTTGGCACAACAACCGTTGTCGGTCAAGGCCAGCCTGTACCCACTGGTGAAGTGAGCTTTGCTTTCTTCGACTCATTGTTACCATACCAGGATAGTCAGTCCTACGTATGGGGGCACGGTCTATACGGGGCTTGAACCTATGACGGGCATGTTGTTAAGTCGTACGAGTTGACAACTGTACCACCAGATCGGCTCACATTAAATTAGACCAGTTTAATTGTTGAAAAAACTCTTTTTTTAAGATTCTTGTTCATGGTTGTTTCCGCTTGATGGTTTCTTTCCACTTAATGGTTTCTTTCCGCTAGACAAAATAAGCACAACATTGTTGATGTAAACTGTCTATTTAATGTGAAAATACTGTCGCTTTGTCATACATCAGGAATTATATCCATATCAGCAATCACGCATAATATTAAAAGCAGCATCATCGAATTTGTCACCTATACAACCGATGTTTGCTACACAATTTTATGTTATTTTCGATCATACTACACGCATCAAATTCTTCATTCCTCACACATTCACCATACAATCGTTCTAAAGGAGTTGCCCATGAACAGTCAATCGGATTTCCCTCCATCGTGAGACTTGTGACATTAAGCGAGGAATTCTCTTGGTTGAAGCTCGAAATGAAATTATTGCTTGCTTGCACTACTAAGTCCTGTGCCAGAATGAATGACAAATCTAGCAGAGTGAGATTATTGTTGTCCACTATGAGCTTTTTTAAATTCGGGGGAAAGAATACACTGTTCAGCTCAATTTCGGTTAGCTTGTTACATTGTAAATATAAATTTGTTAAATTGCTCATCCCCGCCAATTTGTCGATACTAAAGCTGGTGAATTGATTGTGGTTCAACATGAGAGACGAAACACTTTTCCAATGGTTTAGACATTCCGGTATCTTTGTAAAACGGTTTAAAGAAAGCAGCACCGATTCCATTGATGGCACATACCAACCACAAAGATCCAAATGCTCTAGCCTATTTCCACCCATTAAGAGATTTGACAATGAGTCGAGAGCCAATTGGCCCGTTATCGATACGATTTTATTGTTGTAAAGACTCAAGGCCTTCAATTTGGTAAACGCATTGAACAGCTCCATGTTCACCGTGGTGAGCATATTATTACCTAATTCCAACAGTGTGACGGAACTATAGATGCTGCAGTTCCTTTTCGACGTGTTTACAACGTACCGTATCTTATTACCATTTAAACGAAGATCGCGCAAATAAGGATAATCACAAAACGTTGCCAAATCAATGTTGCTCAGTTTACATTTATCGATTCTGAATAATTTCAGGTTTGGTGCATTACGAATACTTCGTGGAAGTCTCGTCATGTCACAATCATAAACATTTAGCTTCGTTAATGAACTGCCCTCGAAAATATCGATCCTTCGCAAGCCGGACTCTATGATGTGTATGACATTTATTGCTTTTGGGACACTGATCCTTTTCAATCTGTCTGATGAGTGAATGCTTAGCTCAACGATAAAAGCAGGCAGTTGTTCCAGTATTGAAAGATCCAAGCGCTTCATCAACACATTTTGCATGTATAAATTTTGCGAGGTGTTAGATATTTGCTGAAATGCGAACGTATCTCCTTTTTTTTGAAAGTTAAAAAGGAAGCACAGATTAGGGCAACTCATTCTAAGACTCTTATCGCTTATGCTTGCTGCGTTTACCACGATCAGTAGTAGCCTGGTGTGTTGGGAATAGTATCGTTTTTAGTAAAAAAAAATTCCGTTATTTCTTCGCATGTTGCATACACACCACACAGTCCATTGCACCATCTGAACACTTTTGCTGAAGTAAAGCTGCAGCTGAAATGCGCGAAACACTACAATCACTCGTTTTGCGTGGCAAGTTACGTGTGGGCCCGTTGGACCGAGTTTTATACAATAATGATAAAAACAAAACGAAACCCAAACCAAAACTGACCACAAAGCAGCGATTAATTTTGAATTGGTGTATCACAGCTCGAAGTAATGAGGTAAGGCTAAATGGAGCATAGATTTATTCGCAATTTGATGAATGTATAAAAAAAATGTACCCGATTTCGTTATTCGTTATTTAATGGCTATGTAGAAAATACTTCCAAAATGTACTTTAGTATACGAAAAGTGTCCTATTGATTCATCTATGTATTTGCCATCAGTACACAAAGCCCTACAAAGACGCATTTGTAAAACGTGGGTAGTAAAAAATCCATCACATTTAATGTCTATTTAATTTCCACTTCCTGTGTCGTGGAACCTTTCCGGTTGTAGATACTTCACTCAAAGCAAAAGGAGTGGAGATAGGGAGTTGCAATCTGTAATTGCACGTTAATACGTAACGTAATTTTTAAGGGGGTTTCTTCCAATGTTACATTTTCGTATTCAGTATTGTTGGGATAACTCAATTGATGATACTAGGTTTTTTTTGCTGTTAAAAATTTTCAAACCACCCGTCAAATTCAAACCAATTTGATTTTTGTCTGGCAACATTTTCTATCTACCTTGGTCTTGGTAATCGGGTGTATCAAATGACACAGCAGCAGTGTGCGTTTTGTTGCCATTCGCTAAATTTGTAATTTAAGCATTTGTAATAAATTTTTTGTTGTATATATTATTTTTTCAACACTTTATTCAACAAGTGAATGACAAAAAATAAACTCTGAGCTGTTACTTGGCTATTTTTTTGACGCTAAACAATGTCAAAGCTAAATGTTGCCAGCAACATTCATAGACCACCTCAGCAATATGTTTTTGAGCAATAATGTTGCGCGCAACAACATTAGACCAATGCCTTAATGCGTAACGTAATTTTTAAGAGCATTTCTTCCAATGTTATATTTTAGTATTCAGTATTTATTAAGTTTCTTCATCGGACATAGGAAAAGTGCTAATGAACTAGGTGCTAACAACCTACGAGACGAACACGCAAACGCTCACGGAATGCAGATTGACTTGACTGAAGACGATTCGCAACTGGTACAATATTGTTACGCACGATTTTTTTTTATTTTAGAGAGTGGTGCGCACAACAGGCGCGGTAATCATTGCTACGACATTTACTTTACCACGTCCTCTACGTTATGCTCAGAACGGACTCCTCCATTAGTATACAGCTAAAAGCAGCAATCATGTTGGTTTCAAGGCTATTGATGACAGACTATGGGCGAATTTGCGCGCAGGGATATATCTAAAAGGTCACTTGTTCCTTGATGGAGCCACATCCAACCAGGATCGACAACGTGATGGTAAATCGTCGACGGCAGTCGTGTATGTTCAACGTCGGAACGTATAAAGGAGCCAACATCGATTCCGATCACTGCTTGGTTGGCCTAGTGATATGCTATAGAATCGTCCGTCGCCGCGCTAATGAGGGTGGAAAAAGTACGCAGCCACGGCTCGACACGAACTAACTTATGGAATACCACTATCCAACAGGCATTCATGCCGTTTTAGATGAGCTTTAGATCGTGGCACCACCCACGGCCTTTTGGTTCTACTCTAGCAAAGGCTCACTACGTGGGAGTGACGTACGGATAGGTGAACGTGCTTTTGAAGTCTGTTAAGATTTCTATGCCTGAGGAAACCGTTCACCTCAAAAGTTCTGTCGCGACAAACGAAGCACGTGTATAGTACCAGTAATAAGGCTCAGCCCGAAAATCCTTCTAGACCGTTCACAAGAACGACCCCCGGAAGGATCCTGGGAGGCCCAAGCTGAGGTGACAGTATGGCGCACAGGCATGTGCGCGAGGTTATGGATGAGCTTTCGAATGATGACTTACGCGGTTGAGAATCATAATGCAAGAGAACGTTTATTCGCTTTTTTATATAAAGACGCATATAGGACAAGAAACTTATGCACCTTGTTTACACCGACCGAGCTGAGCGATCTTTTTATAAGCTGCTGTCGAGCAGTACCCTACAGTCCCATTTATACATAATATTGCCTAGCCATGTGGTCGTCGCATCTTTTCGTATTTTCGTCGCGCAATTTAATAATTGATTCATTTCTAATGCATTCGCCGTACAATCGTTCCAAGCATGATTCCCACGAACAGTCAATCTGATTCCCTTTCATTCTTAGACGTGTTACATTTGGCGAGGTGCTGCTCGCATCGAAACTTGAGATTAAATTATATGCCACTGATACTTGTAACGATTGTACTGGTATGAACGACAAATCTAACGATGTGAGATAATTTCGACTAATTATAAGCAACCTTAATTTTGGAGGAAAGTGCACACTGTTCAACATTATTTCGGTTAGCTTGTTGCATTCTAAATCTATTGACACCAGATTGTTCATTCCCACTACACTTTCGATACTGAAATTGGTAAACTCATTAAAGCTTAAAATGAGCTGTGAAACGCTCGTCCAATTGGTTATGCATTCCGGCAGTGTTGTCAGGTGGTTTGCGGAAAATGAAACTATATTCATTGATGGTACATCCCAACCGCACAGGTCTACATGTCCAAGCTTGTTTTCATTCATCGCAAGAACTTCCAATGAGCGATGTGCCAACCGTCCCGATAGCGTTGTGATTCTATTCATTTGTATATCCAACTGTCTCAAGCTGACAAACACATTGAACAGCTCCATGTTTACTGTGGTAAGCATATTGTCTGACAGCTGTATCCCAGTCAAGGATCCGTAGATGCTGCAGTTTTTTTTCGACGAGTTCACAACGTAGCGTATCTTATTCCCATCAAGAATAAGTTCACTTAAATTTGAGTGTTCACAAAATGCTGCCAAATCAATTTCACTTACTTTACTCTCTTGCAATCTCAAACTAGATAGCATTGGTGCATTTCTAATATCGAGGGGAACTTGCATTAGGTCACTACCAGAAATAGCTAAAATGTTTAATGAACTGTTAGCAGCTATGTCGATCCTTTTCAGACTAGTCGTTTTTATATGTAGGCTGCCCAATGCATTCGAAACACTAACACGTTGAAGCTTTTTGGAGTTTACTATCTTTAGAGTGTGTACATAAGGAGGCAGTAGTTCCAGGATCCACCGATCGATCTGTTTCATCTGCACGTTATCCATATTCAGTACATGAATGAAGCTGGATATGTGTTGAAACGCGAACGCGTCTCCTCCTGTTTTGAAGTTAGAAATGTGGCACTCGGCATAGCAAATCATTTGAAGTCCAGTAATACTGCTTGCGGCGTTTGCAACGATCAGTAACCTATTGCATGAAGCGTAACGACACGTTTTGTTTCCAATTACAATCAATGCGATACTCTTTAAATGTATTAAAACACACCACACTACCCATCGGAACATCGATGACACTGTTGATGAAATATGAAGAATAAAAGTATTACTCTCACCACCATCCACTAGTTTTACGTTGACATAGACCCATTGCAGAGAGTTTTATACAAAAATGGAAGAAAAAGAAGAAGAACTAATCGTTGTTTTGATCATCAAAAAGCGATTACATGTCAATTGCTCTGTCAAGTGACGAAAACAAAGTATGGAACAAATAATTCCTTTTGTTCGGGGTTTAGTTTTGGTTGCATGATTTCTTTCATATTTCTTTCATTTATTCGTTTAAAATAAATACACAGAGCTGTCTGTGAGATACTTTCGATTATTATTTTTCTTTTTTACTAAAAAAAACTCTCCATCGTTGTTTAAAATATTTTTCTTTACAGTTTCTCGCATAACGAGTCTAATTCTTTTCAGTGGAAGACTTTTTCTCGAAGAAATGAATTAATTGCTCCGTTAATAGTTAACAGAACTACTAAAAGTGAATGATGAAACCCTCGTCTAAATCTGTTCAAAATTAACACTCCCTTCATCATCAAACAGGGCTACTAGCTTCCTCAGGCTGCATATAACTAGATTATCAAAATAAAGTTTTCAAGATCAAAATTCCATTAACTAATTATAATTCAATAAACAACTGGTCTTATTCGTGGTGTTATTCATGCTTCGCAACGTTTGTCAATTATCGATGGTTTAATATGGTACATTGTTAAGCATGAAACTGGAAATATGTAACTGTTGGCACCACTGCCATCGTTCCAAAAATGTTTGACGGGCTCGGGAGTGATGGCACCACTGCTCTCATATAGGATGGCGGGGACTGGGGCATGATGGCATCACTGCCGAGACATTGGACAGAAGAAACGTGCGCGGCGGCTGAAAGCGATGATTACCATCAGGTAACCCGAAAGAAGAGGGGAAAGCGCCAAAAAACTAACGCGTCATCGGGGAGTTGAATAAAAAAAGGGGGATAGGAAGCACGCCTTTTTTGAGCGCTTCGTTTTGGTGCGATATATTTGGTCTTGGACAATAAAATAAGTGAATTACCAATAAAGCAGCTGCAAAAACGTGCTTGTGTGAAAACCTTTTTTTTCTGTGATTCTACTCGAACATAACATTTATTAAAAGTCCAATCCGAACGTACGATCGACACGTAAAATGCTAAAATATTATAAAAAAAAAACATTGATGGCCATGCTATTGATATTGCACTCAGCATAGTGGATATCCTTAGCAGCTTTACCATCAATTATCTGAGCCACTGCATTAATGTGCATGATTGGTTTATTCCAGAGATATCTACAATGAAGGCACCAAACGATATATAGTTCCAACGACATGATCTATTCATAACACAAAATACAGCCGGGATCTCTGGCCGTCGCATGTTTTCATTCGTTTGTTGCGCAAAAGAATAATGGAATCGTTCCTAGTGCATTCGCCGTATAATTGTTCCAAACGCGTTTCCCATGAACAGTCAATCTGATTCCCACTCATTCTTAAACTTGTTACGTTTGGCGAGCTATTGTTCTTATCAAAACTTGAGATTAAATTATATGCCACTAATACGTCTAACGATCGTACCGGTATGAACGACAAATCTAACGATGTGAGATAATTTCGATTAATACGAAGCGAGCTTAATTTTGGAGGAAAGTGCACACTGTTCAACATTATTTCGGTTAGCTTGTTGCATTCTAATTCTATTGACACCAGATTGTTCATTCCCGCTACACTTTCGATACTGAAATTGGTAAACTCATTAAAGCTAAAATCGAGCTTTGAAACGCTCGTCCAATTGGTTATGCATTCCGGTAGTGTCGTAAGGTTGTTTGAGGCAAATGAAACCTTTTTCATTGATGGCACATCCCAACCGCACAGGTCTACATGACCGAGCTTGTTTTTATTCATCGCAAGAATTTCCAAAGAGCGATGTACCAACCGACCTGATAGCGTTGTGATTCTATTCCTTTGTAAATCCACTTGTCTCAAGCTGACAAACACATTGAAAAGCTCCATGTCTACTGTGGTAAGCATATTTGTTGATAATATTAGTTCAGTGAGTGCATTGTAGAAACTGCAATTCCTTTTTGACGTGTTCACAATGTAGCGTATATTGTTGTTCTCGCAATCAAGAAGTTTTAAATATGAGTGATCACAAAACACTGCCAAATCAATCTCACTTAACTTACACTCATGCAGCCTCAACCAATATAGCTGTAGTGCATTTTGAATGTCCAGCGGAACTTTCGTCACACCACATCCTGAAAAAACTAGATTGTTTAATGAGCTGTTGGAAGCTATATTGATCCTTCTCAAATTGGTGTTCATTATATATAGGTTGCGCAACGCATTCGGAACACTAATCCTTTTGAGCTTTATCGAGCCTACTATCTTTAGAGTGTGTACAAAAGGAGGCAGTTGTTCCAGGGTCCACCGATCGACGTGTTTCATCTGCACATTTTCCATGTTCAGAACATGCGCCGTGTCAGGAATGTGTTGAAATGCAAAAATATCTTCTTTCGATTCGAAGTTATAAATGTGGCAATTGGCATAGCAAATCATTTCAAGCTCAGCGAGACTGCTTGTTACGTTTGCCACGATCAGGAACCTATTGCACGAAGAATGGGGACAGATTTTTCGATTAGAATTAATGTGATACACTTTAAATGTACTAAAAACACACCACACTATCCCTCGGAACATCGGTGACCCTTTTGCTGCAATATGAAATATGTTCACGAAACGGTACGATCACTCGTTTGCCATGTCATGAGCTTGCTACGCCGAGTTTTATACACCAACTTGTAAAACGAAAGTGATCATCTTGTGGTCGTCAAATAGAGATTAATATCGAATTATCGAAATGTCACAAATCTACCTCGGGAAAATATACAATGGATGTTTTTACTCTTGTTGATGTTTTGGGTACATTGAAAGCAATGTTAGCGATGAAAATGTGTAGTACCAATAAGTTGTGTACATTTTCAGTCTATGTTTTCAGCAACTCATTTAGATTCTTAAGCCCGCGGTACATTATCCGTACTCAGTAGTATAATATCGATTACTACTAGCGCATCTAGCGGCGGCTGGTGGAAGCTTTTTTTGGTTATCGAGGGAATAGTCGTGCTGGATCTGAAAATAAATTATTTTTTCAATCTTTTTTCGATGCGAAAATAGATGCAATGCAAGTAGAATTTGTGTATCTACCTATAACAAAATATTTCTGGTCCGATTTAAGTAAAAAAAATGGGAAAATAACATATTTTCTGAAGCAGCTCCAAATTGTATCACAAAATGCTTCGGTCAGCCGCCGCCAGATGCACTAGTAAAAATCGAAATTACGCTAGCGAGTACGGATAATGGCTGGTATTATTGAATCCGTTCGTAGCGGCGGCGTACGTCCCGACACTCATTTTCCTAACGTACTAGATGGTTGCTATAGTTATTCACCGCGGCATTGTAGGAGCGGGCTCAAGAAATGTGTTGCCATCCCTAGAATTTCATGCGAGCGCCGTACGTTCCCGCTACGAACGGATTCAATAATACCAGCCAATGTCACCCGGCCTTTATGTGTTTTTTTTAAATAATAAAAAAAATAAGGAACGAATGAGGCTCTCCCAACAGAATTGATCACATAGCTTGTAACTCATAATACCGCATGACAATGAACTATCCTCTAGCTGTTGGAGGCTCAAACAGTGGAAAACAAACCGAAGTCTTACACGTTGGGCGTATTTTCTAAAAAAAAAAACGGTTTTATCACTGCTCGCGTATTACAGTGTGTTCCGAATCAATGTCCAATGTAAACAGCACTATTTAACGCTCATGAGGTGTTCTTCAACCGCACTGCTACGACATGAAACCCGTCAGAAGGTGAAGAACTACATGACTGAGGAAACAGGAAGCCCTGCTCTTCCAGGCCAAGCAGCGTCGTTTTGAAGAGTCAGATGTAAAGCTGCTGGAGCAGCTTGCCCAGCCGGGGAACACTCGCTTGCTCTACAGGAGATTGAAGGAGGCACGGAGCGGGTTTGCTCCTAAAACCGCAATATGCCGAGATGTTGAATGACAGACGAGCGGGAGATGATCGAAAGGTAGAATTGCTACTTCGAGCAGCTTAAGAGCAATAAGTATGCTCGTAGCGATGGGCTGGCGGTCGAGCTCTTCAAGGTTGGACCGAAGAGACATTGGCTGGTATTATTGAATCCGTTCGTAGCGGGAACGTACGGCGCTCAAATGAAATTCTAGGGATGGCAACACATTTCTTGAGCCCGGTCCTACAACGACGCAGTGAATAACTGTAGCAATCATCTAGTACGTTAGGAAAATGAGTGTCGGGACGTACGCCGCCGCTACGAACGGATTCAATAATACCAGCCATTAACTTATCATGAAAATCGGGGGGCAGGAAAAGCTACCGAAAGAGTGGAAGCTGGATATCATTCACCCAGTTAGTTCAGTGCTAGATTTTTGTGTGCCATAACAGTCCTCAATGCTGCCTCCCGGATTACGTTCATGTCCCAGATCACGTTCTACAGTTCTAATGTCATACGAGACTGCATTACGTCTAATTTTAGGAACCCATAGTTTATAAGACATTAGTTGTAATTGTGTATGTAGGCCATGGAAGCTCGATACCATAATAATAAATAAATAAATGAGTAGACTTGTGCCTCTTGCTTGAAATTTCGTCTTCACATGATTGGTGGATTGGTGGTGTTACGAACCGAGCTTCTCCGGCAGGCCACGCGAAGGTTTGGCCCTCAGCAAGAGTTGCAGGGTTGTAACGGAGGAGAAACAAACAGCAGCAGAGTGGACAGAGTATTTGATACTTCGCCTACTAACCAGTCCTTCCCGCTAGTTGCTTCTGATCCAAGGTTGGGAAGCCTATGCAGACGGAAGGGGGTGTTTGGCTCGGAAATCCAGGGGCTCTGTCCTATTTCGGATATTTAGAATTAAACCTCTTTACTCCAAGAGCTTCTGCGTTTGAATCCTGCTTTATTTAAAATATGGCCTACTTTTATACTAAATTTATCCTCACAAGTTTACCCGAATATCCGTTCGGACGGGATAATTCGTGTTTCCAGAAACATCTTATTTTCACGTGGAAGGATAAATAATGGTTGCTATGATCAGATTGGTAAAAAAAAGAAAATTAGAATCGCGTGCGTAACAGGTGGATTAATTAGTCATTACTAGCAAACGAAGGATGCAAATGGCTGATTTTTCGTGTGCTTCATTGCTTACATTCAAAGCACAAATGGTGCCTTGGTGGAACAAATGGCACAAATGATCCACAAATGGTGGAAAGTAATCGAAACCCTGAACCTGTGGACCAAAAGTGTTCAAAATCGTTGGGTTCAAGAAGTCTGTGCTGAACCTGATGGTAGGCATTAGTGATTAGCATACAATTTTGATTTTTTTTGGAGAATAGTCTATAACACGACTTAAACACAGTTTGTCGTGTTCTCGTCAACTAATATGCTAGATTATTCTCGAACAAAAAAATCATATTAAAAATTAATCGTACTCTAATGACCACACTTTTGACCTGAAGCCTCTCATGAGACTCACCACAGACTTGTTCTCAATGATTTTGTGTGGTCAGTTTACATGCATCATAAAGAATGATTCATTTTTTGTAAGTAATTCAATTTTGACTTAAAAACTTACTAAGTTTCTGTAAAAAAAATTATTTTTGCTTGCTTTTTAAATCGTGCTTATACTTTATGGTCCATCCATGGAGACATTCTATGGAAAACCAGCAATAAATTTTGCTCCAAATCAATTTGCACGATGTCGAACATCATTAGTAATTTTGTTAAAGTAAAAATGAAGTGTTTTTAAATTAAAGTAATTGCCTTTTGATGATCACAAAACGAATACTTTCCCTTTAGGATTTTTTGTATAAAACTCGGTACAAAGAGTGCATACCACGCAATGCGAGTGATTGTTGTGTTTCTATTCTTCATACTTTATCCAAAGTGTCACCGATGTTCCAAAGGGTTGTGTGGTGTGTTTTCAGCATTCATTATGTATCGCATTAATTCTAATTGAAAAAAAAATCGTGTCGTTCCTTTTCATGCAATAGGCTACTGGTCGTTACAAACGTTGCAAGCAGCTTCACTGAATTTGAAATGTCTTGCAATTCCGAGTGCTACATTTTTAACTTCAAATCGAAAGGAGATACATTCGCGTTGCGACACATTCCTGCCCATGTACGTGTACTGAACATGAATAACGTGCGGATGAAACACGTCGATCGGTGGACCCTGGAGCAACTGCCTCCGTTTGTACACACTGTAAAGATAGCAAACTCCAAAAAGCTTCAACGAGTTAGTGTTTCGAAAGCATTGATCGTCGTTCATGTGAAAAACTCCAATCTGAAAAGGGTCGATATAGCTGCCAACAGTGCATTAGGCGAATTAGCTGTTTCTAAAAATGAACTAATGAAGATTCCACTGGACATTCAAAATGCACCACACCTGAGTAGTTTGAAAGTGCAAGAGACTAAACTAAGTGAAATTGATTTGGCAGTGTTTTGTGATCACTATAACTTAACTGAACTTATTTTTGACAGCAATAAGATACGTTACGTTGTGAACACATCGAAAAGGAATTGTAGTTTCTACAATGCACTCATTGAAATAACATTATTTAAAAATATGCTTACCACAGTAAACATGGAGCTGTTCAATGTGTTTGTCAATTTGAAACAGGTGGATTTGCAAATGAATAGAATCACAACGCTATCGGGTCGGTTGTCTCATCACTCTTTGGAAGTTCTTGCTATGAGTATGAACAAGCTCGGCCATGTAGAACTGTGTGATTGGGATGTGCCATCAATGAAAACAGTTTCATTTTCCGCAAACCACCTGACGAGACTACCGGAATGCATAACCAATTGGACGAACATTACAAAACTCTATTTTAGCTTTAATGAGTTTACTAACTTCAGTATTGAAAGTGTAGCGACAATGAACAATCTGGAGTACATTGAATTAAAATGCAACAAGCTAACCGAAATAATGTTGAACAGTGTGCACTTTCCTCCAAGTTTAAATAACCTTGCAATTGGTAAGAATTATCTAACATCTTTAAATTTGTCGTTCATTCCGGTCGAATGGTTACAAGTATCAGTGGAATATAATTTAATCGCAAGTTTCGATACGAACAACAGGCCGCCAAATGTAAGACGGCTTATAATGACAGGAAATCCAATTGACTGTTCGTGGTTAACGCGTTTGGAACAATTGTACGGTGAATGTATAATGAATGGTTTAAGCGTTCTTTTGCGCGACGAAGAAATTAACCAATGCGGCAAAAGCATTTACAGGATTCACTAAATGAATCTCGTCGACTGAGTTATGTGTCGTTTGATATTCATATTGCAGAAAGCTCGGGAATAAATCAATCGAATGGTTTAGGAATGTGGTGGCTTACATAATTGATGCTAAAGCAGGATAGGATTTTCACTACACTTAGCAGAATATTGAGAACAACTCTTCCATCATGATTGAAAACAATTAAGCTTTATACATATAAGTGGTTATTCTAAGCTTAAGTGGTTATGTAAAGCTTAAGGCTTTAGTATTAAATTTACGTATAAGTGGTTATCCTTTCGAAAAAACATGATATTTGTTATTGAACATAACATTACACAATACTAAAGCCTTAAGCCTAACATAGTAAACAATTGTTAAAAAAAATATCATGTTTTTTCGAATGAATAACCACTTATACACGTATAATGCTTAATTATTTTCAATCATGATGGAAGAGATGTTCTCAAATCAAGGACCTTTTTAACAGGATAAAGATAGCTTATTGATGAATTATATTGCTTTGTTGAACTTTTATCCTCCAAAACACTGTTTTTTTTCCAAAACAGTTGTAGAACTTTTATCTTGCAAAACATCTTCCAAAACATCTTCCAAAACAAACAGAGCTAATAAATTCTGCAGAATTAGTGTTCTTGATTTTGTCTTTATAACGCCTATTTTCGAGATACGAGCCTACATACGCTTCAAGGCAAGTAGCTAATGGTTAACACTATCAAAGGCCGCTGTTGGAGATTGATCATTTGAATTTATTAGTTCGAATTCGAAATTCGAACTCAATTTAGAAATAGGATAACAGAATGAACTCAAAATGAATTATGTAATGAACTCTTGACAATTGAATATACAGTAGCAAACGGACATTTGAACGAGTCGCATTCATTTTTCTAACCAAGTTTTTGGAATTATCGGGAAAGAAAACGAGTTGTACCACGTAGCCGAACATTCGTGAGGTTTTCTCACAGCCGCTTTAAGATCGGTATAAAGCGTATCAACTTGAAGCCGACAGTCAAAGGAGCACACACATGATGACACAAAAATTAACAGGTTTGAAGTAGTAGAGCGCTGGGGAACAAAACCATGTTTGTTAAATGACATAACTGACCTGCATTTTTGTAGTAGAGCTTTATGAACAGCAATTTCGAACATTTTTGCTCCAGCACACATGGATGTGAAATTATGGAAGAGGAACAGCGGCGGCTGTTGAACACTTCTAAATAACTTGCTCTCAAAAACTCCAAAAACCCTATCATTTGATAATAAGGAGAAGCAGCACCGGTTGTGAAAATGGGAGGAAAATTATGAAATTTTGGGAAGTTGAGAATTAATATCGGTTTAACCATCGCCTTGCTAATGTTTATTCAGTTGTTCGTTTGAGTTCATTCGTACATGCTATAATTCATTCTATAATTCATTTATAATATTCATCTAATCCCAGTACATGTAAGTACATCTAGCCTTCAAGAGTTGTCTGATCTTAATACCGTTACCATAATCCCATAGTTCATGCCATAATACACATATAACACAATACAAATGATCATAATAAAAAGGAGATATTCAAACAGACCTATGTAAAGATATTTAATAGTTTGCAATGAACCTATTGTTGACGCATCTTTTCATCTCTTTGTCACGCAAAATAAAAAATGACTCATTCCTAGTGCATTCACCGTACAATTGTTCCAAACGCGTTTCCCAATAACAGTCAATTGGATTTCCTTTCATGTGCATGCGTGTCAAGTTTGGTGAGCTGTTGTTCATATCAAAACTTGATATTAAATTATATTCCACTGATACTTGTAACGATCGGACCGGTATAAACGACAAATCCAACGATGTGAGATAATTTCGACTAATACGAATCTCTTTTAATTTTGGAGGAAAGTGCACACTGTTCAACATTATTTCGGTTAGCTTGTTGCATTCTAAGTCTATTGACTCCAAATTGTTCATTCCCGCTACACTTTCGATACTGAAATTGGTAAACTCATTATAGCTTAAATCGAGATGTGAAACGCTCGTCCAGTTGTTGATGCATTTCGGCAGTGTCGTAAGAAAGTTTACAGTGAAAAACATCTTTTTCACTGATGGCACATCCCAACCACACAGGTCAATATGGCCGAGCTGGTTTGTAAACAGCGGAAGAATTTCGAAAGAACGAAGAACCAACCGACCCGATAGCGTTGTGATTCTATTCATTTGTAAATCCACCTGTTTCAAATTGACAAACACATTGAACAGCTCCATGTTCACTGTTGTTAGCATATTTTTCGATAATATTATTTCGCTGAGTGCATTGTAGAAACTGCAATTCCTTTTGGACGTGTTCACAATGTAGCGTATGGTATTGAAATATAAAAACAGATATGTTAAATGTGAGTTGTCACAAAACACTGCCAAATCAATCTCACTTAATTTACACTCATACAGTTTCAACATGTTTAGTAGTGGTGCGTTTCGAATGTCCAGCGGAACTTTCGTCACATCACATGCTAAACAACTTAGATGGTTTAATGAGCTATTGGGAGCTATATCGATCCTTCTCAAATTGGAGTGCATTATTTGTAGGTTGCGCAACGCATTCGGAACACTAATCCTTTTCAGCTTTATCGAGCCTGCTATTTTTAGTTTATCTACATAAGGTGGCAGTTGTTCCAGGGTCCACCGATCGATGTGTTTCATCCGCACATTTTCCATGTTTAGCACATGCACAAAATCAGGAATGTGTTGAAACGCAAACGAATCTCCTTTCGTTTTGAAGTTAAAAATGTAGCACATGACTGAGCAAATCATTTCAAGCTCAGCGAAACTGCTTGCTACGTTTGCCACGACCAGGAACCTATTGCACGAAGAATGGTGACACATTTTCGATTAGAATTAATGTGATACACTTTAAATGTACTAAAAACACACCACACTATCCCTCGGAACATCGGTGACCTTTTTGCTGCACTATGAAATATGTTCACGAAACGGTACGATCACTCGTTTGATATGTCGTGGTCTCGTTGTTTAAACACCCTTGTTTTATACACCAGCTTCCAAAAGTGGAGTGTAATCTGTTTGTAGTCGTCAAAAAGCGATTATTTTTAAATTATCGATTTTTTACTAGCGTTGATGTTTTGTGTTACATTGAAGGCATAGTTAGAGATAAATAATGAGCAAAAATTTTCATTGTGTGGCCTGAGGCGTGGAGTTTGAGGTTAGTGCTGTATGAGTCGATTATAACATTCTCGAGCTGGTTAGAGGTTTGTGACTTCGTATGGTGATGGCACGATAACTGAGCATTGATCGCCAAAAACAGTTTAGTTTGCAGATCTGTCCAGTGGCATGCGTCACAACTCTAATGGTAGTCTATCTTCTGTGTCATCGGTGATCTCTCGCTACACGGCGACGGGCCGCACGCACGATTAATGTCATCTGTGACACGAGTTTCTACCGCCGTACGAAATTAGTAGAAATTGTACTCGAGCCGGTGCCATAAACAACAAAACATAAACGATTCTGACCCGAACTCCCCGAAACAGCCCACCTACAAATGAACCTAAAATTCTTTCTTTTTTTTTTTTGTAGTTCTTCAATAAAAACGGCAAAACTTAACTTTGCGTTCCCTTTCAAGTAGAAATCAATCTTGAAATAGCCTTTCTTTTTTATTTATACGGGAAATACAAGGAAAAGAGGGTTTTAAATCTGACCGAAAAGGTAAATATTATGGCAAACAGAAAAAAATGTTATACTGCATCGTACGCATTCTATGCCTTACTTGAACGCACACATGATTAAAGAACACAGCTATTCGGTTCGGTTCGGTAGACTTCGGGTGGACGCTGGAACGCGATTGAGCAGACTTTTTCATGATTTCGCAAGACTTCGGTTGTTTTGGACGACACATGTGTACGTTCGTATCCAGACCCATCCGAACAGACCTGATTCGGACTGCTCCAGACTGATCCGGAGTGATCCGAAGTCGAATCCGGTAATGATCCGGAGTCGGATTCCAATTTTGCGCACTGGAGTCAGAGTTGATACACGACTCCACTCCGGATTACGCATCAATAGATTAGACCAACAGATTAATTTGTAGTTTTACAGATATTTTCTGTTTGCAAAACAACGAAAGAACCGAAAGCATGTACACGTTCAAAAGAACCGAAATGCCCACCTGTAATTCCAATCCACAAAAGTATCACGAAAGTGTGTTTTCTTTGTTTTTTGTTTGTTTTCTTTCCTCATGGTATGAATAATTTAGCTAGCCCTGCCAAGTTTGAATGTTTTGCTTTCTTAGCGTTTACAATTACCGTTTTTAGAAAATTTAGAAAAAACCCGAGCAAAGTTACGATTCGAACCTAAATTCTAATAAATATAAAATGATCAATTCCACAGTATTTAGATGGTATATTGAAACAACTTATATGTTTTGCGCTCACTACCCTAAGCTTGTATACGAATGTTATGCTTTATTCGTTATAAATTACCCACAGTAAGTGCAAACCAACAATACAACAGATCGATATTTTAAGTTAAAAAAATATACAATATCAAAAAAACCTAGAACATTAAAAAAACACACACACACACAAATTCCTAGCTAGTGCGGCAGTACTGACTCGCTGGAGCTGCCTCACACGGATTTATCACTTTCGATTTCGTTCGGAGCAAAGCTGACATTGGCCAAGCCGCCGGCGTGGACCGATTTGGGAAACTTTATGTTAAACAACGGCTTGCCGCCATTCCCGACAGCGATGTGCTGCTGTTCCACCTCCAGGATCACATCCGGGTAGTGCTGTTTACCTTTCTCGTCCCGCCTGATGATCTCGATGTTGCTCGTCTTTGGCTCTGCAAAAGAAGAGAAAAAATATTTCAAATTATATGCAATGTTCATGCGATTTGTTCGCATGTTTTTTGTAACGTTTGTGGCCCCTCCGTTCCTTACTTTTTCGATTGCTCTTGGACACGTACTCCATGCAGCACTGGTACAGGAAGGTGTACTGGTCGAGCGTTTGCACCATCTTGACGCGCTGGCGCCGCAGCTGCTTTACCGTGTCGTACACGTTGATCTTCTTCTCCTGCTGCAGCCGCTGGAGCACAATGTCCAGCGCGATGAACGTGCCGGTACGGCCGACTCCCGCACTGCAGTGCACTACCAGCGGGATGGCGTAGCTTTTCCGCTCCGCGCGCACAATCTTGGAAAACTTTATCAGATCCGCCGTACTGGCCGGGCAGCTGTGATCGGGCCATTCGAGGAAGTGATAGTGGAACACCGCTTTCGTTAGATTTCCCTGCAAACCAAACCAACAAAGTGCGTTATTTCAGTACGTCACCCAAGCGTCATTCTTTCAATCGGCAAGCCATTTCCAATACCTTTGAAACCAGAAACAGACGCTTGTAGTAGAGCGATAGGTTCAGCT
The DNA here is from genome assembly GCF_943734735.2 of Anopheles gambiae. Lineage (NCBI taxonomy): Eukaryota > Metazoa > Arthropoda > Insecta > Diptera > Culicidae > Anopheles > Anopheles gambiae. Next base: position 88,210,860 of record NC_064602.1, read on the forward strand.
CCTGCGTGCACTTGACGCGAATGTCCCCGTAGTCGGTGTACTGGTCGAACCGCGGGAAGTACTGGCAGCACTTGTTCTTGTCGTGATCGATCGGTTGCGTCAGCATGACGATCGACTCGATCTCGTACTGCAACACCATCCGCCAAAAGTCGGCGCACGTCTCCTGCTTGGGACCCTGTGTCGCTATGTACTCCCGCTGGTACTTGTAGCCCTCGATGAACGAAGCGTTGATGTAGTCGTTCGCACCATACTCACCCTCCTCGCCGTCCTCATTGCTGTCCAGCAGTACACGGTTCGAGTCGTACGGTAAGATGTTGACGTACCGATTCTTGCGCTCATTCTCGCGCGCACTCTGGAAGCTCACCGTGTCCTGCAGCGCAAAGTCGGAGAAGTAGTTGATGGCCTGGAACTCTTTCGACACCTTTTCCCGGTTCGACTGAAACAGCTCGTCGTACTGGTGCGGGAAGTTCTTTACCGGTATGTCGGCCGGCTCTTCCGTGGGAGCGCCGCGCGTTTGCTGTGCGGGAAGCAGCAGCCGCTGCTTGCGCCACACCACAAACAATCCACCGAGGAATGCTAGCACCAGACACGCCAATACAGCGCTCACAATTAAACCGACCTTAATCAGTGAGTCCGTACGGAATACCTGCATCTCGGAGTCGGTGTACCCGCTGCGGGAAAAGATTCGCACTATGAGTGCATACTCCGTGCCCGGCTTCAGCGGTCCATTGCAGTACTCCTGCCCCCTGTCGCAATCTTCCTTCCCGATGACGTACTCGATCAGTCCTGCTGCTTCGCGATCGGTCGTCGCCCGTTGGCCACGAGCCATTGGATTCCAGAACTTTGGTGTCGTTTGGTACTGCTCCGCACAGCGCTTTTCGTTCGCCAAGTACCAATCCGGCACGCTGGGCCACTGCGTACCGCCAGTGCTGTTGATGAAGTCCGTACGCGGTGTTGGGTCGGGCTGGCACAGCCGTTCCGAAACTAGCAGTGCCATGTAGCGGATGCTGCCAATGTCCGACGTGAGCGTGATGTTGCCGAGCATTATGCGGGCCGTGTTGGTAGGATTGGGTGCTTCAAACACGTCCACATTGAACCATTCCTCCTTCTGATCAATAGACGGAACTGAAACAAAAAAATATGGTTAAAAGAACCTCCTTGACCAGATGCAAACGTCCAGCACATACTGCCTGCCGGTGACTCGAACTGGACCTTCACTTCATCACTAAGCTCCTCCACAGCGACCACTTCCACGCGTATCGCTACCGTGTAGTTGTACTCAGGCTTCAGGCGATCTTCCACGTAGCTATACACATCCAGTATCTCTTCCTCCTCACCCACATTAACCTCCCAGGTTAGGGCGTGCGGATTGGAAGGATCCTGCTCGCGGATACCGTACATCTCACCTACGAATCGCTTCAGCCTACCGTTCAAACCGCACGGCAAGTCCCAGCCAAACCATACCGACGATTTGTACGTCTGGTTCAGCTCGGGGCCTTCGATTTTATCGATCCGAAAGCTTGCAGTCACGTTCGACACGTCGGGTAGAGTAACCACCTCCACTGGCTCGGTGTACGGCCCAAAGCCAGCCCCCGTTGCCGCAGCCACCTGTACCAGGTACAGCGTGTAAGGATTCAGCTTGGCAACCACATGCTCAAATTCGATTCCATCCCAGCTGCGTGACTCGTCGGGATTCACCTCGTCCCGCAGGTCCACCGTTTCGTTGAACTCTTCCAGCGGAGCGCACAGCTTGGGCAGTGGGTACTCTGGAGCGACCATACGGACGTGTATGCGATAGCGGACGACAACTCCATTCTTCACGGTAGGCGCCTTCCATATAATTCCAATCGATCGGTTCTTTCCGATCAGTTCAATCACGCTTGGGCTTTCGGGCACTACAATGATAAGCGAGAAAACCACCAAAGTGTGAAAAGATCATCTGAGGATCATCATCATTTTGCATTACCATCTTCGGCCGTTACAAACGTGTACGCTGGAGTCGGATCGGACCAGCCTGCAATGTTCTGAATCTTTGCGTTGCATTCGTACGTGGAGTACGGTACCAATGGCTCTACAATACCTTCAAAGGTAGTGTTGCCATTTGGAATGACGAACTCTTTGATGACCTATAACCAAGTAGAAGACGGCCAAGTAAAATACTATACACTGTTTCGGGGGAAAAAATCAATCTACTGCAATTAGTACCTGCGATTCGGGAACTGGTACACCTTCCACCATCTTGGTGCAGTTGAACGCTACGGTCACCAACAAACAATTGTTGTTGTTTTCACTGTGCAGCATCGTAGACAGCTCTAAACTGCGTGAACTCAACGCAATCGCACGGATCGGCTCCACATGGTAGAAGAGGATCGTTCGTTCCTTCGTTTTGATCGTTCCGATCTCGTTCAGACCGTCGTGTTTGCTGATGGAGATCGGTATCACTTGCACCGTGTACGACATGCAAGCGATCACCTCCCCAAACGTTACGTGCTGATCGGTCGTGGTGTTAGAAAACACTTCTGTAACATCTGCACTGTTTGCGGGATTGTTATACCATGCCACTACACGGTACGACTCGACACAGAACGTCCCATTCGTTGGAGGTTTCCACTTGACGGACAGTGATCGCGGTTCCACCTCGTTCAGTTCCAGCTCCGTCACTTGGGATAGCTGTTGGAGCTCACGCACCGTAGCAGATATGCTTTCTGGCGTTCCCTTGTCGTTGGTATGGTCGATTGCATTCACTGTAAACTCGTACGTCATGCATGGCTCCAGGTTAGTCACATTGTAAACTGTTCTCGATGCATCGATCGTTGCGCTTTCGGAGGACCACGTGATAAGGTATTCCTTGACGCAAACCGCACCTTCCTTTGGCGGTCTCCATGAAAGCAGGACGCTTCGGTCGAGATCGGTATTTGCGCGTAGATCACGCACGGGTCCGACGGTTTGCGGTTTGATGATTGCATCGCCGGACGATGATCGTGCCCGAAGACCTGGACAAAGAGGTGGAATAGCCGAAAGCACTTTTGGAATTGCGTTTGATGGTAATTCAATGTGCGATGTCTTGGCAAAATAATCAAGAGGCAATTGTGGAGTAGAAACATCTACCGGAACTCTATTGGGTTGGAAGTTCGTGTCAGAAACAGATAGCTTCCCATGAGTCTTAGTCTTATAGGACTCCTTTCTTGCTTCTTTAGAACAGACCTTTCTCGTTGTGATAGGACGAGCAATGTGATAAAATTGGAATGTTTTAGGATTATCATTGATCACTTCGCCAATACCATTGCGATGCTGTACATAGAACTCCAGGCCACATCTCCAAGGGTTTGGTGTTGTTTGCTTTACTGGAGATTTTACGTAGATCTCTAGGAGATGTTGCACCTTGCCTGCATTTATGCAGATTATTTTCAGCACCACTCGATACTTTTTTCCGCCCTGCAGTCCTGACATTCCAACAAATGGTATGTCCAATGGAATGACGGAACTTCCCACCAGCAACTCATACCGATGCACACACGCTTGGTCTTCCACTTTCCACGTAAGGGCGTAGGTAGGATTATCGTTTCCAACTTCCATCACTTCAATATCAGTTATTTTACCACACTGAGGTTCCCATTCTCCACAGACACAAACGGGTGTACGCAGATCTCTCTGGCAGGCCTTCAGTTTGAGTAAACTGCACTGATCCCGCACAGGGAGCGCAATGTTTTGCATCAACCAGGCTGTCAAGTTCGCGGTAGACACGGTTGCGTTTGGTTGTATCCATTGCACCTCCAAGTGGTAGAACACATTATCGTCCCTTTCATCACTCCATTCTTCAACATTCACCACCGATCTTGAAATGGTTATATTCAATGGCTTCAAACGACAGTGGCTAATTCGTAGGTCTAATTCGTTCAGATCATTAAATGTCTGGGACGGTAAGGCACTAAGCCTCAAGGCGGAGTTTTCGTCATTGTAGACGTCTCTTCCAGTATGAATAAGAGTCCATGCTCTACCGAGCAACACGACGAGAAGCAGCACGATTCCCTTCACCACCATTATTACTGCGTCTCATCACTGTTCGATACTATTCAAACACAGGCGCACACAAAATATTGATTCGTTCGTTATTCACTCTTTACACCGTTTCGTTGCTGTTAGTCACTCCTCCAAGAAGACGTCGGATGCATCATGCACAAATATTCAATCATACTAAAAGGGATGGAGAGAGAAAACATGAAACAACGCCATTACACACTAATCCATTGCCGTAAACCCCTGCTCAAAAGAATATCAAACGAATCTTTAGATCATAACACTGGCGCACAGGCAAAATAACACAACCCTAAAACAATATTCCATCACACTCACAACATCTTCTTATCAAACCACAGACCAATCGAACAAGCGCCTTATTCTATATTGCTAACACGTCGCCTTCTGCTACTAACGTCACCACCAGACCGACAGCTCGGACTGTTGTTCCCACGTCGAGGTTCAATAAAGGTTCAAATAACTGAACTGAGATTTTTCGTCGCGTTTTCTCAATAGAGTGGCACAATAATGGCCACCAACGCCCAAGCGGTTACGATCGGCGCTCGGCTCTCGCGCAGAACGACGGGGCTATCAATAAAGTTCCCCGTCAATTAATCCATCATTCAGGGACGTTATCGGGCAGGTTGGTACAATTACAATACAATCGCCTTGTTGAATCGGTGGTTCCTTTTCGCCTTGCCGCTTATCGATTGAATGTTGTATGCGCAACCGTGCGCAATATGTCAGTAATTCAATCACTGTTATTTGTGGATTAGGATCTATCCAGAAGTTAACGTTTAAAAATGTAAAAACACACCGAATTCCACTGATTGTATTTCGAACCGATTTTGATCTAATGCCTGCGTCACACCTTGTATTGATCGACCCTTAGAGCACGCGTGGATGATGATGCCACGTCCTGTCACGTTCGCGAACTTGTAACGACTGTCTCACCGGAATCGGTACGCCGTTCGGGCTTGGGCTAGCCGGCCCTATCTCCTCGTCAACGGGTAGTTTGTTTTATCAGAACTCGCAAACATCAGCTTGTTAATATGCGTTTTTCGTACACATTCAGCACAATATGGTAACGAATGGCTTCGCTTTCTATAGCTTTCTGATAAGAGGTACCGTTTTGTTGGAGACTTTTTTCTGTCTTCTTACCTGAAGCAAAGGGAACATATGAGAAAAGATTAGATAAGATATGGCACGGCACCGAATGTTTCAAAACCCGAACATTCCCGAGGAGAACGTAGCCAAGACGTAAGGTATGATGGCTGCTCCAAAAGAACTTTGGCCAACTCTTGGGAGAGCAAGAGAGTTAAGCTTTTAAAATTGGGAATGAGAAAACGACTTAAGTAAGCCAAGGTAACTCACAGTGCGCAAGAGTGCATGACACAACGTTTGGTGAAGAGTGAGCTTAACTATCTCTGCCCCACCCTTGCTTACTATCTTCACGATGAGCAGACTGCCGAAGGCGATAATCGATCGGAAGCGCTCTTATCGATACGGATGGGGGAGCTGCTGGGGACTCCGTATCACGACCGTATGTTGAACGGGTCATACCTTTCTAACACGCACACAAACGATAGAACCATCTGGCGCAGGACGTACGCTTCTAGACGAACACATTCGATGCTCAGTACGATAAAAGCTGTTGCTTGATAGAACACGCTGCCGCCAAACTGTTAGCAGTCGTTAAAGTGGAGAAGTTATTTCCACGACAAAGGGCATCCGACATCACACCGGCGCCTGGGCTATCCAAAAAATAAACAAACTCAAACAGACTCATACAGTGATACCAGATGGCGATCCAACGGCAGCCGAGTGAACATCGAACGGAAGAGAATGGTAAGCATCGGACAGGTTGTCCACTCCTGATATGGGGGATCTTATCGGGGAAGCGATTGCGTTCCAAGCGTTTATCATGCATCGATTTGCATTTACAACATATTTCCCGCCAGTACATGCACACACACGGTCGTGCGGGACATTTGTTTGATACGTGATTCGTGATCGGAAATTGGTGATGAGAGAAATATTTTAGGAGGAGGAAGGAGGTTTTAAACTATTCAGAAAATAATCTTTTTATCTAATATTTTGAATTTTACATTATAATGCTACTGACGGCAACGGTGGTCACGGTATAAACCAGAAGCCTTATGTTCTTAAAAATGTATGGCAATACAGTGGAACGTCGTTTAATCCGGCTTTAATGTGGCTGTCCGTACATCTGTGTTGTTCAGAAATGACAGTTAATTACAAAAGTTAGTGCCAAAAAGCAGGTTTGAAAATCGTTATCAATCAGGTTTAAAGGTTGAAGGTTTGAAAATCGTTGATCCAAATATCCCTATTATCCGAGTGCCCTTGCAAGGTGAAGTCCCAATAAGTCGGGCTGAAAAGCGTTCCACTGTGTTTATAAATATTCAATTTTCTCTATAATTAGACATTCTTCTTCTTCATTGGCACAACAACCGTTGTCGGTCAAGGCCTGCCTGCCCCACTGGTGAAGTGAGCTTGGCTTTCAGTGACTTATTGTTATCATAGCAGGATAGTCAGTCCTACGTATGGGGACACGGTCTATACGGGGCTTGAACCTATGACGGGCATGTTGTTAAGTCGTACGAGTTGACGACTGTACCACCAGACCGGCCCTTAAATGTCTAGAAAATTTGCTTCTATTTTGGACATTTAAGTTCAAAAGATTTTGCTATGGCAAAACATAGATGTTAACATTTTACATACATTTAAAGTCGATCCCTGCTTGATTCTACCGAATCAATGCCTAATCACTCGGCGCTCATAATGTTACTCTTGATTTTTACAATTGCTATACAGTGAGCAAATGACAACTATTTGACGTACGATAATATGCCCTTTTCACGTGAAAATAGCATACCGAAGGAGGGTCTGCTCGCAGATTGTTATAAATAATGTTTACCTGTAGTTCCTCTGTTCGGATATTCCGAGACATTTTTCAATCAAATTTACGTTGGACTATTGATTTCCGATTGTTAACTTTATCTGAGTCCGAAAATAAATCTACTCAGTTGGAGGTATGCAGAAGGATAACAAACTTATTCCTGCTATCGCAACCGGTTTGCCTCGTAGCTGTGATACCAATCGATCTGTTCCTTCGTCAACGATGGTCGAACGTCTTGCAGCGCACTCCGAAGGTGTGCCATTGTAACGACGGTTGCATTTAAATCTTCCGTTGCCGCATTCAGTGCCGCCTAAAAGAAGTGCAAAACAAACTATAACAACTTTTCTTACAAGTATAAAAGGACACCTTCCATTACCTGGGTGCAAAGGTTCTGCAGATCAGCGCCGGAGTATCGTTCCGTCTGTTCCGCCACCAGCTCCAGCTGAACGTCTTCCGCAAAGGGCACGTTGGTCGCTATTTTTCGCAATATTTCCAACCGTCCCTTCCCGTCCGGTGCCGGTACGTGGATCAGTTTGGTCAGCCGGCCCGGTCGCAGCAATGCGTCGTCCACCATATCGGGTCGATTGGTGGCCGCAATCACAACTACCCGCTTCGCATCTTCGCTGAGCGCACTGGCCGCCTGTTCCGCCTGCCCGATACCATCCATCTCCATCAGCAGTGTCGACAGGACGCCCATATTGACGGCACTGGAGCCACCCTTCATACCGCCCGTGCCACGATTGCCGACGAGCGAGTCAATTTCATCCAAAAACACTACGGCCGGTGCATTCGTGCGCGCTTCGTTAAACACGCGTGTGATAAGCTTCTCCGCATCGCCCACGTAGGGCGAGTAAACTTGCGCCGCCGACAGGGACAGGAAGGTCATGCCGGTTTCCGCCGCCAAACATTTGGCGAGTGTGGTCTTCGCACAACCCGGCGGACCGTACAGAAGTATGCCGCGCAGTGGGTGAATGCCAAGCCGTTGAAAGCGTGCCGGGTTTGCCAGCTGCTCGACTATGCAAAGTCTCAGCAGCGCTTTAAGCTCATCCATGCCGCCGAAAGAATCGAGACTTAGCGTGGCCTCTCTGCCCACGAGGCCTGTAGCATTGCGCAGATTGCTCGGTCGGTGCTTCTTCTGTATCTCGGCGAGGGCCTCTTCGAACGGAAGTTGCTGCTTGTGCATCTCCCGTACGAGATTGTAGTAGAGCAGCTCCAGCTCTGCCCCAACGTAGCCCGCCGTTCGTTGTCCGACCAGGTCCAGCTGTTCGTCGGTGAGCGTACCTCGCGCAGTGGCATAAAAGCAACGTAATATATCAATCCGTTGCTCCTTCGACGGGATGCCGAGAGTAATTTCCTTATCTAACCGGCCGGGACGGCGAAGGCGCGTGTCCATACTTTCCACGCTCGACGTTGTCCCGATGATGATAACATTCTCCGCCGACTCCCTGTACTGATCGACGAGCGATACAAACTGCGATGCGATCCGCGCGATATTGACGACGTCTTCACCTTTCTTCGCACCAATCTTTGGACAGATGGTATCAATATCTTTCACCAGCAGAATGGCGGGTTTCTCCCGCTCGATGAGCTCCTGGAAGAGGCGCAATCGAAGGAACGTTTGCCGCAGTTCCGCTTCCGTTTCCCCGGGCAACGATCGGAGAAAGTGCAGTCCGCGAATTTCAAACAGCGGGAGATTTCTCTCACTGATAACCGATTTCACCAAGCTATACTTGCCGGATCCACTCGGCCCGATTAGGAGCAGAGAGCGGCTTTCGGTTAGGGCTGCTTCCAGTTGCTCCCGTACACCGTCGATGCCTCCCAATGGTTTCTGTGTGAGCGTTGCCGGGTGGTAGAGTATTTGGTCGATTTTTATCACCGTGTGCCGGTCCACTTCACCGTACACGGATGGTCCCTGTGTTTCCTTCACATAAACACCACAAATTCCCATGTTTCTGTCACGAAGGCAGCCGGTAAAATCGATCCGACAACCTTTACAGAAGAACGTTCTATTAAGAAATGTGGCCAATGTGTCTGCCAGGCACTCTTTCGTCAGCAGTAGATCCACTTTAAGACGCGAACAATCCAGCAGAACGTCGACGGTCACTGCTTGGAAGTCTTCTGGCGCTGGTTGTATTGGTCGTATCTCCACCAGGATGTTTTCTTCACTGGCGATGTCGCTCGCCAGGGCTTCTCTTTCCAATTCTACCGTCTGGTAGGCAAAGTAAGCTTCTCGGTGCGTAGAATTTCGATCCAAGTGCGAATAGACGCGCCATAGCAATCGGCGACCATTCTGTAGACGGCATTCGGCCGGCACTCCAGGAAACAGTGTCCATTGATTTCGTTCACTTGCTTTCGGCCAAATGTAGCAGGATTGTGGTAAACTGAAGGCTGGTTCGAGTTTTGTGTTAAACTTTAACGTTAAACTATTTAAATCGACCATATCGGTGCACTAAGAAACGTGTTGCTTGCTGGTACCAAAAAAAATCAACGGCACAACATGTAAACAAACCCGTCCGTGTTGTTTTGGCTGTCAAATTGAACGTAAACATCAAGTTCGAATCAAATGTCACATTCAATTTCGAAAACCGTGGAAAATTTTTTCAACTAATTTTGAGATTGTTGACTATATGGATAAAATTAACTTTTTTTAAATTACTTAAATTACTATTAAGTGGATACAATGTTCAAAACACTGCTAACAATGAAGATAACGGTAAAAATATCAATTTCCAATGTGTTGAAATATGAGTTGAAATGTTTCATGAAACATTTCGCTTTAAAAGAAAATTCTGATTTAATATGACCGTTTGAATTTGCAAATTAATAGTCAATTTCTATGTTATATCTTTGCAGACTATTCTCCATCTCTTTTAATGTGGGGTGGGCTTCTTTTTGCGTTAATTTCTTGCCTAATATTTTTTGGAAATGTTTTGAATGCCGATGAAAGGATTGAAAGGAATGACAAACTAATACTTGTGGGGTAAGTAAAAATGTGTAAATTTTTTTTTTGGTTTTTTTTTGTTCTAAATTTGTTCTTTTGAATTCAAGACACAACAGACTGATTATGAACGTAGCTAATGTTACCAACAATAACCTACGAGAGTTTGACCTCAACTGGGACCTGCGGCGGCATCCCGTTTGGAGCAAGATTAACACTTTCCGCACGGATCTGATCCGTCTCCGAGCTGGACACGTATATGGCCAGATGTGGTACGTCGGTGCAAACTGTACCGATTCTCCCTCTGAAGCGACACAAAGAGTGTTTGAACAAATCGACACACTAAATCGTTTGATCGAAAAACACCACCATGATCTTTCGCGGGTCACATCCCTAACTCAGATACTGGATCCTATTAGGCGGGGAAAAATAAGGTCCCTGATCGCTGTGAAAGGCGGACATACGATCAACTCGAGGCTCGGACTGTTACGCTCACTGCACGCACTCGGCGTAAGATGTATGTCGCTGGCATCGGAACAAAATTGCTGCAACTGGGTTGACTCATCGCTCGTTGACATCGTCGACATCGATTCTACCCACCTGAGAACGGATCTTTCCCTTTGGGGACGCCTGGTTGTGTGGGAAATGAACCGTCTCGGTATGATCGTGGATCTGTCGTACGCAAGCTACGGGGCAGCATTGGATGTGCTGCGGTATAGCCGGGCCCCGGTCATTTTCAGCAATGCCGGGGCGTACGCTATCAACAGGCACCATCTGAACGTGAAGGAAGACGTACTGATCCCGCTTGCCACACAGGGAGGCCTTATTATGATAACCTTCGACCCGGAGATTCTGGGAGGATACACAATCGATAATGTGCTTGGTGAGTAAGATCATTGATTCATGTTATCAATCAGTACTACGATCGCGCTCTGTTGTCTGCAGAGCATCTGAACTACCTGAGGGACGTCATCGGATCGGATCACATCGGAATTGGGAGTGGATTTGAGAGCTTCGATGGCGCCATCGATGGGTTGAAGGATGTGTCCATGTTTCCAAACCTGTTCAACGCCCTCCAGCAAGGAAAGTACGCCGATGGGGAAACATTCCAACCATGGTCCGAAGAAGAACTCAATAAGCTTGCAGGAGTAAACTTTCTGCGCGTGTTCGACGAAGTAGAGCTGGTGAAGCGGCAACTCTCGCACGAGCAACCGTTCGAAGACGATGGCTCGGAAGATGCGTTAGATTGAAATAAAATTGTTTATAGTCGATCCGTGTAATCAGTGATGATGGTGTGACGTTATCATTTCGATTGGTAATAAAAGCACCTGGCATCAGTATCTTTGCGCCAGCTGTGTGCTATCTAATCCGCCCCAGTCGTCAGAAGCACATTCACTTCAGTAGGTCGTTAGCGTCGGTGAGGTAAGGATCCTTTTTCGGGATGATTTTTCAAACAAGTAAGTATGAAGCAGGTTTTTGAATTGAGAATTAGAGATTTATGAATAAAAATACAACAGTTTTAAGCAACAAAAAGCTGCTCACCGCCTGCGTGATTGCGGTAGTGATAACGATCTGCGCCATCGTCGTACCGATCGCTGTCGTCAACTCGTACGATGAAGCACCGAAGCCAAGCAAGTTCTCCGGCCGAGAAGTGCTCGATGAAGTGCCACTAATAGATGGGTAATGTTACTCTCTCTCTCTTGACTCTCGTGACAATTAGATTCGATCTTGAACCACAACACTCTCTGATTTCATTCACAGCCATAACGATCTGCCCTTCAGCATATACCTGGTGGAGAAGAATTTAATCAATCACTTCAACCTCGACTCCAATCTTAAGCAGCACCCCGTATGGGCCAATGTCAACACCAGCCACACAGACCTGCCCCGTTTGCGGCAGGGCAAACTGGGCGCCCAGTTCTGGGTGGCCTACATCCGCTGTGCCGACACGCAGTACAAGGATGCGGTCGCACGCACGCTGGAACAGATCGACGTCACCAAACGCATCATCCGGAAGTACCCGAACGATCTGAAGTATGCCGACTCCGCGGACGGTATTATGGAGGCGTATCGGGAGAAAAAGCTTGCCTCACTGATCGCCGTGGAGGGTGGCCATTCGATCGATTCCCGGCTGGCGGTGTTGCGGCTGTTCTACGAGCTCGGTGTACGCTACCTGACCCTAACGCACTCCTGCAACACTCCGTGGGCCGATGCATCGCCGGTGGATGACCAGGTACCGGCCCCCTCCCTGAACAACCTTTCCGCCTGGGGCCGGCATGTGATCTGGGAGATGAACCGGCTCGGCATGATGATCGACATCTCGCACGTCAGCTACGGGGTGATGCGGGACGTGCTGGCGCACAGCCGGGCACCCGTTATCTTCAGCCACTCGTCGGCCCATGCCGTGTTCGAGCATCATCGCAACGTGCAGGACGATGTGTTGCGAGAGCTGGCCCGCAAGCGGGGCATTGTCATGGTCAACTTCTATCCGCTGTTCGTCGGGGGAAATACCATCGATGACGTTATCAGTGAGTTAAAGATGGAGCGAACGGGAGGGGGATTTTTTGAAAGGGGATTTTATGTGCAATTCTTTTTGTTTTCCTCCAGAGCATCTGAACCACATCCGCAGCATTACCGGTGTCGATCACATCGGGCTCGGTGGGGACTACAACGGGGTGGCCGTTACACCGGAAGGGTTGGAAGATGTTTCGAAGTATCCCGATCTGTTCGATATGCTTGCGGACGGTGTGCTGCGCACGGGGGAAACGTTTGAGCCGTGGACGCGTGAAGATCTGCAGAAGTTGGCCGGATTGAATCTGCTGCGTGTGTTCCGCGAGGTCGAACGCATCCGGGACAGTTTGGTGGAAGAGGACCCGTTCGAGGATCTTATTCCGTACGAAGAGTTCGTGAGAGCGAATGTAGCAGATCAGCCCTGCCTGACGGATATGGAGATGCACAAGAGCTAGGTTTCTGATAATTACGTCAGTATAATTACGTATAAATAAAGTAAAGACGTCAAGAAGGTTAACAAAACAGCAAGAAGCTGTAAAGTGCTATCTCATCCATTATCTGTTTTGATAGACACTCCGACAACCGATTGTCATTATAATCGCTTTTACAACAGACGCCTGGTCTTAATCGATTTCAAATACAATTGCCCTCTTTGGTATGTATATCTCTCCACCCTTTGTTTAGTATCTCTCTCCACCGGTACTCTCGGCTTATCATTCTTACGAGATGAATGACGATAGAGCCCCGATTCGCGTTAGGTAAAGCCGGGTAAGGCGTAATTATTTTACAACCATTATCATATCACCGTAGTACACGGGAAAGTGGGACGGTGAGACCGCGAGTTCAGGTCGCGCGCGCTACTACCGGACGGGTTTAGTAGTGATCGGGCAGTTGCGTGAGACGGTCCAGACACTGGAGGAGTAAAATGTCGTGTCTTGCTAAAGGTAATTAGCGTGTAGGCGACAAGTGGTAACGAGTTGTTGATTGTGATCAGTGTGGTACAAGTGAATTAAGAGAGACATAGAATGTGATAACCACTGGTTTCGAGCGATGCTATAGGATAGATTGAGGTTATGAAGGGTGTTTTAGTTAAGTGAAGCATGTTCTCGCAACAACGTGATCGATGTTGCGTGTTAAAGCTGCTTAGTCATGATGAACTACGGAAGCAAGATGTCATCATGCCCCCTGTAACTGGAAATTAATGATTACCAGCGAAACTTTCATTAGCATTCTATTGTAGTGTAGTATTTTTGTATATTTGTGTATATTTGAACATATATAATAAATTTTTTTACGACTTCTAAAGAAATTCTTTACACTAACAACTAAATTCTTTCTTTTTGTATCAAACTTTATCTTGTTCAAATAAACTGTATTTCAAATTTTACAGTAATGGCATACAAAAAGACGCTAACGATGGGTGTGTTGATACTGTTAGCTGTGCTCGCGGTAGCTATTGCCGTTCCAATAGCGACGAACAGCGACACCGATAACAGTTTAGCGCCACAGGTTAATCAATTTTTCGGCCGGACAGTGCTGGACGAGGTGCCATTGATTGATGGGTTAGTATGCCTTCGTGGCGAGATCCTATCCAACCTTCAATAATGATCACATCTTTTCCACCTGTTTGTCCCATCCCAGCCACAACGATTTGCCCTGGAATCTGTACAACTACGAGCGGAATCAGATCAACAAGTTCGAGCTGAACGCCGACCTGAAGGCACATCCCGTCTGGGGTCCGGCCACCAACAGCCACACGGACATTCCACGGCTGCAGGCGGGCAAAGTCGGCGCCCAGTTCTGGGTGGCGTACGTTGGCTGCAACAACCAGTACAAGGATGCGGTCGAACGCACACTGGAACAGATCGACGTGATCAAGCGGATGGTGCGCAAGTACCCGCAGTACATGCGGTACGTCACTTCGACCGAGGGCATTATGGAAGCGTTCCGGGAGGGAAAGATCGGTTCGCTGATTGCGGTTGAAGGTGGCCATTCGATGGATTCTCGCCTGGCGGTGTTGCGCATGTTCTACGAGCTCGGCGTACGGTACATGACGCTAACGCACTCGTGCAATACGCCGTGGGCGGATGCGTCACCGATCGACGATCAGCCGGAAGCGACGCTGCGCAACGTAACGGGCTGGGGCCGGAATGTGCTGTGGGAGATGAACCGGCTCGGTATGCTGATCGATGTGTCGCACGTCAGCCACGGGGTGATGGTGGAGGTGCTGGAGCACACGAAAGCGCCCGTCATCTTTAGCCACTCGTCGTCGTACTCCGTCTTCAACCATCATCGCAACGTGCGAGACGATGTGCTGAAGCAGCTGGTGCAGAACAATGGCATCATAATGGTGAACTTTTATCCGGGCTTTGTTGGGGGACGGTCGATTGACAATGTGATCGGTAGGTTTACTTGCTACGAGATACACATAAAGCAATGCGATTATTAACAATTATTTACGTTACAGAGCATCTAAACTATATTAAAAGCGTCACCGGACCGAACCATATTGGACTCGGTGGAGACTTTGATGGAGTTACGGAGGTTCCGGATGATCTGGACGATGTCTCGAAGTACCCTGATCTGTTCGATATGCTAGCCGAGGGTGTGTATAAGAACGGGACCACCTTTGCGCCCTGGACGCGGGAAGAGTTGCGCAAGCTGGCGGGTGAGAACTTGTTGCGCGTTTTTCGCGATGTGGAAGGGGTGCGTGATAGTATGGTGGATGTGGAACCGTACGAAGATTTGATTCCATACCAAGATTTCGTCGATGCCGGTGTGGCCGAACAGCCGTGCATGAGCGATTTGGATATTCATAAGCAATAAAGGGTGGAGCTGTGGTTTTGTATGATAAAAAAACGGTTTTAGAACAGATCATTATTACTTGCAGAATAAGAGATTGCATAAACTCAATAAGTTCACTTACTCTAAAAAGCATTGGAGTTCTCATTGCTGAAGTGTGGCACAATAACTTACGTTAAAGATGTCACCATATGATTGTAACAATTGTTCAAGTCACCAGTAAAGATGTCAATTTGATTTCGATGATCAAATGATGACAGTAAGCAAATTACAAGCATTGGATTTCGTTAAGGCCCTTCAATTCATCACATTAAATGTAAATAAACTTCGACGACATTGGTAAGCATCTGAAGCTATCCTTTATTCCAATTAAGATAAAAAGGAATCGTGTTGATACCAGGTTAATTGAATTATTCAAAGACAGTGTAAAAAATGAACTATTTTAACAATCCACAAAAATAACAAGAAGAGAGAATAATTAATTATTTTTTATCGTAACAGTTTCTAGCACAATTCAAAAATTCGAATCGCCTAAGGCCTGATCATATACTTTGTATACTTTAAAACTTGCTGGAAAAATAGAGCTAAATCGTATCACAATACAGACAACCCGTCATCAATACAACAATTTTAAAAGTTTCCTCACATACAAACTACGTCCTGTATCGGCTATGTGTACATAAATCATGGCCAGAAACCGTCCAGAGGCTTCACTGTCCAAAAGGTGCACGCTCAACTGAGCAAACCAAGCAACCCCGTCACCAGGAAAATGTGCAACTCTTGCGCATTGTTGCTCGGACAGCACGGATGCGTATAAAGCCTATCCCTCTTCTAATGACCGCTCCAGTCCTTATGCGTCCGCAGTGGGGTGTCCTGACCCTTTTGTGCCAAAAAAAAAAAAAAACTGAGCATGAAAGAATGTCCACCACACTGGCCAGTTGCACACGTTATCCCTTCAGAAGAGCAACGAACAAAAAAAAAGGACTCACCCATTGATTGCAAAGGGACAGTTGCTGTGGCCCGGTAAGGGTTGTAATTCCGCCTGAATGAGTTACGCAAGCTGGCCAGCAAAAAAAGAGGCCCAAAAGATGACCCTTCGGTAAACCCTTCCGAACATTTGGTATCGCCGCTTCGGTCTTTCCCGGGGCTGCGTAGCAAACAACGGGGACACCGAGGACGGTCGGCCATATTGCACAATGGACCGAACGGGAAATAATAAAATATAAAGTAGAATAGGACATTATTACCGATTATTCGAGGCACATCGGATCCACAAGCACATTTGTGTTGGTTTTGTAAAATTGTGTGCGCTGCATTAATGTCCGATGCTCTTTTCTTTACCCACGTGCAGCACATTCCAGCAGGGGTAGCAACAGCAGCATTGGAATCATGCTGATTTCCTTCGACTTCGAAAACTCCTTCGCAGAACAATGCGAAAGGATAAGAATTCCCGCTGACCCAGGGTAACGGGTATACGAAGAAACGGGGTAGAAGGATACATCCGATACCGTTTCAGGACGCCCTGGGCCTCGTAACCATACGCAACGCATAAGCTTTTGTAGCACGATTTGGTATGGCTTCGAGCACAACTTCCCGGTTTTGGGCTTAAAAACTCGTTAGCATTCTACAGGCAAGCGTGTTACTGGAGCATAACAGCATCCCGAAAGTGTCACCAGGAAACAAGTTAATTTTAAAAAAGAATCACAGATGCATCGCTCGCTCTGCTTGCTTTTTGCATCATAAATTATCGTTTCATCACGGTGAGCCTTTCTCTTCCTGCTTTACAAACGACGATCAGCTAGAAGCAAAAAAGTCACCTAAAATGTTTCAGCTTTCACGTACCTCGAAAGGACACACTTGGGTGTGTCGATAACTAGAAAAAGTATAAACTCAAAAAAAAAAGGCCAGAAATATAACACTTTTTTGCCTATTGCGGAGAAGTACTGTCGAACCTGAAAGCAATAAAAAATTAGCCACGCAATGATGAGTTTCATCTGTGGTGCAGCTCCGTGCATGGTTTCCGTCGCTACGATCGTGTCCTTCTCGTTGAAGTGGTTTCAGCCTGTGAGGATAATTAATTATCAGCTCACAACCGATCGATCGATCGAGCGATCGAATGGGTCGTTCGCACCGGCACAAAATGCCGACTGAAAATGGCCAAATCGCAACCCGAAACCTCAACGGCGGGGGAAAAAGAGGATCGCGCGATCGAGTTTCTTAGAAGAGTTAATGATTTATCGTGTACGGTTGTACGGTGTAGCGAAGGAGTGAAAAGAAAAGAACCACTCTTAAAACTGAAAGGAAAATGAACCGAGAAACTGACACCCTGCAACGATGAAAAGGATGCAGACGTAACACGCGCAAGGCAAAGTCATGATCTAGCGCCTTCTACACCGTGTCCCAAAGGAAGATCTTCGAGGCCCTTCGGGGCAGATGTTCAGTTCGATTTCTTCCTCTCACACAAGATTGCGAAGGCGAAAAGTGTGAAAGGATAACACTCATCCCTTTTATTTCCCCTTCCCGCCGGTACGTCTTCGATCGAAGGGTAGAAAAATTGATGATCAGTTTTATTGATTTTGGCTTTTGTGTTTCGCGCCATGGCAGAGGGTCCAAGATGTGCAAGGTTGCAATGGGAGTCCCTGCACGGCATTATACTGGATGAAGCTTTTCAAGGATTTTTGGAACGTTTTCCCTTTCAGTTCGATGATAACCATCGACCGGGACGAGTGTTGAATGTCACCGTTTTTGGTCTGATGTTTGGGTAGAATTGTGCCGTAAGTATGCTTTGAAGCGTGACGAATGAAGTTTTTAAAGTTGTATGACATGATGGCAGCACTCGAACTAAAAAAACAGACGGCTTGTGCTGAAGTTGGTAGTTTTGACAAGGGAATGGATTAAATTGCACCAAGAAAGGATGATCTTGTTATATATGCTTGGAAGTAGTCGTCTGTATAATTGCGACCGAGATGATTTAACGACCCTCTTTACACAGTGTCAACGTGGACAAACAGATTGGTGTAACAAATAATGCGATAAACTAGAAGGTAAACACATCATCTTAAGAAATTAGCAGTAACTCTTGAAACTACACTGTATATCCCAGGAAAATCTTATAGAAGCAACAATAATTGTGTTGATTGCAGTAAAGGTTTTGATTTTGATTTTAATTTGATAAATGAACTCCAATCAACACTGCGTGCTAGAATAAAAACAAATGACTATATTATTTGAATGAAACTGTTCTCAAAATATTTTACTTAACATTTTTACGTATAGTTTTATGTTAATTCTAGAATATAATGTAAGGTAATATAACAGTCGATGAATATTTTAGGGCATAAAGAATTACCCACGGATTAGCCCAACACCACTGAAGATCACTGAGGAAAAGTTGTTCCTAACAAACCATTCCAAAAAACCTGCCCAATTCCATGCCACCAAAATTACACTTTCTCTACCGATATGATTGATTACTTCATTTCCTGAACTTCATTTCCTGCCATGTTGTGACACATGTGGCTTGTAGTGAGCTCCTAAAAACGGAAATTCCTTAGCGCCGGCTGATCATTTCCCTACCCTCATAAAAACGATCTGCACCGATGGAAATCGGTTTCCGCTTAGTGGAAAACAATCTATTAGGACATCAGGAAATGATTTGGTTTTTGTCGTTGTTTTTCTACATTGCCGTCTTGTCTGATTTCTAATTAAATCTTCCCTTAAAACACGATCCTTTCACTGAGTAGTTCTTGCAGAGCGACAAAACAAACACATGGAACCACATGTAACAGTATGATCGCTAGTGATCCAGATGTGTTTTTTTTTCTTTTTTCGACAAGGACATTCTTTGTCTGCATCTGCTCTAAAAGTGATTAAATAGTTAATTAAAACGAAATAAGTCTTCCTCTCGGGTGTATTGTGGGTCCGTTTTCAATGCTTCTTTTACCGCTCTGTGTCAGCAATGTGTTTTGAAAAGAAGTTTAATTTTGTTGACATTCTTGCCAGCCCATCGGAGATTCGGAATTACTGAACTAAAAAAGCCGACTTTAGTAGTTGATTTGTTGCTCAAAGCTGGGGTAGTTCAATTTCCCACTATTTCTTCCCTCATCTTGCCCCCGGGGTTGAGTGAAAATGCAAACGAAGGAAAAACTACATTACACGCTCTGATAGGCGGCTGACAAACACGTCGCAGTGTCGGGCCGAGCATCGCCAGCCAGATACAAAGGATGGCCGCCGAAGGGAGGAAAAAAGGGTCGTCCGGCAAAAATTGGGAAAATAGACACTCACATGCACGCTGCTGCTGCTGCTGGTGTTGGGTTATTTTCGACAAGCGTTCCTCCTCCTGGAAGCGAGGAATATGTGTTTGCTTCAGCCCACTGCTGGTAGCCTGTTGCATGGTTCCCACGCCAAGCGTGTTACCATGACTGCTTGGTTACCGACCCAAGCTCAGGCCTAGCGCGACCGATGCCCTTCGGCTGCTGAGTGACAACGCCATTTATGATTTCGATGCTGGTTTCCAGTCGGAAAAGGATACGATAGCAGATTTCTCTTCTCTTCCGTGCTAGTGTGTGCTTATCCACCTACTAAACGCATTCGTGTCACTCTGGGGGGAGTGCTGATCTTACAAGATCTTCGGCGTTGTTCGTCATTCATCACGCGTACCCGCTACGCTGGGGGGGAGATAACCCCCTAAACCACCGTGTGGCACCGGTGTTTCAAATTTAATTATCTGCACCGTTGAGAAGGATTCGAGCTGATGGTGAGTAATGTCTTCGATAAATGGATCTAATTGACGACCTTTCAACAGTCGGGTGGGGATGGACATTCCATAGACAACTCCCTTTACTCGTAATGTGAAGGTGAAGGCTATTGTAGTTTCATTTACTTCCCAATTCTATTTCTGGACCATGTCGGACGTTAAATACCACATGTTTTATTTTCCTAGAAACATGCGGGATGTATGAATGAACTGGAACTCAAGTACGAGCATGTGCTAAATGTTTAACAACCGTTACCCGATGAAAGATAACTTCCTGAAAATAATTCCAAATGATGTAAATCAAAAACAATTCAAAGTATCACCATATAGAATTGATTTTCATCGCTAAAATATCACAACAATCACAAACTTAATGCTTAAAACAGATATTTGTGATAGTTCTTTTGGAGAAATATGATGTCATATCCTTCAACAAAAGGCAACAAAACAGAGTTTCTGAAGATATAAGATAGTATTCCGTATGATGGCAACTCATTCAATGAAAAGTGAAAAGTTCGATCCATTTCTAAGTGAGGTTTGCCATTTGGTGGCGTACATTATTTCAACATTCTAAACAACACGAAATTTGAAGATTTTTAGCGTATATAAATAAGAATACCATACAAAAAAATAAAAAACAAAAGAGGATTTGAAGTGCAAGATAAGTCATCAAACTCATGTATGATAAAGTGCATTTGTTAGTTAAGACTGGAAAACACAATCCGTTCCAAGAATGTAAAAGCCTTGAAGGCAAACAATTTGAGTTCAGTAAGTTTGAAGATCAGAGAAGAACTATAGAACAATACAATACATGTTGCATTTTGTTTCACAAACCTCAGTACATCAAGTTCAACATTACCTTTAAATAACAACATTGAAAAGAATGTTGGTAGTACAACAATAATACACAAAACATATGATAATGTAGGTTTTATACGGTATAAATTATCCAAAAGAATCTTTCGAAAGGACCAATTGGCGTTTCATTCCGGTTTTACACCATACAGTCAACTATATAAGTGCTTAGAAAACTAAAAACATGTGTCCTCACTTTTAACAACCATTTTGCTGCACCGTCATGCCAAGCAAGCAACGGTTAATACGCGTAAAACCCAACCAAACAAATTATGGTTCACTGATAACTGAACCAGCGCGCGAGTCCCACTCCAAAATACATCCCCGCAAGGCGTCAAAACAGCCGTATTGCAAGTGATACAAGGTAAAAAAAATACAAAAATCCTTCCCCGGTCACGCATCCTCTCGAGCAACCTGCCGGAAGTGGCATCATAATCAGCTCGGAAATTGGTCTCCCGAGGCACGCGGGCGGAAGCGCTAAAGTGTCGAGGAATGTGTTTCTTCGTCGTCGCCGTCGGGAGACATAGGGATGGCGTAAAAAAGAAGCCTTCGTCCTAACCCGACGCTAAAACAATCTACGCGCGAGCACAAGTCCGTAGGTCGCGCAGACTGGGATGCCGCCAGCAGCAAACAAGGAAGAACACATCCGCGCGGGAACGGGAGATTAGTCACAATTTTTTTGTTCGGGTTCGTATGAATGTTACCATACTGTCGCCAACCGCGCCAGGAAGCCTTCTCCAGTTACGTCGCGACCTTTTTTTTTCGCTGCGCTCTTTCAAAATGACCTCTCTTTGTAGGGGACTTTTTCTGAAGTACCGTACCCATTATATCCTTTTTCCGCGAGACAAACTGTAACTCATATGGTGATGCGTATGGCTTAAAAGGACAATTATTCGGCAAAGGGGCTCTCGAGACGGCAAGAGTGAAAAAAGACCGCCTTCCTTTTGGTGCAAATAGGAGGGGGAAAAAACCTTCAGAATCTCGAGACATTTCTTCTCGGTTTCAAAAAGCCGTTGCGCATGGATGACGCTGTTTTTTGAATATTCATGTTCGTGGAAGTCGCTCGGGTTCGGATGGCTTATGCAAAACTCAAATCTCTGTCCTCGCCGCTCGCTCGGTTGCACATGAAAGCCAAATCAACCGACAACCGGCCAAACGTCCACGTCCAGCAGGGCGGCAGATCAATATCTTAAGTCCACCACGTGGGCACAGGTTTGGTCATCCGGATCCCCGCACTCAGGTGTCTCAGGCCGGCACAAGGTCTTTATTTTGGTGTGATATCTCACACCTCTTGCCACCATGTAAGATCCATTGGGACGCCATTGTTGTTTGTTGTTGGTGGTGCGAAATGCGGCACCTTCTTTCTTTGCTTTCTTTCGCCCGAATCTTGCCAGCTCAAACGGGGCCGCTAGGATAAGCCGCTCTTAGGGCGGGTGAGACCCAGCCCGAGCGAGTAGTTGAACTGTTTTCCTTGCAATTTCCAAAACAAATAGATCTACTTACCCCCAGATGCCGGGGAAGATCCGCCGCGTCCTGCGTACTTATTGATGGGCTCTCGATTGCCGAAGTTTGCAATCCGTATCGGTTAAAGCTTAGGGTGCAACAAAGAGCTTCCCGGAGGTATATGCCGTGTATATGCCGGGCAACTGTGAATAATCCTTTTCTTTTTTTTTTACTCATTTTTCAGTGCTCACGATCTGCAGCTACCGCTGGCGGTGGCTTTCTTGCGCTTACTCGCTTCTCTCTATGCCTGTCTCCTTGCGCCTTTGTGGAATCGGATTGTGAACCGACCTTCGGTTGAAGGGTTTCGATGCCGATTGTCAGGTGAGACGGAGACCTAAAACAGAGAGGCGAGAACGACTAAAGCCGTTAGTTAGCAGCACAGTTAGGCCTTTGTTTTCCAGCGAGGCGGCAGACGTTCGGAACGCAACGCAAAAGCCGATTAGCCGCCTTGGCCGAAAGGTTTAGAAGCCACACAGCAACACCGGAGCCATAATGGTGGGGGAGGGTAGAGCCTATACCTTAGCACACGGAAAAGGATTAAGACGGCCACGAACGAAACCCGTCACTTGTGAAATGGAACGCCGTGGCCGTGAGGAAGTTGACGTGGCGTGGCGTTGACACTTACACTCGATTAGTGCGCGTACGCGTTCGTTCGTTCCCTCGGTATTGCGGGGTTTCAATGGTACCGGTGGGTGCGAGTTTTTAAGCACACGCTGTGCACTGTGTCTGGTCACATGTTGTGGCCACCGTAACTTTGCTGTTCAAAGCAAAAAGGATTTCTTTGGAGGGGTTTCTTACGATGTTTTGGTTTTTCTTCCCTCCAACAAAAAAAGCACAGAAAACAACAGTCTGCCAGCTCATGCTTTAGTAGAACATTGCCCTATGGTGTTCGAAGCAGGGGTAAAAGTATTACGAGAAATACAAAAACCAATTCCAGTGCCCATCCAGTTTATACATCCCGGCCTAGAATGTCTGCCAGTTAATGCTGAACGAAATTTAGTCCTCAATCCATCCACTAACGACGCACGATTTACAGCATACGACCACTGGCACTGTCCGCACACCGCAGATGACCATTTGTGGCGGATTGTGAGAGTTACTTTTTTGTAGCCTTCACCCAAAAATATACGTTTCTGAGTTGCTTTTTTTGCTCACTTTTTATTTCCCTATTTTACCTCGCTCCAGCGGTTCGGAGACTTTTTGTTTATCCAATCTTACACCTACATCCAGTGAGCTAGAGCCACCCCGTAGTAAACGATGTTTTGGCAGTGTTTTTTTGTTTCCTTATACCTCATTTTTCAGACAGCCAGGGTAAAGCATTCGTCAAGAGTGGAGCGTAAGCCATTTATCAAACCCACTCTGATAGTGATGCGGCCACAACGCATTACCGAATCCGGACAGTGTGAAAGTGTGAAGCACTCGTTTGGTTTATCCTTACTGATGCGTTTTTTATCTATATGCTGTGAGGTTCGATGTTTCTAGTTGGATCAGACTCCGAGGGTTGGACCCAAAGTGTTGTCACTTTCACTGATTCGGTTGGCAATCGAAAGTACGTCTGGTGTTAGCTGTTCAGTAGCTGTTTGATCAATTACAGCAGGAAGGGCGGCATTGATGTTGATAAAGTCGTTTAGATTGGATGTGTAGCAAGTGCCTTTTTTTTACCGACAAAGTGCGTATCACATCCACAGATGACCAAAGGAGGATATCGTTTTTATAAAGAGTTTTGTCAATTTCCTTTACAATTGGCTTGATCATTTATTTGTATACTACTTCTATCATACTATAAAAAATGAATTTTCAAGAAGCGGCATTTAGTTTCTTCGAAAGTTAGTAAAGGATGTCTTTGGGTTGCTTCCAATTGTATCCTTTATAATAGAATAAATTAGCAGAATACGCAAAATAATTCTGCATATTGAACTAAATCCTTCAAACAATTGAGATGCAAGGAAAACATACATGAAAATTCTGAAATTATTTGAAGGTAATGTAGATTTCTGGAGCACTTCCACTTTGGATTTTTTAAATGATTAGTCTTCTTCTTCTTCTTCTTCTTCTTTGGCTCAACAACCGATGTCGGTCAAGGCCTGCCTGTACCCACTTGTGGGCTTTGGCTTTCAGTGACTAATTGATTCCCCCCCATAGCAGGATAGTCAGTCCTACGTATGGCGGCGCGGACTATTTGGGGATTGAACCCATGACGGGCATGTTGTTAAGTCGTACGAGTTGACGACTGTACTACGAGACCGGCTCGAAATGATTAGTCTATTTTCACAACACAAAGAAAAACAAAACCAACTATTTCAATAAATGATCGAGGCTCTCAGTCCAAGAGCTAAGTTAATTAAACTTTCTTTTATGTACAAGAGAACACCACAATATTGCAATAACCCAAAATGACAATAGAGCAGTGATTAAGGGTAGTGTGAAAGTAAAAATGGTTTTTATTCTTTAAGAATTATACTGAAACATAAAGTATAATACATCAGACGGCAAATAGTTGATTTCTCCACTTTTAAACATATTGTTTAGCTAAATTAAGTTATTTAGATATGTTTTATTGTATGATCACGACTCTTTTCCCGATCAAAAGCATAAAGTTATTAAGAAATAGTAATAGGAGACATTAACATAGCTTTTTTAGCCTATTGAACTAGGAATTGATGTTTATTCTTACGAACTTGTTCAACTTGTTACTTCGATTAGTTCTGTTTTAAACTACTTGTTCAACAAATAGAACAACTTCAATACAAATCTAGGTGAACTGCTATAGATTATGCGAGACACTCAACTACAAAGCGATGTGATTAACTCTTAAATAAACGATCTTCACTCGCTTGCAACAACATTTTGCTTCTCTAATCTGATGACACGATAGTAAAAAAAAACTTCCTCAATCCCTACAACACATACGGAACTACATTCACATACAAGAAAAGATAAAAAAAACCAGCACCCACATACACAAGGAAGTGAGTTAATTTGACAACTTCAATGTTAAACTCCTCCGCACAGCTCCTTAGCCGTGTGCGTCCTCAGCCTCTCGTCAAGGGAAAAAGGATACCGCATCCGCCGCACTGCCCCCTTTCGAGAGGCATCGGCGGAAGATAAATGTTTTCCTCTCATCTCTCATCTGCAAGATCACACCGACACACAATGGTCGGTACGTTGGCGTACGCCCTCCATGCCTGCACGCCTGCCTGCCTGCCAAAGATTGCCGATCATTTCTGCCACGGATGGATGATAAAAAAGCGGTCATGATTTATAACGTCCAAAAACTAATCTCAACCGAAGCGAGGTAGATGAAGTTGGTTTTGGTATAGTGCATAGCTGGGGCACAGGATACGCACAGGATACGGGAGAAGAGATATAACTAAATATAGGCTTAAGGGCAGGACGCGTAGAAGCGATTTGTATTATTATTCGAAGGAGAAAAACTAAACAACAGGGACTGTTTTTTTAGAGAGACGTATAGTAACTTTATTTTATTTTGCAGAAATAGACATGGCATTACAGCAGGTATGTAACATTAAATGTTGTCTATAGCAAAACAGACCAATTCATATTTGTAATACATACACTGTTACAGGATAAAAAGGAAGATAATAATGAGAGTGATTGTCCATTGCTTGTAGGCACACTTCCAACAACGCCATTTTTTGCAACAAAACTCCGATTTGGATGGATTGGGAACGAAATATGGGAGCATCGATTGACAAATATTTATCATACACCACCACCACCACGTCAAAAGTAAGGGATAACAAGTCACCGCAACTAGGACGACATTATTATCATCAAATTACTTCGCATCGGAATCGAACGCCCGTCCCTCCCGGAGCTCCGGGAGGTCATCGGCCATGTCGCTTGCTCGTTAAGCTAAGAAACCGTTGGATGGATGGATGGATGGATGAAAGACTATGCGCCAACTGTCAAGGCCTATAGGCCAGTACACCCGACATGTGACTTATGCAAATACGATTAAGCTACACCATACACGCACCGATAGCAACTACCCATCATCATCCATCTGCAGTATCTTGTGGCTCTCCGGACGGTCACGTCTAATGAGCCCGAAACTCCGGCTCGAAGGACCAACATACTACCGGAAGCTTTCTGCCACCAGCGCCAGGGTGGATGATTAATCGATGCCCCGAGAGGCCGCCATCACTCGGTATCGGTTTCCTTGCCCGGGCACCACTAATTGGCAGCCTGTTTGCTTTCGCTGATGTGCGTTTGATTTGGTTGCGTTTCGGGAGAAAGAGGATAGCGACGAAGTAGAAGAAGGCAAAGGAGCATAATGAGCCGAACCAAAAACCGTTTTGTTTTGGTATTGTTTACCCCGTTCGCTGCGAAAGACGAACGCCAGATGACGAGGAGGTCGCTCCCTCGAGAGCGACCGTTGAGTGACGTTTTGTTTGACAGCTTGATGGTTTCGGTCGCTGGCTCGGTGCAAGCAAACTTCGGCGTTTAAGTGTAGTTCGGGTAGTTTTGTTTGCTGGTGCTAGATCCGTGCCCCGTACAACCCCTTTTCTCGAAGGACCACGCGCGCCTTTTAACCCTGCGCATAAGTGGATACGGTCGACAAACTGTTTTTCACCCTGTTGTTCCCCCGTGTGTCTTGGTACAGGTTCCGTTGTTTGTTGTTTGTCAGTTGGTGCCGGTTGGGTTAGGACCCCTTTTCAGGGAATTCAAATCCTTCCAAAGGACACCCCCACAGGCTAGGCAAGGTGTGTCGCCGTTTTAAGTGGGTTCTCCTTGCTACGAGTATGATTCAGTCAGCCTTGTGGCCTGCACCCGAGTGGCTAGAGTTCGATTGGAAACAAATTGTGCGTTAGAGTTGAAGTGGCGTGTGAAACGGGGGAAACCACTCGCTTTCGATGATAAACTGGTCACAATTATGATCGATGTTAAGTGGAGGGTTAAGAGGTCGCCAGATCGAGAAGAATGCGGTGGCGATTGAAAAGGGTTGGCGGGTTAATGTTTTGCTAAACGGTGTAAAATGATGCGGTAAAGGGATAACAATTTCAGCAGGATAATTGTTTCGGTACCGTGTTTGACATGTTGATGAACCCTTTGAAAACATATAGATACTGTGGAATGTGTTTGAGAAATGGGTTTTCATTGTTATTGCTTTCGATAAAGGTACATACGTTGTTTTTGTTTATGTTTATTCATGTAGGATAGGATTATTTTCTATTTTCGATAAAACAGCATTCGTAGCAATGACTAAAACAAGAAGGAACGCTTTTCAATGTAGACATATGTATTGCAATGTATAATATTGCAATACTTCAAAGATATTAAATAAAACCATGGCTTCATAACTAGACACTTAACCACTAAGGTTATCAATATTTGAAATTTCAATCTATACATCTCATATTCAATAAGACATTCCAGAAAACTACATGTTCATGTGGAAGACGCTCTTGATTTAGTAGAGAAATTACTAATATTTAATCGTTACATAATTACATCAACAATTAAATTTTCGCAAGATACATGGTACATCACAATCCTATGTAATAGTCAGAGGTGGGTCATCATCTTCATCAGCTGAATTGTGATCAACTAACTGTGACTGATCGTAGAAAAATAAATAATACTTTAAAGTATTTTCACTCGTCCGACTGGAAAAAGCCATTTGATTTCTTTGATTATTTTTAAGCTGAATATTACATGAATAAGGTCTTATAGAATTGTAACTCAATCAATGAAATATTCAGTGAGTTTATGAAGAAAACTCGTAAAAATGAATAAAAACGTTTACTACAAAACTTCCATAAAACAGTTGATTTATTCTAAATGAATGTTATTTTTAAACGTTTTAAATTCTATTGAAATGAATATAAATGTCATGCAAATTTAAAAATGCTCTCAATTTTTATTAGCATAATCTCAGCATGTGACACGAAAGATCCTAGACGCATCTCGAATGCATTCTCCTCGGATAACACGTCATAAAAAATCCATTTGTCTCTAGCTGTCCGCTCTGGGCCTCATATCGTATGATTTATTTGTCATAGAAATATTTTTTTTTACTACACCGCTTTAGAGCATTGAAAACAGTTTTACCTCTCGACAAAAACCGAGCGCAAAGCGTACACCCTGCTAAACGATATCGATCGTTAGGTGATCTGTGACAGTGAAATGTACTCATAAAACAATCAGAGCAAATGCCCACAGTGCCGTTCCAAGGTTCGTGACCCGGAAGGATCATGCATGCCAGCGGATTGATCGTCCACGGCCAAGTCTACCAGGCTGACTTTTCCTCACTTTACGTAAGCTTTGCAAAAGGCGAAGGTTGATTAGAGTAGTGAACCTTCTTTTTTCCCCCGGCATTTACGATGCAGTTGTAAGTTTGCAAATTTTCGCACGACTTTCACCATCCATTCCAAGGTCCCGTACCAAGCAGGAGTCGTACGCCCGGCCCCGCATGGGCTAAGAGTGGTTGTAAAAAACGGTACCAACACACATTTGCTCCTCATGGCTCTAATTGTTTCGTGCTGCGCTTTTTTGTTCGACGACCATGATGCCTTCCACCTTCGCAGTACCGTTAGAAGTCGGGCGGCCTTGCCATCAGTTGGGCAGTGACTGCACAGCAAAGGTCACCTCACTTTCACCGGGACGGGGGAACAAAAAAAAAGGTTGCAGCATGTTAGGCAAATTGTTTTATTTTGTCACTTTCGGTTGGTGCGGATGCAAACCATCCGCTCCAGATTGGTAGTTGAAAGGAGATGAGGTCCGAATCCGATTTCTGCTACCTATTACGGGTACCAGGGGCTACCTGTCTTACGACGACGGGGTCAGTACATCACCGAGCGGCACGGGAGGTAGAACTTTTGAAGCTAATTTTTCGACAAAACTTCAAAAACGATGTCCAATCACTCATCGGTCGCTTGTGGGATGGACGGTTGTATAATAAAAAAATGTTCAAAAAATGCAGTCGACACTATTTATGACGCTTGAAAGTGATCTTCTGGTTCTGGGTAGCGTGTTGCGTATCATAAAGAATAGAGCAGTGTTTGTTTGTGCCTTTTTTACGATCACGAAATGATGCTCACTTTTTATTGAACTCCAAACTTCTAACATATTATTGTGCTACCCCCACCACCTAGACGATCCGGTGTCGGCTGACTAAAATCATTTCCAGAGGTAAATCACACGCATCACAGCACCGGGAGGGCGGCGCCTTACCAGGCGATCGTTTGTGTGTGTGTTTTTTTTCCCCGGCACACGTTCTAAGACAGCACCCAATCGTGCACACGCTTCTCCGAATCGATCATAAAAAAAAAGTTGACGTTATGGTAAAAAAGTCGATGTTTAAAAAATGGCTTCTGCTTTTTTATGCTTTCACTGCACAGGCTTTATTTTTTATGCCGTTTTTTTTTGGCACCCTATTCTACCCCTTTCGGTGTGTCATAAAAAAGAGCTATTAGGCGGAAGGTAATACAAGGAGAACGGAGCAATTCCGAATCCCAAATTCGTTATTGGTGGTTGTTGAGCTACTGTGCAGGGAAAAAGGGGGAAACACTAACCGTGTAGGTAGGTAACAAATGAAAGGGGTTAAAGAGGGAAGTGTATGGGTGTGTGTGTTTAGGTTATTTATGGGACGTGAGCCATTTTGTGCGAGATGCGTTAGCGAAAAGGGGTAACACTATTTCAAAGGGTTAAATTCGGAACAAAAATGGCTACTAAATGGCTAGTGGAACACGCTCCGAGTTTGGAACACCGTTAATACTAAAATAGAGATAAAAGGAAATATAAAAGAGTTCAACTGATAATAAACACGACTGGCCAAAAGTAACATATAATTATCCGGAAAAGACAAGCATTTTCTATCACTTAAATTTCTTCAGACTCCTGTTCATTAATACTACCTAGAAAAGGAAATGTACATCAGTTTTAGAAGATATTTGTATAGTAAACTATCTTAAACTAACTTACTTACTTACTTATCCGGCGCTACAACCGCTTTGCGGTCTTGGTCTGCCTCAGGAGTGTCCGAAACCGCTTAAGGTCTCGCGCCTTCGTGTGCCAGTCCGTTATCCCGGCCTTAATGACGGACGCCTCCACGCCATCTTACCACCTCAATTTGGGCCTTAACAATTAACTAACTAACTAATATATTTATTAAAAAAAAACCCAATATCTAATCTTCAAGCTTGCTTGGTATGAACGTTTACACAGCTTTGAACCATAGGAGCTATCTTTTGGATTTTTATATTTCAACAATTTAGCTAGTTTGATTCTGTCATGGTTTACTAAACCTTGTTTTATTACAATCAACATATTATGTTAAATTATATACTTCAGCCTTAGAACTATGCCTTGAATTAAATTGGATTGCGAGTAATTAATACAAGTATTTGTAAAGTTTTGCTTGTATCAGTAACAAACAGTAGTCTTTTCGAAACGATTAATAGAAGCTTCAAGGTCCAATGGTTAATATAGGCATAGTCGATATCTGTTTAGTCCAGTCCGTCTATACGTTCGATAACTCAGACTGGATATCTTTTGAATGGTTGAAATTATTCTAAAACGTAGCTGGAAGAAACATATACGAAGGCACTAATAGGAGGTTTTTGACCGAGCAAAAGACCGAACAAGACATAGGTCAGCAACGAGTAACAAGAACAAATTAGAACAATACACAGTTTTAACAATTAAAAGCACTTTTTTGATTTTATAAAAAACCGTCATGATGCCCTAATTTAATCTGACTACAAAATTTTCACCGTGGTAGAATATAAACAATTGTTTCTTTTTGTTAATAGTCGTAATATCTGTACCATGAATAGTTCTTTAAAAACATACGTGTTAATTACGCTACATAGCATTCTTAGCCTTCTACAGCATTTTCACACCATCCAACTCATTTTATTACCCACCAAACTTCTCGAATCCGCAATGGACTCCTGTTCCCCATTCTCCCCGAAGAAGGAAAAAAGAACCCAAAACAACACACGACTGAGATTTGAACAAATTGAATTATAACCCAGCAACCAGCAACCCCGGGCCCCACCGCTAATGTTGCTAATGTGGCCGATACTTATCATGATTGCTCGATTATTTCAGGCAACCCGGCGTAAGTCGGACGATCATAACAGCTACAAATTATCGCTGCTACACGCATTCCGCAACCACGGTATGCTTCGTGAGGAATTCCACGACGAAGAAAAACTAAGAGAAACCCCACCACCCACAACACAGCAGCAGCAGCAACAGCAGCGGTGGAAGAATGAAGCAAACAGAACGAAATCATCTCTTCATCCAATTTGAAGGCGCGCTGGAATGCGCGACTGGGATGCCGCACTTTCGCATCCCACCGCCGACGAGGAAGCCTCACCTCATCGCGACGAACGCCAAGTACGGAATGCTTGTCTTTATTTCGATATCCATCACCCGGCTGGCGGCCGGTTTGCCGGTTCTGTAAATAATATATGCTGCGTGGTTGGACGATATTTACATAATATCGGAATAAAAGGCAATTTTTTACGCACATGCACACACATGCGGTTGCGTTTGGGGGTTTCGAGGGTCCAATAAGAGGGTGCTCGTGTGTGTCACCCGCAGGCACGCTAAAGAAACAACCCTGAACAGGAGCTGCCAAGGAGGTTTACTCACTTCTTAAAGCAAGAAAAAAGAAAACCCCCTGTACAAAGTAAAGTCGTCGAACGTCCGTGGCATGGACGGTAAAGGAATTATACCCTGTATGTGTGTATCGTGTCGTTCACCCGGGCGCTGAGAAATGCATCCCACATTTCATCGACGGTGTATGCAACCGTAGATAGGTGCAGGTTTTTTGTTTCACTGTGCGCCCTTAAAAATAAAACCCCCCCGCTCTCCGGGAGAATGGAACACAACCTAACGCACTACACGGGGAGTAGGAGTAACGCACTCTGGGGACAACTCTCCTATTCCATTAACCCCAAAAAACAAATGCGCGCACGGGTTTTCCGCGTTCAAGGGGAGCTATTTATAGGCGAACCAATGGGAGGGTGCCAGTCTCGCAACATGTTTCCAGGTTCCAGTAACAAAAAATACATTTGAAAAAGGCAATGCAAGCTTCTCAGAAAGTGTAAAAATGCAGCTCTACAGTGGTAGCTCATAAGAAATAAAATTGCATTAAATTATAGCTCTCCCGAAGAAAACAAGCAAATCTCAAACATGGAAATCAAATTAGCATGATTTACCATCATGATCGTCCCCATTTTTAGTACCCTTTTTGTCCTACGGCTCGCTGCAACACAATGTAGCAGCAATATTGGTGTTTTTTGTTATACCAACAAAGACACATCTTGTCTAAAAAAAGATTCTCCCCCTTCGGTATTACAGCCGGCCTCAAGACTGACGCAGTTCTGCGTTTAAAAAGTGGCCGAAGACGCGTGCCATGCGTGTGCGTGTGGGGCGGCATGTATCACGAGGGACTCTCCCTCCGTTCAGTCTTCAAATATGTAAACATAAATGTCGTCGACACGCCGCGCCGATGTGAAATATACAAGCGAGTAGAAAAGCAGGAAAAAGCGAAACAAAAGTACACCATTTTAACTGGTTCACGACGTTACTCTTTCGCGGGTGCGCGGTTTTTATCTTTGAACCAGCGAAAAGGTTTGCCCCACGACCAGGATTGGCTGCCAGCATCCGAAAGAGGTGGAGCTACTCCTTTCGTTTCGAACGGGTTTTTTTGTAGTGTACTCTACTATGTTTTGTTGCTGCTCATTTGCGTTCGACTTTGAAAAGAGAAAAAAAACTCAAAGTCCCATACCATCCCTTAAATCAACTCGATGGCGCACTCTCGCACTGTCGCGCAGTCTGGGGTAACGCTGTGCTGTTGTTTTCTATTAATTTAAAACACCACATCACCACGACCGACAACACGGCGTGAAAGAGTTTGTTTGCCTTTCTTCCATTCCACAGCACGACACGATTTACTAAAACGGCAAAACTTCCGCGCTGACAGTCGCACTGAAGTGGACCGTTTAAATGCGCCGACACACCGTGACGTTGACGTGATGGTGACAGTGGGCAAAGTGTTCGTTTTTTTTTTTGCACATTAGTTTAGTATGCGCACTGGCCATCATCATACTGTTCGTTGTTGTGACAGTTGAAATAGTTACATTTTCGATCGGAATGATCATTTGCATGCCGTCGAGGACAGCTTAACCTTCTTAGATGCGAACGAAAATGGTATACAGAGGGTTGGCTTTCCAGAAGGAAAATTTGAATTTTCCAAGGGGTTTTTCCTTATAGTTTATTAGCATAGTTTAGTTTGACTAGAACCTAGATGTTTTACTGGTTTACTTTTTTATTTAGTTTATTATTACGGCACTGCCATTTTACGAGACTTTTGCCAACGAGTTGTATTTTCTCGCTTAATTTCAGTGTAATAGATTCCATATTTCTATTCCTACTTCTTAGCTTATTTTCAATAATTCTTTTACTCGTGTTTGTCTACTCTCAAACCAGGAAAAAAAGGGAGATATATTACAGTTGTTGACGCGATATTTTGACTGGGGGGGGGGGGGGGGGGGGGTCGTATTTTTGATATTGTGTATCAAGTTTTGCCTCTAAAGCCCGTGTTAGAGTCCCAGTGAAATTGAACGTGAAATTTT
This sequence comes from Anopheles gambiae, assembly GCF_943734735.2. Taxonomy (NCBI): domain Eukaryota; kingdom Metazoa; phylum Arthropoda; class Insecta; order Diptera; family Culicidae; genus Anopheles; species Anopheles gambiae. The sequence goes on from NC_064602.1 coordinate 88,244,777, forward strand.
AGGTTTTTCTGCTATATTTCAATATATTTTTATCAGAATATGGCTTATTGTACAGCAAAAGAAAGGATATTCAATTCCCGAACTATCTAGTTATTAAAAAACATTCACTTAATGTAAATTAAATGCATTTCCTTGTGATGAAATGTTTCAAAACTGTAAAAACTTTAAATTTAAAATTTTGGAATTGGAATTGTTATCTTTTAAATTCCATTATGACATTACTAAAGATGTTAACTTAAATTCAATGATCTTGAAACATACAGTTTCAGACATTTCGTTATACTTTGTAAATAAAGCAATTGGCTTAAAGTTAAAAATTGATACAAGAGTTGATCAAAACTGAAAAAAATGAAAAACATAGACTAATATCAACAAGTTAAACTAATAAAAATACAGCATTAACTTATTTAAATCTTTAATGTTTAGTAAAAACTTAAACCCATCAACAAATGAACTATAACACAAAGGTTAACAGCACGAGATGTGCTAAGATGTTTGAAAAAAGGGGCAAACAGAATGGCATGAAATATTACACAAAATTAAATATAAATGTGTGACAGCGAAACGGTTAGGACGCTTGTCGTCGACGACAAGTGTTTACTTTTCGTTTTCCTTCAACATTCAGCGCGCTCATGCACCTCTCACCTTTCACCGACCAAAAAAAAAACCAATCGTTATGGCGGGTTCGTGGTTTGCTCTTTTTTTTCTTCTTACTTTCGATTTTTAGCAACACGCGCACACACAATCCAATGTCACCAACGTTCCCGAACGCTGCCGCCGGTTAGTGTTGCTACAGTAACGGCGGCTATTTACGGGGCTGGCATGTCAAGGTGTCACAAAACAGCCTGTGCCAGTGCATGCATCCCTCTGCCTACGCTCTTGTTACACCGGACAAAACGTTCGCTTGTGTGGTGGGGGAGCATCCTGGTAGTGTGTAGCCGCGACCTGAGACGAGGTGGACATTTAATTAGCGCCATTACACGGTAATTACACCCATCTTATCTCAAACGCGGGTGGTGGTAAAGTTGGTTCCAAAAAATTAACGAAACCAACCGTGCTGTACTGTCCCAACCGGAACAGTTCGACCCACAAGTAGCACCACTAAGAGAGAGAGAGAGAGAGAGAGAGAGAGAGAGAGAGAGAGAGAGAGAGAGAGAGAGAGAGAGAGAGCAAGAGAAACAGTGAACGTGCTTGGTGATGCAAAAGCAACCCACCAATTTTGGCTTGACTGACAAGAGACCGTCAGCGAGCCGCGACATTACCGTAAATTGTGTCCCATTCGGTTGCGTTTCGTTTCGAGCGTAAATAACCGTTCCTTCAGCGCGATCTGCTTCCCTTTGCTTTCCCCGTATCCTGAAGGTGCCCATAACCCTTACGTCAATGCACCAACGCGCGTCTTCTACCATCCTCCAAGACGGTTTACGGCTTTGTCGCGTGATAAACGGAGCGATATTCATAAATTCCCGCGGTCTTGGTCCTGGCGAGTGGGAACGGGGCCGGAACGTGTGTTCGCGGATCGGCACTTTCTACCTGTTTTATCCATTCACGGTGGCCAAATAGTGCCGCCCCGTTTAGGTCGGGTTAAATTTTATCAATATCATAAACTTTATACCTTATCGGAGTACTCGTCGTCCATCGGAGTGCCGACCCAACCAACCGAACGGACAGGTACAAATCGCGGCATCGCTCGATTTGCCACTTATGGGTGGGTGAGAGGTTTTCTTTTGGTTTCTCTTTGATGGCTCGGGGTGGTTTTTATGACACATTTGTTAGTTTCATTTGATAGAGGGCTACTGGGGGGACTGAAATTACCACCACTGGTGGCACTCGCGCTAGGTTATTGAGTGGCACCGTGAAGGAAAATGGCAGGTGGCGCTCGTAAAACTAAAGAGTTTTTCGCTACCCGTTAGCAATATGCGTGAAGCGTGTTTATAGCTTACATACGGAGGAGCGGTGGTGCTTTCGAGAAGTTTTGGAGCACTGTTTCTTCCATAAAGGTGTGTGTGAGTATTTTTATTTGTAGCTCATAAGTAAGAATGAAACAAGTTGGCAAAAATGAAACAAAAATGAAATAGGGACAAGCCTCATTTTTGGGAACAGTTCCGCGAATATTGTTTTAGCATCTTGTCTTACTTTTAGTCATTTCTTTTTTAATTTTGGCATGTTTGAGATGTTTTCTATATTTTTGTTCATTTCATTTATTTGCTGAGTCCCTAAAATATTGAAGTAATATTAGATTTTATTTTGTGATCAATCTGTTTCATTAGATATATTTTATTGGATACTGGATATTGGAAGATACTAAATCCAAGGTTAAATTTTTTCATTTTTAACTATTGTAACTCAGTCCAAAAAGAATCTAAAGATGATTGAAAAACGTCCTACTACTTACAAGTAGCTCCTAATTTAATAAATACCAACCTACCGATTTCCTTCGAAACCTTAGTCCACCTCTTCGTACCCACCAATTAGCCCCCTTTTCATTCATAAATCCCAAGCATCGGAAACCGAAAGTGATTGATCACAACGTGTTCGAGCGCGTTCTTTCAAGCCCGTATGTGCAGGAACAAATCTTCAAAACCTTTTAATCCTTAAATGAAGCCTCGATGCCATATAATTATCTAGAACCTTTCCCGGGTTCCAGGAATTCCTTCGCGCAAAAGGACAACTCCGGCTTCACCCCGAGCGGTCGCTAAGGGGACGCCGGATCGCCTCGACCGGGTGGGCCTTTCGTACTAATTACACTCGATCGAACGGGCTCTCTGAGATCGATTAAAGGAGGCTCACACCGGTAGGCTCACAGCGGGACGTCAGGAAGTTGGTTTACTTGCGCGAAGCGGTACCAAAGATTCGGTTTAGCTGCACAAGAACCCTAGCCGGCGGGTTTAGTTCCGATGCAGCAAACGAAAAGGAGCCTCTACAAAAAAAATGAAAGTGGAAAAGTATTAATTTCAACTCGGATGGCGTCGCCAGGATGTTGGAATGCATTTTTTTGGGAAGCTTTTTTTCTTCTTCATAAAATGACGCAAAATTGAGGTTCCGTGATTAATTTCCAATTAGCTCGCCAAACCGCCAGCGAAGTTCCTGTTTGTCGTTGCCTGTTTTTTGCTCTTTCCATTCATGAATGGTTTCGTTGTAGTGTTTTTTTTTGGTTGGTCCAATTCCCGCTACTAAGATGAAAGCGAAAACAGCACGAGCTGAAGGTGGCACAGGCTGGTAGGAAACAGCTGTGGCGACAGCTCAACGCATCGCGCGCCATTCCAGCGTCACACCGGGCGGACCAAAAAAAAGAAGGTAAATACACACCGTTGGAGACCCATCAGCCTCCGGTCGCGCACGTGCCATGTGATGAAAGTTGGTGGAGTCCAATGCATTTCACTTTTTTTATTTTAAACTGCAGAACCGCAGTAGCTTCCACGGAAATGCACCCTACCGGCGGGACAACTGACAAACGTCAAACTGCTGCACCGAGTGGAACTCCACAGGGAGGGCGGCGTTCGTCTGTGTGTGTGTGTGCATACGAGTTTGCTTTTTATAATTGCCACACACAGCACAAACGAAACGTTTTAAATTACGCGATGCGGTTTGCGTTCCGTGCCATGTGCCCTCGATCAAACAAACAAACACAGTTGGTCGGCCCTGTTGTTCTACGGCTGCATGCCAGAGTGTTCGGGGAATGCTGGAAAACGGCAAAAAAAGTCTACATGAAATCAAATAATGAACGTTTGAAGGATGCTCTATGATCATTTTTGCAGCTTGCCGTTTTCTGAAGAACGTCGTCTTTTTATACTGGTTTTTTACTTTTTGGGTTTTGTTCAGTAATCCATTTCGCTTGATGAAATACACTCAACAACCTATTGTCCTTTGACTCTCTTCATCTCAACGATGAAGCTCCCCGAGAGCCACCTAGAACGCCTCCATAAAATCTAACCATTTCTGCTAAACACATCAATATCGCATCGATTTCAGATTTTGCTAGAAATGAATCAGGCTTTGCTTTACTATGGACACTTTGGTTATGATGGGGAAAATGGGAGGTTTGTTCTTGTTTTTCGAGGGTGCTCTGTCCAATTGGATAGATGGCGAATGTCCTCGTGGGTTTGTTTGGGAAGTGGTCGCCCCAAGTATGCAGTGACAATGGTGATTGTTTCGAGGAACGAGTCGTTGCTCCTTTTTACTGCTCAATATGCTCGGGGAGCATCAGAGAAACGATGGATAGGCATGGTTTTCGAGAGGAGTTTTATTTTGCGCTGGACCGAAATCGTGTTCGGTGAAGATTGGGAAGAGGTTGATCCATCTAAAACAAATCTTCAACAAGGAAGTCACGATGGCAGTCAACTTACATGGAATATGATGTTAGAATAATATGTTTAGGAAAAAGTTTACAACCAAACCAAACCTAACCATGATGTTCTTTCAAACTGTCAATGAAGCTATAGTTTAAACTTGCTCTCCGCTGTTTGACCACCAATATTTCGTAAAATGAGTTCAAAGCCTCAAGCTTGAATGTTATTTAGGAATTTTAAGACTTATTGTTACCTATAAAATTAGAAGATTTCGATTCTTACTTCTGTTACCTATAGCATTGATTAAAGATAACCGTTTGCTACATGAAGTCCAATGAGTTTGATGTCGAAAGTATTAGGTAGAACAGGATCATTCAAGAATTTGGCTGACTATGGCTTAAAATGTGAATTCGTGAAGCCTGAAGTAGCAACAAAGTAGCATGAAGTCAGTAACACCACTATCCTAAATGTAATAAAATATTCGTTTTGAAATACATTTGTTGTGCTGTTTGAAGAATAAGAAAACTAAATCTGAATATAAAATTAAATTGATATTAACATCATGTTACATGCTTACTAGTGAAATGAAACATCATCTTTGCACTGGCCAACTTCCGAACGATCCCGGCCGACTCCGACTGGAGTTTTTAAAACTTTACCCATCACTAATGCTTACATGTGCGCTATCTGACCAGTTGTATTACGTCCCGAATCGTGTACTTCCTAAATGTATTTACTACAGTACAAAATATCAAAAAGACGAATGATTCTTCTTCTTGTTTGACACAACAAAACTAATTATTTATTTAATGAATAATGATTAAATTGGTAATTATTATTTAAAAATTCAACGGTAAGTGAAAGGTAAGGTAATTTGGAAAATCGAATTGGTATCAAAATATACTCTAATTCCTGCAATCCAAAAGAACCTCATAGGATCTAAAAAGCAAAGAGCAAAACCACATGCTTCTACGCGTTCATACAGAAAATCCACATGAGAACGATGACTATTCATTACCATTTTAATCCCGATGTTCACCCTTTCCTTACATACCTGGTTGAATAATTCCACCGTCTTTAATGCGTCGCTGTAATTAACATACCAACGAGAAACGTGACTTTCAAGAGGCTTTACATTGCTACAACCTAATTAATCCTTTTCCCCTCATACGTTTGGAAGGACATGTTTTACATTCAGCAACTTTCACTTTTTTTATTTCATGTTTCATCTATTTTTAAGACATTTCCATTCCACAAGAAACAACCGCAGGACTCACACGTCACAGGAGTGCGAGGAGTTAATCGATTTGTGTTCCTATCTCCGATCTACGCCTACGGTGTGTAAGGGATTGTAGGAAGAAAAAGGCCAAACGGCTGGATTACATCCATGAAAGGGTCTCGTACCATAAAAGGGTGACATTTTATTTCGATTCAAGCACTGAATAAATTTCCTTAAGGCTTTCTTTTCCCTTTGCTCCCTTTTTTCTCGACGAGATTCTTATCTCTTCCCTACCCTGTCCTACCCCTTTGGTTGGCAGGTTTTTTGGCATTCAAAGAGCTGGTTGGAGTCCCCAGCGTGGCTGTAGGGTCAGCGAAGGAAACGGGTTTATCCTTATCGCGGTCAACGTGCGGTAAAAATGCCCTTAACAGCAGCTAACCGGTCAGAACCAACCGACAAGCAAGCAAGTCAACACACGCATACGCAATCGGGCGCAGGAAGACCCTTTCCTTTCCCGAAGCCAAAAAGCTCCCTTAAAGAAACGTTGAAATTTATTCAAACCTGCTCTTATCTGAAATTAAAAGACTGGAAAGAAGATAAGGGTGGCTTTACCTAGCAGGGAAAGGCTTTGAACTTCCAACGAGCCCGCTGACCTTTCTTCGGGGACAAAATGTCCCAAAAATCGAAAGGACTCCAAAGCGATCAAGGATAACGAAAAATGGGTGGACCGAGCAAAGCAAAAACAAAAAAGGGTAAGCAGTTTACTACTACTACTACTTGTTTTTTGTTTACCAAAACCCTCAAAAAGCGCTCGAGGTTGTGGTTTAGCGGCAAATTATAATTTAAGATCCTTCCCACAAGCACAAAAAAGGGCTCTCGCGCAGGCAAACCTATCCCGGAATGCTTTACGACAGGTGAATTTATGACTTAAACCTTTGCTTGATTTGTTGCTGTTACTGACCAGCGCTGGGTAGGGGGGGGGGGGTTAAATATTAAAGGGGTTGTTTTGTTTCCCTTCTCATGCACGAGGAAATTCCAAACCGGAAGCGAAATGTGAAATATCGCTCACCTTTTGGGACGGGTTTTCTTTTCCACTTTCTCGCGAGGTGCGAGCGCGTGAGGTTAGTTGATTGTTTGAACAAGTTTAGTGCCTTTTCTTCAAAGTTCCGGCAGTCCGGAAATCGACCCATACCAATTAGGATGTGTAATAAAATTCAACTAAAAATGTGAGATCAAAGATAAAACAAATCATTCCCTTTGGTCCGATTGGGTCATTTATAAATTCCAAGTTTCGATGCACGGCCCAAGGACCTTCCAGAAATTAGTCCAAAACAGCAGAAACACCTAATAAAAAGGATGCTTGGTGAGACTTTCCTTTCCGACAGTATCCTTGTTTTCATCAGACCGCCCTCGCTGAAGTAGAACAGACCAAAGGCTAAAATTAGCTGCATACGAAACCGATCGGTTTCAGATCCTTGATCCTGTGATCCTTACCACGGTTTGCTTTGTTACGCCGACGACATTGCCGTCGCAACCCGGTGAACCCTATAATTTTCCATCCTTTGCTAATAACCGATCACTGCGCTCAGTTAGCGACTTCTTCTAGATTGTGTCCTTCGGCCGTCTTTGAAAATCGGAACCTCCGGTTGAATGTCGCCAAGCAATGGGCTAATCCCGTTCAATCAAGCTACTCTCCTCTGTTCAGAATCTCCCATCCCATCCCTTCTTCAAAGTGCCATGTTCCGAGCAGATCGATCAACCTTTCTTTCGGCAAACATTGCGTCAAACAAATAGAACGGATCAGCAAAGAAGTGGTTAAATTCGCCGTTCCTTTTTGTTGGAAAAGAGTGAAAAAAGGGAAAAACGACCGAAATTTGGTGTTTATCCCCCATTTTTTTTGGCTCAGAAACGGATGCAATTGCAGATTTGTTTGACAACAATTTTGAAGCTTTTTTCGGGCGTGTTTTTTTTTCTCTCTCGATCACTTGAAACTCCAACAAACTACCCTACCGCTACACACGCTACTCCAATCTCGGGTTAAAAAAGGGCTTAAGGAATCGGTTTCGGCTTTGCTTTGGGAACAACCAATGCCGAATTGTTTAGCGGGTGCGGCGCTTCTGTGCTATGATTGTGTCGCAACCTACCTTTGCTTTTGCGATGAAACGATGATGATGGACGCGTTATGTGCTTTCCCTTTCCTTTTTTTAAAAGCAATACGATTGTTTGCGAACAAATCCTTTCTATTTGGGCATTTGGCTTGAAGGGTTCCTTTTCTTTTCGGCTCATTGGTTGCAGTCTTGCGTCACAGCTTTTTTTTTTGCTCCTCTTCCCATACTGTGCTTTACGAAAGTACGCCTCCAAAATGCTCTACACACAAAGCTAGGGTTGACGTTTAGCGTTTGTTGTTTGGCTGATTTTGTGTACAGTAATTTGGTACAATTTTCCATTCTTCTTGAAGGAGGATACAATCCTGGAAGGAGAAAAAATGCACGTGTTTGGGGTACATATGAGGGCACGTTCGTTGAGCTACCCTTTTTTGTTTGTTCCAATGGGCCGAAGCCTACTAAATGAAGCAAGAAAAGGGTCTTACGGGTTGATTGATGTGACCAATAATTTTGCCAAGAGGCACAAGCATACATAGAGGTACCTTTGTTTGTTTTTGCTTTAAATGAATTAGAAAAAGTTAATGAAAAGGGATCGGTTTCGGCATTTTTTTTTCATTACTGTTGAGTTTGTGTAATGAACTTTACAAACATTTGAAAAAGAGCTGACCTTGTGCAAAATTGTCATTTTTTTCCTTCAAACCAAATAGACAGAACTAACACCTGAATCTTTGGAAGGCATAGCCCAAAAACATAACAATTTGTTGGTTTCTCTTCTATCTTCACTAAAGGCATAGTATTTTTTACAGTTTTGTTGCAATATTAGGACTTTTTGTGTCTCCCATAGCTTCCGAACAGGTATCTTTCATCAATATTGCAACAACGCACTGGTATGAAATGTTTCGTACTACGATAAGATGAATAATGCTTTGTGCCTCTGTTTTAGCAAAAAAAAAAAAAATGAAATCCATTGGAGCAGAGTCAGTTTTTGGTCTGTAAGTTAATCTTAACATACATTGGCAATACATTTTTTCCTGATTTTTTTCCTAATTCCTGATTTGATTTGCCCTTTAATCCTTTTGTCTTACAAGGTAAGGATCACCGTTTTATTTGACTTAAATAAAACCAATCGTAGTAGATACTTAATAGCAAACTTCATTGTATACTTACACTTTTCTCATCGTCAAACTCATCGCTTTAAAACACGAACAAATGTTAGTGTAATCGTTACTAATGATCCCCCTATCACGTGGGCTTGTTTTATGTGTTACCTGCCCGTACACAAAGCACGCTAAACGATGCCCTATCACTGCGATCCACTTGAGCCATTCGGCAATTATTTGTCACGGTTCCGCGCTATCAACGGTCATCACACAAAACCAAACAGCGTCATGATCGCCTCCGTATCAGCCCGTTTCGATCATCCATCGAAAGTGAGTGAGTTTTTACCACAAACAGCAGCAGATCTAGATGCACCGTCGTCTCCCTCCGATATTTTAAATGTACACTCACGGCTGGAAACTGTCAATTGTGATCCATCCATCGGGAAGCAAAAAAGAAAGAGCGAAAAGCGAGAAAGAGAGCAAACAATATAGCAACAAAAGGTGCCAGTTAGTTTAGTTTTTGAAAAATAATTTTCAAACACGTGTGGCAATGTGAGTGTTTGTTGCTGTGCTGGCGCGATACGATGGGCTGCATACGTTGCGAGCGAGGGGGTCCCACCGTTTGCTTCCGGGACTGGCAACATCTGTCGCCGTAACCTTTGGCCTTACCTTGCCGCGTTCGCTTTCGTCCGTCTGCCGTTCGCCGTGTCTTCATTTTCGGCTTCACGCAATTCCTCGCAATTTTCGGCACCCGGGTTTCCTGGGTGAAGTGGAGGCAGCAATGCAGCAGCAGCAGCAGCAGCTAGATTCGAGGCATGGAAGGAGCGGAGAATCCTTCACCTCACCAACAAACCAGTTGCCGAAAATTCGACATTTATTCCCAAAAGCTAGCCAAGAGCAAATGAAAACGAAAACGAACACCTTTTACCCTTGGCGGGGTTTGTGGTGCGGTGTGGCCGTGTGTGCGAGCCTTGCTCTATGTGTGAGTGGTTGGGAAGCCCTTCCTGCCAGCACCAGGATGACCATTCGCATTATGCATCAAAACACCCTTACATGGTGCACCCTTGCATCATAGCCGGTCTGAAAAGGGATAAAGGCCGCACAGTCTTTGCATGGCTCTCTTTCTCTCCCGCGTGTCCCTTCACGCACGGTAAAAAGGGGTCTGCGAGTAGCGGGTTTTGGCGGGAAAAGCGTAAACCCTCTGGAGGGTTTTTGCATAAGCCGTGTATTGATTCGATTCGATTGCTCTCCCCCCGCTTCGCTTCGGTTATGCACGCCATGGCCGACAGCGATAAAAATGGAGGGATTGTGAACGGTGCACGCACACATGTACGAAACAAAACAGTACAACAACAGCAAAAAACGGGGTAGCGAACGTTAAATTTGCATTCATCCATTCTTCGCTGCCATTGTGCTATGCTGGGAATGGAAATTTGATGCCATACGATGCTTCCCATAGGCAGCCGGACCGCTGAGCCGTTGAGCCAATGCGCGCGCCATTTGCGAAAGGGGCTTGTGAAACGGTAAGCCATAAAAACGATGGACGATGCGCGTTCTGGGGGTTTGACGATAATCGAGCGAATCGATAAAACTGAAGCGCAGAAACGAAGGTAGAACGTAGGGTTTTGTTTTTATGTAACGAGAGTTTGGCTTCTAGCATTGGTCATTTCGAAAATGTTTCTATTGACTGGCTGTGAAGGGATTATTGTGCATGTTTGCGTGTAGAGAACGAGCAATATGGGCAAAAATTCAAATTTTATTGAACAAATAATAGTGTTTTAAAATGTATTTTACACTCTGAAACATTTAAGAAACTGTCGTAAATGTCGGTTTATTCGTTGTTTGTTTTGTACCTCTTTTTACAGGTTTCTTAGGTATAGGAACATTTTTAACCTTTTTTTAATTTCATAACAACAGAACAATTGTACAAAAAATAATTGTATATTCAAAATCACATGATATAATAAAAAGAAGAATACGATTTCTATTATTATTATCAATACTGCCACTAATGCTACTGGTAAAGCTGTAACGGGACTAAAAGTTGGTAGTAATTAATTAATTGAATCCGTAAAGAATGATACGATGTAGTTCTGACATGAAAACACATCCTAAACATCATATCTGTTCTAAGATAGCTGCATGCAATTCAAATAAATATTTAAAACCCAGCTAAGTACAATATCGCATTCTAACGTTATGGTCAATGTTTCCAAGCCACTTCATGATAGACTTCAATTGAAATAATATTAACTGGATCATAATTCGAAACCTTAATGCCAATTTTATAATTAACATTGAATTTATTACTTCAGAAAAGGTGCGAAAAGTTTGTAACACATTATTAATCGTTAGTAACATAAAAATAGAATTGAATAAAATATCATTCACAATGCTTTCAAATAGCTTATTCTTTCGTCCATCTTTTTATTCGCTTTCCTATACTGTCCAAACAAAAAAATCAAACAAAAGCCACCCAATCAATTCCTTCATCTCCCTTGGGTCACCGATCCATCCAAAGCCCACATTAAGTTTAAAAATAAAAAATAAAACAGCCCAAATCTGTCAGCAAGAAAATGATGAGTCCGTAAACTGTCGAAAAAGGTCACTTTAAATAATGCCCATACATGGTTTTAGTTTTTTGGCTCGTGCTCATATGATCCAAACCGGTGGTGGTGGTGGTGCCAGCCGTCCGATGAATTGAGACTCCCTCTGCAATAAAAAAAAACTGCACCGCACTGTGAAAACAATCAACTTTCATTCAGCGAATGAAGATTGAATGTGCTTTAGGAAGAGTCGAACAGAAAAAAAACAACACACGAAAAATCTAAAGACCAGCATTGGATCAAAAGCTGCATGTTTATAGTAAATAAAAAAATGCGTACACACAGCTTCATAAAAACACACACACAGCATGCGTTTATTTGATCCCGTGCAGGACACGTAATATCTTGCAGCTTGCACGCTGCAATCTTCAGCGATTGAGAGGCCAAACGAAAAGAGCCTAAAACGGACATAAACAAAAAAATAAGCTAGCCACCGTTAAAATTTTCTATTCACCCAGCACCGGTAGGGAAATTTATTTTCACCTTCTCTCGGTCGGTTTTGACTGGTCGAATAGGGTTTCTACCTTTTCCATTTTAAAAGTTCAATTTTTTGTATTATTTTGTGCGCTTTGTTGAGGACCCTTTTCTGGGGGCTTTCTTCGTTTGCCGGTTCGTTTGCGTAAAACTCATCTCATTTCAGGACTGGCGGAAAAAGTTTCGGACACAGCGCACACGCACAGTACCCTCGCAAGTGGCCTGTTCCGCTTTTCAAACCATCTCCCTGGCTGGTCATTAAAAGGGCTCAGAAATGGCATTTGATAAGGGTCCGGTCATAGGGGCATCGACATTGGGCTAACGGCTTTCGGATTTTCGATCAATGTTCAATGTCCGAACCAGGGGAAGGGTCGCTGTGTGTTCCGATTGCCTCGAAACTTTGCCCGTGAGGTTGTGTATAATGCAGGAAAATGGAACCGTATTTGCATTTTCTGCTGCTTGGTTGCCTTGGCAATGCTTGCAATGGGGTTGGTGCGTTTTATTCGCTGTGTGCTAGCAGCTTGCAATCGGACGCAACCGTTTTCGCTTGACGTAATTAATCGATTCTTTTGGACAAGCTTTAGCCCCGCGAATTTGTCGATGAAAGGCGATTGGAACGGATCAGACGCTGAAAGATTAATTTTTGTGTTTAAACCTTCAGCACGCTGAAGTCCGTAGTGTTTGAAAGCTTGGTATTTTTTTACATCTCAGTCCTTCTTATTGAATGTATTGCATAATTTGTGTTAAAGATCATATCGCATGATCATGTATTATATATTAGTTTCAACCCAGTCAAAGGAAATTTTGTTCTGCACGCTATTCTATTAGACACACTGAACGGACGGTAAAGCCGTTTGGGCCGTTAAACCTGTAAATAACCACAAAACAACGCAATTATTATTATTAATAAGTAATTAAAAAAAGGCTAAAATTCGCATATTCGAGTAAAAAAATCCAATCAAGCACAACCTTTCCGGGGTGGGTAGGGTTATAACTTTAGTCAATATTTTCAACACTCAAAATTATACAATTATTACGATCAAATGATGTTAGAAATCAATATTAAGTCAGTAATCCTTGCTATTTATATGAAAACAGCATCGAAACTATGTTCCATTCATACTATATACAAATTTTAAGGTATCTTTGTTTACCACCGCTATAGGAACACAATACGACTATAGGAACAATACCACCAACATAGGTGCAACTAAACTGTAAAGAAAATTTGAATTTTAGTAAATTTATTGAGTTTGATGGTAAAAATAGTTGTGATTGCAAAGATAAAACATATTTCAGTTTCTGTGTGTTAAAATATTCATAATTTTACCTTCCTGACACTTAAAATCCATTAAAGTACATCTGTACATATACAAACTGTGCCACTATTGGTACATTTACCCTATATTGAACACCAGTGCATGTTAAACGATAACATCTAACATTCTAGCGATTAAGTAAATTCACATCTTCATGATTTTAGTAAAGATTACATCCGATTTTTATGCAAAATAAATTGGTATAGCCTTGTCTTGAGAGTGAAAAGTCGTAATTACACACCAGAACACAAATTAAAAACAGCATACGCTTAAATAATTCCCAACCAATCCCTGGTGGAATGTATACTACAAATTACTAAAACAGCGCAGATTGCAAATCATACACACAACAGATTGAACACTCCATCTCTCTCTCTCGTTCTTTCTGTCTCGCCGTTCTCCAGAGACCCGTTCGTACAAGTTAATCAGTGCAAAACGATTGCCTCGACCACTTCAGCACTTTTTTGCACTCGGTGGCCACCCCCACAAAACCAAAAGCACTGCACCAAAAAAAAAAGGTCAAATTAATGAACAGCGATGAAAGCGAAAACAACCAGTCCCTTAAGACAACCGTAACCGTCTTGCGCTAAATAAGTAATGCCTAAAAAGTGAGTGTATGTGCGCCACCCTATCTAATAAATTTCCAATATGTCTTTCCGATGACTTTGTACGAACGAAAGCAGCACGTGCGCGCACGTCCTCGCCCAAGAAGTTCTAAAGGTATCTTGTTTTTTTTGTTATATGTTGGAAGAGCTGTTTCTTTCCTTTTAAAACTGAGCTGAGTTGGGTAAATACAAACCCGTGGATTGGTCACGAGCCTTAACGGGACCTCCACATGTGCGTGTTTTTAATGATTAGCCCTCCCTTAGAGTCACACTGTATAGGTGAACGTATTAAAAAAACGCTTCCCTCCCAGGGGCCAAAGTTCATCAACCAGCCAACCACCGGGATGCTGGAGGTGATATTTTTAATTTCCATCCCGTAGGCTCCTTCGGCCCCGGGACACACTGTTTCTTCCCCTTCCGTCTCCCCGTGTCACGGAGCTCCCGTTAAATCGAGAAACAATTCTACGGTTAATGCTTTATGCTTCCCTGCATGTGTTGTGCTTTTTTATCTGTAAAGGTTAACCGTCGTCCCTTTTTTGTTGTTGTTGTTTTCTTCGGTCCACAGTGGTAGGGACGGCGGCTCGTGGCAACGCCAAGATGGAAGATGTTTGTCTTTTGCTACTGAATTTTGGTTGCTCAGTTGCAAAGGGGAAGACGACAGCAAGCACCAACGAGCAGCCCAGTCAGCACGCGGAACAACTTTTCGGGACAATGTTTTTGCCCGTTTTGTTTTTCTTGCCTTTCTTTTTTTTTAACAAATATACGAGTGTTGTTTTTCTTATTCAAAGTTTCCCCCTCGATGGTAGTAGCTTCCTCCTTTTGGCACGTGGATATTTTAAGACCCCCTTAGAAACGCGCAGGCAACGATGGTAACCGCCCGTGCCGGTGGATTGTCTTTCCTCCTTGGTACATCGTCGTTGCCGTGATGGTTAAAAAATACTGGCATCTAGGGAACCGAACAGAGTTCTCCAGGAGTTCCTAGGAAGTTCAGTTTCTGTTCGGTGGGCCGGGAACGTGCTCGAGTTAATTTGTGCACCATTAACCGATGATACCTTACGCCTGTGTTCTTGGGAGGTGCGCAGAAGAAGTGTTTCAATTTGATCTTCTTTTCCCCTGTCCTGGAGGAACCCTTCAGGGGGTAATGAAGTGGCCGCTCGGATAGGCTTTTCATCATCTTCTTTTCGCGTTTTTTAATAGGATTTACACATAAATATTTAATAATAACTGCTCCAATGAGTGCCGGGCACATAGCTGGAGTTAATTGGCGAGCAGGATGATGCGTTAGTTTATTTGCGTAGTTGTTTCACTCATCTACCGTATACGACTCCCATGTGGGAATGTGTAAGCTACCGGGGTCTGTTTTTTGTCTTAAATTTTATAGCGACCATTTTGTTTCAACAGCTTTCATTGTATGCTATTTTTTCTACACTTTCACCAAATAATTTATGCCCGTGCGACACGCCGTGGTGAAAAATCGATTACGTTTGCCCAGTGCGTAATGCCAGTTTCGTAATGGCGATCCGAACGGCAACCAAAAACCAAATCCCTTTCCCCCGTCGACAGTCAACAACATTATCGAGCTGCATTAAAGATTGGTGTATAATGCATTTTTTCTTCTTCTTCTACTCTCGCAACATAGCCTTCCTTCAATGTCTGTCGCTGACGGCCAACATGTCCATGGCAAATGAAAATTTATGCGTTTTTCTCTATGCGTGGACGGAGGATATTCCAGCGTCCAGCCAGGAAGGGGCATGTCCGACGGGCAAGCAAAAATAGAGGAGAGAGAAAAAAACCCCGTGTGAGGGGTTGCAAGCTTGGGAGTTGGCTCACACGGGGTAAGGAAGCATAAAGAAGGAATCAAAATTAAGGGGTTGGACTAGTGTGTATGCTTGTGTGTATGGGGGATCTTTTTTTTTGCTGCGTTTGTGTATGTGTCGCCCTGCAAACCCGTTATGTGTGTGCGCCAGTTTAGGGTGAACGTCCATTTGCAGCAGCAGTAGAGGCAGCAGCGTGATGCAATGGGTATTCATCTTTGTGGACAAAAAGGGGTTCAAAATCACCCCATTTGGAAGATTTGATTCTGGTTGGGTGGTAATGGTAGGATGGTAAGGGATGGATAGAAAGACCGTCCACCACCAACGCGTTCCAGCGAGGAAGTACAGTTACGCCAACGGCCACCGTATGTGCTGCTGGTGAGTCACCTAACGCCGAATTGTAGACCACCAAACACCCGGTATCCAGCTTTATCCTTTCCGTGCAGCCAAAATCCATGATATTGCAACAATATATGATCCGGTGGAAGGAGTCAGCTGTCCGAAAGCATGCTGTTTTTAATCAGTTTTCTTAGCATCCCAGTGGCGATTTTCCGATGCCGTTAAATGGCGTCTCAAAGCCATTAAGCGTTGATTGACACACCGTTGGGGGTATTTTGGGTTAATTATTTTCTGTGGCCAAAATTACGACGGTTTTTGGCAAAAGGTTAGTTCAGGTGAAGATTAGGGAAGATATTTTTTATATCAACATAAACGTTAAATGCTTTACGACCAAATTGAGTTGATAATCGATCATTTCAATCTAAGAAATTATTGAAAAAAGGTTTGACTTTCAAACACAATCGAGTAAAACAAGTTGAAGTACAATCACAAAACTAATGAACATAGCAATTAATTGATACAAGACAATTGACACGTTACAAGAGAAATAGTTCCTTAATAGATTTTTTGTACTTGGAAGACGATTTTTGGCATCTTTTGCGCATAATGCGGTCAATTTATTAGTAGTCAACACAATTTTACCTCCTGAAACTCATAAAATCCTTCTTTAAAAAGCCGTTAGTTTGACAAGTGAAATATGATGTTTGATATAGAAGTTATGTTTTATTTATTTTGTATGTTTATTGCGCTAGCCGATATTAGTTTTTATATTTATGAAGAGTAATTTTGTTCATATAGAGACCTTTCGTTTGAAATCATTCATGATCTTTCCTTATTGCATAGTCTTATAACATCATTAAATGCTTTAAATAAATTTCACTTCGGTTTCATAAGTTCCACTTTCCATCGGTTCCAACGGTTCCAGCAATGCTCTTTGATGTATTCACCATTGACCGTGGGGGACTGGCAGAAATTAAAGGAAATACATTCTTTTTTGTTTTACTTTCACTCTACCGCACGAGCGCTCCACTGCTTAACGGCCTGACGCACATCGACTCATTAATCATTTAATTACGAGCTTCATCTCTAGTTTTTGCTTTATTTTTTGTTTTCATTTCTCTTTCTTTCTGTGCTACTCTCCTGCTCACCCCGCTTTGTCCTTTGTTTTAAAGAGGTACTTTAGGGGAGGAAAAGGTGGGAGAGAGAAAAAAAGTTTTCGAGCTAAACGATTTTCCAGTCCTCTAATTTTATCTCGTTTTCTTCCTGTGGACACATTTTACCTGTGCCGTCGGGGCTGGGTTTCTCTTCGCTTCTTCGGCTCCATCCCTTCCCCCGCTATCCTAACGCAAGTGAAAAGCTGGAAAATCAAATTTTTGATGTTTTAATTAGCGTAACTTTGCTCCGCTTTTCCTTTGCTGCGGACGCACGGGTGACGGTGGTGTCTCGCTTTCCCATCGCTTTCCCGCGAAAGTACAATCGCCCGTGGGTTTTTGCTGTCCGAGCGCCTGTTTACGACAAACTGTTTGTGTCGTTGCGATTTCAATCTTAGCCCCGGAGGCTCCTTTCCGTGGACTGTTAGCTTTTTTGTACGCAGTAAGAGCTATCCCACTTTCCTGTGTAGTTTGTTGCTTCAGCTATGAATAAGTGATAAGAGCAGAAGCTAAAGGAGCAACAAAGGTGTTCGATCCAGGAGAGCAATATGTACACAAACCTAACAGCAGGAGAAAAGATCATCCCACATTGTACATTGTAGACTGGAATTTTAAAGCACCAACGTTTAAAAAAACTGATGTATTGTAAAGGCAACAAATTGTCCAACACCCCAACTCCGCTATAGGAAGTGACCGATTCCTACAAACATCGTCGCACCGTTGGAAGCACGCGGAAGGGAAATAAATGCTGATGATGACAGGGAAAATATTTTCAATTAATGAGCCAATGATTAATGACAGCGCCCGCGATGTTTTGTCGGAGGCGTGCGATAATGGAGAAATGAATTTTCATTAATTTAGTCATTCGCAACGACGGCTATGCCGGTCAGCCGGAATTGCGCTGCGTGACGGAATCCTTGATGTCTGATGTAATGTGCGGTAGGCTGTAATGGTGTTGGTGGGATGTTTAAAATGTGATCGGGATGTTGATTTGTGTTTTAGGAGATTATCCATAATGACCGAAAGTATATCAAGAAAACATACAAAAATTGTCACGCAAGACGCATTATATGTTTTAAAATGTCATTGATGCGCAAGCACCCGAGGCTTTCCTTCCAAAATTCAAATCAAATTATATCCTGCTACGATAACTGATAACGTTTCCAACTGATAACATTTAACAACATTGAACAGTAGATATAAAAATTAGAATTGCAAGCAAATAGATGATGGTATGATCATTTTCTAAAGGGCTTTACGTGCGATTTTCTCAATCAGTTTGGCTCGCCTCACGCATATTGACGCACACTCTTGACATGCAATAGTAGTGCCGACACGGGCTACGTTCATCTGTCTCCACTCAACTATGAAAATAGCATCAAGCGAAATCACAACTTTTCCCCTTCAAAATTCCTTTCTAATTAAACCATTTTCCTTTCCTCCTACCATCAACCATCCGTCACCCCAGAGCACGTGGCAATCCCGCCAGAATGATCTATCGATTCCGATGCGTTCCTGCGCCCGGTTCTGGATTGCGTTTCCATTATCAGGTTTCAAGCCACCTTCACTTTCACACACGCACACGCATACCGTCTTCTTCCGTCATCCAGATGGCCACCCGAAGCGGGAAGGTAGGCCAATCGATTGCAAAAGTCGGCGTAGGCAGCTTTCCAACCCAGGAACTCCATTTTACCGAACGCAGACTGTACCATGGTCCTGGCCAGGGCCACTCGATCCAAAAGACCTGCAGACTTTGATTGATTGGCGGAAGATAAAAGGCATTATTCTTTTCAATTTTTCTCTCTATCACACGCTTTCACCAACGTTTCCTTTCGCTGTGCGTGTATTGCTTAGACAAGCCTTCCCTTTTGTTGTTTGCCAGTCGACGGTAACGCGCAAAACTCTTTTCCCACCTCTGCCCTGCTGCCGAAAGCCGATGCGGTGTACAATATCCGTGTTGCTAAGGCCTCTACTCTTCCTGTTTGTTTCAAGGCGCAATTCGGGATTTGGATCCAGTGAGTGATGGAGAGTGCGTGTGTGTGTGTCTGTTCATTTTTCCGCTTGATCGATTCGGACCCAAAGGTGGAAGGCGTGTTGATGGATCCCGGTGTCCGGTGTCGATAAGAATTCGAAGCCTCCAGCAGCCACCCCAGCGTTCAGATACTCTACAGAACCTCTTTGGGAAAGGATTCGGCTCGATGCCTTGGAGGGATTAGTTTGTGCTGCTTTGTTCGGATTCTTTTTTCCACGAGGAGAGCTGTACATGCGAAAGACAAGTAATCTTCCCTGCTGTCTGTCTCGCAGACGCAAACGTGGAAGCCTTTCTCTTTTTGTTTGGTCTAATTCGTCCTGGCTTGGCCAGCATCCGATGGACAACCCTCGCCGTCATCGGTTGCCGTCCAGAATGATGAATCATTTCGAACCGATTTCGTCCGGGTAAGAATGGCTTGACATGTGGGCAGTGGTAGTGGCGATTGGTGGTGATGGAAGAACGTACGATGGTTACGTTATCGTACACACATTATTGCGTTTACTCTTCCATCAGTCAAAACTTTGCCATCCCTTCGTTCCCGCACGCCATTGGTGCTGTTCACATAGGATGTTGGATTTAGCATGGATTTGGACGTACGCTTCCGTTCAATAGGTAGTTTGATGTTTGTTTTGTTTTTAGATATATTTTATTCCTTATTTTTTCGATGTTCCGATCAACCCAGTTAAAGCTTTTTTGCAGCCTTTAATGCCTAAACATACTGCCCCAAAGCAACACAATGATTACAAATGTGGCTTTGTTTACGAAATGCGGCCAACCCCTACCACCGTTCCCAAAACTGGAAAATGAAACTCGTCCATCATCTCTGGGAAGAGTTTCAGCCTCGTTGGACAAACGGATTACCGAATCCGTAACTGGAGTAACATCTCCAGTGTAGGCTGCTGCTTCTTTCACCATAAACACAATCTCAAGATGTCGGAATCAGCACCAAAAAAAAAACGTCCAGGAGGTACCAGAAGACCGATTATGTCACCGTACCGACCCACATGCGTCCAGAAAAATCGGGTGTCGTTAGTGTCACGTGGGAATGGGTAACATTTTTTTCGGGACAATTTAGCTCAAGATTCGCTCAAAATTTGACCGATTTGACCGAACACTGCGTCGCACTGCTGGGGTGCTGCCGATCATCGATCATCCTTGTGGCTCGTGGGTATGGTGGCATTTTGCAAATGGACTTTGTTTCTTTTTTTATCTGCCTAGCGGCTTTCTGTCTCTGCTCTATCGCCCACATAGAAGATTGTCACTCCGGTGCTGAAAAGGCAATACGATCCTCATGCGAGATGTTGAAAGAAGGTGGAGAGCATTCGTCACTTTGATGTGGGCCATTGTTTGCCGTGTGTTGCGTGTTGTTGTCCGTAATACTTGCATTTGTGTCTTGTAAGGAATGCTGTTTTGTAGGTTATTGTGAAATGGCATTATGAGTGATGTTGGGATTATGCGAAAAGGTTTGTAACTCATTCGTCACTGATTCAAAAGTATTGAAGATTTCATTATTAAGTTATTGAATAGAAATGTGAAAGCTGTAAAAGAAACCGGTATGAACAACATCTAAAAGACTGGGACCTGGAAAATCGTAAATACGCCTTAATGCAATGTGAAACTTAAGTTTCCTCATTCCTAGTTAAGAACACTACCACGATTGCAAAACCTCATCATGAAATACAAAATTCAGGTTCAAATATGAATATTAGACAAAGATCCTGGAGTTCGATTCTCCTAATGTATCTGACGTAACATTTTTTCTCACACATGTATTGTTGAAAACTTAAAGCAGCTGATATGATCATTTTTCAATAAAATGATGAATAAAGTTTGAGAAAAATACATCGTTCTTCAAATCATCCTACCACATTACAGTTCAAATGCTTCAGATAGTGCCAAATTAAACAAAAAATAGCTTCCAATAACCTGCCTGTATCTGCACCTACTCCCACCAATCAGAAGAAAAACCGTAGCTCCCCGGTACTAATGTGCGGGCTTTATTGTATTGTAGAATCACTCCGAGAATAAAGAAGAAGAAAAAAACTAGACAAAACTTGGGCATTCAAAAATTCAAAAGAAAGCCTTCAACCACCAACCACCGGGATGCTGCTGGACGTGGTTAACCGTGTCGGTGGTAGCAGCAGGGATCGCACCCAGCAAAGTAAAGCGTGGACCGAGAAAGAATAGAAATTAAATCAATCTTTTATGAAGCCCTGGTGATGTGGCGCATGACGATGATTAAGCGCCGTCGTGCCAGTTGGCTTCGTGTTGCTTGATTCTTTACCAGCCTCCCTTTCCAGCAGCCCTCATCGGCAGCAGCAGCATGAGTAATGATTGAAGATGCCCGGTTTCGGAAGCCCATTGACGGCACCCGTCCGCCACTCTCTCTATTTCTCGCTAGCTGGCGATGGCGGTGGAACGGTGTTACAATTAATTTGCTAAAAAACCTATTCTCTTCCTTCCGCATGAAAGATGAAAGGCACGTCCTTTCTGTTTGCCATTCGGTTGTGTCCGGTTTCGGAACGGCGGGGCGTGTGTTATGGAGAGAGTGGTGCATGCTTTTCGCGCTTTTATTTCTTATCACTCAACGTGAAATGTCGTTTCTTTTACTAATTTCCCCCTGCGCCCTAAAAGCAGAAGCTGACGATGAGTTTTTCCGCCACATTCCAGCGTTCGCACGAAACGTTTACTGGGCAAAGCCTAACGAGCCACGGGTTTGGAGGCTTTTGCTCGCTTAACGTTTTCATCCGGACTCCATTTTTTGTGATGGTACCAATAAATTTGGTTCACTTTGCCGATGACAAAAGCCATCGCCGTCTTAGGCCCGGGAAGCAAAAAGCATCCCTGCGGTGAAAAACTAATAAAATGCAATCTTTTCCCTATTTTCTTCTCGTTTGCTCAATTTTAAATTAGAGAAGCGCACACAAAAACACCTGCCAGCACCGCGCCTTTTGCCTGCTGCAGTGCGATGGCTAAAAGAGTGTTCCGGTTCGAAGGACCAAAAAACACACTTCACTCCCAAAAAATCTACCTTCTCTTTTCCCGATCTGCCCGTAAATCGTAAATAAGTTTTGCGGCCTCAAATCAACTTAACCTTTTTTTGCGTTGCGTTCGGTTGCGGCATTGTTTCTAGTTTTGAGCCGGCAATAAAACGCCCTCTGCGCAACGAAAGGAAACTATAAAAGCGCACAGCGAAAGGTAAGGATGTTGTGTACCAAATTCGAAATCAAAAACTCGACGCACAAACCTTTTGCAGCTTTCATGGATGCATCAGCCAGCCAGGGTGAAATGGCTACGAAGTCGGCCGGCTACAAAAAAACCCCGGCCCCGGCAGACAGACGCTAATGAGCGGCACGCGGCATGCCGCCAATCGGTGTGACCGCCCTTTCATCGCTTGCCATACGCTTTGCTTGCTGTGTTTTAGTTCTTTGCCGGCTAGCGGAGCGTGTTTTCACCTTTCTTCGATCTCGTTAAAATTTCAGCGTCCAGCTTGGCGCGGTGTGGCACGCCCGGTGCACCGACAATTTTACAATGTTTTGGTAAACATCATGTTGTTGTGTTTTTTCGTCTTTTTTTTTGCTTTATAGCAGTGGGTGTACCTAAGACACACGCGGTCTTCGAGAGGCACACGTTCCGATCGGGCCGAGAAGTGTGGCCATGTTCCACTTTTTTATGGCAAGCAATAGTTGAACCTTTTGGGTTGCTCTTGTTTTACAGGATGTTTTCAGTTGCTTCGTCTTGCTTGTCTTTTTCTCAGGTGTTCGCGGCGTCGTGGTGTTGGTGGCGGGAAGCAACTTACGAATATTTATTGTGCAGCGTGCGTCTTGGTTTGGGTGAATAAATCGCAAACCGCGGGTGGAAGCGCGTTTATCGAGATCTTAATTTAGATGATTACATTAAGCCATGAAGGATCGCGAACGATCACAACAAACCGTAGCAATAAATTTGCTGTCGGATGAAAGGGAGAAGACAATAGCAAGGGGCAATAAAGCAACATATTTTATTTGTTTGAAAATACTTGCTTGTGTTGAGAGTCGTCACTGTGGAGTGTTTTAGCGGTAAATATTTTAAGAAATCATTTTTATTTGACTGATAATGAAGACTAAAGAACATTGTATATATTTAACAAGTTTTGTTCGAATTTTCTCATTTTAAGTGCTGATTATAATGAAAAATAATAGATCTTCATTCAAAACACGCAATGTTACATGGTGTGTTCGTTGATGTTGTATAAGCTGTAGGGAGATCATGAATGGTTTTTGAAGAATACTTCAAATATGGTCCAATATATGCTAAGAATATACATTACATTCGGTGATTTACTATTATTAAATTAAATTTTATTTCTATAGAGCATAAAGTAGCTCCATTAAACGATAAAAAAATATAAAAAGCAGTAATTGCAACGAAACTACGTTCTTTGGTACATATTCTTTCTATAGAATACACAACGTGAACTTTGCCAACATAAACTCCATTTTTTCGACGTGGCATGTTTTTACAGTCTAATAACATAAACACCAGCACCAGCCCATATGGCACTGCAACACCTACACATCTAGGGCAAGAAACTCCCGAACATAATCCTTACTCTTAACCAGGACCACCGAAATTCCAAACCAACGCAAGAAAAAGGTTACCGTTACTTACCCTTTCAACCTGAAACGTGACCCACCAGCGGATCAAATATGTTGTTAAGTATTTTATTTCCAGCACTCGCGACGCGAAGATCCTCTCGATCTCGCTGTTTCCCCCGATGTTTTTCATCCTGGAATCAAAGGAGAAAGACCCTTATAAAAAAGCACATACACAGTATACATAGAAGAACCTAAAGAAACCTTACAAACAAGAGAGAACCATCTAACGCCTGCCATTTACCTGGCACGTGTTTGAGTGGTGTAGCCTTCCTTTTTTTTAATAGGTGAAAGAGCTCATGCTCGAGACAAGGCTTAACGATCCACCGTAAAAGTAAGAAGAAAAAAACAGAAGAAAATCGAAAGGATAACGCGTGTCAGTCAATTTAAGGGCACCATTCTCTCCATCCGAGGGGGGAGGGTTCCAAATGACTACATTACATTTGCTACACGCTGGAAGGGATGAAGAAGGTAGTGTAACTGTTCCATTTCCTGTCTTGAGACGTTCGATCGAGTGTCGAGGGATCGAAGGATGCAAGGGCACGGGCCCTTTTTTGTTTCTCTCGAACGGGTTCACAGATCGATTGCTGCAACCACAATCGGTGGTTCAGTCTTTTTTTATCGTTGGAAAGTTTTCCCTTCTTTTTTTCTTCTCCCTTGTTCGTTCCGATGCACTTCTCAGCCGCGCGATGCCGCGTAATTCAAGCCCAGGTGATGATGATGCGACGATACCTTTTTCCGTTAGGATCAAGGGCCCCTTTATACACCGTTACACGCCGAAGGGCTTCCCGGCCGGCTTAGCCCTTTCACTGTCTCGCGTTTCTTCCCCAGCGGGGGGGATGCCAAGGGGTTTCCACACAGCATACATAGGAGACACGCACTCGCTCTCTTTCACTTAAGCTAGACAGCGGGACAGCAGGAAACCCGTTCCCGTTGCGTTGGAAAGGATTCCCGCAGGTTTTATTAGTTTTCCCTAAGAGCTGCGCTACTTTACCGCGGACCACAGCTTTTGACGGTGGAACATATGTTTTATTTTATTAGGCCCACCCGTTCGATGTTTAGAGACATTAGTGGTCGTTCTGTTGTGGGGCAGCACAAATACTTTACATCGTTTTTTTATTTGACGTGTGAATTGATTTATCAGCTATTTAATATAACAATCGCATGCTCATAAACAGGCTACCATTTCCATTCTTTTTTTATTGTTTTTGTTTGTTGAATCGTTGATTCATTGTTGTTAGGACAATGGTTAGATTGAAGCTTTAAACTGTACAAAAAAATTATGCAAATATGTTTGGAATCATATCAATGATGTCATTTAATTTAATTTATTCAAAACTGAAATCATATCACATCTGTTTGCAGCATTGAGGTTTGTGTTAGATTTTGCATTGTTACTTAGTATTTGCGTTTAAAGTTTTTTTTTAACAATCCAAAACTATGAAACAATCGTTTAGAACTTCAGTAGGAAAAAAACAGAAAGATGTTGAATAAAATAAGCAGTTGAGGTGGGATCAAATGGATTGAAGGTATTAGATATAAAATTAAGAATTAAGATCGATTAACGGCTCAGTATACGAAGCTAAGAAGTTAATTTAAACTGTTTCCCTGAACTATTAATTGATTGACCAGGTAAAGTAAATTATGACTACGATCTACGTTTTTCAATTTCTTCCTATGTTCTACCTTCAATCTTTAGCTGTTCTAAGTTGAGGTCTTGACAAATATGAAAAAGACATTCAAAAGTAAATTAACTTACTGCTTGTTAAGGTCGACATTGCAGTTTGAGCAGCGAAAGTGCAAGGAGGACCCTCAATATTCAATAATTCAATTCGATCACGAGCAAGCGAGTTAACCATTCTATTGAATACATAAGGCATTTCTAGTAATAATCAAATATTTTATCAACATTGCTTAACATTCTAGAAAAATAAGAGTCTAGAGATAGTAACAAAATAATTTCATTATTCTTACTATAAAACCGTTCTTGAAACTCACCTACCGAAATAAGGTTTTAATTCTTTTTTTATGATTTAGACACAAAAAAAACCTCAATAAAAGAGTACCCGCGTTCTATCAAAACGATAAAAAGAAAGAATATTCCCCTTGAAAGACTTCCTTTTGCCATTCAAATCGCCATATCACACACACACTGCAGCCTTGAGAAATATCAATCGAGAGCGTATCGTGGTGAAGGCTAGAAAGAGGTCCCTTTCTACACCTCCCCCTCCTACCAATCTACCTTCAATTCGTCGTCCAGAGTGTTTCCGTTGTTCACTTCATTAATTGAGTTGAGAACCACCGCACGCCATGGCCACCAGCATCCACACCAGGAGGCAAAAGCCCACGAACGAATCGCTTCCGGTGGACGAACAAAACCGAATATTACTCCGTGATGAAGTGCCCGCACTTGAAAGGAACTACTTATCGGTTTGGGGCGGAGTATTAACCTCGGCGAGCGAGCGGAACGGGCAAAATGGGGAAACGGAACGGTACGGAGACGCGATCGTGATCAAAAACCGTTACATCAAGGACCACCACCGTGTGGACTGGACCGGTTCCGTTGAGAGGATTACGTTCGTCGAGTGTATACGTTTGAGCTTGTGTAAATTTGTGTTCTTTTTTTTTTCTATTGCTTCTTTTGTCCACGGCGAGCGGTTAATTTTATTGCCACTATAAAGAACAGAAAGGAAAGGAATGAGTTTCAATAATAAAGAAAAAAAATCCCCCGAAACCTCATATTAAAATACCACCTCGCTGGTATGCGGCCCCGCTGACTGTGTGTTTGTGTGTATGTGCGCGTGGGTTGGTGCGTGCGGCCTTACGGTTTACTTCCTTTGCTAATTTGTTCTCATTTTAATGTTTGAAAGCAGGTTTTTCATGTTATGTCGGCATTTTTTTTCTTCTTGCCACTGATTTCCACTCTTCCCATTGAGCGGCAAAGCAACTCTATCAAATCACCGTGAAAACAGAATGTCCTGTTTCGTCTGGGTTACTGCTTCTTCTTTTTTTCGCTCCCTGCTTCACCCGGTGTGTTGGTCGAAGGCTGCGGGTTGTTCGTGCCTTCGCGAACAATTAATGCTTATCTTTGATTCGTGTTCGTCTTTTTCTCCCGCTGAAGATCACTTCCATGGTGCCTTAATGCTCCGTGCCTTTGAAATCAGCGGCTTCTTTTGTGAGTGTCTCTGCTTGAGGCACACGGTGCTACTGGTGGATTGTCCGTGATGGTCCATTGCTGAGACTTTTTTGTAGGTACTTTTCACCAGTATCCGGGAACGGGATGCTGGTTGAAGGGCGAGTCCGTCTGCACAGCACAGAGGTAAAATGCGGGTGCCAACGAGTACCAGCGCTGTCGAGCACCAGCAGCATCTCCCTGCGGTGGAAAAGCACCATTCTTCAAAGGTATGAAAAAGCGCCCGCGAAATGGAAATTAAAAATTAAATCATAATAATGGAACAAGCAACCTCAGATCATCAGCAAACAAAAAAGGATGCCTAGGGGTGACCAATGGAACAACGATGAAACGGGGTTGCTGCAAGTGATTGCCAGCAAAGGAGAGAAAGATGTTTTCTGAGCTGCAAAGTAAATCGTTTGATATTAATTGTGAGAGACTGCTAACTTTAACTATTCAACTTGCCTGAATCAAGAATATTGGAATAAATTTGGCATCGTTGTCCATTTTTCGACCCTTTACAACAATTTTATTATTGAATTGTACACAATCTTAATTATTTACTAAACGAAGTAATCATACCAACTGAACTAATCGATCGAAAAAACAGCGTTGAGCAAGTGTCCCGAACATTAAAATATGTTTTTATCATGTCCTATAATGTCCTACGAGGTTCTACTGAGGTCCACTATAGACAAATACACAACAAGACGCAATACTTGGCTGTTCTTGTTTGATGTTTCCTGTACAATAAGCTAAAATAATTTGAGACGTGTTCTTATTTAATGTAAATTTTAAAAGAGTAAATGTTTCATTTGTCAAGAATCAATACAGCCAGTGGATAACTTTATCCCTGCATAGTTATTATTCCATCAAAACCTCCTTTGTATTGTCCCAACACCAACCTATCCTTCTAATTTGCCATCATCGACTACTTCCGGATCAGTTCGAACAATGTTAGCAAGTAGAGCGACCCAAAATTCGTAACACAATCCTGCGAAAGGGTCACAGACAGATCACTCCAATCAAATACGATCACAATCTACATCGAATGCGGGTGGAAACATGACCGCTTTTTTCCAACAACGTCCAGAAAAAAAGGGTTTCCATCTTTCACCACAAACTAATGATCGTTCTACATCGAACCCTACCTGTGCTTGTGTTGTTAGAAAGAGAGAGAGAGAGGGAAAGAAGAGAGCAAAAAAACCCTTCCCCAAAACAAGACAGATCGCTCATCGTGATGATAAAATCGTTTGGCTCAATACGAAGGAAAAGAGGATTAGAAAAGTAACCTGTTCCACTGCGGTTCAATCGACAGAACACAGAGCGCATCGATCATCCGCCTCGGTCTGCACTGTGTATTTGCACTGAAGCACTGAAAAATCAATTATCGCTAATCGTGTTTAAGGACCCTTTCTGTGTTTCTTCTCCACTGCTGGGCTGTTTGCAAAAAAACGAAACCCTTTCGAAATCGAACCCATACTCCATTAGCTACGAACACAAAAGACCTGCTGTATTCCAGGTAGTCGGTAGGGGTCCTTCATGTTTTTCCCCTTTACTTTCCTCCATATTCGCAAGCCCCTTTAGAAAACCCCTTTTGGGTAGCAATCCTTTCACTGTTCCTTTTACGCTCAAGGCTTATGCACTTGTTTCACTTACCCGAGGTAGAAACCCTTTTTGCGATCGATGATGGGAAAGGGACCGAACAGCTAACAGGGAACACGGAACGAAAACAATCGTAAAAAGGGTTTTTGGACAAGGCTTAGGAAAATCAATCAAAACAATCGTTGATCGATTTCCGCAATACCAACACACAGAAAATAAAACATAAAAGGTAAAAGGGAGTGCGCGGCCATTAATAAAACCGTCAACCATTAATGGGTTAAGAGGGGACACACAAAGGAAGGGTGAATTTGGGCAAAAAAGGGTTCCGGAGAAGCAGGTAGTCGGAAAAGGGTAATCCTTGGGCCGCTTGCTTCAGACAAGTGTATATAGCCGATGCGTATTTCTATGTGTGCGCATGGGAGCGTTCTACCGCACCACACCAACCCTTTCAAGCCCAATCGTTACGAGCTGGATTGGTGCCCATAAAATCTGCGGTAGGTCTAGGTGCGCTTTTATATGTGTTTATGCTTTTATATACGCACATCGCCAAAGGGGTTAAACACACGCATTCGCTCCTCTGCCCGTATTGGTAAGCATGGAAGAGGGGAGACAGACTGAGACCGAGGACGGAAGCAAAGGGGTTGATATATGTGTGTCACCCTTTCGAAACATAAAACCCTTTCCCGTGTGTGTATGTGTGTATTTGGGCTGCACGCTTGCGCAATGAAGCAAAGCACGTGGCGTCGTTTCGATGGCGAGCCTCACGAATGTGTTGTTATTTATAACGTGCGATGCTCTTTCCTGCCCATAAAAAAGGGTTAGATGCTGCTCGGTGCTCGGTGCTAACGATGGCGGTTTGCCGTAAGTGTCGGTGAGAAAAAAAGGGGTAATGAGCTGTTTGCGGTAGAAAATGGCGTCAGTGAATAATGATGTGTCAACAAAAGGGGTAATGGCTTTATTTCATTGGTTGTTCTCCCGGTAAGAGGCCATATTTTATTGAAGGTGTTTTGTTGTATTTGTTTATGGTGTTGATTGGGCAAATAGAGTGTAAATAATGTTTCAAAAAAATCTTTCCGGTGTTGTAAGTCTCATATAGATTGTTCTCCTTTTATTTCACAGAATAATGACTAATTGCTTAGCAAAATATTTTATTGTTAGATATACATTATAAATATAGTAAGTATCATAACAAACAATATTTACCAAAAAAAAAAAATGTTTTTTATTCTTCAAAGCTTTTACATTAAAAATAAAAATATTATTTAAACAAATGAATCACTCCATTTTCATATAATAACATCGTATTAATCCAAAATAAATAAACTTTTTTTACTTGCCGTCCCTGTATCCCAGTGAAGTAAACTAGAGCAAAATACTAGCTCAAAAACATTGCAAGGCATTCATTCGTTTTTATAGTTCCCTATATAAAGAAATAAAATATCAATAACCATCTGAAATAACCACCACAAACAGCTCTTCAAAAACCCGCACCAAATAGCAGCTTCCAATTGCGTTTCATCGCGTTCGAATCGGCAACAAAAGTTGCCAAAAAAGAAGTAAATACACACACACAAACACAATGCCGTACGTATCGAGCAACCCCTCGATAAAACACCCAACAAGCCATGGCTACCCCCTTTACCGATCAAACCCCTCGCCAAAGAGAGAGCAAACGCCCAAGCAAGCCCGACGCACCCGTAGTTTCGCATATGTGCAATAAAAACCGTAACGACTTAAATTTCTGCCATTTCAACCATTTCCGACCGAGCGGAAGGAAACGGTCCACTCGTTTAGGTTCGAAACGAAAAACCGGTCCTGCCCGTTATGCCGGCAGGCGCTGCCGATTTCACTGTGCAAAGGGCGGCCCCAGGGCGGTGGAAATAAAACAGAGGGATGATGTGAAAACCGTGGAAATCGAATCGCCGAATCCTTTAAGTAACCCGTTGCGGCATTGCGTTACGGTACCGGGGGGTGGGCCCAGGTTCAGGACAACCGTATACCATCGGGCAAAGCTATGTGCGCAACACCGCAGTACGCACACACCGTTAACTGAAAGAAAACTGTATGGAATGACAAAAAATAACAGACTACGAAGGAAAACCCAAATAACACAAAAAAGGGAATGTGTGGGCTCGGCTAGGTTTGTGTGCAGCGGGGCTAAAAAGGGGTTGCTTTTGGAGCAAGATTTACTGCCCTCACGTAAACGAATAGTGGGGGAGTGAGTCTCCGCAGTGACTTGGTTCGGGTTTTGCCTCGTTAACAAAACCGAATTTTGGGGAAAATCAAAGAATCAACGGAGTGAAGGGGTTTTCTGATGCACGCGCAACTCGTACTCTTACAGCGAAGGAAAACGGGACATTTATATTTTCCTTTACTTTCGTTTTTACGTCCCTTTGTGCGTGTGTGTCTGTCCCAGTGAAATGGGGATACCTATTGGCTATGTATCAGTGTCGAACAGTGGGTGCAAGCGGTGGAAGGTAAGGCGTCTATGAGGGTCATAAATTTTTGATAGAAGGATTTGACCGCATTTTCCCTTTCGTTTTGCGTTGCGCATATTACCAAAAGACCTTACTCTTTCACTGTTTGCTTCTTATCATCCAAACGCACAATGGGGCTCCCATTTTGATGCTATTGGCCTGCCAGGAAAATTTGAAAATAAGCAATCCCAGTATCACTACGCACAATCCGATTGGTTTTGTTGTGGAAATAAAATGGAAAAATTACGCGAGCCCAGCAAAACAACATCACCACGAGGAAAGTCTTCCTTGTTGAGGCAAGCAAAGGGATAAGAACACTCTTTATCTTGGTTTTCTTCCCCCGCATTCAAACAATCTACTGCGCAAGGGGTTAGGCTTTTCCCGACCCTATATCAACGAAGGCATTGTTTAATCTCTTCAATATTGAGCTCTTCTTCCCTTAGCTCCGTTCCATCGAATCCCCAACAAGACAACAGCCCAACCAGACAAGCTGTTACTGCTGTTCGTGATGAAAATTCCTTTTCACATAAAAGTGAGAAAAGAGGTAGCCAAGAGCGTGCTGTTGTCGAAAAGGGGAATTTTCCTTCCTAAACCTTCCCGTTTCATTTCGAGATGATTTTTCCTCCTGTTTTGCGGTGCAGGAAGTTTTTACAATGATAACAACGAACGAAAAAGAACTACACACACACTCACAAAAACAGTACAAAACATTCGATCAAAAGGGGAACAATATCCTACAGGAATAACAACAACAGCAACTTGCTGCCCTCCTTTGCAATTTTTGGAAGTCCAGCCCGATGGTTTCGGTGGAACAATAAGATGGGGAACGGGGTAGCGATGGTGTGGAACTTCAGAGCTACTAGGAAGAAGACGAACGCAGTGAAAGCATAAATTTATCATCCAGAATAACTCCTTTCTTTCTTCTTTTTTTGTCTTTTCTTGGTGAATTCTCTGTTTGCTCTGGCACGTCTCAAGTATGGTTCGAATTTCGCTCGAGCTCACTAACAAACTGCCTGATCGATCGTCCTAGAGGTTAGAGTTATTGTAGATGGTTTTTTACGAATAAAATTCAATACATCTTTTATGGCTTTATTTTCTGTATTACGTGTAGCAAGTAAGTTCGATTTCTTAATTTGTAAAACGTATTGTTTGCTCTAATGTTGCTGTTCTTATCGAAAAAAAGAGCTATAAATCACTCAGTTCAATTAATAATAAAATCACACATTATTGTCTAACGTATAACCGATGAGTTATTGTTTCATCCCAAATCAAGGTTATTACTTCACAAATAAAAGTTAAATTTAAAATTTAACAATTATTGTCGTCCCACTGATAACTCTTTAGTTTCTTGTGATTCAAGATGAATTATTTTATATTAAGAAATAATCGAAATTTTCTGATAATGATAACGAACTATGTTTAACCTTATTTTATACCCTTTTATCCTTATTAGAATATATATTCTACGTTTTCCTATGTTACTCTTTGTCATACTTTTATTTTCAAGTTTCCTAAAAATATTAAAATTTAGCAAATGCAATCGTAACGAACCATAGAAAAATTCCATTGCTTTTCCTCAAAATAAGAACAGTAAACGATCTGCCCTCGACTTTTCCCGGAATGAAATACGAGAAAATTATAGGTAGACTTTCCCCGAGCAAAAGGGTGACCCATCAAAGTAACCAAAAGAAAACCATCCACCACACACATGCACACAGGCCATTGCCAGCGTCGTTGTTGCTTTCACCCTCCTTCTACTTTTTTTTTTTTTTTGAGGGAAGAAAATACTCCCGTCAGCGGCCACCACATCTCCCTGGAAAGTTTTCCTTCTTCCATTCTTCTCCCCGCCCGAAGGACGAACATCCCGGAAGCAGCGCAAAAAAGGGAAGTTTGATAACACGGAAGAAGTGTGTGTGGGGGAGTGTGCGCGGGAAAAGGGATAAAGAGAAAACTTATCACCCCCTTTGGAATCCGAACCAGGGCCCCCCGCTGCTGCTACGAGAGAGAGAGCGAGGATTGTGTTTCACTTTCGCTTTTCTTTTCGCCAGGCCGTTCACCGCACCGGACGGGCCAATCCATCTCTCTGCTACGACCAGGACGCCGACGACGACGACGACGGTGACGTTCCGACAGGGTCAAATGAAAACGAAACACTAAACCCCGTTGCAGCAGAGCAACCCTTGCCCTTGCCTATCCTGCTTCCGGAGGGTGAGTATGTGTGTGTGTGCGTGTCTGATTGTGTGTTAGTCTGTGTGTGGAAAGAAAGAGTAAGGCCGAAAGTACATAAAACTCTCGAACCCCTCGGTGATGCGCCGTGTTGGGTGTGGGTGGGTGTGCGCTCGGAGGAAAAAATCGAAACGGGAGAATCGAAAATCGCAAAACCCAACCGACCGTTTCCATTTCGGTTTTCCCGCCAGCCGTACGGGTGGTGGACTTCAGATGACAGCCATAACGAGGGAAACCCCGGCACCGAATGCGAAAGGATCAAAGTTTCCCGCTACTAACCCCTCGCGCCTAACGAAGAAGCAACACACACAAAAAAAAAAGAAAACATCAACACAGGCACCCAGGTGGGTGGTGGTGTAGGCTGGTAGGAAAGGAGCGCACCCTTACGCACACGCTGGCCCACCGAGATGATGGAACTTCGGAACCCGAATATAATAAGGGTTAAATACGAGAAATCATATATACGGCAGTTTATGTTTTTCTTTTGTTGCGCTTGCCTACCCGTATAAAAAGGGGGACATTTGGTGTGCTATGTGCGTGTATGTGTGTGTATTTTGAAGCATCAGGAAAATGGCCGGCATTGAAAATCCGTTTCCCGGGAGACCCCGGGGTAGGCATTGGTTGGAAAACAGTCCCCCTTTTCGCACAGCAACGCAACAGTAGGGAAAGGATGAACCCGGGGCACGATTGGAGAAGTTTTAGATCCACATTTTCAGCCGCAGCCACCCACCCAAAATGGGTAGAGTGGGATGGAGAAAAGCCCTTCGTTCCGAACGGGGTGGATTGGTGGGTAGAAGATTTATAGCGAGATAGCAGCATCCCGTTCGCTTAGGGTGGAGCCATTTTGGGTTGTTTCTTTTCCCTTTTTTTTTGCTTTTATTCTCTGGGACAGAAAATCGAAATATAATGTGACCTTTGGCGCTTTGGCCGAATGTGTCTCATGAAATTAACTTTTGATGGCTATTAATCGGCGAGCCTTTTGCTTATTTATAACTGTTTAATATGTTTCTCGCACTGCAGATGCCGTTAAAGTGCCAGAGGCAGTTTAATTCATTATTAATCCCTTTTTGCAACATAATACCATTGAATGATGCAACAAATTAAACAAGGCATACACTAGAGTTACAGTCCCTATTATTTAAATTGACTCATTATGTTTTCACCGTGAACAAAGCGGTGAATCACAAGGAAATGCATTTAATTTATTAATTTAATATTGTGTGTAGTCTAGATCGTTGGGGAATTGAATATCCTTTCTTTTGGTGTACGATAAGCCAAATTCTGCAGAAACTCCCAAAATTTCACGTTCAATTTAACTGGAACGCTAACGCGGTCTATATGTAGGACTGTCTTAGTAGTGGGTCATCGAAATCGTACCCACGGCTCGGAATCGCTTGCGAGCATTGCTACTCCGGCTCTGATTCCGACAAATTCAAACCGTCGATTCCATCCAGAGTCGCCCGGAGCCGTCGGAGCCGTTCGGAACTGTCGGAGTCGTTGTAACAGCCTGAAGTCTGAACGACTCCGCCGGCTAAAACCGGCTCCGTTGGCTACGACGGCTCCGACCGGCTCCAACGTTTCCGACGGCTAAAACCGGCTCCGGCTGCCGACTAGCGGCTCCGGACGGCTCTGGACGACTCCGAGTTCAGAATTTTGCACATACTTTTTGGCGGAGCCATTCGGAAGCGATTTCGGATTTTTGTTGAATTTACCCAACACTAGACTGCCTATCTTGATATGGTAATCAATAAGTCACTGAGAGGCAAGTCCACTAGTGGTACAGGCAGGCCTTAACAGACAACGGTTGTTATGCCACACAAGAAGAACAACAACTGGTTGAAATCAATCTGCAGTATAGTACACAGAATTGTTTTCAATTTTATTACATTAACTATTGATTTTTCATTAAATAAGTCCTAAATTATTAGTGGCAATGTTTGGGATAAGAACGATATTTTTAATATAAATCATATCCAGTTTATTATGTATGATATAAATTATGCTTGAAGCTTTAAACAAAAATACGATATTTACCTTTCCATTAAAACAATGTTTATCATGTTATGTATGCTTTAATCGTACTATTTTTGTTGAAACGCAAGTTAAATATTTTAATAATGTAACATTATAATACACTTTCCAACTCATTACCACCTTACAGTGTTTCGGCAATCATCGCTGTCCGTTTCCAATAACGCGTTCGAAATTTTCTCTAATAATTCCAAGAACCGGCACATAATTCGACTCTTTTCGACCCCATTCGTCCATCCACAAAACAACCAACTCACCGATTCATCGATAAGCCTGATCGTGGCACTATCGCATAACAAGACGATAAATTCATATTTAATCAGATTACTTCTCGGTCTCGTGCTTACGCGCGCTTCGCTTTATCAAACCAGCACAATCCCGGGCTCCCCAACAGGCCTCCCCTTCACGCTGGCACACGCCGCACGCTTTAGCAGATCGTTAGTAGCGCGTGCCGGCAAAAGGTTAATTTCCTTAAAACGATACCCATCATTCCGGCAAAACCGGGAAGCGATACGTGTGTTCGATTTCAACACGACTTTTCCGGACACAAATTTCCTTACCCCTCCCCCGCACCGTTGGGTTTGGCAAAGCCACACCAAAAGGAAGAGGAATGTATGCATTTTCATTAACCCTCACATGGGGTTCGATTTGTCAACCCTCCGCGGTACTGGTTGACGCCCGTACGCTAATGAACCCACCGATAAAAAGAGAGAGAGAGAGAAAGCAGAGAGTCTTTCGCCCCTGCTTTCCCTAGGCTAGCTAGTGCGTGCTACCGAAGGGTGGCCCTTTAGCCATATCTTAGTCTCACCATCACGCATATAAATTAATACATCCGTCAGACCAGAAACACCAGAAGGTCCTTGGGCGACCGAAGGGGAATTCATCGTTTTTTTTCGGTTTTTACTTCCCTAAAGAAAGAGGAAGCTTCTCATTAAACAAAAACAAGCTAACAAGGAAGGCGCGTTGGGTGGGGGGGTTCCAAAATAAAACTCCCTCCCCCAAAACAGCACCCCTTTTTGGGTGCGTCGCGTGCATGTGTATGGGTTTGCTCTCCGTTCTTACTTCCCATCGTTCGATTTAAAAGAGTCGTAAAAATATCATTTACTTTATTACGGGTCCAGGGAAGCGTGGGCGCGCTTCCCCGTGCTAGCTTCTCGAACCTTTTTTTTTTTGCCAGGAAGCAATCAAACGTTACAAAATGGCAGCGGTCACGCACCGTTGCAGCGCACCCGCACGCGACCAATCCGCTCAAACGGGGACCACGCGAGAACTCGTTCGAAAGGAGAGGCAAGAGTTAACTCGGAGCGGTCCCAACAGTCCCGTCGATCGAACTCTTCCCAGGGGAACGCTTCAAGAGGTACATCGGCTTGATTGAATATCGCGTGCCGGGGACGACGGTTAGATTTAGCTTAAGGGTTATTCGCCATCATCGGAATTGGAAGCGTTGTGCTTTATGCAACCAGCTACGGCTACCGCTTCGATGTCAACAACCTTCTGGGTGTCACTTGTCGTACGTTGTTTCTGGCAAAAGAGCTCCATCCCAATGTGCTACGAGAACCAAAGGACAGAACTGGAATCTAGTTCTGATCTTCTCTGAATGATGCATACGTACACTCGAACTCGACTTCCCGTTTCGGAATAGACGGAACGATGACGTATGCCGTTGGGGCAATATGGATCCAAAAATAGACGTCAACTCCGAGGGGTAGAGTAGTACATGCAGCGCTCAATCAGCCGGTACACGAGCCGGTGGTAACTCGATACGGAAAGGACGGGGGATTTGGACGGCGTAAAAATACACTAACCAACACCTTCGTGCTGGTTGGGCTGTTTTGGGGATGGGGAGTGAAATAGGTGACAAGTACGTATTTAATAGCTGCTTTTACGAAGATCCCATCACATCTCAACCCAAGGTGCAGGAATGAGGAGACCCCTTCAGAATAAGAAGGAACACACCGACATCATAAAAAACCACATACACACACACACACACGCATCCAAAGGAAAACAACAACACCAAACTGCTTCGAATGGGGCGATGCATAGAGCAGGAATAAAAAAGCAAACACGCTTCAACCGATTCCTGCCGAGACGGCGGACAATGGTTCATCATTTATCTCCCTTCAAGAGGCGCAAGAAAACCCCCTCTCGAAATCTCAACCATTCTGTGGCAACCACAAGTAGCAAGATGCTGCTGCTGGGATGCTGTTCAGTTTTTTGTAGTTGTTGTTATTCTTATGTACCAGCACGCGCGCGCGCTTCCCTTCCAAGAGCTAGATACCTCATTATGACCATCATCAGGGCAAGGTAGTGCGTATGTGCGCTGCGCCCATTAAAAAAGCGCATCCACAGCGTATAAACAACGCAGCCGGGGAAGCTGGCGTGACCATGCCAGCCAGTGGTAGCGCATCAGCACCACTAGCACGCGACCAAACGCAGTAGCTCGGGGGATGTGATGCTCGTGGTCACATTAAAAAAAGTGTCAAAGTCATCGTTTTTTTTTTCCTAGTTCCTTCTCCCTTTGCTCTGTTCTTATAGGGTGGGCGATGAAATAAATAGACGAACTGGTTTAGCGTAAAGTGTCACTAGGAAGATTTATTTTCAAAAACGATGGTGGACCCGATGTGTAAGATCATTGGACTCTCGTACGCATATGCGTATGTGTGGACGTGTGTCTGCTGCTTATCACGAGTACCGTCGGTGGAATCAAACACTGCCAATGGTACATTTCCGGCGGCAAAGGTAAAGGACACCGCACCGTTTGTTGGCCGCTTTAACCCGTCGGCGGAATGAAACCCGTCGGAAGAAATGAATCCTTTTTTCTTCCTGGCCTACTTATCACTGATCAAATAGCTGCGGTTGTAAAAGGGTACGCTTAACATTGCTTGGGATGGTTCTTTGCTGTATTGTGCGCTCTATAGATTCTTAGCCCCGAATTCGAACTTCGGTCAAAAAAGTTAGGATCTTTTGGAGAACGAGTTTCTACAAGTGTTTGTCTATTTGGTTATGTACACGAAAACAAAATTGGCTGTACTGCAAACAAACGGGCGAGAAAAGGTTTCTCCTTTAACGGAAAACAATCAAAATCCTAAAGAAACTCGGAATGATTTAGCAAAGATCGTTTCAATGTGAACATTTGCAACATATTTCCCTTTTTACATCGCTTTTGACATTTTCATAAGCAAACATTTCAAATATTATCCCTACTCCAGTGCACTCCCTTCTGGGAGTTCCCATCTGGAAATCATTTTGCAGAACAATGCATCTAATGCCGCGTGGTGGTCCTTCATTCAGGAGGCGAGTTTTAGGCGTTTTGACACAAACATTTCCATCCAGCGCTACAACAATGTACTGCTTGATTTTAATACAGTACCACAGCAGAACTCAAGTCATCTCATTTCTGTGCCATTTTTTCACACATTTTGAGCAAACACACAAAACCCACTATGCCCGGTGGGAATGCATTTGAAATTAAATGCATAATGGGTATGGGAAAGAAATTGCAACCATTCACAACGCAAGGCTATTTTGAATTTGATGGTGTTGAAATGTCACCGTGTTTTTTTCTGAAGTGTCATGCAGCGAACAATGCCACCAGAGCGTTTAGTTTTGTCACCTTCCGAACAAACGACGCGGGGCTTGGAACGTTGGCACGTTGGACGTGAAATCAAAATATGTTAATCATCGTGGTATAGAGTGGACATCAAGAAGTCCAGAGACCACACTGAGCGACTGAGGGAGAGAAGAAATGGCTTCGCAAGCCCCTCGACGACCGAACTCACCAAGGCGGGACGCAATGTCAAGAGTCATTAGAATTTTTTAATTGCACCAAATTCCTGCATCGATGCCTGCGCTATTTGCCTGTGTGGCACGTTACGCAGAATTCTGCCTCTTTCTTTCTTTTTTTTTTTTTGCTGGACGCTTAAAGAATGTTCACCAAACGGTTGACGAACGATGACGAGCCACCGCGTGATAGGGGAGGGAGGGAACACGCCTCAGCAGCACTCTCGAAGATCAAATAACATTTTAATGAAAACATTCGCCCCGAACATAAATTGGAAATTCAATCAATGTGTTTTTCGCACGCCAGTCGCCCCAGAAGATGTTGCGGCAATCAGCTCAGATGGGAGCAAAGCATATTTGCACGAAGGGGAGAGGGTAGCGGAACAAGCGCTGGTCGGTACACGGTTGGCCATCGTAATACGCGATCCTCATTAACATTTTCCGGTGAAGTTAAAGTTGGTAGTGGTGGTGGTGGAGCGAAGGGATGCTCACCAAAACGTTAAAAGCGAATGGAACTTAGGACACTGAGCATTGAATTAGAGAATGTTGCGTTTGATGGTGCTTTAGATGATAGGAAAGTGGACAAAAAATCGGCTCCATGCCAATTGGTTGACGAGATGCACAGTGTGGGTTGATAATATATACCTAGAAGCTATAAAATAATGGTTAAAATACAAAAGCATGTATGAAGAAACAGGATATGTTCAAAACAATCCTCTTCTTTCTTATCATTTTCCATCATCAACAATATATAGAACAACATATCCTAAATTCAATTCAACATCACTCCTAACATCAACCTAACCACTGTAATAGTCTCGCCCACATCGCTCACCATAGCAAGAATGTGTCGGCAAGATTCGACAACGCGCATCCCCCAACGGTGATACTTGAACGGCAAGCAATTCGTCAATTCAACACATCGGTCATACATATTTT
Organism: Anopheles gambiae; assembly: GCF_943734735.2. Lineage (NCBI taxonomy): Eukaryota > Metazoa > Arthropoda > Insecta > Diptera > Culicidae > Anopheles > Anopheles gambiae. The sequence goes on from NC_064602.1 coordinate 88,284,694, forward strand.
AATAGCCTTTATGCTTGCTGAATTATTGAACAAGACGAATTTTTAATTCACACGATGCTGAACGGTTTCGGAGCCGTGTCCGTTCCGAGGGCGGTTAACGAATTTCCCAATGTTGTCCCTTCCCAGTCGAGGCAAGTTTGCCTCACAGAGTGGACGACACGCGTTGTGACATGATGCTGGAGATTCATGATGATGATGATAATGATGACGATGATGGTGGTGGTAGTGATGGTGATGTTGATGAAGAACAGTTTCGATTCCGGGAAAACAAACTCCCGCTTTCATCTGAGTAGCAATCGAAGTGAAATAATTTGAAGCAAGCATCATCCCATATCATATCATGAGGGCAGCGTTGGGGACAGTGCCTTTAGATGTGCGTTTAGAAGTGAAAATTTAAAGAACTTGTCGTTGGGAATTTCTAACGAAACGATAGGTTAAATAAGGTTCAATCACACCTAAAACTCTTAGCATGTGTTTCTGGTAAAACGGTTCAACTGGGGTACCTTTCATACCATACGTCATGAAAGAAATGGGCACCAGGTTCAACCTTTGATAATGGCTTCACCATTTCACCATCACCACACACCATGCTCCCTGTTATTTAAGGGTCATCTTAAATACACCATTTCCTTCCACCCTCGTAAGCAGTGGCAAAAATCGATACCGAAAATGCTTTAAAAACAAAAAAAAATGCCCAACCCTATCCACCCCAGCCACCAAAACCAATACCTCAAGGGACATAGATCGACCACCACGGGGTTTTTGGGGTTGAAAACTTTATCTACCATTCCCGTTACGCTTCTTCCGCTGCGCTATATATGTACAGTCAGTTGAGTGTCCCGAGTGAGAGAAAGGGGAAAATGGCGGAATCTTTATATTCTTGCCTTGAGAAATCAACCCCCAACAAGCTGACACAATCCGTTCCTTCTACTAGGCCACCCTGTTCCCTTCATCCGCCAGGAAAAAGAGAACTGGCTTCTCTGCGCCCTTTATTCCGGTGGGGAGTTGTCCTCCACCTATACTTCCTCCCATCAACAAAAGGGCTGAAATAATAAATCTTACCCTTTTTGTTATATTGCCCCACGCGTGCGTTACGACCCATTTGGGGCGGATGGCAAGCGTGCGTGCGTGTGTGTTCAGTCGGTCACATGTGTCCCTTTTCCGGATGTGTGTATGTGTGTATGTGGCCAGGGGAGATAACAGGAAGGCCAAACGCACTGTCCGAATAAGCGCAGGGAAAGAGGACATTCACACACACATACGCCGAGAGAGGCATACGCACACACATGGAAAGGTTTCGACCTGTGTTACGAGATACGGCCACTAACGCAAAACGAAAATCGCATTAATCACATCCTGGAAAATATTATTGATTGCGAAACGGTTTTACGACGGCTCGGGTGTGTGTGTGTGTGCTCTAGGGCGCTCCGTTTTGTTTTGTGGGGGGCCACAGACGGTATGAACGGACGGAGCCGGGGACGCTTTGATGATTGACAGAAGAATCGTGTGCGAGGATGCTGAATAGGAGAAGAGCGGAGTGGTTGACATGGTTGAGGAGGGCTAGCGAAAATCCTTTCTATATGCTGCAACGGCAAGGGTACTAGTGTGGAAGCATCTTCATGTACGGACATGTTTGTAAATAAAAGAAAGCAAGATTGTCCACAATTTCCATTGGTTGAAGTGTAGCAAAACCAAACAAAACCTCCCATTATTTGCTTGCTTTGTAAATTATGAATGATTTTTGTCTATTTTTTTATTATTTTTAGAGAATCACATATTGATTTCCATTGATAAAGTTTTTGAGTTCATTTAATAACTTTTTCTGTATTCTTTTTCATTTTTATCCTTGTTTTGGCTCTTTTATTTTTCATTATAGTTTATTAGTCAGCTTTAAATTGTCTGTAAATTACTTTTAATTCTTTCTTTCAATTTTTTTTCTGGAATTTATTTCCATGTGCATATTTCTTCGTTTCTTTGTTGTGTCAAATGAGTTTGGACTTGGCTTGACTTGGTTGTTTATTCTATTCATGTGTTTTGCTAACTAATTTTCGTATTTTTTGCACGAATTTCATTATATTATTTATTTTATTTATTTTAAGGCTTGTTCTAAATTTGTGTTTTATATTTCATCTCCAAATGTTTCTATATTACTATTCACTATTTTAATAGCAAAGTAGGAAGCTTCCTTTGGGTTCAAACAAAATTCAATAAAAACAAACAACCCACAGCATCCCCTTTTACTAACGAACTTGCCAGGCTGAGCAAGCTGAGCAAGCGAAAATAAAACGGTAACCAACATAACATCCCTCCCCAAACCGGAAACCTTCGCCTCGTCAGACTGACCACCCTCGTTCGAACACACACTGCGCCCAGATACGTACGGTGTAGAAATGTAGTTCAATCCCAAAGGTTCCTCCTGTTTCCTCCCCTTTCGACGATCGAAAATAAAGAAATAGACCATCAAAAGCGAAAGGGATGAACGGAAAACAGGGCGAAATTCGCAACTCATTCATCACGTACGTAACCCCTTGTGCGGCATCGTTATGTGATGCGTCCGATGCGTCCTTCCTGATCCACCACCCATCCACCCATCCACCCAGTCACATTGCTTTTTATGACTTTCCTTCCTGATGCGTACTAGCACCGTCGTCTCTCGGGCCCTTCCTCGGACTCAATGCCCACAAACACACACACACACACACACCCCAAACACAACCGCTGTGTTATGTGAGCATGTGTAACGTAACGTGCCAGAACCCATCAGCAGCGAAACCCACATTATGTACACGTTATCCTTTATCCTTTCACCTCGCCGGAAAAGTGAGAGTTGAAAGCACAACACATACAAGTCCGGTCCAATTCCTAGCTCCCCCGCTTCGACGGACGGTCTTCCGTGTTTGTGTCCACCCCCAGACGAACCACTGCGGCGTGCGTGAGGAAGAAAATCGAAAGCAAAACCCCCGCAACTGAACCCTTTTTATGGCATTTCGTTGCTGCGCGTTGCTTCGTGCTTTGCTTTTTTTTCCGTTGGACAGCAACAAGGGGAGCGAAAAGGGTCGCTGGAGACCTTTGGGGGGGAGGAAGCGATGGAGGTGAAAGCGAAATCCTTTCGCTGTGTCGGTTCGGTGTGTTCCATTGTCAGTGTCACCATCACTCATTGGGTTGGACGTGAGTGTGCGTGTTGTGCGTGGTGAAAAGGTATGAGGGAGGGCAGCGCTAGGAGTATGTGAAGAAGATAAACGAACCTGTCGAGTTCCGCAGTCGAGTCGCCTGCCTTTTGTCGAGACACTAACCAACCGGACTGTGGGTGAGTGCGTGAGTGGGTGGGTGAGAAAGATTGCAATCATTCTCTTCCTTTTCCTGACGCGGCGCGAGATTTTTACAACCCCACACCAGGGAGAAGATACATAAAAATAGGCACGGAAACATAAAAATAAACACATACACACAAAGCGGGTGTGTGTGTGTGTGTAGCAAAACTTCGGTAAGAAAACGGGAATAGAATGAGACGCATTTGCCCCGTTACTTGTGTAAAAGCGAGACACACGACGAAACCCCGTTTAAAAACGGTAACCCCTTTTTCAAACACGCAACCGAACGCATACATACACAGCGCGCAGCTACCCCTATTACGCAAAAGCAAACACACAGCAAGAAGAGCAAGAAAAGGGTTCTTCGTTCGCTCAAAGCGAGAGAGTGGAATTGTTTAGTTTTTTTTTACTTAAGTTTATCTTCTCGTGTGTTTTCTATTAGTAACACACCGTGCGCATCATGCTGCTGCTCCCGAGTTATTTATACGCGCGAGTGTTTGCTCTGTTCCCAACCAATGTACACGCAACACACGCTTGTAACATACACACACATACACACACACACACACACTCGATATTCAAATGAGAATGGTGCGCACTTACAGCACGCTTCAAAAAAAGGGGTGAACGAAAACAGGGGCGGAGTTGCCCGTTTTGGTTGGCGTGATTTTGGGCAGCAAAAAGGGGTTTTACAGCAATGGTTGAACGAACGCCATTGAGTCGTATTGAAACGCGCGCGTATGTGTGTATGTGGTGGTTGTTGCATGCGTGGTGCGACCGTTTAAGAGGGAAGGGGTTGATGTCTGTTGGATACACAGGCAACCCCTTTCACGTCGCGTTCGCCAATTGGAAGCGTGCAATTGGATCAGCGCGAGTCAAACGATGGAAGAGTTTGATCAGATAAAATGGCTTCTTTTTATTGCTGATGGTGAACATTAATTTGAAAGTTTTAAGCCAGCGGACTTAGAATATAGGGTTACATCTTCGATGTGATGTCTTTTGAACTATTGATGCTCTGTTTTAAGCTGATACGTATTCTGTTACTGGGTTAAATGGTTAGTTAAATATAAAAAAGGAACAAGAGTAAGCTTGTGGAATAGGAAATCGTATGATAAATAAGAGAATATCGTAACGCAAAAACAAAATAATTTGGCTTTGGAATAAGTAATATTACAATATTAAAAACAGCATTTTAACAGCATAAACCATTATTCCACTAACAGATTTGATAAATCAATACAAATGGAAATAAAAATAGGTCAGAAAGCGAGATAATCATCTCCAAGACATCAAATTAAACAAATAAACAAACATAAACATAAAAGCAAATAAACATAAATAAAGAGCATTGAAATTTACATAGAAGCAGACAATATCAATTTATTGTTTTACTTTTCATAGGATTTTATTATCATTGGGCTTAACATTAGGTGCGTAGTATCTGGTACAACGACCAGGTCCAACATAATAACCCTAATTAGAACCAACATTGAATCTTTAGCTGAGAAGATAACTAACAAAGATAACTTATTCGAGAGTTAATGGCAAGAGATACCACATATACAGCGTCCGTGACCTTGATACGTTGACCTTGTCAATGCAAATTTGTTACATTAACAATACTACTACTATCTACAGCAGAAACACGTTAGAAATTACATCTGTGACATTGGTGAATGATGTTGTTGAAACCAAGCAAACGGCCGAACAATGTTCAGAACAGAAACAAACAGGTTTGGAACCAAAATCGGAATCAGATTTGATATTGAAAATAGAAACATGAACACCGACCTCAGTGAAGCAAGATCTTTGAATGGTGAATCTTCATCGTCACTCCAAATCATTCTCAAGTTTCAATATCAACTGTCTTTTGAAATAGAAACCGTTGCTTCTACCGCAATGCCCTAAAATGTTAATGTGTGTTTCTGGAGTCACCCAAGAATCTTTTAAAAGCATTAAAAACACTAATCAAGACATCACTTTTAGGTAGATAAAAACTTTCCAACATTGAAACAGTATCAATCTTACCGCCCTCATGCTACTCGCCATTAATCCCCACACCAGCAGTGAGTACCGGCCATAAATTAGAATACAATCAAATAGTCATAGCGAGCTAAACAGAGTGCCAATAGCAATTGCCCTGACCGTAAGAGCCTTAAACAACAATGGGCATACATTTTGTTAAATTGCTTGTACGACACGATTGCAAACAATGCACACAGCACTACACAACACAAACACACAGGGATGCTGGCGGTCAGCTAACAAACCACAACGAATGCGACACCGGAAATGGCACCCGCCGGAAAAGCCAACAACTCGGGTTTGGCTGATTAACACCCGGTTCCGGTGAATTATTTCTAGATGGAGCGCGATTATTACCGCCGCCCTATTACCGAGCGGCGGATGAGCGGAGCGGTAGATGAATGAGTGGTTTGTTCACAAATTAAAACACAGCACGATGGTCACCCTGGGCCATTTTTATTAATATCATAAAGCAAACCTACTATGTCCAGTGCCTTCGAATGGGAGGGGTCGACGTTGTGCATATAAATTTTGCCTTCGATTAGCCGGGGACGCACAAGGACGCGGGTTAGGAAGATGTCGAAGCACAACCATACACAAACACACATCCTATATGGGAGCATTATCAAATTAAGCACTACACGGTGTCGTAAATAATGAGCTCGTTTGTTTTTCTCCTGACCACTTTCGGGGAAAGCTGCGGGTTTGACCGGGCCATCACAACGCAATGTTTCACCATTCTGGACCGTGTGCTGCAAACATGAATCAATACCGAGCACCGAAATTTCTTGACGAAATCGAATTAAAATCAGCCCAACCAGCCGCACAGTGCTTTATGGGAATGCCAACACAAGGCTAGGCCCCGACCCGTACCTGACAAAACGTGTGCGACTGCGGCCAGGTATTGTACCGGAGGCTGATATTGGCGAGATGGAAGAACGCTGTTACCTATCAGGCGTAACGCGCCGCGCTTATAATCCGGCCACTGCTTGCGTTGGCACGTTGGTGGTGGAAGCCTATTTTTGGGTTCGCTGCACATACTGCCCGGAACACACGGGAGGAAAGCTTCTTTTCTCACCAGCTGACACCGATCCGATTATTTCCACGCACACACACACAGACACACAATGGGCAGACCGAAGTTTGCAACTATTTTTGCACGCCAGGAGTGCGCGCTAGGCCGCTGTGTTGATGGTGTGGCTAAAATTAGAGCACGTGCTTTCTTTCTGTGCGTCTCGTCTCTGCTCCTTCCGCTCACACCTGACCGGCGCGGTTTTACATCATAATTAGCGCACGCGGTAGTTTTTTGGGCTACCTTTTGGGCTGTTTTGGAGGCAAATGGGTGAACAAAAGCAGCAAGAAAGGTGGGACCATTTATCATGGGATTATGTAAGTAGGACAGCGTGTCTGGGACACCTTTGGCAAACGTTCGGATGTGGATGTGCAGAATTAGGCGCGTTGGTGTTGAAATCAGATCCATTCGTTAAGGGATAGTAGGGGTAAGTAGGTGTGTGTGTGTGAAGTCGGTGCATAAGATTTTGCTGTTAATGGATGGAGCGCGAAAGGATAGGGAAGGGATTACATCAGGTTTAGTTCGCATGAAAAGAGGTGTTAAAATCGTAACGGACGGTTGTAAAACGCAATTATGTTGTTTTCAGTTTTTCTTTATTAGAATATTTAGAAATGAAATCTTCAACGTTACCTCATCAAAAGGATTAGCCACATTTCCTACAAAACAGCTTTGTTATATAAGTCGATCAGACGATATGTTAAATTATTGCTTTATTGATCAAGATAACACAAAGCATTTTAATATTATGTTTACTTTTCAATTGAAGAACATATAATATACTTAAAATAATATGCAAACAAACACCTGAAGAAATCATGGTAGAATTGAGTTAAACCTCTAAGGATAACTATCAATTTCATGAAGTAAATAAGAGTCATGTGGTTCAACTTATTTTTTCCTTTTTAATTAAATCAAGCTTAGTAAACTTATCTTCTAATTTCTTGAAATGTTGCTTTTTCACAGCAACAATTTATTCTTTAAGTGGTGTTCTAATTGATGTTCTAACACAATGCAATACAGAAGAATACATCGTTTTTGTTATGAAGAAACATCAAAAGACTGTATCTACAATTCACGAAGTGTTGAAGAATGATAAAATAATGGTCTCCCGAATGTGTTCTATGCCAAGAGACATTTCCGACACAAGAGATATGATTTGTGTGTTCAACTCCTACAGTCGTTTAACGTATCCTTCAAACAATCTGCACTCTCTAGACTACAACATTCTAAATTTGAATCAGAATTTACTTTACATAATAAGCAAACAAACAGACTCTTTACACATTCAGGTACTTTTTCATGTTGTATTTTTAAATTACTGTGCACTTAAACAAACGACTCTCGTTTAAACGTTCCTCTCGGTACGATTTAAGACCAGACGCTGCACTGAAATACCTCAAAGACAACCTCAACCACACCTGTGCCCAATACCTGCTAACTCCGCACATAAATAACATCCCTTTCACACTCCATAAAGTGTGAACCGTCAATTGAGCGGTACTGCGGTGGCGACAGAAATTCCGCCAAAAATGTGAGGCGTTTCGGAGTCAATAAAAATGATTTAAAGCATCGGGTATCGGCGTGGCAAAAACCCGAAACACAAAACGTACGCGCCGACATTAGGTAGGTGTGTATCACGATCACGATTACACAGAGTATATTTATCAAACCACCTACTCGACAAAAGGTGATAAAGGCGTAACCCGTGGGCCACTATTCCCTTTCGGTTTCGATTGGCCCGAAAAATCGATTCCAACTTCTCGCCCCGGAATCGGCACTCAACCGATGTGCAACCTTCTTTCTCGAGAATAAGATACACCCGTGTCCCGTGCGGTGCCAAGCGATCGCATCGAATCGAAGCTACAGGTCGTTTTATTTATAGTGTGATTTTTTTTTTCTCCACAATACGAACACTAAGAAAAGGATAACAATAAATCGGCACAACAGCTTTAAAGCGACTTCAAACGCGGTACGCTGTGTGTAGGTGGAAAGGGCACAAGAAAAAGGACACCTACCAAACACCACGAAATCCTTCCCAAATGACGCAGCAGCGGACGCGCAGTTTCAACCTTCGTGGATTTTTAGTTTCATTTATTTTCCACCTCTACAATCGCTCGCCCCTATAGTCGGGGAAGAAACGATCAAAATCCTTCAAATCACCTCCTCATCCGGCGATAAAGAACGCCAAAAACCCTTCGCCATTGTGCGCCGTGTGGCAAAAGGCAATAAAAATTGCGTGTTTTGCCCTTGTGTGTTTGCGCAGGATCCCTTTCCCGGGGTGACTGTGACCGAGCAGAATGGAAGGCTTGAAAATAGGGTTTGGTAATCCTTTCCTGTTGCAAGCGGTGGGAAATTGAAAAACCTGCGCAAGCACCTTGCACCGTGCACATCATCGACCCATAATCGACCATCGAGACATGGTCCTGAAATGGCAACTTGATTTACGCTTTTTTCACACGCGCATCTCTCTGCCGTTCCTACCTGGGCGAGAAGGTTTTCCTTCAAATTTTTTTGTTCACCCTTCCTACGGTCGAGCTACCCTTTTTTCTCCCCGATCGGGTTCTTTTAGTGTCCTTTTAACCTTCCTTTTTTTGCACAATAAACCCTGCAACATTCCTTGAAGCCATTTCGCTAGCATCCTTCTTTTTTATTCTTCAGCTACACAACACGGCCAAAAATTGATGAGTTAAAAATGTTTCCCTATCCGAGCAATTTATCTTCCTTTCGGGGTGGCAAATAACAAACAAAAAAAGGCGAGATCGATTCTGTACAAATAAAAGTCTATCCTTTTCTGCTGCTTAGCGATCGGTGGACGCTTTTACGGAGAAACGAGTAAAGCCTGGCGTGGGTTCCGGGACGGTCTTTCTGTCGCACAATGTGGAATGTGTCACAGGTTACGAAGGTGTTACATTCACGTGTTTGATTGTTGTGTGTCGTGTGAAACGAGCCTGAAAGAGTTTAAAGGTAAAAAGGTACTTTGATTACGGGAGGAAATATGGTGACGAACAACAAAAAAAACAGGGATAACGATGTAACAAATCGACGATATGGGGGATAAATTGTGATCGGCAGGCCAAGGAAAAGGTAATGCTGGAATTCTAGTTTGCAGGAATGTCACAACACGTAAACGTCCCGATTATTTGCTATTTGGCTTTTGTCTGGGAAGGACGGGTAAATATACAACCTATGATATAAAATGGTTGATGCTTGAAGGTGAACGTTAAACAAGGAAAGCATTTAACCATAAACGTTTTCATTGGAAGTATTTAATTTATATTGATCAACCAACAACATCAACAAAATATTTCGATTTAATTTTAACAATATTACACTACGTTATATCGATTCAAATCCTCTTTTTACATGTATGTGACTAACAAGTATGTGACGCATCGGTTCGGTTCCGGTTCTCGAGCCATTTCGGTGGTGGTTGTAAAAATGTTAACTCGATACGATTTCCCTTTCCATTCTTCCCTCCCCACTTAACCATAAACGAGCCATAACCATAAGCACGACATTCTTAAATTTCAAACAACCTCCTCTTCACCCCCCCCCCCCCTTACCACCACCAGCCGCACTTTACCGTGGTGACCTTTTTTTCGGGGTGTACTTTAGCCAAAAATCGTGTGGTTTCACTTTCGCGCGCAACCGAGATGGACTGTTGGATGGACGGCACAGCAGTGCGCTACCGTTGCATTTCCTGTTTCGGATGCAAAGAACCATTTCCTGCCCAGCCCATTTAGATCGCAAAAAAAAAACATGTAAACGACGCAAACGGAAATCACTTTCAAATAAGAACCCAACCTCACATAAAAAAGCCCCCTATGCGGACAGATACTTGAAAACATGCACTTTTGAGGGAGCTTCAACTTCTAAAGTGCAGTGCCAGCGCAGCACGAGATATGTATGTGCCCGGTCTGAAGAATTTAAGCGATACTGTTCGATGAGGCACATTCCAAAACCGTCCGAGTGCATTGTGGCTGCTGCTCGAGGTTTCGAGCAGCACCAACGGGGGGTGTTTTTTCGCTGGTCGGATGTGGCAACAATTTTTGCCCCGATAACTGATTTGTTACAACTTCCGACGAGGGATCTACCTTATCGCCACCTAATGGTTTCGGTGCGGTTTTTTTTATCATGGTTACAAATGGAACACAATGCACGTACTTATTGCAAGCCTGCGGCAACCATGCTGCGCAGTGTACATCAACTTCAAAATTGAACAGCTTGACAGCTAAGTTACCTCGATTTTTGGAATGTCAAAAGCAAACGCTGGTATTGATTTTAATACATTTTTAATACAAAAAGTTAAGCATTAAATCATTCCAAAAAATTGATTAAACCGATATGATATCTTACCCATTAACATTACCATTCAAAAGTCTATCGGAAAAAAGCCATCGTGAGAACCATCCTCATTGCTAATCCTATTTGTCCTAAAACCTGAGACATTCTTCACCATGACAACTCTTCCTCGAAGTGTAGAGCTATTTTCGGCGTGTAATTTTACCTCCGACATTAAATCTCCTTCAATTTCAATCTTCTCTCTCCCACCACAAGATCGTTTAGATTTAATTATCGTTCGAATTGCATCGCACACTGCCATTGTGGCCAGAGAAGGACAAATTCCTGGAAGCAATATGGAACGGTGCTGAATAAGGTCTCATTGATGAAAGCACGGCAGTAAACTGATCCAAAATTCATTCACAACCAGCATCTCACCGTAGCTGTAATCGAACACGCAAAATAAAACCACACGTAACACGACCCGGCGGCGTCGACCAGCCAGTCCGGTGTTTGTGCTGCCCAGGGCAAACGCAAAAAGGGATATGATGTCCTCTGTGTGTGCAAGTGAGGTACATCCGTTGGATGAGAGATTTTATTTTTATTTTTTTGGCTAGCCTTTTTTCCCTACATCCCTGCCGTGTGGGTGATCGACCAAACCAAACACTGTCCTGCAAAACGTTTTGTCCATTTGTTGCTTGTTTTCCTTTGCTCCGCGTCCATGCTCTTTCATATTTGTCCCAAGCAACTAAAAAAGAGAGCGCAGTTCAAATATCCTTCCGCAACTGCTCGCCGATCGCTCGCCGATCGATCACAAAGGACAACACACCCCTCCCCCCGGGAAGGACATTTAAATCGACAGCCTGCAGACGCGGGAACGCGGGTGCACGGTGTGTAAGCTGAGCGTCAGCTTCCTGCAGCCCAAAACCAGTGAAAGCCGCACCAAGGCCAGAGGTTTCACTTTTGTTTGAAGGAAGCAAGTTTTTCGCGCTGTAAACGCCTTTTTTCCTTGGTTTTGGGTGCAGGAAATGCATTTCGGAAGGTTCTGGGCATTTGATTTCACTTTCTAGCTGCGGGACGGGAACGTTTACACTCCACACGATCCCCCGTTTGTGCAGTAGGTCTGTGCAGTTGGGCGCGGATCTTTTCCGGGGTTGTGGTTTTATATGAGGTTTTTTTATTTATTTTCTTTGTTATTGTCGAATTCGACTGAAATCGAAAATGTGGGAAGAACACATCGGCGCTGATGCGGTTTAAAAGCGCGCCAAAAATCGTCGTATGAAAATGGAAAGTTATAAGTGCTTGAGGACGCTTGACGGTTAAATGGTTCGTAGGAAACATATTTTTTTCTTGATTTTAGCTTTTAAAATGTTCTTGAAAATGAAAGTAAACCGAAAACGCATTACTGCTGCCTTAAGTCATAGGAGTTTCTCAATATATCTAACCTAAAGACGAGATCATTGAGCGAACGTCGATGAGGTGTGGCAATATCACGAAATTAGAATATGCCATGGCGGCGAAGCTTCGTTGAACATCACTAACAAACATGATGAAGAATAACTAATTTTTCTTAAACAATATAAGGTATTATTTATGCTTTGATCTCATTTCGATCCTTCCCACATTCGAAACAATTCAAAAATTCTCACCACAAACTTCAATAGCAGGCGCTAAACTCGAACATCATTTTTCACCAATTTCGTTCTGGTCCAAAACCTCACGATCAGGCATATCATCATTGGGTCAGATCTGTCGAGCACGGGATGAAAAATTGTGTGAAAACCATTCCGTAAAACGCCCATTTGGCGGCGCTTTCGCGGAAACAGTAGCCAGTGGAACGGATTCGCTCGTGAAAGGACTCCCGGAGTGTGAGACAGAGCAGCGATCCATTTTTTACCAGCCTTGGTCCACACGATCGTTCGCACTGACCATAAAGTATATTAATGATATTTTTGTTCCCAACCATACCAAAGTCCAACTGGTGTTTTTTCTATCCGTTTTGTCAGGACCTTATGGAACGCCATTCGGGTCAGTTTGGGTGGGTTTCTTTTTTCGCTCTTATAATTTAATTTACAAAAAACTGCAGCCCATAGCCGCGTCGTTGAATAACCTTTCCCAATGATGCACGCAACTGGCGTCTGGTGGCGGTAGTAGTGCATTCCGAGAATTCAATCGTACCCTCAGATGCATCCCTTCTTCTCGAGTGATATTCTGCCGACATACCTGAGCCAGCCTTAGCTCTTAGGGACAAAAGGATGCGGATATATTGGCTTCCGCCTCCTGCTGACTGGCCCCGAAATGCCCATTGCAGCAGCGCTTGCTAATGATCCAGGCTCAGTTAATTAATCGAGATCGAGGCACCGTTCCGAACTTTCATCACCATTGCATTTTCCTAACCAAAAACCGTGTCGGAACCGATGCTCAACACCTCAGCACAGCACGGTTCGGCTTCCTTTGAACACCTTCCGAAACCTGCCAATCAAGCTTGCGTGGCTTACTGGCGGATCTGTGTTTTTTTCAGGCCGAATTTCTGCACCAAAAATAAAAGGAGTTTAAGCATTAATCTCTCAACCCCGTAGAGATGAAACTCCTTCAAGCCTAGTAATGAGTGCGGTCACAATGGAATCGCAACGTAAAAAACCATGCGCAACAACAACAACACAGCGGAAGCAAGTTCCCATGCGCTGGCGTATTAAACCTTTCGAGTTGAACTCGCAGGTACACTGGACATAGGATCCTTTGGTCCGACCATAGGATGATGCTTTTGCGCTTCTCACAAACCTCTCCCACAAACAAAACCGACCAGTCAAGCGTGCCATAGATGACCATGGGAACCGAATCGGCCAGAATGGACGCAATAGTGTCTTACCGAATGCCAACCGAAACTATCCCAAAAAGGAGTCAAGCTAAACAGTTGTTGGCCTGGCCAAGTGTTTTCCGGCCCGACCGAATCGGGTGTTTATTATTACTGCCAGCATTTTTCACAGCGTCTGCGGCGAGAAAAGGGAGAACAGACAACCGGGTGAAATGCTTCCGTTGAAATTTGAAGCTGGAAAAAGGATGGCTTTTAAGAGGATGCGGATCGCGAACGAGCGCGCTTGTCCAAACATCTCCCACTGCTCTCTCGCCTGACAGGATCGCCTATGCATACCGGATCGATATTGGACTTTCCGACGCACTTGCTGTTTTGTTTTTTCATCCCATCATCCCGAAGGCAGCAAGCAAAACACCATGAGACATCGAGATCGAGTGGTGCTTCAGATTTAACGAGTTTAGCAAACTGTCAACCTCCCGGTCCCGGTCATTCCCGGTGCAGTAATGTGAGATCAGTGCGAACGGCCCAAAAGAATATATGTGAGCAGGATAATCGTTTCCGGTGCAATCGATTCAGTGGCACATTGCAGCATCCTTCCGCAATCGAGCGGAATGTTTTGAATGGTGAAAGAAGCAACAGTTTGACAGCAAGAAGTACTTGCTTAAAACACTTTCGTGGGCAGCCGCGGATTGGATTACTGTAAACAGTCGTATTTTTGGGACGGATTGATTGAGTGTGATACTTCATATTATATAGAAGCAGAGCTAAGATTAGATGGAAAAGTACATCTTCATTTTATTTTGTCATAAGCAGATGAAGATCACAAAACAAGCGACCGATTTCGCTGAAGACACTGCCTGCTATAACAAAACTGGTATTCGATGTAGTGTGAGTATGAGGAAGCTAAATCATCTTCGTGCCAATACAGCGATATTAAGGATAAGTCTTCGGCAATACCTTCTGTTGCGATGCAAGAGCGCTTGTGTTTATCTTTTATTACGCTATAAAGCTTAATCTAATATATTTATTACGCTCCATTATAAACTGATTCCGAGCTTTAATTTATACATTTATTCTATCTTATCATTTCGCGCACACACACCAAAGTATTAGGACTTTGTATGATAAAAAAGTTTAGTAGGTTTTCAAATAAATATTCAATGGATATTTGTCACGGTATCTCGAAATAAGAGTGGTTAGCAGGATGAGACATTTACAATAATCTTACACATGGAGCTCATGATCCACGAATCCCTAACTTTAATACATGTTAGGACAAGAATTCCATATTTTCCAAGATACTTTATAATTGAAATAATATTCCAAGATCAATCGTCGTTCATATGAGTACGGAATATTATTATTCTACAGCAAAAATGCATCTAAAACAAGGCTCAAATGCATTACACTATACTGCAATCTACAGTAGGTTCAATATGACAATATCTCATACACACTAAACAAACATGTCCTTCGGTGCTGCTCTACGACCAATTCCAGGAGAAACTGCTTATCTTCACCAATGTGTTCCAGTTACACAGCAGGCCACCGCCACTGCATGTGCATCAAAGGGCACACCTTTCTTCCGAAAGCAGATACCCAACCCGATGCCACAGTTTGATCCCTTCATTTCACTACGCATCTTATGCATGCATTCCTACGGTAACTCCTGCCTGATTGCAAACTGCACGGCAAATCTTTGCCAAAAAAAGGGGCTTTTGTTTCTATCGGCACACGGGATCACCCAGGGTAGGTAAGGTTCGGTAAGGTTATGCACGCCGCCCTATCGTCAAATGACATCCGATGACGGGTGCATGTCGACCGAGGTTTGCGCATCTGCGGACAATTTCGTCTCGGCTGGTTTTGGCAGGAACGGTTTCAACTTTCTTGCCTTTGACCAAAAACGGCAATCAAGCAAGAAACACCCGTACCGTTACCTGTTCCGGCCAGCCCTGGAATCCGGTCGGCTTCCGTCTCTTTCTTGAGCGTGCTGCTCTTCCCGTTGGTGCGTGTGTAGTTGGCCGTAAATTGAAAACTTCAATTACTCCTTCACCGCCAACGCCGTGCACCGTAAGAAGGAAAAGCGATTCCAATCAGCATCTCTTTCAGAAACGCATGAACAAAAGCATGCGTTGTTGGTAAGATGGCAAAGGTGTTCCCGGGAGGTATACTCGTTTGAATACCAAAGCCCCGTACGCAGGGACGCGCCGACTCAGAATAGGTTTTGGCAAGACGATTAAGTTCGCACCCGGCGGAAAGTCTTCCTTTCAGAGCTGTTGTTTCTTGTTTTGTTGAAGAATATGTCGAGACGTTTGGCACGCTCGTGGTACTCCGAAGGATTTTTTTTTTGGAAGCAATTAAGCGTCTTGCACATTTGCCTGATGCACACCACCGAGATGATCGGGAAGGAAAGGACCTGAGCCAGCACAGGAAAGGTACACCTTCATTAAGCGTTCGTTTTGTGGCAACCGGCTGCATAGAATTGTTCTTTGAAAGGCTTGTCTTAAGAGGATTAGGCAAATGGTTAAGAGAAGCTCGGAAAAGGATGCAAACTACAAAGCTGACGGGCGATCTTCGTCGATCCTTTACGGAGCTTACGGAGTCATGTTTGCGAAAGAAATTACTTTCTTTACAGCTCTGCTCCTTGTCCGTCTTGCTGGTTCCTCAATATATTCGTAGATTCAGCAGTAATTTGTTTTACTCTGGAAATCTTCAGGCTCCAACAATTAAACACTCTCCAAAATCATCAAATGAGCAATGATCTTGACTGACTAGTAACTACCGAATCGATTCAGGAAAGCTCTTCAGGGTATTACAACCTCCTGTCCAGACAAAGATCACTTGAGCGAACGTCTTCATATAAAACATCCAAATGAGCAGCCGTATGAGCAACTTCGACCTCTGTTCAACCGCTCCGGATAGTTTCCAGGAACACAGCTTCCCTTCCAACTGCACTCTCCAAAAAGATCAAATCATCCCACGAACGTTGCAAAACAACTCGATTGCGCTTCGTTCGACCATTGCTGTATGGTGTAACACGAAGCAGCTCGATCCTAGTGTCCATTTTCGTCCCGGGGGTTGCGTCCTCTTCAAGCTTCATGAAATAGCATCCCACAAGTGGAATCTAACCCCGTCCTGTGCAACCTTTTGTTTTGCTGCACTCCTTTTGCATTGTCTCTTCCCGCATAGTCGTCGTCATCCTGCTTCACTAACACCAGGATACGAGAAATTCTCCTTTGTTCTGCTTTAGCGTTGTTTGATCGGTTTCACTTTTTTTGCTCCGTTTTCAAGTTTTTGCCAAAGGAAAAAGTGTATTTTCTTAAAAGGACCAAGATGTGTTTGTCTGTGTGCCATCGTCCCATTTAGTGTTGGTGATCCTCCTCTCTCTGCGCACCTTATTACAAACGGTCAACGGTTCGGGCGATCTTCTTTCGCCGCAGGTTTTGGGTTGCGTTTAAAGTCTATAATTTCCCGAAGGAAACGAGAACACAAACGCAAAACTAGTTGTCTCCTGAGTTCGCATCCTTTTTTTTTTTTTGCTTGTCTGTTTTCGTTGGCTAGCCTCTTCTGGGCGACGGAACTCTTTTGTCTGAGTCCAGAGGCCCGAATGATTTATATTTTGCCTGCAAACCAGTTCGCTTTACTCGTTGATTATCTTAGATGTGTGTGTACCCTCCGGGATGACCCCGTAAATGAAAGATCGTTTTTTCTGCAATTCCCCTTTGAAAGTTTCGCCTCGTACGCAGCCAGGTATATACGATCAGGCCACAGACAGGCACCAGCAAAAAGCGCATCCGATTATTAACATTGCATTGCGTCCACCCTTTTGTCCGATGTGGGTCGGAAAAATCATACCGAACGTTGCTGGCTAGTGTTTGCGTTTCCCATCGGATCCTAGTGCGTAAGCAGAATTGAAAAAGGGATGTGCAAACGACGGACGGGATAATCGATAATGACAGTGAACCAGTGCCAAGGAACGTTGTCGATCGATTGGCCATGGGAATTGAAGAGCTATTCTGGGGCCGGATGCCTTCAGGTATCGGAGCGAAAGAGTTATTAATCATCGTGGATGTCTTCGGTATACTTTTAGATGTAGAAGACGAAACAAACCCTCAATAAATGACACGGACTTTACGAAGATAGCATTTAAAATCCACATTTAGTTATACTATGTCTATGATCACTCACCATGATCTTTCTTAGATAATTATTCTGATTAGGAATTTCTGAACGATTTCGAATGGTGTAGTTATCTTTAAACTATTATTTTCGGTTAAAACCCACGATAGTCATCAAACATTAACCGATGCATCGACACCTTCAATGTTACCAGAAAGTCCAAATCTTCATTCTGCAATCTTCCCCGAAAAGAGTTAATGTAAAAGGCTTTAATATCAAAATAGAAACATTGATGTGCTTTAATTTTTCTATAGGTTCTTTGAGGCTTTACTGTTACTCTCATTTAGTGGTGCTTACTTTTTATACCTTTTTGATTGGACAACTCCTAGCACATTTTTGCTTCGTAGTGTTCAAATTTTGGCTCTCTGTGCCTTGTATACAAGAATCTCTGTGCAACTGTGATCGTCTAATTGGCAGGTAGAGACCCATATCGTATTATGTTTATTTCTAAATTAAAACTGTAAACCTTTCACACAATACTACATTTTGTGTTCTACCTACTATCTCTATAAATCAATCTAGATATGTTTTAGTTTCTCTAAGATCTTGTTTCCAGTAAATGTTTCATTTGATCTAGAAGAATTTAAAAAAATCCAGGTTTTATCAAAAACTATGCCGTATGGAGTTCATCTTCCCAATGTATTCGAAGGAACCAAAATTACATATTGGTTTGCAGTCATTACCTTTATGTATCATGCTATAAACAGCTAAAAAAGCCACAGATTCAAGGTCCATCGTCTATAGCAAAACATGTAGTAAATGTATTCATTTACTAGAATTAGATTCAAGAATTTATAAAACTAATGCGTTGCTATGAATCCTGATAGTAGAAGCTCCTGTAAAGCCTAAATGCTAGTTTTTACATTGGATTTCTCTCTTTCATACTGAAACGTTATTCATTGATCCATGGGGAACCATTTGCAACTGACGAATAGATCAGACACTTACTGACCATGGTCATCCATGCCATCCTTTCGCTCGTCCCATATGCTTTATGTGCCCTTCCCTTCCATGCATCGAGCCCTGATGTCGTTGCCGTCGCATGAAACTACCCCTTACCATCGTACATTACGTACGCAAACGATTCGAAGGGTTCGGTTGGTACTCTTACCCTTACTACTGGCGATTGCAAACACGCAACATGGCTGCTGCTGCAATTGTCTGTCCACTGGTGAACCCCTGGACAACGATGTCCAGTCAACACGAGACGCGAGCGAAAGCATAGCCATAACCCGCTTGAAACCGGCAGCACCGGTGGCGCTGACCAGTTTTCCCCCTTTTTTGCCGTCCCAAAGCACGTCGCTTCAAGTGAAAAGGGACCCTTGTTAAACATATGTTTCAACTCGATTCTGCGCGCGCTTTTTTTCAACCCCGTTTCGTTCTCTCGTTATCTCTACCGATTCGTTTCAATTATCCTTTGCCCGGTCGGTCAAAGCGTGGTCCAGTTCCAGAGTTTTGCTGGAAAGCAGGAGGAAAATGGACGAAACTAACAGAAACAAAACAAAAAATGCAGCCGTCATCAGAGGATTCGTTTTGCGCAAAAGGATGCGAGGAAAAATGAGGAATAAAAAGGGCACAACAAAGGGGGCAACAAAAAAAAAAAAGATCAGACACAAACATGCGCTAGCACAAAACCAGCAACTGGCCACCGGGTATCGCCTATATGTATCGCCGTTTTCGCCTTCTGACCGACCAAACTGACCACCCGAGGAAAAGGCGCTCGATCGTTTTCAGGCAACGGTTCGGTCGGTTCTTCGAAATTAGGATCGAAGCTAATTTATCGCTGCCAGCCAGCGACGTCGGGGGAAAGGGTCGCGCAGATCCGGACGTCCCGATAGTGCCGCAATCTCCGCCGAGATCGACGCGCCACGTTCCACCGACGCTCGACCTACCGACAACACCTTGCGTCTGACATGTGGTTCGTCCTGGCCGGCCTGATTACGTGCAAGCAGGCGACCGTGATGCGTTATTTTCTTAACGTATCTCGAATGGCTCGCTTGAACAAGGCACAGGTGAAGGCTCTGGAGTTGATAGAGATTGTAGGTTGGAATGCACTGGATTGGGTTTTGCTGTCAGGCGAGATAGGAAACTAGCAATTGGTATCAGTAAACGGGAAAAAAGAAAGCGGGTTTTGAACAGCTGGCGGCTCGTGTCCACGCGGACAAGTGTTAAGAATGATTTATAAATTAGTCAAATCTTAATAGGACACAATGAGCGGGTTTTTTGTGTTATCTTCTATTGGAGGAGCTTTAGTGTAAGACGTTGGGCTGTTGATGTCGATTCTTGTTTATCCATTTCCGAATGTGTTAATGTAAATAGGGATAATAAGAACTGGTTTGAAGCTGGGTTGTAAGTTTTTAAGATGAATCCTACAACTCTCTTAATTGAGAAACATTATCAGCTCAAGTCAGAGATGTGACACTTAAATCGTTACATTTATAAATCGTGCATCATGCGTTTCTGCTGCAATAAACCGTCCAATGTCCATTTGTAGCATATCCTCCAGTGTCTTTTCAGGCTTAGCTGGTCAACTGTTATGATCAACCTCATGTTCTGCGCAATTAATTGAAGGATTCGAACAAGGATGCTTTAACAACCCGTCTGGGGTTTAATACCAGTTCAGGGTTCAAGTCTGGGTTTAATACCAGTTCAGGGTTTGCCTTTCTCCTTCTTCTCAACACTTCGACCATTGTTTATGACTGTTTATAGATTTAATTCTCCATATTTTAAATTTATCCAAAACATCCTAAAGAAGAAGATGTGTCTAAATATGTTCATTTAAGTCATTAAAGATTTTTTGATAATAGTGTGCAAAGAGAATTCAATTTGAAGGTAGCAGCCTGAAGAAGCAGACGCTTCTTATCGTCAACATGATATATCCTAATAAACTTTGGTTGAACATTACGATCAACTTAACGCCAGGAAGGTCATCAACAGTGCAATATATTTATAGAACCAAGCCGCAGTTCAACGTATCCTCCTACTGCTTGGTATTTTAACACTTAAAGAGGATAACAACGAGAGCAAGTATGCGTTTAAAATGACCCAGACAGACTTTGCCTTCTTCTCATCACAGTCTTGTTGCACATTGGAAAACTTAACATCTTGCACAACGAACCACACACATAAAAAAGTGGCTCCATTCTCTTGCTGCTCTACCTCCGCTAACAGCACACACCAGCAATGACTTTGCTGCTTTTCTCAACACCCTCAGACCCATCTCGTGTTCGATATCCAATGCGATATAGTTGTACACAATTTTTCATATCCAATCGAAGTATCGAGAGGCCGTTCGTTTTTTCTTTAGGTTGGCAACAAAATCAAACACTAACCAGGGGTGCAGGGGTAAAAAACTACGTCCTGAAACCACCCCCACAGAAGCACCTCATCATCATCATCACCATCGACAGTGTCGTTCGGTTGCGATTGATGGAATCATCTTCAATCACATATATTTTCTTCTGGGGCACTTGAAACGGACCACCTCCTTGGTTTTTTTTTTTCTTCTCTTCAGACACACACACGCACATACACTAAACTCAACCGCCAGGCCGAGAAAATCGATCCGGCACGGTGCGTAATGGTGACAATTTCTTTGAAAGATCCATTCCGCCTGATCCATTCGTGAAGGACATTCAGTGCCCCTGCAAAAGTTTGCTGAGGCAAAACCGGTACAGATGGGTGTCCGGAGAACTTGCAGAAAACATACACACTGACATAAAAAAGAGACACCCGAAACATCAACAACATTGGCATTGGATCGAAAGTGAAAATGGTGGTTGCGGGCAGGCAAAAGCAAAAGGAAAACGATTGTCATCAGAGTTCGTGCATTTGGTGCACGGAGTCCCCCGGGCAGGACGGTGACGGTGAAAAAGCGACAGTCAAACAGCGGTCCCGTAGATGATTTATTGCTTATGCTGCGCAGCATGTGCCCAAACCGGCCGCAAACCGTTGCCACGGGTGTGAGTGGTGCGTGTGGGTGGTCAGACTGCAAATCGATCATTTTGCACTGTTGTTAGGTTGGATGGGTTTTTTTTTTTCAAAAACCACACTCTCCCTCAAGTGCTCAAGTCTAATTTGTTTGTCACCAAATTGAGCCATTTCGTTTCGTACGTCGGGGGTGTCGGTAGTTGGCTGAGCAGGCCATCATTAGTAAAGGGAAAAAAGGGGGTAACGAATGATCTTTGGCTTTCATTCAACTAACGGGAGAAAGTCCTCAAAAGCTCAATGAATGCAGCACGCTCGATTTGGTACGCTGCTCGAGATCATTCAAGAGATCATTTGAGAAGCGCTCTTCAGGTGATGCTGGAGGACTTGCTGAATGGACGTCCTCAAGATATTTGGACACGGTCGAACGGTGGTGGCGTTGCCAATTGGCAAACTTCAGCCCGACTGATTAAGCCGTCTTCGATCATTCAAAGCACACGCAGCGATAGAAACGGCAAGTGAATGCATTCATTCAGAGATTGTACGCAGCAGCAGCACCCGGATCACCCAGCAAGCCGAATACCTACCACCGTCATCGTCTGGGGCTGATAAGCACTGCAGTACCGAAAAGCGTTGGCTTTATCGGTGCGTGCGTTGT
This sequence comes from Anopheles gambiae, assembly GCF_943734735.2. Lineage (NCBI taxonomy): Eukaryota > Metazoa > Arthropoda > Insecta > Diptera > Culicidae > Anopheles > Anopheles gambiae. The sequence goes on from NC_064602.1 coordinate 88,306,962, forward strand.
TTGCCCTGCAACCAGCTACTAGCCAGATCGGATCGTTGAGTGAGCCGCTGTTTGTCGGCAAATGTAAACGTGGCACAATGATAATCATGCCCCGATCGACGCTACACCACCAGAGGTCGTCCCCGGTCGCATGACATTACTGACCAACTTAACTTTTGCCCCCAAACCTGCGGACGAACACGGAAAGCCCTTGCTGGCTTATCAGAGCGACAGGCCGATACGGTTGATGGTACCACATTATTGAACAGTTATTGGCAGATTGTTTTCCCGCTTTGGGATTGCCTTAATCGGTACGATTGGTGGTGGCGCCCTTTCGGGTGATGGTGATTGGTGGCCCTATCGTGAAGCGGAGGTGAATTGGCCCCTATAAAAAGGGGAGGGCTATCAGTGGCGCTAGTGGAGTGTTACAAATGGCGAAAGGCCTTTCATTCATGCCTCTAATTACTCCGTTTGTGGATGACATAACAGTGCAATATAGGAGCTTACTCAATATCAACATTTTACGTCCCTTTTAAAGACTAAAAACATTCCTTACCATTCCAACATTCCAACAAAATCTTATAGATTCTTCTTACAAATCATATCATGCATGTCCAAGTTTTTCTTTTTCTTGGTTAATTATTACAGTCACTTTTGCTTCTTTACAACATGTTCTAAAACTCACGTCTCTTGACATTGCTTTTTTAGGATTTCTCAAAAGCTTTGATACTTTTCGGACACTTTCTGGGCTCTTTGTGGATCTTAATGTCACGTTAAATCTAAGAATATAGAACTGCATTAAATGAAATGTTAAGAAAAGCATCAAGAAAGAGTAAAAATGTGTTTTAGGTTGTCTGGGAAGTTTAAAATCTTTCACAGCAATATGCAAATATATTGGTGGAACATAATGAGCTTTAAATGTGAATAATTTGAATTATCAGAAAAAATCCCTTAATGTCTACGTTCTCCACAACTTACTCATACCGAAACTCTACACATTGCATAGACAAGAGAACCATTTTCCTCTAATTGTCATAATCATTCAGAGCTAAAATAAACATCCTGTTAGGACTTCCAATTTGCAGGCGCATGTTGCAACACGTACCAGGCGGATGCCTTCATACCAGCTCGTGATCGCAAGCATGATTTCGGTTCGTGAACAACATCCTCCTCGCTTACAATCGCATCTACTTGTCTTCTAGTCGGTCTTAATCAGTTCAGACCATTCTCTTCAAAGAGGTCTGCCATACTGGGAAAAGTGCACCGGAATTTGGCTATCGACCAGACGTCAAAAACTCGTCAACAGCTCGCATGGCCGGTAGACGCACAAAAAACAGTTCCCATTTCCAAATTGACCGCATCACCATCGGTAAAAGGCGAAAGTGCATTGCCCGACCTCGCTGATAATCGTACCAGAGAAGTAGCGTATATGCGTCCTGCACCATCGAAATCGGTTCTTGGTTAAAGTTGCAATCGGTAAGCAAACATAAATTCGCCACATTCGGGTTGCAAAATCTTCACCCTCCAATCTTTCACAGCGGACGAGTTGCGCCCCCTTTTAGGCGGACGCCTGGGCGCGAGAGCGCGCGCGCACGCTCTGGCCTGTGTAAAAATTCATCGCAGTTCCCGTGCAGACCCGAGCCAGACGATAAGACGTGTACGGGATGCAGCAATGCATTGACCCTATTTTTTGGTGAGCGCTAATTTTGTCTAAATCAGCAAGCGATAAGCGATGGTGGGCTTTTGACCTGTTTGCCCGATCTGCAACGGGGGTTTGGACAGCGAACGGAGACCTCTTTCGCTGATTGCGATCGTGCGAGTTGTTTTGCTTGTGCGCCGAAAATAAGCAAAGCGCCGACCAGTTGCACCAGAAGTGGATGAGCGACCCGGGCCCGGGTGGTTTTGAGAAGGTGGTGGTATGGGGAAAAGGCAGAGAAAAACGAAAAGAAATGATTCTGCAAGGCTAGCTAATCGGATGATCGTTAAAGTGTTAGTAACCATGGGATCTATTGCATCATTGAATTTGGTTTTTGGCTGGTAATTAAAAGTAAGGTCAAGTGGGCGAAAATCAGACCTCTTCAGACTGGTTCCTATCAGCTTCGGTTGCTTCTATTGGAGGCTCTTTTTTGTTTTTGTTAGACCGATTAGACGAAATAATGAACTTGAGCAAAGTCACAACCCTTTTGCATGCTTTTCAAGTATAAACAAACCTTCAGAGATTAATCTGTGCCAGATGTGTTTTCAGGCATAACTGCGTGTTTTTTTTTATTGAAGCAGTCTGAATTACAAATTTAATAGAGTAGGTTAAGAAACAAACATTTAACAAAGTAAATGAATGTTCTACATATTGTCTAATTATGCTCCTAACAAGAATGTCGACTACATCATTCCAAGGTTTTCCGTGAATTAATACGACAACAGAATTATTAGTAAGACAACTCCGTGACTAGCTTTAATGAGCCTGTCAGTCGATTTTCTAGACTTACAATGATATTCTATTCTATTGTCGATTTAGTTCAACTCGAAAAATTGAGTTGCAAAGTAAGTTTTTTCATAAAAAAAACTCATCAACAAGAATTGTCATGCAAATAAAACGCCAGATAAAGTGGATCTTGAAACATCATTATTTTATTGACTTCAGGACAACATACAGCACCATAGATTCAACCGAGATATTAAGGTATTTGTTTATGAAAAAGATCCCGGAGAATGGTCTTAGTATTAATCCAATAGTAGGTAAGATAGTATGTACCGATTATAACCTAAGTTTAAAGCGATTTGTAAAAGATTGCAAAAGACTGCATGAATCAAGCAAGTTTAAAAAAACTTTATTAAATGCCCTACTCGTCAAGCTAAGTGGATTATTCTAGCCGTAGTTAGTTCGTCGTCGAGTCACAGTGAGCAATACAAGGAAGTGGTGAGCGCATATAAGTTCAAGTGGTCGAGTAGGGATAGGTAGTCGATGTTGTTCTTGAGTAGTGCAACCACGAATTGTTGTTGAAGGAGACTGACTGGAGACCGAGAAGTAACAACCTCGAACTATAAGTCAGAAAATTGGCTATCTGGTGACTCTAGTCTCTCAGCCTGTCAAAGGGTTGCTGGCTTCCATACCACCAACGCATATTCTATTACGAGACGAACAATACTTCAAAAAGGCGACTTCATACGGAACAGAAACCCCAGCAGTCGATTACGCAATGGGGAATGATATGAAAGATAATACAGCAGTACGGCATTCCTACCAAGCTAATCCCGCGGTTAAGAATCAAAACATTGAGTGCATCGTAAGAGTTAAACAAAAATCATTGACAATCAGTCAAAACCATTTAAATTTCGCTGAGATTTATTACTACACTTTCTACCTTATTCTGCAATGTCTCACACAGATTATTAGTTGAAGTCCACGAGTTTGAGGCTCACAACACGTCTGAAGTTCAGTGCCTTTCAGGAATACAAATAATTTTAAAAAGTCTGTTCATTGATAATGATAACTCTCCAACTCAACATTAAAAGTCCAATGAGCAGCGCTTTGGATCTTCAATTTCAACGTTCTAAACGAAAAACCATTTCCAATACTTCAATATGTTAAGCATACAACATATTAGCAAATCTACTCAAACATCCGGGTTCTCCCTTCCAAATTATTTGATATCCCAACACGGACGCTTTCCCAACATTCCATAAATCGATTAAAAATCGATAGCTCTTCCTCGACCATAGTCCTCAAACTAGCCCACAATGATAGCAATTTGATGTAGCCATTCGATAGACTGCGTGTGGTGTTCAATCCCTTACCCGTCATCTCCGAACCCGTTAGATCCATATTGTTTTCGGACCCCTTCGCCCAAAAACACTGCACACTGCAGCAGAAACATACAAATAAAAAAAAACAAGATAAAATAAAACGCTACCCACCACTTTCGGTTGGCGTACGCCAAATTTTCGAGGTGTTACGCGAAACCCTTCACTCAGAGGAACCCCGGACGTTTATCTCAAAAGGGGTCCCTGAGATAGAAACACACACACACAATAGGCCGGCACCGTTATGTGAAACATTCTCGATAGCGGAGAGGTGATTTGTCGTTAATCCGTGGTCCTGCCATTGTTTACGGCCGTATGTGTGTCTTTGTGCGTGTGTGTGCGCGTATTGCTATCGAAGGGATTGAGTTAACAACACCGGAAACCGGTAAATAAGCAAACCCTTCATTCGCCCGTTCCCGAACGTGTCCGGTGTTGTGTCAATTTTTCCTCAACGCAATCATTCGTCGATTGGCCGTTATGTATTTGCTGTTAATTCTGTTTTTGAACATTTTGCCACTTTTTTGTTCGAGTGCAAAAACAAGAAGAAAAAAACACGCACAAGGGGAAGAGTTAAGGGTAAGGGTTGGTGCGAATCGTCCCCCTTTCTTTTCAGCAAGGGTGATGTTCGCTCAAGGGGTTGTCAATACTTTCCCTCGATTATATGTTGTTCCCTATTTTTGTCATTCTTTCCATGTGCGGTGCTGTGTGGTGTTTGGATGGTGAATCTTTATTTTAGAAAAAAACGAGGGAAATTTTGGTGATTTTTCCCAAAAAATGAGATTTTTTTCTACAATACCCGTAGGGATAATTAGTTCAGGGCACGCGCCACATCCGCAACTGTCCAGCTGGTACACTGCGAAGCGAAAAGAGTGAAGGAAAAAGGGGAAAATTGAAAACAGCATTTTCGAACCCAATCCGTTCGATTAAACATTTCGCATCTTGGTGCGTTCACGCAGGCACGCGCGCGCGAGCGCACACACACGATCAGATCCGGTTGTGATCCGGTTTAGGTTTTAGGGTGATTTTATGTTCTTTTTACAATTTTTTAGAATATTTTTTTTAACGTTAGTGTGGACAAACGGCAGCGTGGGTCGAAAGTGTGGAGAATTGATGAAAAATTGACACCAACGAGTAACGACGTGGCGCAAATAAAAGTGAATAGTAGAGGGGGGAGGGAAAAAATTAGAGCATTGTAAAATCCATTTGTTTGTAACGGTTTTTCTTTGAAAGAACAAATTTACAGTATCGGCTCAAACCAATCGATGTGTCGATTGATTTCAAAGGAGTTTTTTCCCTCCTGTTTGTTCGTTTGTTCATAACTGTTTTATTGTTTTAAATTTTATTGTATTTGCTGTATTTTAAGGTTTATTCCGACAAATTATGTTAAATGATCAATTATTATTTAGCATCACCAAGAAATAACTAATCTGTTCTTTGCTATATTGTTTATTTCACAACAAATTAATTCACTTATTTATCATTGCATACATTCGCAACCTTGCATAATCCTTGCATCACGACAAAATAAACATATTCATACAATCGTGTCAGTTTTAATTATTCATAACACACATAACAAAGTCCAGATGTTTCCCATTAGCATCTAAACTTTCCTCCCATGTTTGCAAACATCAACCTTCGCTCTAATGCAATTTTAAGTGTCATCCTGCGTTAAGTACGGGTCAAATCGATCAGAATTCTTCACATATCTTTTTACTTTTTTTACCTCTCTTCAACTGCCCGAGCAGCTGGTCAGCAAGATAAGAGGCAACCGAATGTTTTTGGTCCGGGGCACGGGGAAAGAAACATCGTTAGGATTGTTTTTTTGGAACGTGCTAGCACGAAAGATGCACAACAAAAAATCAGTAAAATTTAGCCATTTTTTACACCACACTGCCTGCCAACAAGCAGGCAACGATCCAGACCCAGGCGCGGAACACAACAGAAGGAATTAAAACATCACGCACCTTTGTTCCGGTAGGTCAATCGCTCGAAAATGGACAGACATTGGCGATGCATCATGCTTCTCGGTACATGCTTCCGGACCGTAGCGTCGCTGAATCGATGGTGCGCAAGGAACGACGCAACCGAAACCCACAGATCTTAAACAGATTGAACCACTCGTCGATGCAAGATGTCCGAGCGGATCGAGACCTCGGAGGGTAAAAAGTGGAATGGAAAAAAGGGAAACACCATTTCTCGAGCCTCCGTTCCGTGCGTCCAGCTGGCCGTACCGGACAAGATCCTTTCGCCTCGTTTCGATTGAAAGAAACTGCACTGCACCCCAAAGCCAAAGCCAGTGGACAATGATCGGGATTAACCGTTCGATCCCTCGGACCGGGCAGGGAAATCTGTTTTGCCCCCTTCAACCAGCGCAGCACCCCGATTCCGGTTTTCGGTCGCTCTCCTAGTGCATGATGTGTAGTGCGTGTGTGTGTGCCTGTTTTGGCGCGCACTTTTAATACCGTTGTTAACAAGCACTCAAGCAGCGAGCGTCTTCTGCATACCGCAACAACTCCCTAGCGATGCCAAAACCACTCGGTCCCCGGAATCATAACGACCGATTTTCAACTTTTTGCAGCAACAATTTTCATACGCAAAAATCGGCAAAAACCCCCTGACCGTGTTCTCACGCGCGCTTGTCAACGGTTTTGATTAGGGGCAGCAGCTACCGAAACGTGTGTACGACACGGTCGATTTTAATTACGCACCGGTGGGTTGGGCCCTTGCTTTGGGGTCCGAGGCTTTGCAACAAATCCCGCACTTCAAATGGCAGCAAACCGGAAGTTGGCGGCATGTTGATTGCACTGTAAAATGAGACGATTTTTGCGGTGACCAGTGAAAGTTGCCGCGTTCGTTGATGACGTGTGAACGCATCAGTGTAATCATCGCCTGGGAAGTGGGAAAAAATCCACACTAGCGACGAGTGGTAACGGTTGCGGCAACGAAAGGGCCCCTACTAAAAGGGGCAGAGGAAGAACATGTCCAGAAAATGAGTTGAATTGTGCTGGAATTCAACAAACTGTCCATCATCGATGTATTAAAGGCGTGAGAAGTGGCGATATCGTTCTAATTAGCAATGAATGTGATGAGACCTTTTTTTTGGCGGTTACAGTAGTTTTTTGGTTTCCTTGATATGAGAAAAATCTTCTTTTTATGACAGTTCTAGAAAAGTCCCAACATTCAATTTAAAGCAGCAATATTTAACGATCCAGTACTTGGTTGATACTGGAAGTTGGAACAATTTAAATCCCTATTTTTCTGCTAATAAGTCTTGAGTAATCGGATTAACGATGTACAACACACAATAATCTAGTATACTTTGTGGTAATTTTCAGTTATAAAAGTGAACTGAATGTAAATCTTTACAGGGTTTTCGAGCATTATATAGACATGTTCAGCGAGTTGTAGATTCGTTCAGGCATATAATAGACTCTTTCAGCGAGATATAGAATTGTTCGGATGTAGGTGTAGACATGTTCAGCGATTCTGTAGAGCTGTCATTTGTTTTGTTTACACACTGTGCCGCAGGGTTCAATTTTTCATTCTTAAAAGTCCTAAAAGTAGCTAATAATCATTCTCCAAGCTGTTTAATACATAAATTAGTTGAAAAAAGCATATTTTTTCGAAAACCGTTTGTTTACCTTCTGATGAGAATGATCCAACTTGCAGTCCAAGGGGTACGAAAGTGACAGCTCTACAGTATAACCGAACATGTCTACACCTACATCCGAACAATTCTATATCTCGCTGAAAGAGTCTATTATATGCCTGAACGAATCTACAACTCGCTGAACATGTCTATATAATCCTCGAAAACCCTGTAAGGCAAAATGCAATATCAAACCATAAATTCCATGTATATTCAAACAGTGCTGAGAGATAGTCCCTAAGTCTAGCCCAAATGTACGCTAAACAATCATTAATGATTAAAGGAATAAACGAGAATACAGAAACAATGTAACAGATTTAATTAAATTTATGATGAAATTCATTTTAAATCAATTTCATTACAATTTATGATATTCTTTCATCACAAAATGAAAAATCTTGAAATATTGCACCTTCTTCTTTGGTATTACCAACCACCAAATGATCTTCTTCTTCTTCTTTTGGCTCAACAACCGTTGTCGCTCAAGGCCTGCCTGTACCACTTGTGGGTTTGAATTTCTCCCCATAGAAATCACAGGATAGTCTGTCCATTTACATGGCATGTTGTTAAGTCGTACGAGTGGACGACAGTACCACGAGACCGGACTTACCACCAAAGGATAGTTAGTTGTAAGAGATAGGAATAGAAAAGAACATTAACCAGTGTTTCAATAATAGAGATACAAATGATAATATCAAAAGACCTTGTAGCATCAAAATGGCCTACAAGCACACCAAAGTAACAGACAGGAGGTCATCCTGGTTAGCTGTAATCAAAACAGTTTTGGTATTCCGTTAAGCTTTACTCTTTTAATGCATACATTTATCTTGAGCACTATTAAAGACATTTTTACTAGAAACATGTCCCATCATATAATATATGATTTCGCCTAAGCATCACAACCCTCACAACCTAACAGATCATCCAACTCAAACCATAACGTGCGAATGACGGGTTTGAAATTAATACACATCCGTTCTGAGAACGAACCAACTTCCCATCCCATCCTTTTGCCACTAAAAAAGGCTTTCCCGTTTCACTGGTAGTCAAGAATTTCCTACCAGTCAGTAGTTCCATCTCCATCCCATACCCGGACGATTAAACTTTTCCCGCTCTTCACAAACCCACCCCCACAACTCCGTGACTGACGATGAATGATGCTCCCCACCCTAAACGAAGGACAAACGAGTTCCATTTCCGGTTACAGTTTACCTCCTCCCAATGCTGTTCCGACGACCGACCACTGGCCAGGTTCGTGGAAAAGCGGTAAAGCCTCTTCACAGGGCGGACACACACAAAAATCTTATTTCGCTCCCAACAGTCACTTTCTTTTCAGGCAGTAAGTGTAGCAACCTTTTTTCCTTTCCACCACTTTTTTTGCTGCTGTTGTTGAGCCAGTTAAACGAAAATATCGAAATCAATTGAGCAAAATGTCAACAACACTTTCTTCCGAGCGAAGAAACAGAGTCGAGTCGAGGAAGGAAGAAAACCCCTTGACCTCGACGACTCGCATTGCTCATCAAACCTGGCTGAAGCAAAACCTGTCCCCACGGCTGTGTACCGTGCTGCTGTACCACACGGTCATATTTTCGGTGACATTTGAAATAATATTATCATTCACTTCCTATCGAGAGCAGGAAGAAGGAGTTTGGGATTAAGGAAGGCCTAACAAAAAAAGAAGGTTGATTTTTAAGTTTTTGCCAGCTTTTGATGGATAGTAGCGAGTGGTAGCAAACCAGAAGGAAGCTAAAACGGAAAGATGTCGATGTCAGTTTGGTGTAGGAAGTCCCTTCGGGGATGGCCTACGCTTTGTGCAAATGTGGAAAGCCTTTCTTCCTTTCTCGTCCTTTTGTTGCGCCTGTGTTTAGGTCAGCAGATATTGTCGTGAGCTCGATTGTCGTTAGCTAAATTCCGGTCAGCTCGCATCCAATTCTCCTCCTTCGGGACACAAAAGAAAGGAAAGGAAACGTAAAACCAGGGAAGACATTAGTGGAAGTTATCCGGTTGGGCTGGACAAAAGGGCGATTTTTAGGAAGTTGAAGGTGTTGTGCAAAAAAAAAAGGTGGAAAAAAGCATAACTTGAAATCAATCAACAATCAACCTCTAAACTCAAAGTGTTCGCTCAAGAAGATTTTTTTCTGGGGCGGTTAAAACCTTCCGGTTGCCTTAATCCACTTACACAATGCCGTTTTCCTACTCCAGTCCACATTACTTCCTGCGAGTAGATGCTTTTGTGAAAGTTCTTTCTTTCAGATTGCACCCGGAAAGGCGACCTGCCGACCGACCTGGGCACTGCTGGATGTAATAATTGGTAAACGAGTTTCCCGTGAAGGTGCATGTCCGCGCGTCTTACAAATCTGTCACCTTTACAAACCCCCCGAAACGAACTCATCTCCGTCTCCCGGTGGTGGCCGCTTACGCTTGACGATTGGTGGTGGAAGTAATCTAAGTTGGCACCGGGCGCACATGGGCTGCCGTTGTCAGCTCGTTGCTATGCGTGCGCTATTTCCTTTCAGGGCGTTTGACACTTGTTTAGCATCGAGTTTTGGACTGAAAGGACATCCAACACGGTTGAGGTGTTGGGGATGGGAGAGAGTGGCTGCTGTCAACTGCACAAGTACACAAACACATACGCGCGCTCGCAGTATGATAAGACGTTGTTGAATGGTATTGTACTGCTCGGGTACGCCCGGGAACCACTGAATCATCGCTCAAGCATTCAAGCATTCAGCATTTTATCTGCTCGGCTACGGGGATGTGGACCGAGGACCACTGGACGATGTTTATGTTAACGCCCGCGAAGCGGACGCACTTCTATAAATGGTAAGTATTTGTAATCTCTTCCGAAGTGTTGTATCTAAAGAAAGATCATGCCGGCAGAGCAACGCAATGGGAAAGCGTCACGAGTGAGGAAGGAACCATAACGATTATTCCAGCACACTTGACGCGTTTTGGGCAAGGGATGTTGTTGGTTCTTTGGCAAAAATAGTACCACCCCGTCCCAGAGCACGGCCAAAGGTTCGTCGCTAACGTGCTCAGAATTGTATTCTAGGCATTTCTAACATCTTCCAAACCATGTTTATATTTAAACACGCCACGATTGCAATCACCCTTTCTTCGGATTGTCATCTTCGAGCCATCCTCACCGGCAGCAGCAGCAGCAGTACCCTACAAACTCATCGATTCCACACCAAACCATACCAAACCATGTTGATAAGCCGCCGAGAATCCACCAAAAGCGGGACGCCCTTTGCCCCTACTGTGGCCGTTTCCAGCAGTTTGGGACAAGACTGCAAATATCACCCACTAAAGAAGCCAGCCCTCGGCGCGAGGAGCCGCAACAAGAGCACAGCAGCAACCGGGGAAACTCCACACTATCAACCGGTTCCAAGTGTCGTGTGCTCAAGTTCACTGCCGCTTATCAGTGGCACCGAGCGACCGTGCGGTGGAAGTGCATCGCCAGCAGACGGGTGGTTGGAAGCGCAAAAATCCCTCCACTCCAAATGTTGGGCGGTTTCAGCACCACCGGCCAAGGGAACGAAGACACATTATCATTGCGCCGTTACTTATTTGGCTGTGTGAGAATGTTTGTTTCTTTGGCAAGTGCCGCCGCGCTGATGGTTATGTAAATGCAGCACACGCACAGCATGCAACCTCACTCTATCGGACATTTAGGGTGGGGTAGAAGTGATTGTGGGAATGGGTAGGAAAAGGGAGTTTTAAGTGCAGAGTTACCAAAAACATGAAAGACGCTGCTGTATGTGCATGAGGCACCTGTCTAGATGATTAAGGGTAATTTAGATTCTAATGTGTTCGGAAGGAAATCAGAACTTCCCAGGGCTGGCATTGACTGACATTGACCTGGCATTTCGAGGAAGTTCAACCAACTCCACGAAAGGTATTTTGGAAGTTCTACGAAATAGAATCATTCAACATACCGACACAAATAACATGATAAAATCCAACCTAGTGTAGTTCCATGACAACTACTTACATATTTCTAAAAAGACTATGTGTAATAATTTAAGATTGTTCATTTAACAACTGAATATTATGATGGATCATGTATTATATCAAACAAATTGTTTATTTTTTTACATATTCTGCAAAACCTGGTATTATGGTTATGAACACATCCCACTCACTCAACCCGCTGTGCATATGACAACCTGTCATCTATTAGTTTCCCAACAGCCTACACACACATACACACACAGACTTTGGATTACGTTTTTACACAACATTTTACCTCTGCCAGTACCGCCAACGACGAACAACCATCTGCTGCTGCTGCTGCTGCTGCTGCTCAGGCTCGTGTTCATCAGCACACCGTACCATCGACGGGGCTTCATTATTAGCTGTTGAATCGTTTCCGCATCGGGACCGCTGCTGCGTGCCATTTGCAACCGTTCCGGAGTACCGTTTTGGAACAAAGTTGTCGTTTTCAAAAATGCATTTTTTCACATCTTTTTGTGTCTCGTTTGTGCTACGTAATCGCAAACGGGGAACCATCGGGGAGAAGGGGAAATGCACCCGTAACGGCAGCAGGAAGGTAAGCAAGATGTAAAGAGGGACCTAGACGCACACACACACAAACACAAGCACGCACACAAGGAAGAAACAATTGCTAGATGTGTGGTGAGCAAAACGGTACAGGAAGGGAAAACCCGACACAAAGGGCAACAAAGAAACTTGTTCGTCAAAAATGGTGTGGGGCATGGACTTTATGGGGCGAGTAACATTGGTTACTCAGGAGGATTTATCGGTAACTATGAATATGCAATATAGATGTAAATATAAGAAATAAAAGCTAATCAAACATCAACAACACAAAACTATCATGAAAATGTATAAAAATATATAAAAAGCAGCAGGAATTGAAGAGTTTCAGTATGTCTCAACAACTGAAATGACAATAATGAAAACATTCCCCACAATATTATTAAACGAGTATACAAAATATTTGAATAAATCAAAAAGAAAACAAATTCAAAAAACATTAAATTGTAAGTAAAACTTAAAAACCAAAACAAAAAATTATGAATTTCTAAAGTATAAGTGGGAATATAAGCTGATATGTGAGTAGCACATTAAACAAAGAATTGCAAACAAACCCAACAAACAAAAAGCTAATGAGCCGAGAAAACAAATAAAGAAGGTAAGCTACAAAGTTGAACATTAATGAACAAATAAAAGAGGTATAAAACTCGTTACAATGTTCAAGCAGTCAAATATACATAAAATAAACAATAAAGAAACTTAAAGTATAAAAACATAAGTAAGATATTTTAAAAGATGTACAATAAACATAAAATAAGTACTACACACTTCGACATCAACGAAAAAAACGCCCTCAAACTTCAAACCTCCAAAAATTCTAAAACCTTCACCAAACAATCACTGTTCAATATTGTACACAACAGCAAAAAAAAAATCATTGAAAAAGCACCAAAATCCGCATCGAGTTACAGTCCTCACTTTGCTTTACCAACTGCACACACTGCGCCATTGCTGCTGTTGCACCGTACAATGCACCCCAAACAGCGAAGGATAAAATCGATGCCCGAGTGTGCTCTTCCGTCACTTTACTCACTTTACTGGCTGTTTTTTGAGCTATTTCATCCCTATTTTAAGTATTTTTTTAGCATAACATACAGGAGCTTGGTTTGGGTGTTTTTTGTTCAAGCTATCTCAAATTTTCCCTCTTTGATATCTTTTTGTCAATTTTTGTTTTGCCCTTCAAACCCAACGGAGTGATCCCACCTGCTCGCTATTTGTCGTGCATCCCTTCCCGGTGCATCCCAAAGTGCATCCCGGGCAGCACACGCGCGCGCGCATACGCTGCAGCTCGTGCGTACTTGGCTGTTGCACATATCACCAGGACAGTCAGTGATTCGATGACGCCCAAAGACGAGCACAAGATGTACCATCACCCGCCAGGGGGAAAAGGATCTTCTGCTGATCTCCTGCAAAGCATCAGGAAGGATAAACACACATACATAGCGTAGGAAAGAGAGACAGAGACACCAGTCAATCAATTTCGGGTAAGTGGTGTAGAGAAGACCGCATAGATCCCGTTTCTCCGGTTCGTAATCGGGCAAGAAGACAGGGAGAAAAAATACGGAAAGCAACACTAAAGGTTGCACATTAAAAAACGATCGCCCCTTTTCCTTCCCTCCCGGACGAGGGCGAGCACGAGGACAGACACCTCCGAAATAAAATTCAGAAAAAGCATAGAAAAAAAACACTACAACGTGACAGGACGGAACCCTCGATCGAAGAGGACGATCAAAACGCATCTTTAGCGTGTGCGCGCGATGATCGCGTGCCGCGTGTTTCTTACGATCATCAGTCGCTCTCTAATAAGGGGTCCACGGAGTTTCTTTTTTATTTATAAGACATCCGCGGTGTTTTGCTTCCCTGCTTCCTTGTTCGGTGTGTCTCTTTTTCGTGGTTGGTGCGCGCACCGGGAAGAAGTCTGCTGCGCACGTGTTTGAATTGTCTGCCTTTTTTTAAGTTTTTTTCTTATTCTTTGATTGGGTTGCCCCTTACGCTTAAAGAAGGATCTTTTTTATTCTACTTTTTGCTTTATTTCATTCTAAGATCGCGATGGCACAAGCCACGCGTTGAATCTGGACGATGCTGGGGAATGGTTTAATGTTAGGAAATGGATGAGCAAACGGTTAGCGGTTTGGTTTAGGGTTGTTTACCTCGTTTGGTGACAAATACCGATCAATAGTTTGACACCTCGGGTAGCGAGACCCTTTGATGATAGAAATCTTGCTTTTTTATTACGCCATAGGGGAAAGTGGTTAGTTTATTGATTATTCTGATTGATTTCAAAATCAGTTGCAAAGGTTTTTTCTATATTATTTTGAATATTTATGCTAAAGAAGTCAAGACATAATTTGATTAGCTGGTATGTATCATTTCATGTTGAATGGTTCAATTGATCTACAAATTCGAGTTAAATGATACAAAGCAGTAGATAACCAAAGAACACAACTCATTGAAATATCAAGGCTTTGGACGAAATTTAGAACAAACACAGAGCATAACAAAAAACAATAATTTCTTTCAGATCTTCTACAACCACATTCAAGTTCCTATTTCTACATTGATTTTAAAAGATTTTTTGCTAGCAGTTATTGCAGTTAGCTGCTTCTCTATTAACATTTACCTTTGTAGCATGTAACTCAATTGAATGGCTGATAATACTTTTAATCATAATTCCAATGAATTCTGTATGAGAATCTTTGTTGTGTGAAGCAATATCCATTATTTGTCAATACGATTATCTTCATGCAGCTTTACAGCGCTTTATTAACAGTTTTTGGGATACAAACCATGTTCATATCCTCGTTTACGTTAGGGAAGAAACTACATTTCAGCAAATTTTCCAATCGAAATCATTTCCTCAATAGAAATAAACCTTTTTATTTCGCTAACTTCAATTTCGTATCGAGAAAAACGTCTTGAGTTTCTCTTTCACCAATTGCCTAATTATTGTTGAGTGATTGTTTAATATTTGGTAAAGATCCAGGATATAAAGACCAGAATTCAAAAATTATTTCACTCATCAACTGTTTATCTGGCTTCACATCAGTTTTGAAACATTTGTCTTTTTTCATGTTTTCTTCATTTTGTCAAATATATTTTTGCTAATAAAGGCTACTGGCACTTGCTACTCTAAATCTCTTCGTTATTATTAAATCTCAATTAAATCATTATGTTCCCATCCTAAAAACTAACCCCATGACCATGAGTCAGCAGAGTCTTCTCAAACTCAAGTGCAATCCTTTCGGAAACAAAGCCTCCTAACGTACCATTCTAGCAATTAACTTCAACAACTTCTTGCGACTTGTTGCACTGTCATGCTGCTGGTGCATTGTGCACACGGAAATCCGGTCGCTGCCTGTTGCCTGCAGCTGTTGAACAACAACAACAAAATCCCCAAGATCAAAGACTGGCCAAATGAGCAACACACCACCATGTCCATCACACAACCAGTATCCATCCGAAACGGAACAAACAAACCTGTCCCGGGACAGCTAACATCACCTTAAAAAAAGATGTCCACGTTTCCTGGATTCTCAAAAAAAGTGCCCTTAAGGTCCGAGAAATATGATGGTAGAGAGCACAAAAAAAAACCTCACCCACACACAGATGAAATTGCTTTCGAAAACTATTACGTTTTACGATATTTGTTTAAATTACCGCAGCACCGTTACGCGGTGCGGCAACGAGCCTCGGCAGAAAACGCCGTTCAGCAGGTCGGCCGTCTGTTTGCCGGCCTGGGCTCAATAGAAACGCTCGTTCCGGGCTGTGCGTGAGTGGGAAGAATATTCCTTGCATATACTGTGTGTGTGCGTGTGTGTTTTTCGTGCCTATCACCCGCCTGCCATAAACGCAGACCGGGCCCGCGTATGCCAAGTTGCCATTTTTGGGTGATTTTCGTTTATTGTTTGTTGACCCTTGGTCGCATTGTTTCCAAATTTTAATCCTAATTGTATGCCGCTTTGTGAAACGCCCGACGATAGATCGGCCCCGAGAAGAACCGAGCCGGTCTAATTACATCGCTGCTGGCCAGGGGGGGAAAAGATGGGAAATGCTTTCTACCTTTGGCAGGGCTAAAAACGGTGCGAGCGTACACACACACACACGCATCCACACTGTTTGTTTTTATCTTGTATTATTGGACGGGTCCTCCTACGTCACCTCCCTGGTATTAGAAGTTTGCCGGCCAGCGCTGTACCCCTCCCTCACGCTGCCCTCAAGGGGTTGTGTTGTGTGGTGGGTAGTTCCTCACTGTGGAAGGTCGCAATTCACTGACCAAATTGCTCTCATTTGCCTACCCCTCCGTGCGAGACCTTGCTCGCTGCGAACGAACGATCGGCTACCTTTTCGTTCAGAAAATAATCATAAAAAGTTCCACTCGGCCGGACCCGTTTGCGAAGCCGTCTACGGAGAAGGTGTTGGGTAAGCTGCTGCCAATGTTCTCACAACACTCGCTAGAAGAACGAAGACGGGGGGCCATAAACTTGCTTAGGTTTGGTTTATAGAGAGTGAAAAAAGAGAAACACATAGAAACGTTGGGTCCCACCCGCTCCAGGGTCCATTAAAAATCAAACGTCAAATTTGCAAACGTCAAAAAAGCATTAGAGCATTAGACTGGGAAATGGTAATGGTAGAGAGAGAGGGGGAGAATTAGTTCATACTCGGGCATATGTGAAAGGGAAATGGCAAAAACTCGGCCAACCTACCAGAGGACCCTCGCACCGATATTTAGATCAGGCTTTTCCACCATAAAGCACCACTATATGGGATCATAAAAAATACAGAAAGAAGCAATTTTGTCAACAATTTTGGCACCATAAAAAAGTGACCAATTGGCGACTGAAGGTAACGCTTTTCGGGTTTTCTGGGGCGTCGTAGTACAATTAAACTCGCAATTTCATCACACCGTAAATATGCCCGATATGCCTCGTGTGGCGTATGTGTACGTGTAGTCATCGTCAGTTGGCTAGCCACATGGATACATTCTCAATGTTCAATTCTCTGTTTGCCTGTTGACTTCTTTTGACCTGTAGCATTGAAAACAAACAAACATGCAGTTCAATTAACCAGCATCCAATCCAGCCAGCAGAAAGCCCGCTGCTGCTTGCCTAACTTTAAATGACATTTGACGAAAACATTCATGTAATGAAGGTTCCTGTGAGCAGGAACTACCTGCGTGACGCTGGGACTGCCCTCATTTTTTTCGGCAACGGTGAAATGTCTACCCCCGCGCCAAATTCACAACCAGGGGGGGCGGTTCATTGGGTCAACTCCTTCACGCGCAGACAGGCGAAAACATCATTACGAACTTTGCAAACAAAGCTCAACCGGTACGATGTGCGATTCAGCGCAGCCGAAAGGGGTCGTAAAATTAAATTAGCAAACAGGACGAAACACACAAACACCCAACCCAAAACAAACACTCCCTCCTCCTCGTCGTGCAAGTGATCGGTGCTCGGAGGAGACCCCCCGATTGTGACCGCTGTTCTAGATCGAAGTAAAAGGGTCAATACGAAGGTAGCGATTCTTGGATTTCTGTTGTACCACACACGGGTATAAACGAACGTCTTTAGGTTCCACAGACGCACTCTGCTAATGAAGGAAAGAAGCTCTAGGTCTCAAGGCCCAAAAAAACACGTATGGGAGGAACCTTAGGGGTGTCTCCACTGGTGAATTCTACTGTCCTTTAGCGGCAAGCTCTGTGTGTGTGTATGTCGGTACTGGCGGTACGGGGTTGCTGGGCAGATTATGTTTGTTTTGCCAAAACAAAACACCCTTTCGGTTCGGTTTTTGAGACCCTGCGGAATCCCGGGGATGGGATTAGGATTAGGCGGAGAGCATTATAGGATGTCGCGGGTATCATTGTTGTCTGGTGGTGTGTTTGCTGCCTACTCCAGGGTACTTGCTGTTACTGAACCGGCTCTCGCCATTTTGCGGGAAGTCTTTAGATATTCAAAGTACGTTTTAAGCAAACTGGCAAAGGGTTATGGTGTTTGATCTGGGAGAAAAGTGCTTCGGTAAGTACAGATCGCTCGGTAGCGAATGATCTAGTGATCGATGTCTCCTGCCTGAGATTATTGAGCTGCTTTTCGCCATTTACGAGGCGTCTTGTGACATTCAAAATGTACTCTTGGGAAAAGGGTTGAGATGTAAGATGTTCCAGCAACATGATGGTCGGTGAGTAACCATCGTTTTCTCCATAACGAACTTCCAACGCAAACTCCAACATCACAAAGAAACCGGACTGGATGTAAAGTTCGAGAACATCTTACGCGAAGGCCAGTCGGAACTAGTTTGCGAACGGTTATGTGGTAAACCCAGGCCTTGCCTGAAGGGTTTCGGTATGTTTCATTAGCAAACGACGAACCAGTTCCCAGTAGCTTATGACAGTTTCGTTTCTCTTTGTTTGTTTGTGTCTGGGTCCCCCTCGAGGGTCATCCCGCATCGGCGGCGGGCTTTGGATCGTGGCTGGATAAGCAGGTTGCATAAAACCCACCCTTCAAGATATCTTAAATCGATGAATCCATCATCGTTCGCCGCTCCATGAGTGGTTTGCAATTAAACGTCCAAACCGTGTACGGAACATGTTATGGGATATTGAAGATGCGTGCTTTGATATCGAGTTATTGTGACCTACGTTTGTCCGTACGACGTTATACAAGAGGGAACGATTTCAATAACTCCCGTAGATCGATCGCGGGGGGCAGTCGGTTCCAGTTTCCAGTTGGGAGTATCTTTCCTACCCAACGTTGACGTAACCTTGCTAACCTAAAGCGTCACCAAAGTAGCTCAATCGTCCAAAAGGCACAAACTCAATCGTTTCCTTGCCCATCAATAACGATCGCATCTCCAAAACGAGGATCGACGTGTTCAGGTAATACTGGCCAGCGTGTTCAGCGCTTCCAGTTACCGTGTGTGTGTCCTTCTCTCGAATGCGAAAAAGGCCGCCAAGGATGAACGTGAGCAATTAAAAATTTGAATACTGCCTGGATGGGATTTTCGGTGACGTGAGAGCCTCATTTTTGTTCTGTCCCTTTCGGACACTTGCAGATTGCAGATTGAGAGCGAAACCCCGAAAGCAAGAACACTGCCAGAAATTCGCGGGGGGTTGTTGAATGTGAAGATTAAAACATGGAGCCTAGCTGCCGCCTCAGTTCACAACAGAGTGGGGATAAAAGTGCGTGAAGGCTTACACGCACCGGACATCGTGTAATGGCAGCGTGTCAAAACGAGACAACCGGAGTTGTGTGTGCGTCGTTTTTATGCAACCGTTTCGCAGGAAGCCTTTTTTCCCCTTTTTGACGCCGGCGTGAGCATTGGAAGTGTTAGTGCGATAGGGGAAGAGTCCGGTTTCCGGGAGTGAAAACGGCCTCTGTTCCAGCAAAAGGATCAGGCACGAGTAGAAGGTTACCTTAAAAGCCAGCAGCAACAGCAGCAATACGATTCATCAAAGGGACAAGCTGAGCTGTTAAAAAAGATGAGCGGAAAGACACGCATTCCCACTCTCTCTCTCTCTCGGATGCTTTTTAAAGCAGCGACTCTCTCGCAACCGCACAAACACATTCGCGCTCGAAGGACCAGAATGTTGTGCTAGGTCAGCAAAAGCAAAAGGGGAAAACGGATCAGTCAAACAAACCCGTCCATTACGTACCCAACAAAGAGCGAGCAAGAGAGCAAGAATTAGAGAGAGATCGAGCACGCTTTGAATTACGTAAAAAAAAAAACAAGTTGTAAGGGGAAAAGGAGAGCATTGCTACGAAATTCGCTTTTGTTTGCTCGTGTATGGTACCCCTTCTCTCTCTATCTCTCACGGTCGTTTTTGGAATTTCGTTTCAATTGGAATACACGCACACACTCATGCGGCTTTGTTTGAATGTGTGTAGGAAAGGGAACGAAATGGTTAAGATTCCCTCAAAGCGAGAGAGATGGAACTAGACCAAATCTTTGCTCTCTGTACACGCGAAAGAGACCTACGCATACTGCGCTGCGCTGCCGTCGGTGTGGTAGGAAAGAGAGCGCACCAGAACACCACCGGGGCCTACCGGTGACAGCGGTCCAACGTTCGGGGGTGCGTAAAAACGACATCCCTTGTACCGCGTGCGCGTGTGTGCGTGCGGTGCATATTCCACTACCCCTTAACACACGGCACACCGACCGATTTTTCCCTTACGTACTGATTTCTATTATTTTTCAAAGATCACTCGCGTGCCGCCACTCAAAGCCGACGGATGTGCCGTTTTTGCGAGGTTCGCTAGCGCAGCAAACAGCACACGAAACAGTCACGGCGCCGCCGCCTTACCCATCGCTTTTGCTCGGCTTTGCATCCTTTTTATTATCGTGCGCGGCTGGCCAAAACCAGTTCGCCAGTGAAAGCAACCCCTCGCCGCTTCGCCGCCCCGCCCGAATTCTTCTTCGCACATTCCGGCGTGCTCCCGCGCGTAAAGCGCACTCCAGAGCGCGGTCGTCATCGTCAGTCGTTCGGTGTCCATTCACGAATTCGGTCGCAAAGCCGGCAACAAACAAGCAAAGCCTTGCCTAGCCAAGTCTCGCATAGACTTCAAGCGAAGGCTTCAAGTGCATATACAATACGTTCAAACATTTTCGCGTTATATCGTGCGTGCTGTGTTCTTAGTGTAGGCTATCCAGCAAGTGTGAACAGTGGTGAAAGATGTGCAAAACGAACGTCGTGAACGAATTATGAGAACAAACCACTAGCCTGGGTGAAGCATTTAAAGCAGCAGTGCTGATATTAAACACGAATTTTCAGTGATTTTGTGTCGTTATTGTTGATAGCTCGAATGAGCCTAGTTCTTTGCAAAAACATTTTAAACAAGCGTAACTTCTTCCGCAAGTGACTCGCCCTGGTGCTGGTGTATTACAACGCGAAGGGTTTGGAACCCTTCCCTCGGTGGCATACAGTGTCAGCGACTTGTAGTGTGGTGAAAACACACATTTCAGTGTATTTTTGTGAGTGTTTGTGTGGAATTACTTCCAACATTCAGTGATAGCAGTGATATCACCTGAACAACCTCTCCACTGCGGGAAGCGCAACTGAACCTGCTGCCAACCGCTTGCCACGGAACCATACACCGACAACGGAGCAACTACGGACCTAGCAAGTGACAAGGCAGTAATGGCTTTGTCGCTTCTGCAGGACGCTCAAACAGCAAGAGGTAAGCAGTCGTCGATTAAAATAAACGCACCATATCTTCTCAAAACCATCTCGTCAACCAAGACACACACACCCGCACGAAGGGTTAGCTTATTGCATTAATTGATTCAATTTAAAGAGCGTCTAAAGCGGCGGGTTGGAATGAAAGTGAAACTTCGTGGCGTCTCGTGCGCCACCCTCCCTTTCCAAACCCCTTTTCTTTTTTTATTTATTTTTTGAGCGCTTTCTTATCACACACCACCTGGGACGCTCTGTGGTCGTCGTCGTCGTTGTAGTCGTCGACTGCATGCGCAGTACACAGCAAGGTCTCCTTCACGGGGGACTTTTATGTAGTACATAAGGGCCACACGGTTAAGGCCAGCCGAAAGATACTTTCACTTTTCATTCACACTTCGAGGACACACTCGCTTTGCGCTATGCGGAAAGAGCGCTGGGAAAGATACGGAGAAGTGGAGAAGGTCCTTGCTTCTTTGTTGCTTTTTCTTCGGGTTTTAGAGTATTGCTAACAGCAACACTTTTAAGGCCAGATGTGGCAGAAATATTACCTCCCCGTGGAGATGGGTAGTATTTGAGACCAATTTTGCTTTAATTATTATGCTGGGAACTTCAGACGTAATGGCAGGAAGAATATATTGGCAAAGTAGAGTTCCGTTATTTTGTAAGTGGTCCAAAGTGAAGGTCAGCAGAAAAAGGAATTATTTGCAATTAATTTTGAGATTTTTAATTATACATGAAATCTGTTTTTTTAGTATAATTTTTATACTTGATATTAAAATTTACCAAAAAAATGCTGTTTTTTGCAAACACCGACGGCATTGCAACCTCTTTTGCCAATATATCATAAATGTAATCAAGCACACAACTTCCACTCAAAAAATCTCCCGAAATGACAAATAAACACCCACACAAACACACAATCCTCGTGTGGGTTCGGTTGTGTTTGCGGCTGTAACATGCGAAATGTAAACAGGAATTAATTTCACTTCCTGATCCCGTCCTAAATGAGAAAACAGGAAACTCAATCAAGCAGCGGCACGCGCGCGCGAACACTTCTTACAAACAAACACGAGGACGTAGGAAAAGCAAACCTCCTGCAGGCTAAAATCCAAATATACACATCCAAAAAAACAGCAACATTTGAAAGGGTTTCCAAAAGGCTGCAGAACTCTTTCACTAAGAGAGAGAGAGAGCAAAAAAACGGACCCCAATAGAAAACGCTCCTAATCGCAATGGCAAACGGTGCAATGCCAAGGTGGCACCTTCTAATTTTGACGAATGAAAGCGAAACACAAACAAAGACTCCCCCCTTTCGCAGTAACGTAAACAATCAATACAACACTCCCATCCCCCCCCATCGGTACCAATGTGTGTGTGTGCGTGTCAGTTAGAAAGGGAAGGCAAGCATAAATAAAGGATTAAGCTTACCAACACGCCACAGGATATGAGTGTGTGAGCGCCACCCAGAATTCAGCGCGCCAAAACACACACACGACGGAAGCGCCTACTTGGGATGGGAATCCTTCCTTCCTTCCTTACTCGTGTGTGTGTGCGTGCCTCTGCTTCGGTGAGCAGATGTGTGGCGTTGCCAGAGCAACAGCCACACATCGAAACACACACGCGCGCACGCGACTCCCCTTTGCAGGACCAAAAACCCATTCAAACCGTCTCGCCGCAAGCTTGAGACGGGTGCCGCGCCGCAAGGACGAACCACCAGCAGCTCGAGCAGGGACGGCAGTGCGCGATGGAAGGGCTTTGTTTTGCTCCCCTTTTTTCCCCGGGCCGCCTCCTTGCACACGAACACACGAAGGTGGAATCCTGGTGGAAGCGATACACACTACGATGTGTGCGGAATGCCCCTTTTTGGGGGTGTGAGTGTGAGGATATCGTACGAGTTAAAGGCAACTCGTTGCTTTTAACGCGAGAGCAAGAGAGCGAGAAAGAGCGCGAAGAATGTGTTTTGTACGCTGCAAAGGATGCGCCACGAAAGGGGAGGGAAGCTTTGTTGCTCACATGGAGCCGGCTTTTGCGTTCATTTTGCCGGGTTTTTTTGTGCCTTCCTCTCGGTCTAGGAATAACCGTTCATGTCTCGCGTGTCGTCATTGAGCTATTTTTAGAGCCTGGCCTGTGCGTTTTTAGTGGTTTAGAATAGCTCTTATTGCGAATGGCGGCGTCTGACACTTGATGAATGGTGGCGTTCTTAAATAGCCCTTTAATATCCTTTTTTGGACAAGATAGTCGAAAGTGCGTCAGAAGTTCTTATGATCTGTTTTTACCCAACTTCAACCTTCAAAATACCTCCCACAAGAATCCCCAAGAATAAACATATAAATTAACAGGATATCTCTCCTCATTCTCCTTGTTCTCAGGATTAGACGCCGTCCGTACGTTGCAAGGTATGAACCGTGACGAGGAGCGCAGCCTGTCGGTATCGCCACCGCTCACCGGCCAGCGCCAGCAGCACCATCTCGCCATGAGCTTCCAGCACACGCCCTCCCTGTACGGTGGGTTCCACCCGGCGACCGCGTCCGCCATGGGCATGCTCGCGCCCCAGCTGCTCGCCGCCAACCAGACGGCCGCCGCCCTAATGGCCGCCGGTCTGCCCATGTCCCTGCGGGCATCGCTCGCCACCGGCCTGTTCCCCCCGCATGCCGCCCTGTTCGGTGCGTGGGCACCACCGACGCCGACCAGCAACAACAGCAGCCCACCGCCGCCCCAGAGCCCGATCTCGCCCGCCCTCAGCCACAAGAGCTCCAAATCCCTCAAGCTGAGTGTCGCCAACAACAACAACAACAGCAGCAGCACAAACAACAATCACATCGTGTCCACCACCTCGGAGATTGTGCCGCAGACGAAGAAGCTGACCAAGCGCAAGCACCAGGCCTCGCTGCGGAAGGAATTGTCTGCGGCGGCGGCCCAGCACCACCAGCAACAACAGCACCACCATCACCACCATCTGCAGCATCTGTTGCGTTCGCCAAGCCATTCGCACCATCTCTCGATGCCGGTCGACATCCCGGTCAGCCCGGGACCGATCTCGCCCCCGACCTCCGGCTCATCCCCCCAGTCGAACGGGAGCGTCGAGCTGCCGGCAACGATCACCACCACGACCGGGGCGGCCGGTGCCGCCGCCGGCATCAACAACTCCTCCTCCTCCACCTCCTGCTCGTCGGTGGCGTCGCGGGATCCGTCGCGCGACAAGGTGTTTACCTGCAAGATCTGCAGCCGCTCGTTCGGCTACAAGCACGTACTGCAGAACCACGAGCGGACGCACACGGGCGAAAAGCCGTTCGAGTGTCCGGAGTGCCACAAGCGGTTCACGCGCGACCACCATCTCAAGACGCACATGCGGCTGCACACGGGCGAAAAGCCGTACTCCTGCACGCACTGCGACCGGCAGTTCGTGCAGGTGGCGAACCTGCGCCGGCATCTGCGGGTGCACACCGGCGAGAAGCCGTACGAGTGCGAGATGTGCGACCAGAAGTTCAGCGACTCGAACCAGCTGAAGGCGCACATGCTCAGCCACAGCGGCCAGAAACCGTTCCACTGTGATAGGTGCAACTCGAGCTACCGGCGGCGGCACCATCTGCTGCACCACAAGTGCGGCCTGCCGAGCCCGCCGACGCCCGCGGTCAGCCCGGCGGCGAGCGGCGACCAGCTGTCCGACCATGCCAAGTCCGTGTGCGGCGGGTCCGAATCGAGCGACCTGTCGCTCGACCGGCTGACGAAGATTCCGACCCCGCCCGGCATGCTGCTGCACCACAAGTTCCCCGGCCTAACGCTGCCGCTCAGCTTCGGCCCGCTGCCGGCGGGCGATGGGGCGAAGGCGGACGCGGCCTCGGCGATGGATCTGCGCGCCACCAGCCGGTCCCGCACGCCGCAGCAGATCGTGCACATCAAGAGCGAGCTGCCGGAGCAGACGGAGCCGGAAGATCTGAGCATGCATTCGCCCCGCTCGCCCGTCTCGATGGAGGAGCTGGACGAGCTGGACGATGCGGCGACACTCTACCTCAAGCAGCGCCAGCAGCTGCTGCAGCAGCAGAACAGCAACGCCACCGGATGGAGCTGTAAGGCGGAGCACAGCAGGGAAGCATAACCAAAAAAACAAAACAAAACGTAAAGCACTATCGACACACACACACACACACACACAAACACACACCTCAAGATGCCAATCTATTAACTAAACTAAAGAGTTACTATTAAGAAGAGTCACACACTTACGCGTGTTGGAGTACGATGATACGGACGGTTATTATTAGGAGAATTTATCTAAACAAACACACACACACATACACATCTTAGAGAAGAATATGTGTGTTTTGCATAGAGAGAAAGAGAGAAAGAGAGAAAGAGAGAGTGAGAGAGAGAAAGGGAGCGAAAGGACTTCTTCCTGAAACTGAACCACTTCTCGAAGTTGTATATAATATATCAATGTATGAGCCTTTGAAATCTCGATGTACAAAGTAATTTTAACACGTTATCCTTTCACTGATCTTTTCACACATCCTCCCTTTAATATCTCTCTCTCTCTCTCTCTCACTTTCTCTCTTTCTCAAACGATTTTACAACAAATAAACAAAGAACATCCCAAAATCAAGTCAAACACTCCAAACGTTGCAAAAGGGAGCTTGAAGCAAATCTAATACGCTCTTAACTTAAGCGGACATACTTTTTGGTTAATTTTTTGCTAACAATATACACATATACACCCAAAAAAACACACACACACACTCATACGCATTGCTCATTAGTTTCGTTTCGGTCAAGCCGGACCGCAGTGGTGCTTGCCCCGCCGTGAAAATGGGGAAAAGGGGGCACAGCGCCACTGTACAGGTCGTTTGCGGTTTGCTTTTGGTATAAAAAGTTCCTCCTCAATAGTTCGCGATAAAGTAAAAGAAAATGAAAAGAGAAGCAAAACAAAAAAACAAACAAAGCAAAATCAACAAAGTAAAAAAAATCAAAACAAAGTGTAAGGATAATACAAAACGAATGGAAAGGAAACTCCCCGTTTTACACATCACAACAAAATTGGTTCCATAATCACATTTTTTGACGAAAACGAACGCCATCAACTAACCTGGTGTTTCAGGGAGTCGAAGAAGATCGCGAGGATCGATCTGGGATCGTTTTCGTTGTTGGGTTTGGAATTGAATGGATTGAATGAAGGGTGGGGAAAACTGAGTTGGACAAAAAACAAAACTCTCAAAACAGCAAACGCGGTTTGCACAGTTGTGCCAAAAGTCCACCTTTTTTCGCCAATTTGTGGGTAGCGGGAAAATTAGGAAAATTGCAACAAAAAAACACACACACGCAAACGCAAGGTAGCAACAAAAATCAAAATTCGTTTTTAAGTTTTAGTTATAGCTTCTAATTTTGTACGTGGGGGGGTTTACCGGGTTACGCTTAAGTTGCGACTGGCAAAGTGTTAAGAGGCAAAAGGTCTGTTTAGTTCCGTAAGTAGGAGGGGTTTTTAGTTATTTTTCGTTTGTAGTAATGTCGTGGCTGAACTCCAGCAAACAACAAATGGTGCGGTTATCTATTAATATTATTTTTCTTTATTTTGAAAATAAAACATATTTAAACGCTTTTTCATGCAAAACAACAACAAAAAATACATGAAATTGCGCCAAAATGAAAACGTGAAAACATGAAACTACTTTTGTGTTTGTTTTTTCTTTATTTCTTTATTAATTTTATTCCTTTTTTAGTATTAAGATTTAGGTGTGCTAAAAAGTCTCTTGAGTTATTTTTTTTTTTTTGGGTCGTTTTTTATCATTTGTACACAACTCACACCTCGCTTCGAGAGGGCTCAACAGTTGTCTTCGATTGTGTTCACCTTCTTTCTTCCCCTTACCAGAAATTAAAAAAAAAACAAGAAACCCACTTCTTTCCACCTCATCAACTTCCACCCAAGCAGGGAAGGCAAAGCCTACAAGTGTAACATGATGCTCAACTTCCTAACCTTCCTAAATTCCTCCTTCCCGTGACAGGCAAAAAAGGGTTTCCTGCACAGTGTTAGAAAAGCCCATAAATTCCTCACACCCGCCTCCCAACCGATGGTGGGAGATTGTGGGTCGATTAAGGAGACATGTTTTACATACACACACCCCGCTTGACCTAACCGTGTTTCCCTCCCCCCAGGGGGATTTTCCGGTGGCAAAAGCGTTCGAGTGGAGCACAGAGGGACTGTCCGGAGGCTTCGAAATCCCTTTCAGGGTGTGTAGTGATTTTCATTCAATAAAATAACAATTTGCTGTGGATTTGCCGGCATGTCGGTCCGATTGCCGGACGTTCGGACAAGCGTAGCCAAAAAAGGAGAAAAAAGGGACTCACAAAGGGTTGTTTTTTGGTCAGTGCAAATATTTTAACCCCTCGTACTGAGTGAAAAGGGTTTATTGTGATGATTTCTTGATAAGGGTGTGAATTAGGAGGCAGCACCCCGAAAAGGCGTAATTTACACCACGCGTTCTTTTTTGTGTTTATGTGAGTCTCGGGAAGACAGAAGACTGACATTTTTGGGGAAGGATTGAATGCAATTAAAGAATGATCCTGGAAGTTCATGTCTTCACAGGGATAGAAATTGATCCTATTAATAGGTCGATAGGTGGAAGAAACATGTTGATAAAGGTTAATAATGGTTCTGATTGATTTGTTTCCTTTCTCACTCTCTTTACTGCTCTCTTTGTAAAGCATCGATCCTCACGGCCCAATATGCATTCGGAAGAAACACCGATTTCCCATTTCAGGGACATGAGCCAGTTCCTTGAACATTGTAGCAGAATGAGTGTCTGCAACACAGACAACAGCATTTGCAAAATCGTTCACCAACCAAGGCCAATCATCCCAAACTGTTGGCCAATCGACCAAACCGCTCCGATTTTATTTGCAAACCTGGCCCAAAACCCTAGCCCTAGTGCAGTCCTCCCTCTGTGAGTCCCTCCGCATCGCTCCAATTGTGTGGCCATAAATATCGACAAAATAAACCATAAAGCAATCCACTGTGTCTCGCCCGCATCACATTCCCCCGGGGTTGGTACAAACGTTTTACAATCCCCCGAGAGAAGATGCAAAGGCCCCGTTGTCCTTGAGTTCCTTTTCTTTCTTGTTTCTTTCGTCGTTTCGTGTTGCTTCCTTTGCTTCTCATCTGGTGGTGTAAATAATTACATGCATTTAAACTGGACCAAAGACACACGGCCGAGACAGAACATGCACAGATTTGGTGAGGACATTTGGTTGGTACGAGCAGTTTGCTGGTGGTGTCGTTGTGTGCTGTCATGCTGCAATACTGGACACAATCCGGGGGTTTTCGTGGCAGGTAACGTAAGGCTCAAAACGGTCTAAAGATCCTGCTGAGAAAAGTTGAGTAGGAAAAATGAGTCCCTGAAACACACACAACAGTTCTGTTTTATTCAATTCAATCCATCAAACGTAAACAGAGACCTAAATTTTCAAAAAGAAAAACAAAAAAACAGTTCAATGGGGAATGTCGCTCAGCTGTAAATAGTTAAGCCAAATTTTAAATTCCCTTTCCAAATATGTGTCAGTGGTCAACAAAATAGTTAAAATACACGCGCGCACACACACACCCACACATCAGACACACATTATACATGATGGTACAATTTAAATGCTCGATGTTTGGTAGAGTTCCACCACAGTGGAATACGACTATATAATTGTTAATGTTTAATAGCGCGTGGACGGGTAAGGTAATGCCGCACACGCGCACAACTAGATAATGTAATAAGGTAATAAGGCCAAATAAATGAAACCTGTGTCCCTCCTAATGAGCAGTCACTTAAAGATGATTCAAATGAACGGGAAGGTGCATGTTAGTATCTATACATAAACAAAAGGTGCAATGTTTTAACCCATTTCTGTTGCTGTTTAATTTATTTAGAATCAAAATTTAGCTTAAGCCCTTTCTTATTCTTTTAAACAAATTGGGCGAAGAAGTTATCAATTAGTTGAAATCCCAAATTAAACCAAAAATTTAGATATATTTAACAATTATAAATAAATGTACAATAAACCATCCAAACAAAAGATAACAACCATATTCGTAGCACAAAAACAAAAACAAAACAGAAGGAACAAAAGGAGCCGATTGCAAAAAGTTTTCCAATACATTTATAAATGTGTACCCCGTCATGTAAGATTAGATGTTGGTTAGCGATATTCTTGAAAAGATGAAAGTGTACGAAACTGTTACAAACATTGTCGTTGTCGGAACAGAAGCATCAGAAAATGGAACATACACAGATAATGAACGAACAAAAAAGGGATGCAAAAGAAGATTTGAAATAGGAAAACTCCTACGACCATAGTACAAATTTTTGCTCTAGAAAAAGAAACAAAAACAATTCTTGATAAACCCCCCAAACAGTGTTTAATTGTAAGCCAATTTAAAAGTACACTAAACCTTTATGAACTTATGCAAAACTCAAAATGAAGAAATTGTAACTACCTCAAGAAAAACCAGCACTGCAGGAAAAATGGGAATAACAGGAAAAAAAAACACACATAAACACACATGAAACAAATGAGATACGGAGAAGAGCAACGAACAAAAGGTGTTAAAAGAGATGCAAAAATAAAATGTGCAAAATTAAATGAATTTTAACAGTGAACAAAAACCGAAATAAAACGTATTCTATAACAATACACAACGACGACCCCCGACTCTGGTGTGTGGAAGTGGGATGGCATTATTTGATGTGAAAGAAGAAAAGTGAAAGTGAAAGTGTGAGTTGCAAAAACAAAGGAGTGGATGAAAGGAGTGCAAACAAAAAAATCGGGAAGCCCCTGTTACTGCCTTCAGCCGGGATATAACAGGACAATAAAAGGCAACACAATCGAGCGGGAAAGGAAGGAGCACAGTGTGAGCGCGAAAGGCTGTTTTTTGTGTTTTTCAAAACTAAAACAGTTACACACACACGTTTTGCGCTACCGTACAGCGTCATCGTGCTCGATGTAATCAAAAATTCCCTCATTATTATTGCTTTTAAAACAACACACCTACACAACGGCACAAAGCCCGCTGGAGGGAACAAAAGAAAGGGGAAAAAGGTGTGTATGTAAATGCTGCCAAAACGAGGAAAGTACAGAGCAGTGGACCCTTTGAAACCCTATCGCAGCTATCAAGAAAAAATGAGCCCACGATTATATAAAAAAGCAAAAAAAAAGCAAGGCGCATCCAGAAGGGTAAAAACAACGGAAAACGCGTTCAACGGTACGAGAATTGGGGAAACAAAAAATTGCGCGGGCGCGCGCATTCCACCCCGAGTGGCAGCCATTTAATTTTAATGACTTGCTCACGTACACACACACACCCACAGCAACTACCTGTGTATTGGTGTGAAGCGAAGCATCGTTCTTCTTTTGCATTATCCTTTTTGTTTTGTTTTATGGGGGATCCGTTTTTTCAAGCAGGGGGGAGCAATGGAAAGCCTTGTTTTTGATGTGGCTTTGAACGATTTTCTCTCTGTCTCTCTCTCTCTCTCACTCTCCAGCTGTCTCTTCTCTTTGTTTATACGCGCTCGTCCTCTTCATTAGTGTTTGCGCTGCGGTACCACCACACACACACAACCGTTCAGCTACGTCAGCGAAATGAATCCAGGCGGACTCGAGAGCGCGTAGCGCGTACAAGTGAAAGTGAAACGCGCGGAGCAGTAAAGAAGCCGTTAATGAGATTAATGTTAAGGGGTTCCGTTCTGCCAGCCGTAGCACGCGCGCGCTCTCCATTCGCTTTCTCCCTCGTTCGCGCTCGGTTCGCGCTTGGTGTTTTCCTTCTCTGCCACTTGAGAGACGCGCACCCGTTCGCCCGACTTTGATTATCCTTGTCTGGGAGGGCTGTGGCGAGAGGCTGGTGTTCGCATCCCCCCCCCCCCCCCCCGACGTTCTTCCCGCGCGTCTCTTTGCTGTGGCCGTGCGCACACCGACAGAAGGAGGCTGGACAAAGTATGTGTTTGCCGAGTTGCCTGTGCACCCTTCCGAGACCGGTTCGCAACCGGTTGTTGTACATAAAGCTCGCCAGAGCAATAAAAAAAAAAAACCGACAACCATCAACAACTGCGACCGCTGGTCCAAAAAAAAATACGCAAACTGGAGGAAAAAATACGCCATACCATGGACACACCACCACCACCACCACAAGGACGAACCCCGACGCGGGCCGGGATTTATCAATTTTTCGGCCAGCGTTTTACACAAAGTGAAGGAATTAAAATTGGGCAATCTGTTACGCGATGCCCGCGGGTCGCGTGACGCGGGTAGGGGTGCGCTGCGAAACTTTGCCGCGCTTTGTTTCGATGTGTTGGTGTGCTCGATTTTTACATTCTTTTATACACACATTTTAAATGAACAAAAAACCGCTTTTCCCCTTTTTTGTCTTTGCTTCCTTTTCGCTTTCTAAAATGATAAAAATGCGCTCTCACGAGCGTTAGGCCCTTCCGTGCCGTGTCGATATAGGCGCAGCAGCAGCAGCAGCATCGTTCCGTGTTGGCTAATGAAAAGTAAATACACCCCTTTCGTCCTGGCGCCATGGCGCTCGCTGGGCATGGCTCAATTCCCGCGGATCCATTCGCCGTGGTAATAAAAGCGCCGCTACAATGCTTCATACAGACACGCGCACACACATACAACGGCACATAAATTCAAGTACATAGCGAGGAAGCAGCCCCACGGAAAAACAGTGAACAAAAAAATGGAAAACCCCCAAAAAAGGGAAAGCAAGCAGGCAGAGAGTGTTACTACTACTAGCGCAATTACTTGCCGCGCTACTTTTGCTATTTCTGCCCAAAAGATGTAAATGAGATGAAAACTCTTTCCCACTTCCCTAGCATCTCCCCCACCCGCTCCACTGCTTCTTCCTCTTCCCTTTTCATCCTCATCTCGGACGACCATCTTTCTTTTCTTCATTTGGGAGGGATTTTTTGTTGCTCCTTCCTCGTCTCGTCGGTGTTGCCAACGGTATCCTTTTGATTTTCTTCAACCGCCGCTTTTCCCGCTGTGTTTTCAACCGTGCGCAACCAAAAACAAAAAAAAAGAAGCAAAGATGCCGGCATACCCGTGCCGAGCGTTTTAAGTCGTTCGTCTTTTGCGCCACCTTTTGCGCGGAGGAGCGAACGCAACGTCGGGAACGGAATTAAGATAGGTTTACGTTTCGTCTTCCTTCATGCAGGGTGTGCAACGGCTTCCGCGGCCTTTCCCTCTCATTACGCACTGTTTGCGGGAGATCCTTGTTTTTCCTCGCTTGCTGCTCCTACACCTCTCCACTCCACTCTGTCCCGTTCAAAACCGATTCCTTCTCTTTTCTGCACCCGTCTGCGAGGTCGTGGCTCTGAAGATTCGGGTTCGCGCGGGATGCAAACCAGTGTGATAAAGAAGCATATTCAAATTCCTTCTTTTCGTTACTTATCCCCTTTTGCTTAACTCGCTTTTTCACGACTTTTCCTTCGCCCCGTGCGCTACACTTCCAGCTGTCTCCGCTAGGTGGCTTCCTTCTGCGCCTTCCATCCGTTAGTTCAACCGTTTTAGCTCATTTATACACCTCCTTCGGTGTGCTTTCGGTGTGCATACCCCACACGTTTTCTCGGAACAATTCTGCCTCTCACGCACTGGCTGAGAGGCTTTCACTAGAACGGGGGAATCACTAGAAATTATACTCATTAAAACCTTCACCTTGTGTGTGTGTGTGGGGGGGCGCTGGAGCCTTGTCGATGCAAAGTAACAGATCTTGCCTACTTTCCGCTTTCCCTTTTTTTCTTTTCCCGGGATGCATGGGGGAGTACGAGACTTCCCAGCTTCTGTGCGCCTTCGTTTCCAAGGGAAATCGATTCCCTTGGCAACGCAGCACAACGGGTAAAACGGGTAAAGCTACCATTAAATGAACGCAAACGCTACGCTCCGACTGTAGGATAATCCCCCCGGCAGCACCGAGAAAACGGGATACATTCTATCGGAACCGGTGCGAAACTGACTGGGTGGTGGTAGGCTGGTGGAAATTAATCAAACGCACCTTTGCAAAAGAGAAATGGATGGATTTTTGTGCGTTTAAGAAAAGAGCACGGATGCAAACAAAATGGGAAATAAATGATTTTTGTTAAAAGGAAATTAATGAACGTAGGTTCATTTTTGGGTAATCGTTAACAATTTCTTTTAAAAAAGACAAATGTCAAAATTGCATAAATTTTGCCAAAATATGAAGGTGATTGCTGCAATTGCCAACATTTAGGCGCGACATTTTATTTTTTCCTGATTCAGCTCTTATATTATTTTTTTTACCGTTTTACCGGTCTTTTAGTAAAATTCCAATAAAAAAAGCATCACTAATTACACATCAAAGTGTTTTGCAGGTTTGTTTGCTCCTTCAGATAATAAATTATGTACAAATCGTACAGTGGTGTTTAAAACTAACTGGATGTTAATCGCATTGCATACATTTAGGCAAATTAGTACGCAAATTAGTGTCAATCGAATTGCATACATTTAGGCAAATTAGGTAAAGTGATCTGAACTTGTTTTGAGTTAATTTTATCATTGCATGATCTAAAAATTAATTTATTTAATCTTACCTGATGGTAAAACAATCAAAAGATTTCATGAAAATATTAACACAATTTTCAGTATTTGAAAAACTTCTTCTAAGGCAAACACACAAATTACAATATATGAAAGACATTTATTTTGAAACGTTAAATATTTTATAACAATTGATCACATTTATCAAGAGAAATAGTTATTAGTTCCGCAAATTCATTGGTTTTAATTTTATAGAATCTCCTTTTTCTCCACCTTAAGCTTTTACTAGGACACATGAATTTAAAAACATAAAACTTCTTAAAACCCCCTTTAGCAAACCCATTCTATGTAAATATGCTTCTTCATTTGCAGTACCGTCTCGCAGGCTCCTGTCCCTTTAGATCCAACAATTTTCGTCTCCCTTCAGGCTTTCGCCCTTCCCCTTAGATACTAGATTCCTTAAACAGAGCAACGACGTTCGGCGTCGGCGTGGCCGAAGGCACCGAAATCTAATCACGCATTCACGTGGAAGCATTAAAAATTTAAATTAAAGAAGTGTGAGGCGCGTTCGGCTGCGCACACACCGGCGGCAGCGGGTGGTGGTGGCGCAGTGGCACTAAAAAACTTCCCAAAAAATTACCGCCCAATAGGTTGGCGGCAGCGAAAAAAAAGGATGCTACCCTGGAATGGGGCACACACAAAGTGTCTCTCGCGCACCACCGTCTGTATAAGTGTGTGCGTGTGTCGTGGCGCCCTTCCCGTGGTAGTAATTGGGAGCTGTCAGGGTGCCGTGAGCTAAAACCCTACCACCCAGGCGGGAAGCGTACCGAAAGGGATGAACGACGTTTGATGATGGCGCAGATGACAACGGAGACAACGAAGACGACGACGACGAAGACGACGTTAAACTCCCAGCGACACAACCCATTGCCGTGTTTTATATCTCCGCGCTGGCACAGGAAGCAGTAGCACCCACGGCCGCCAAGGTTTTTCGCTCCCTCCGGAGTTTGCATCACGGTGCGATCGGGTGCGATGGTTCCCGTTCCATTAAGCATGCTTCATCCATCCAGCCTTCCTCCTCCCGGGGGCCGAACTCGTTCGTCGGGCGCCTCTCCTTTTCTCTTTCGCGCTTAATTCGTCTTATCGCGTTTCATTTTTATTAGAATTTTTAATGTATCCCAACATAAATTAAGGATAACAAAACGTAACCAAACGTTTCGGGTGTTTTGTGCTCTCCTGAAGTGTGTGTGTGTGTGTCCCTGCTGCCGGTATCCCTTTTTGCACTTTCGCTGCGTAGTCGCGGCTCCCGCAACGAGCTCCCGCACGAAAAAACGATTATGTACACTGCTGGAACGGTTTAAACCTTCCACACAAACACAAAAAAACAACCGGGAACATAGGATGGGAGGCCTTCGGAAAGCGCGAAAAAGTTAGACAAAGAGAGGGAATGAGAGAGAAGCGAAACGGCGAAGGAACAGAAATTAACAAGAAAGAGCGAAACGGCTTCTAAATTGAAGCTACGCATACAGACGGAGCCACCCCTTGCCTTGGAGTAGGACGAGTTGGATGGCTTTTAACTCCGGTTAAAAGCAAAGTACATAAGCCTCATCTTACAGTGTTTGGAGAGGGGGGGGGCGATAGGGAAAGAGCAGCGGGAGGAAAAGCACGGAACTTAAAAATAACTGCAGAAGAGGTAAGCGCACACAGGACCGAAACCGAGAGCGAGGGTGGTGCTAAGAAAAAAAAGAGAAGCATTAAAGAAGTCGAGAAGAAGTAAGCAAAAGATAGGAAAATTAAGCACCATCAACGGGAGCGCGGGCGGACGGGCGAGCTTGGGCGCGAAACATTTCGCGTGTTGCGTCCGCTAAGTGTATTGATCGAACATTCTGCTGCTAAGTAATAGCGGGATGCAGGGCCAATCTGTGTGGGTGTCTGTGTATCTTATTTTTGCTGAATTTATTATAAAAGAAGCGTCGTAAAAAAAATCTAAATCTAATGAAAGCACAAATTAAGAAGACCGTTGTTATAAACGTTTGTAAATGTAAAGAGATCATCTAAGCAGTGTACTAAATACAGAGTTAAATTAGATTTTCTTTGTTGCAGAATCTAAAATGCTGATGTAGTTTTTTGTTCGTTGTGCGACAACCTCATAATGTTAAAACCAAAATTATTATTTTTATAATTATAACCCTAAGATCGTAAAGCTTTCTGTATACTATTAGCACAACTCATCGTGATAAGTACTCTGCCAAATTATTGTACAAGACTTTTAGAGTTTTATAGAGATGATCAATTTTTATTATTTTTTTTTCTTTCCCAGTGTTCAAATCATTGAATAAATTTAATAATAAAGACATTTATTTTTAATAATTAATAATTTGATAATTTAATAATTTAATAATTTAAAGACATCAAATAATGCATTACAATCACAAATTTGTATACTGAAGAAAAACACAAAATAAACCAACATAAACAAATGTGTGTACTAAACAAGGCCAAATTAATTGACTAATTAGGTTAGTAAAATTTCAATAATTTTCTAAAACAGAGAAAAAATACAAACTACATTACAACTGACACACTAAAGGTACGTGCAAAGTAATTCTATCATTATAATTTAATTAGCATGAATAAACAATTCTTTTCCAATAAATTTGATATGTTCTACACTTTCCATTAGAACAAACACCACGCTAAACGACACCATGGTTCTTCCTTTTCGTCCTAGTCAAGGACTTTTGCCACAAACACATACACACCGGCCAACCCACCCCGCTGACCCTTATACACCGTTGTTCAACCCATTCCAAAAAAACACATTCCGAAACGTTAAAAACATAACAATTTTACGTAGCCCACAACGAAAAGAAGGACAAAACACCACCCAGCAAACACACCCGGTTCGTTTGTGTGCGCGCGTACTAAGCGGACAGTACGAAAGTACAAAATCAACAAAAAAAAAAAACAAAACAGAAAAGCAGTAAAATACTTTCAACGTGGAATTACGCGAAAAACATGCCCCAACAACCCCTTATTTCTTGCTAGTAGCTTTGTAGCAGCCAGTATACTCCTTACAGTCTTCGCTTTGTTGTTGTCGTTGTCGACTATCATCCTTCCTTAAAAAAAAGAGGATAGCCGCGAGTTTTTGGAGTGCGCAGCATCCGCGAAAATGAAAGCGAAGTGACTGGAAATTAAAAGAAACCCCTCCACACCCCGGGGTACACACAGAGGCGCGCACGAACGCGGATCCATTCCGTCCCTCTTTCATTCGCACTAACGCAGCTGTGTGCTAGGGATGGAAAAGGGATGAACATAAAAGGGGAACCAAGCAAGCAAGGAGGTAAAAAGGGTATGCAAATGAGTGTGTACATGAAGCGGGGAAAAGAGCAAAAGAATGCTGGCCAGAGCAAGCGCGCTTCGGGTTCGTGTCGCACGTTTCGCATTTCGCACCACAAGAACCAAAGGGGAGGTGGGGGTGTGTAGGAGGAAGTGATTTGGGGGGATGAGATGAACGTTGAGAAAGGGAAACCCTCCCTTTGCTTGCCTGACCGGCATAAAAAGTGCCCAATCTCTCGCTCTCCCTCTCTCTTTCTCTATCTCTCAAGATCCCGAGGTGGGTAGTGATTTGACGTTTCGAGAGACACACGAACGCGATGCCTTTTAAATAATTTCATTAGAGAAAACGCTAAGCGCTTCCGAGCCTACGTTGGCGCGGGTTTCCAAAGCACGGCGTTACGAGAACTTTTCAACCCACCCATCTTCAGCGAGTGCTGCCCGTCAGAGTCCACCGAAAGCTGAAACGCATTTCGGAAGAGTGCTGGCCATTTCCGTTTCCTATTGTCGGGCGACAGACCCCCCTTTCGGTCCCCCCACAATTCACAAGCGTTCGCCTTCAGCTCTTCCATCCTGCCGCGTCTTGATCACGAACGAAAACAACTCTCGGAAACCAATTTCGTGTTTTCATTGCTTTTTATTGCTCTCTTAGAATTGGTGTGAATCTTTGCCAATTTTTTTCTTTCTCTGCCGTTGCTTTGCTTTGTTTGGATCTCTGCCTTTTCCTTTCCATGCTTGTCTGTTGCTGCTGCTGCTGATACTGCAGAAGGCACAGAAAAAGGCACAGTGATGGCGCGAGCAGTCGACGGCAACTCGCCAATACACTGATACGACTCCTTCACATGCAACAGCGTCATTAAATTGAAAGAAGACAATCGAACGCACAGTGCCACAGTGGGAGAGGACGGGTGTCCGTTGCACTGTCGTTATGATTTTGCACTTGAAAGGAAATCCCTGTTCGCTTGGGTGTTATGCGAGCGTGCAAAAAGAAGATACTTTCAAATAGTATTTTAAAAGTGCTTGACGAGATGTATTGTCATAAAATGTACACATTTATACAAGTTTTGATCATTTTAGTATTCAAATAATTGAAGTTTAAATGCCTACAGGTACTAAATAGCATGTACTGGTGAAAAACGCCCTAAAGTATGCAATCTTGTTGACATTATTCACTTGTTTAGCCGTTGAATTGGAATTATGTTAAAGTTTGGCTATTTATATATTTTAAATAAATCAGTTGTTGCCATCAAATGTTGGCTCTAAGGCGTTGCATTCATTATTTACTCTAACTCACATATTTTTATCTATAAGCCAACAATTTTTTACTTTTGTAAGAATCATGATAATTGATAAACTATGGTTATGATCATGATAAACTATCTAGACATTGTTTACACCTTACAAGATACGGGCCAACTTTTTTTCATTCCATTAAATCTTCCAAAATTGGAGTTAAAACGGCGTTGTGGTATTTTAAATTCTATCAATTAAATTATTTAACGCATAACTTAATTTCAATAAACTTGGAACACAAAGTTTCAGATATGAGATTAAATTGTTAGAGGCAAAAGTTGTTACACGCTGTCAAAAAGGCGTGCCTTAGATACAAAAATAGGTGAGTTAGAGCCAAAATTTAGCGGCAACGACCGTATGTTTTCTGGTCTATCACGGAGGAGACTTGTTATAATGTACGGAGACATGTCACTTTATTGTAATGATATCTGCAGAATAATTAAGTAAGTGGTGGGTAAATGTTTTCTGTACATGAAAGCAAAATTATTTTCCACACCTATCCAAAAAATAATATAAATGATTTTATTCTCTGTAGAGAGAGAAAATATAATAATAATTAACGATCTTTGCATTCGTTCTATGCTTTAATAGTCGAATGAAGAAATTTTTCGGCTGAAAAAGCATGAAATAAGTCCAATTAAAGTTGATAAAATAATAACAATATTTAAAACAGTTCCATTCCCAACATATTCAGCAATTGTACAAGTTTCTGTGTTCTATTTTACAAGCTCAACCAACTGCTAACTAAAGAAGTATTTTAAAATACCAAAACCCCTGTAGATTGATTAAATATTCTCCCCTTTTCCGATACATATCGGTCGATCCTTAATCCTTCAATCCGTATCATCACCCCACTCTATATCCTCTTTCACTCTAAAACTTTGCCAGACACCCAATACGCACACACCAACACACACACATCTCTTCACCGGCTGCAACCTGTCGCGGAAAGAGTTCGTACAACGCGCCGTACGGAATATGGGCATGTTTCATTTTGTCTAAATAAACATCGATTTATGCTGCCACCGCTGCATGTCATCGTTTGGTGGCTTCGAACGAGCTGTCTCAATTCCCGTCTGCCAGCAACCCGCCAATTCTTCCGGGAGCTGCGAGCTCCAGAGAGGTGTGAGTAAGTCTGCAATGCTTCCTGGGTCTGTTTTTCTTTTATTCTGCCCCTGCTCGTCTCGTGTGTGTGTGTCTTCCCTCGCCGTCTCGCGTAAGAGATTTTTCTTGTTTCGGGGCGGTTGGTTGGGTGGCCTGTTCGGAGACCAAAGATAGGCGCAATGGCAAATAACAGTGCCTTTGTACGTACGCGCGCGCGTGTGTGTGCTCGCGAACGTATACTTTTTTGTATTTAACTGGCAAAATTAATAACCATAAATCTTACTTTTGATACATCTCGCCGTTCCTCCCAAGGGGCAGCAGGAGGGGTGGCAATGGCACACTCAAGCCAAGTTGTCTTATATACCCTCCCACCAAGGGGTGGAAAACAAGGAAGCCAAAACCCCCTCTGCGCGTATGCAAAGTATCAACCAACGAAGAAAAGCTTTACATATCAGCAGCAAACCCCTTTTCTTTGCGTGGCACCGTTCTTTTTTTTTTTCGTGCCGTTTCCTCATATCGTATCCCCTCTTTCCCTTTCTCTCGTATAAAATCGTTTAAATGTAAACGTAATCATTCCCGGCTGGAGTTCCATCCCCGGGAAGGCAACAGCTTGGAATGTGGATGGGCGTGAAGAGAAAGAGAGAGTATTGCCATCCTTTCTTTATTCCCCATCTGGCGCCGTTCATCATCATCATCATCATTTCGGGCATCATTTATACCCCTTTTGATGTTGTGGCCCTTTAGAGGCGTGTAAGTGAGCGAGGTAAGGGGGAAAGGAAGCGCTTAAATGTTTTCATTTCTGTTGCGAATGTGGGGATTCTTTTTTGGACTCATAAACCACGCTGCTCTCAACATGGCTGTGTGCCGTTATGAACAATACACTAAAATAGCTTCATTTTATGAAGGTTTTGTGAAACGTTTCGTTGAATATTATTATTTCTCAATTGTAAACGTTTGAAACGATTTTTTTACAATTTTTTTTTGTGATGTCTTTTGATGAAGAGATAATATGATGGTATGCATGTTGTTATTAAAATGATTTAAACATTATTACGCAAATATTATTAAGAGTTGCCTAAATTAAAGGAAAGAACATCGTATAATAATATCATTTACAATATTACACTGAAATATGTTCCTCCAGGATTTTTTTTCTTACCAATATCATTTATGCTACTGGTTTTTATTTAATAACTGTACGCAAACCGTTACGCACAGGTGAAGAAAGGTGCAAAGCTTGCACTTTCGGTACCTAACGGGACGCGCCATACGATCAACCGTTTCCGGTTTGTTTTGCTTGATTGATAATAAAACTTTTTTCTTCGATCTCTTACTAAATAAAAAGGAGTCGTTTTCATCCATCAAAACCACACCAAATAAAGGATTATTCCTTTTCTACTTCATACGCTACACTTCGTTAATCCTTCATATCCTGAAACGGAGTGGTAGCCTTTTTTTGTATCATCTTTACCCAAACTCACCGCTTGTAGCGTGTGTATATCCCGCTAGTTCGGATTGCAGAACACAGAAGGATTAATATTACACCGCCTGGTTTCGTGCCTCGACCAAAACCCTCAATCGGAAAAAAACACACACACACGCATGAGTTTGTTTTAAGATGTTCTTTTTTCCTCTCTATCTCTCTCTCTCGTACCAAAATCGAACCTCAAACACAATCCATCCTCTCACGCACATTCCACCATGTGCGTTAGCCGGTTACGCTATAGGTAACAGTTTCTGTTTTTTTTCCTCCCCCTTATTGAACGGCATTCTCCAAGACGGATTTCTACAGATTCCCGTTCCTTTTTAAACATTGAACGCAAAAAAACTGCGACAAAAGAAGCGATGGAGAAGAGAAAAAAAAGGATGTTTACAGTGCACCTTTGCTCTGCACTCGTCCAACATGTGTTCCGCGAGGACCCGATCAAGGGATGCCTCCGATAGTACGAAAAGGTGTCTGTTTGATTTGTGGTTGATTGATTGTCTATCAACCACGGGGGATAAGGGATGGTGATGTTGCAACCTTTGCCATCAGTTGGGCATGTGCAAAGATTTGCTAGGGGAGTAAAGGCACGAAACCGGAAAATGCGGTGGCAAGAAATATTTCAGAAGGACAACAAGAAGATATTTGTATTGTTTCTGATCGGAATAGTGTAGAATAAAACTATATTTGCTTCATTTTTAACCTTACTGTGAATGTTGGATTAATTATAAAGAGATTAAACTCTTAAATTAGATACATTATTAATTCAACCAACGTTATTGTAGTGAGAATTTTATAACAAACATAAATTAAGATATGATAAGTGAAACAGATTCAATTTCTTACATAAACAGATGATAAAGATAAATTATTTATACATTAGATTCATCAATGAGGAGTAAAGAGGTGAAATTTAGAGCTAATAATTAACTCATTTTACATTCACATTGCGAGCACTTACAATTAACAAACGCTACAAACCTCATAAACTGATCAAAGCAATGATCGTAAATTAATCAAACACAGAAAGTGTCAAATGGAGCTGTTAAGCTCAGCCATAACCCTTCCTGAAGAGCTCGTCCCAAATAAACACATTAAAAGGCACCCAGACAGGCATCTTAATAGCTAAGTGTATGGAGAACACTCTTACGTGTTGTAAAAAAATAGTAAAAAAAAACTCCACTAATAAACATAGTCCCGACGCGACGATAGCTTTGGCGCGTGGCACACACATTGCAGGTTAAAGAAGCAAAGGAGAGAAAAACCCGCTGATGGCGCCTCATAATTTAAAATAATAAAAAAAAAACTATTACACACGTAAGTGAACCATCTCACACTGGCACACCTTTTGCTTGCAACCCCTTTTTACGAGGGACCCCTTTACGGAAAGTAGGATACAAAAAAACTGGAAACATTTCTTAAGATGCATCCAAAAGGAGAGCGAGTGAGAATGATCATAAAAAACACACACGCATGCTCAGCGCGTATCAACCGTGTAGTTAACCCGGTGCGCGTGTCGGGGTTAAGGATACCTTCCGGGGGATAACAACAAAAAAAGTTACCACCGTGGTAAGAAAAAGGGGTCTCAACCCGAACCCCTACAGCCGAAACCTTTCTGACGGGAAGCGTAAAGGGGGTAACATAATATCTGTGTAAAGTAACCGCTTAAGTGGCTTTTAAGATGGTTGTGTGTACACGGCAGTACGGGGACATAATCAACCTCCAAGGGTAGTCAGAACAACAATAAACATGACTCCCAAGATCGGCATCGTGAATGCACTCGGGCGCTAGGGTGCAGAAGAGTTGCATCAACCAATTTCGGTAGGCACGCGACAAACTCGCGTGCTTCTACTTCTACCCTACCCGAGGATCGCCTAAGATGATCGTCGAAAAATTGAAGCCGAAACCCTTCGTGGCTTCACGTAAACAGATGTTCTACGCCGCCCCTGGGTACAACGATCGTGAAGCGTCCCACGCTTCGGTGTGATTTGTTGGACCGATTTCCATGGGTGAAAGTAGATTTACATCACCCAAACATCAGAAGTGAGTGATGCCGTTAATTTTCCGGTTACGAGAATTTAAGGAATTGCGCTCCGGAATCGGGGTAGAGGGTAAGGTGTACAATTTTTCATTCCCAACATGCGGCGGTTAATTAGACGTCACGCAGGGGTTGAAGTGCATCTGGAAGCGTTGGAGATGCAGTGATCGCGTATCCAACATCACACAACTGTCAACATTGTCAACAGGCGCAAGAAGGGTAAACGTATGTGAATGGGACATTGAAGTCGTCCTAGTTTGTCGCTGTCGTATGGCTTGTTGAGACAGCTTGTTTGCTTGTGTCTTTACGTCAAACATCTAAATAGACTGGCGGTTTTCTGTTTAGTCGCAGCAAGCTGACGATGCTGTGAGCCATATTGATAAATGGAAGGCACAATTCGAAAGGGCATTGGTATGAACAGAAGGGTAATAAGATTAATAGAAACATCAAACGGAATGGAGAAACACAATCTCAGCTAAAAAATGCAATGCTGTGAAGTTTTACTTATTTAATCAGATATTCAAATC
Source organism: Anopheles gambiae (assembly GCF_943734735.2). Taxonomy (NCBI): domain Eukaryota; kingdom Metazoa; phylum Arthropoda; class Insecta; order Diptera; family Culicidae; genus Anopheles; species Anopheles gambiae. Next base: position 88,350,426 of record NC_064602.1, read on the forward strand.
AGTTTAGTTAGTTATTCAGTTACTGTACCATAAATGGAATACACCTACCATCATTAAATGCAAAAAAGCCTTATTCGCAATCGCTTTAAATCTATTTGTGGTCAAAAATGTAAGAATTTACATGCTAGTTGGCACGGAACTACAAATACCATTTGCAACGCTAAGCATCTTGAACCGAAACGAATGATTTCGTGAAAAAAAAGAAAGCTTTATCTCATCTTTACCGATACCACCCAGGACGATGCAGTTTGCCCAACGTTTGTGTAGCTAATTAGCAGAAGGATTAAGCCTCCGCAGATCCCAACCCCGTTGCACCCCGTTGCACATTAACCCTGTCTAGGATTACGTACCTGCGGTCGGAGCAGCTTTACAGAGACACGGTTTGTTTGAGCAACCCATTTTGTTGCACGAGAAAAAGGGAAAAAAGAGAATAATTACTCGTTCAAAACGCATACCGGTGAAGACGGTTTGAGATCATCTTTCTCTGTGTTATAACGGTTTCTTTGAGGACTTTTTGTGGTGAATACATTTTTTTAATGTAAAGAACAAATCATAAAAAAGCAAAACGTCTGTAAGAGATTTTTTCATGCCTTTACTTAATATGATCTCTTTATGATGCCTGCGGAACATCCTGTTTCACTATGCCAAACAGGTATAAAGCGACACAAGATACCTTACCTTATCGCGTATCAGGCTCAGTCCATAAAACCACAGCCTGCATGTTGGAGAGTCTAGAGCACTGACATACGTCCGGAAGCGCTTAACACACCTGTCAGGTTTTTTTTTCACATAATATCAAAATATTCTTTCTTTTAGAATAACGATTTTGAGTCATGTACATCTTCCCATTTGAAAGGAATTCCTGGAATCACTTTCTTCCAATTTCCGAACCTAACAAAATGCAATTCCTGCAAATATCTTCCCGAAAATGGCACGCTAATGGACTCGCATAATGGATCGTCATAACACCAACAACAACAAACGTGTCGCTCAATGGTCAGAACGTTGTCCCTTTGCCATTTAAACAACGACGCCCTATCAACGTCACCGTTTATCAGCTTACACTAAGTGACCTCGTAAAAACTTCCCCCTTCCCGTTGTAGCAAACAAACAACAACAATGGACAATTTAAAATCGCGTCCACTAAATGAAACAGGGAAGAGCGAATAGTCCCACAACCCTAGAATTACTCCGTGCCGCGCTTTTCCCAAGAATCCCAAATGCACATCACTTTTACGGCTGCTTAACTCCACCATGCTTAGTGTCCTTCACGTGCGTCCTTAGCGTGTTAACAACCTACCAAACATTCATTTTTACAACCCATCTGAGAGGTGTCGTTTGTCCACGCGCAGTGGAAGGTAAATGCAAATGGCTTAACGTGAGTGTGCGTGTGTGTCTGTGAAACGAGTTGCATCTTCTCTTAACTCTTCCGAACGACCATTTAGGGACCACACCTGATGACGACTTCAGACGTCTAGGGAACGGAATGCTGCCATCCCCGCGTCTAACAGTAACCGCGTCCAATATGGGCAATCGAATGGTTACAATAGAGCTACCACCAATCCATAAGTTATTGCTGCTCAATTGCCGTCCACCAATCCCCTCGGCTATCGCGCTAGAGACGCGCAAGTTGTCTGCGGGAGTAGCATGAAATCGTTTTCGCCCTCCGCAGAAGACGTTTAGGGCGCAAAGTACGCGCGGTTTGTTTTCCCGCGGTACGCCATTCATCCATCCTGCGTGGTCGATCATAATCGTAACAGGCGGTTTCATGCGTGTATGTTACGCACACGGTCTAATCCACCAAGGGAAAAATGCGACATTTGTTTAGCAAACATTCAAATATTTAAAAAAAATAAGTTCCATACTGTTTATGTTAATTGGTCTCAGGCAAACTCTCATTAAATAGTTCTTCAATGCTTTTTTCCCATGACTTTGACTTCAACATTACAAGACTTTTCTTTCAAAAAACCCCAACAGTAACGCTCCTTCACATATAAGCATCTTTAACACATCATTACGGCAACACCCTCAACATCAATTCAAATAAAGCCACCGAAAGGTACCGACGGAAAAGGGCGTACCGGGCCGCGCTACACATTCCACACCCCGGCCATACGCGATAACGTATGGCATCAGTGAAAACCGGGCACCAACACCCTCCACCACCCATCCCGTACACTCCAGTTCACATGTGTAGAAAATAACCAAATTCGTCGTTTCCCCCTTTTTTTTGCATCTCGTTCCGCAACACCCCAATGTTTGGACACCTTGGTTTCACAAACACAAGTAAACAAACAAACTCCAAAAAAACGCATCCCATATCAGCATCAAATTTTACGATATCGCTATATAATTTCATCATTCTTGTTTTCCGCCCGGCATGAGGATGCTTGTGTTTTGTTGTCGTTTATCCTTTTTGTGTTGCTTGTTACCGGTAAACCGGTGCTTATCGGTAAGGCACAACAGTTAGCCCGAAACTAGATTTGTCCACTTGAATAAACATGCAGCAGAGAACGTATTGAATGAATCCTGTGACAATGAAGAAGATAGGTAAGGACATAAAATAACATCCTATAGTTTTGCAATCATTGTAACCAGTTTGCTTTCATTCTGCTATGCTCTATACTCTTTCAATTATCCTCCTTACGGCTTATCCTTTCTCCTGGTATTTGCTTCCTGGTTTGATTCGCGTGTCTTTGTATACTTTTTCTTCTAATCATCAAAAGACCTGATTGGCTTAAGGGACATTTCTTTTCGCTTCTGTTCGGCTTAAAAAGCCTTTCAAGCCATTCCTTCCTTCTAGGCTTTCAATTGGAGCGTCTTCTTTTCACCTGCACAAGGAAATAGTTTTATATTTTTTGTCTTAATTTTGACAGCTGTCTACGATTACGGTATCGTAGACGATGCCCAAGTTGTATCAGTTGAGAAATAACGTTACACCTGGCCACGTTGGCCAGAAGGTCTTTGACAAAAGAAAAGGTTCGTTTCTTCTTAGTTTTCCTAGTTTATCTCCAACAATTTTTGAATGTCAATGTCAGGACAAACCAAGAACGTTTGTAGAACACAATATGCATTAATAATATGTATATAACATGATCAACAAATGAAAGCAATGCAAATGAAAGGATGCATTATAGCACTATTTTAGCCAGTCTGCTACTAGGCGCAATCGATGTACCGTCTCTCTTGGGCAAAGTAAGATTTTTGGTTCGCCATGCATCGAAACAACAACGAATATTCTATGAAGCTCGCCATAGTACAAGATACAGTACAAACGCTCCTCTCCCAGCTATGATCAGACGCTTTAATGAGTTCTCGCAATTTTTGATAATAATATAAGCATCAATACTTCTAAGAAACGACTTCCTCGGATGTAGATATTTACGTCATGCAATATAAAGAGATAAACTGTCCAATACTTGTAACTAATATCTAAATCTCCTATCTTTAAGCTTTAACGAAGGGTGAGTCCTATCTTTAAGCTTTAACGAAGGGTGAGTTATTACATCAATTAATAAAGATTTAACAAATAAAAACCAACAATATTAGAAAAATAGCATATAAGGATTCATGCAAATACGTGAGAAATACATTTTACATGTAAAAGTAAAAGGTAAATATAAGACAGGAACAGGTAGTATTCCCTGTTTTATCAAATAACTGGAATGGGAAACATAATAAGTCATAAATTATCATTTTGTGATACAGCTTTCTTTGCAAGTTTAATGTTTTTACAATTTTATTTCTCAACAGTTTGTTTAATGAGGTTTCCTCGTAAAATTTATATAAGAAACACTTATTTTTTCCGTTCTATTCCAACCTTTTGAAAACATTTACCATTTTTTTTTTCTATTTAAATCTACCAGTTTAAAACATTTTAATCCTATATCATCCTAAAGCTCCCCTCATTTGTTCTGCTCAACTTCTAGACTCGCCACAATCGCTATCAGCTTACGGTTCCGGGGTGCAGCCAAAAATTGTCAACAGCTGCTATTGCCTAATCCAATTTGACCGTTAGTGCCACGCTTCTATAATTTCCTTTACCGGAAAACTCTTTTTAATATTGCAAAAAAACAACAAAAAAATAGAATCTTACACAGTACGTAAAAAAATACAACATTAAAAAAACAAACCCGCACACACGCTGTTCCAAATCTCAACGGAGGTCAATTTCTCACCCCAAGGAAAATAAAAACAACAACAAAAAACGGGTTGAACATGACTCCGGAAGCTGACAAAGAAGCTAAACAGAGCACACGGCCAATCTCCCCACATTTCTGGTTGTGAGTTTAAAAAGTACAAAATATCAACCAAAAAAATTATAAAATTGGCAAAAAAAGAAACCTGCCTCCAAAACGAAGCCAATCCCACAGCTCAACCCTGTGCCCCGCGCCTGAACAAACCGCTTCCTTTGCACAGCGCGCACAGGTTCGACACAACGACGCTGCACTTAATTAAGCCGAAGCTAACCAAACTCGGATCATCTGAACTAACATCGGAAAGAGTGCGACGAGGACCGAAAAAAACTCAAACAAATAAAAGTATCGTCGATTAGACGGGAGCCAACAAAAAAAAAAAAAAAACAATGTTTGTCGCCTCCTCCGGTTGCTTGATTTTGCTTAATAATTCTTATCCCATGCCTAATGGAGCACACCGTCCGTGCGCGCGTCTCATGCTGAGCAGACCGTGGCTTTCAAGCTTTTGCCTACTCGCAGGAACGAAGAGAAAAAACAGTCAAATACATTCAGGTTTTAAAGTATGAGATAAAAAAAATTAAATGAGTTTTTATGCAAGATCAGCTATACATTTTTTCTACATGGAAAATGCCGAAAAAAAACCCTTTTGAATTCACCCTCCACAATTCAGCAACGTGAGACACAGAACAAACGGGTTAAAAATGCGACCCTCGTCTATTTTTTTTCGTGTCCATCGATGTACCACGTGCCTAGAAAAAAAAACGTCACCCCTTTCGTCGGTGCAAGTTGACGGTCGACAAGATGCATTAAGAACGCTAACGATAGGGAAAAAAAATCTCACCCCTTACACTAGGGGACGTATTTTTTTCCTTCAATTCAGAAGGCTTTTCAATTCAAGACCTACACAGTGTGTGGCGGAGGTCGCCTAGAACCGAATCCGTTCAGTGTGTCCCCGTTTAAAAATTCAACATCATTCTGTGTTTGTGTATGTGTGTGTGTTTTTGAATATTTGAGCAAGATGGATTATCGTTCACTGGCGAATACGGCCCCGCAACCGATCCGATGAAAATGCATCCGGCGACACAATGCGACAAGCGCTGTGAAGAGTTTGTTTGCCAAGAAGGATGAACATACGAGCGGAGAAAGGATAAAATATGATATCGTTTCGTGGCTAGCATATTTGCACAACAGATGCACTTGTTTTGTTGTGGGGATTTTTTAATGTTTTCGTTGAGTGGAAAGGCAACGAAATATTTGCTTTGCTAAAATGCTATCAAATGAGACGAAGTTTTTTCTTGTTAAAGGGGTCTGCGTAAAAGCTTTTACATGATAGTTTATGATGATATTTGAGTTGAATTTTACTTAAATTACAACAAACATATCAGACTTTCTTGATTTACTTATTACCATTTTTTTTTTGCACAAACTCATACATTTATTATCAAGTATTATTATCAACCACACATTCTAACTCAGCTATGTTATTCACACATTCCAAATATTCCATATCATTGCTTGCTAGATGTTTTCCAACAATTGTCAAATGTAATTTTTGCATCACAATAATTTACAGGGTTTTTCGAGTTAATTTCCAATATCTACAACAACTTTCATTGCTTGCGAGATGTTGTTTAACAACTGTCAAATGTTGTATTTTCATTAAAATAATTTTACAATTCTTCCACATGATTTTCAACACGTGTCAAGCTGGATTGAGTTTGACAGTTCTTTGTGATGTGTTGAGAAGATCATGTGTAAGAAATGAAATTTTATAGCAAATAAACCATTAGACAGCTGTTGAAAAACATCTTCTAGGCGGTGAATAATGATGTGCAAATTCGAAAATGACTCGGAAACCCTGTAAATTGCATTCCAAGTCACTTTCGAATGTAAACATTGTTATTCACCGCGTGCAAAATGTTAGTCCACATACAGTGAACCCTCTCTTATTTGACACCTCTTCAATTTGAAAAACCTCTCTTATTTGAACATTTTGCACAGTCCCTTGATTTCCAGTACATTTTTGTTCCTTTAATTTGGAAAACCTCTGAAATCTGTGTCCCTCTTATTTGTATATGGTGTTGCCATGGTTATTGAAAGATGTGTGCTCAAATTGGCGATTCTATTCGCAGTTTCCTATAGCAACAGTTATGGCTGCATACTAAATGTTCTGTCTCTTTCTTGTTTGGATGGACCTTTCATTCACTTTTCGCCTCTGTAATTTGAAAACCCCTCTTATTCGACAGTCCCATCGCCTCTCAAATAAGAGAGGGTTCACTGTAGATCTGACATTTCATTTCCATTATAATAATTCTTAGTTATTTCAGCATGATTTTCAACACGACTCAAACTGGACTGAGTTTGACAGTTCTTTGTTATGTGTTGAAAATCATGGGTTGAAACTGAAATTTCATTTTGAAGCAAACAAACCATTTGAAAGCTGTTGAAAAACATCCTGGAAGCGGTGAATAACTATGTACACATTTGAAAGTGACTTGGAAACCCCTGTATCTTAGATTACTACCACAAGATGGTCATTATTGATAGGTCATGTACAGGGTTTCCTTTTCAATGTTCAATATCAACAACCTTTTTCCATTTTCTTACGAGATGCTTTTCAACAGCTCTCAAATGTTACATTGGCATCACAGCATTTTTTTCAATTCTTCCACATGATGAACAAGTCTCAAGCTGGATTGAGATTGACAGTTCTTTGTAATGTGTTGAAAAACATGTGTAGAAACTTAAATTGTAGTGTGTTGCTAATAAAATATGTGTCAGCTGTTGAAAAACATCTGGAAAACTGTGAATAAATCATGTGTCCATTTGAAAATGACTTGGAAAATCCCGTAAGCGTCCGAATAATTTAATGTTCGAACAGAAAAACCAGTTTCTTTAATACAATCTATAACTTATGTGATTAGCGAGTGTAAATTGCTAAAACAAAAAATAATCACATCATTTTCAACTGTTTAACATAAAATACTAGACGAGTCTGTTCCGAGCATCAACGCTTAAAAACACTAGACCGGTCAAACGCACCGCACTAATTGAAATAATACCCTTAAGATTTCAAATCGGTTGCAAAAACAAATAGCTGGACAAAAAAACACTGTAGCCAAAACACGATACAAATACACACTAATTAAATGATACCGCGGATCGCTTCGATCGCATTACATTCGGCGGAACCAATTATCAGCAAACTCTTGCGTCCGATCCATTTGCTCTTTTTATACATTAAATTGTACTTATGATGGAGAGGTGGAACCGTGCGGGGATGGGAGGGCAACTCTTCGCGTAGTGCCAGTTGAATTTTGCGTTTTAATTAGCCATTTGTTTCTTCTCATCCGCCAATAATTCCCCTCTATCCCCAGCAAGAAAGGTCTAAAGTTTACGTGAACCATTCAAGTGTAACAAAACACAGAATGAAGAGCGGAGAAATAAAAAAGAAGAAACAATCACTAGAACCATCCAATCAGTCCGAATCGTCCCAAACGTCTGTGTATGGTTGAGAGAGCGAAAACTTCGTAGTCGCGTTCCTGTTAATTCAAAACAAAAAGAAAATAATAATGCACCAGCAAACAAACAGCACACGCTAAACGGGGCACTACAACAAAATCGAACAGGGCAGCCGCGTTCGAAACTCTCGAAACAAAACAAACAGCGCCGCCCAAAGGTGAAATCCGGCTCAAGTAGGATGTTATTATGCCGAATCCAAGGTGTGGGCGCAACAACTGCAGCACCCAAGCCCCGGGGAAGGAGGATGAAAAGTAGAAACAACAACAACAACAATACTGAATCAAGACAGAGAGATAAAATAAAACCGGGCAAGCTTTTTTCGACTGCTTTCGGGGTGCGCTTGGCACAAAAATTCCGTTTTAATTTTCCACGATTTCATTTCAACTTTGTATTAAATGGTCGGCAATGCGCGTTGGCGCTGGCGGGCATCACCATCCTCCCGCCAATCGGATGCGAAGCGTTGGGAGCCAGCGATTTCGAGTTAACTACGGGTTGCCTGACCTTTACTGTCAGTGGAAAAACAACTTCAATGGATTCTGCGTTTGCCTCAACCCCGGGAGAGACGCGACGCGGAGCGCGATTTTACTTCCATTCGCTTTTGTGTTTGGAAAATCAGGGAATTATAATACTTTTCCTTTGACTGTAAAGCTTGCCATTACTTGTACAACTTATCTTTTTTTACTGCTACAGCTGGCTGTATCATAGAAAGTGTACGCTTCACCAAACCCGACAACGCACAATCCATGCGACCGTATAGTCGGGAGAGGAGCGACAAAAATCGTTCGAAATGCGTTCGCGAATTGCGTTTGCACTTGCGTTTTGTGCTCCTCCTCCTGGCAACGGGTGACTTCCGGTGTCCGATTCCAATACTTCTCCCTCTTCTCCATGCTCCTCGCCAGGCGAGTGGCTAAAACCAACACAGACGAGTGAGACAAAGTTAAATTACAAAAGTTTTTTAATAGCCAATCAAAGCCCCGGTTTGCCGGTGGTTCGATTTTCCTTTGAAATATTTTCATTTTTCCAACCCATTCCCGCCCTGCTTGCGGGCGAGGTGGCACGCAAGTGACGCCTGGACACAGTAGCTGGCCTGAACATTACCAACAGCACCACAAACACACACACGCACAAACGACGGACACGACAAACACAAGCACGCGAGTGCGCCGTTCCTTCCCTTTCGTGCGAATACTTTGATATTTTTCGCCTTCTTCACTTAGCAAATTTGCTCCCCTTGGTTTGCTTTGAGCGCTTCTGATTTGCTTATAACGTGCAGTGCTGGGCAGCATCCCATTCCCATCCCATTACGCCCCTCTGGGCACGGAAATCGAAACGCCAGAAAAAGAAACGATCCCGCGGGCGGTTCTTATATCCCGTAGCAACAGTGTGCTGCCCGTGGCAAGCAGGAGGACCCGCGGGCTAGGAATGTGAGAACAGTAAAGGATGCTTAAAACTATGCTTCTGCAGGGCCGGAAAAGCACGGAACGTATCATTAAGTAAATTGAGTAGACAGTAATTGATTAAAACACCGAATCACTGGTCTGTGTTTCGATGGAGACGCCTAGTCGCCGGTGTTCGTTTCACCACCCTGTTGTAACCCCTTCGTGTGGACGATAACCCCTTTTGTGTGTGCAATGAACTGTACAGCGAGAACTACATTTTCGGGATAATGTAATTTGATTTTTTTTAAAGAAAATAACTCAGTTATACAATTTAAACATGCATCAAATTTAGTACTCGAAGTTGCTGGAGAATACAAATTTGAAAAGCTGCCAACACAATGTTACTGAATGCTCTTCTTCAAATTGCTGTTTTTATTCGACAAAAGGTTCTTCTTCTATTTTGGCGTAACGTTCTACGCGGATATGCCAGCCTATGCAGGCTTTCGAGACTTAATTCATTACCACGTAGCCGGAATCCTTGCTACGGGGGGACGGTCCATTCTGGGCTTGAACCCATGAACCCATGACGGGTATGTTATTAAGTCGTTCGAGTTGACGACTGTACCGCGAGACCACCTCCGACAAAAGGTATAAGTTTCGAAATCTTATTTGCCTTTATTATATATATTTAAGGAAATTTTCTGTTGTGTTATTAAACATGTTTATAATACCCCCGAATACGCTAATACACGCAAAAAAAAAAAACTAATACACGCTAACATACGGTATTGTATTATTACGTTTCAATCTATCAGAAAACAAGCTTTTTCTAAAGAAAATATAAGCAATTTCGTTACTTATGGTAGAACATTCAAATACTTCAATAATGGGGGCCTTCAGGATTCTAGTTAGTTTTTTGTATGGAGTTTGACATTTGGAGGCTGAAATCATGTAAACACTCCATACAAAACCATACAAAAAACTAGCCTGCAATTTTCAGTATAGATAATTCTAGCCTCAAAGCTAGAATTAAGGCCGGGCTACATTGATCGTACTCGCAAGCGTAATTTTGATTTTCACTAGCGCAACTGGCGGCGGCTGACCGAAGCATTTTGCCAAACAATTTGGAGCCGCTTCAGAAAATACGTTATTTTTCCATGTTTTTTACTAAAAACGCAGGAGAAAAGTTTTGTAAAACGTAGATACACATGTTTTGCACGCATTGCATCCATTTTTGCAATAGAAAACGATGGAAAAACTACTTAATTTTGAGATCCGGCATGACCATTCCCTGGATGACCAAAAATAGCTTCCACCAGTCGCCGCCAGATGCGCTAGTGAAAATCAAAATTACGCTTGCAAGTACGATCAATGTAGCCCGGCCTTTAGATTCGAGTACCTGCTTGAAAACACGGTGTTGTTTACATTTATCCCAAGGTGCATTAAAGAGGTGATGGAATGTACAATCAAAGTGTATGTAGTCCAGGTGGTCTCATAGCATTTTTTAATAACCAATTTTGAACCGCACTTCTTGACAGAACGAGTGAAAACTGTTGCTCCAACGAGCTTCCTGAAGGCTTGACGAATACTCAAAACACTCTTAAAATCTTCATTCAGAAGCAGAAGCGATAAAAATCAGCCTTTTAAATTCATACACCTTGGGATAAGCCCACCTGTATGTTACACCCCCTTAGATAACTGCTCGAAAACTGCATTACAATGCAAACATGGCTGATAGGCTGAAATTTCAGCCTACGAACTTCAAAAGGAAAGGGCCCCAATCACAGAATTTGACATTTTGAAAACTAATTTATTGTATGCTTTAGTGTTCTTCAATTATCACATCATTTTGCTATTTGAAACCTAATTTATTGTATGGCTTCGTGTTAAAACGTACTGATATTATTAATGTGATTTACATTTAAACATATATATTACTCAAAATTCAATAACAAGCAAGGAAGTTTTAAAGTTAAAAGCAAAGCACCGATTTTAATATGCAAACCCTTTTTCTTTTGGATAAGACATCCAATATGCTACGATAAAATCAACACACCAAAACTTCCACCCAGTCCCCACATTCACTGTAGTGCATTAAAAATGTAATAAATCAACCGATCTCGCCTAGCCTAGCCTTCCTCTTCCGCTGCGCATGAATCATCGCAAGACTGCCTGTCTGCTTACCCCACCACACACGTACGTAACGCGATAAATTCCCAAATCCCACTCATCGCCCGGCAGAAAGCTCAACCCTTTTCATCCCCGCACGCAAATCTATTCCTTCCACCAAGCTCAACATAATCTTCCTATCTGTCACCTTACCCAGCCGCGCGGGGACTTGAGCACGAACCAACCAGCGGAAGAATAAAAAAAAAAATATCTAAACACACCATCCAAACCCTGTGGGTCACAGACAGATGTGCGACGGAGAGTCCTTGATAGTAAAAAAACAACCCTTTGAAAAAAAAAACCACCCGGCAATGGAAATAAAATCTCGTACCCCTTTCCTTTTTTCTCTGTCTCTACATTTCATTTCTATGCAGACATTCATCTGCCTTACGGTCACCGTGAAGCGTGTGCCGTGCGTTGTTTATCTGCCTGGGTACTTTCTTCCAATGTGTCCTCCCGGAGTTTTTTTAATCAAATCCTTTCCCTCCGACCCCAACCCACCATTTTCGTACTTTGGGATAGAAATTTAATTGCAATTATTGTAATTTATAACATCGCAGCAGAGAAATTTCCATTCCAAACGGTTTGCTTCGCTCAAAACTGAACGGGTTTTGCTCTGCCGTAAAGCGGGCAAAGCACGGGCAGGCAGGCAGGCAGGCACGGTGAACTGGAATCCGAAACCCAGCCCCGGTACGTCCCGGTGCTCCCGAGTGGCACGGATGCAAATAAACCTTCAGGCAATTGCCAAGTACCAGACGGCAGCGGCGGCACCATGGTTTTAAATTCGTTCGAATTCATTCGAATGTTTTGTGTGCCGTCGCTTTGCGTCTCCGTACCCGAGAGTTTTTTATTTTATTTCTATAATTTATTTTTTTTACCCCCAGCTCGAACCTCCTGCGTTGATAACGAACGTTTCCGTTTGTAGTCGAGAGGGAACACACCGAAAAAAAAATCGCTTCATCTGCGTGAGGGTTAGGCACGGGCCGGTGAATGAATAGAGAGCCAAAAAAAAAGAAGCCGGAATCTTCCCAACTTCACCCTGTCATTTGCATATCGTTTTTATCGAATCCTTTTTTTTCCAAAACCACCCCTCACACGCGCAGCATCTCTCCCGGGAGCGTATTGAGCGATGTACAACAGAAAAAAACGCCACCGACTTTAAAACATCGGCACAAACGATGGCAGCACAACGACAGAGAGAAGAAGTAAAAAAGCAGTCTTGCACAACCCTGTGATCGGGTTGCTATCGTTACCCCCCTGGTTTTTTTCTCTCTAATGTGCCCACGGTCAAAGGGTTGAATAAAGGGGTTGAATGGGATGAAAAAATGCACCCCTCACATTTTTTCCCGTGCTCAAGTCGACTGCATTGATTCAGTCACTCGGAGCTAACCGAAGTGAACTTCCTCTACTTTTTTTGTGTTTCGATTCGAAATTGAATGCTTGTTCTTCTTTGCTAGCTAAATTTGGTTCGAAACCAGCTTTACCCATTCTGTTTCCCTTCATTACAACTGTTCCTACCGTTCGACCAGCAATTCTATGTTTGTGTTGCTATGCATTTGAGAAGCTGTTGCGATCGTTTGCTCGTGGTTTTCCAATTTTTCAAGTTAATTGTGGTGTTGCAAATATTACAATATGAGCAGTATCTAGGCCTTGTAGGGCTTCCAAGTAAAATCCGTTCCGCAAAATTCAAGTAATCGGCAACAATAAACCCTATAAGGATTTTTAATATTTGAATTTAAGTAATTGGGCACAAGAAAAGAAGTCCGCCTAAAAGTATGCAATTTAATTTTACTTATTTTTTAACAACTTTCACATTTTTTGGTATTACAGGGTTTTTCTAGCCAATTCGGCATCATCTTCTTCTTCTTCATTGGCACAACAACCGTTGTCGGTCAAGGCCTGTACCCACTAGTGAAGAGAGCTTGGCTTTCAGTGACTTTTTGTTACCGTAGTAGGATAGTCAGTCCTACGTATGGGGGCACGGTCTATTCGGGGCTTGAACCCATGACGGGCATGTTGTTAAGTCGTGCGAGTTGATGACTGTACCACCAGACCGGCAAATCAGTCGCCGTAAATACTCATTCGAGCAACGTTAACCGTCATTTGCGCCCTGTCATTTCTATTCGCGCCTTGGGAAGTATGATTCGGCCTTAAATGATTGTTGGTAGCAAATTTGTTGGTCGCTGAATTCTTGGTCTCAAAGTTCTTGCTCACAAAATTTTTGGTCGCAAGATTCTTGTTCACTAAGTTTTTTGGTCGCAAAGTTCTTGGTCGCAAAAATTTTGATCGCAAAATTCTTGGTCGCCAAAACCTTGGCCCGATGCATTCTTCACAAGGCCCAAATAAAACTGCCTAATAGAGGATTTACGTCGCCTACGCCGATTCGATTTACGTATCTACGACGATTGAAAACGCATTTACGATGCCTGATTAGATAGGTAAACCCTGTAAACGGCAAACGTAAACTTTTATGCACAAAATTTTCTTCTTATTTATGACACCATCCGTATTAGTTAATGGCCTACCTAAACTACTTATGAGGTTCGTTGTCTGTGACTAGTTGTCGTTGTCTGTGTACTACCCATGTATGAATAGTTAACTCCGCGATAGATAGGGTTTGGTACGTACAACCTTCAAACAATCAAAAGATATGCTTCTGATTTGCTGATCTTTTTTTAAATTTTTATTGATATTTTGCTCTTAATCATTTTCAGAAATATCACTTCATCCATTAGGAGGATTTGTTAAAATAATACGATTACAAGGGACTTTTTGTTCTTATACAGTTATGTAGCTATGATATATGTACCTCAAACCACAAGTTCTTGATAATCAAATACTAGAACAAACTGATTTAAGTGGAATACAATGCAAACAAGTCAAGCCTGTAAAATATCCCATTTTAACGGTTTTAAAATAATTTAAAACTCTCCTCTGCTTACATTGCACAACGTTCTATACCAACGAACGCGCGCACAGCCAAAAAGAGTTAATATTGATCCATGGCGCTCGTGAAACATCGTTCATCCTACGCGGCCTTTTTCATTTTACATTTTAGTCGGTACCTTCCATCTTCCAACCCACCCAACGACTTTAGTCTTTGCCTTTTTTTCCCTGCACCATCCTACTTTGCATCTTGTTCGATTTTAAGAGGGTGAATTATGTACATAAGAACCGAGAGCCAACCCGCCATTAAAAGAAGAGAAAAAAAAATCTCAAAAGCCAAAAAGACAAGAACGACAGCACGTTGCGGAGAGGGTATGGCAAAACACGACACGATGTCGGGCTGCTTCCGGTTCTTGCTCTTATTATGTACTGTTCTGCCCCACCCACGACAGCCCACCTTGCGGCACCACCAGCCGGCACCCAAGCTCAGCAAAAAAAACGGCCGTGATGATGAAGAATGTTTGCGTACACTCCTTGCGCGTAGTGGAAAGGATACGCAAAAGAAACCCACCGCACTTCCTGCATACGCACGCGAAGGGTTCGGCCGCGCGAAGGGCGAGGCTGATGGCGACGCCAACGTAAAGGAAACCCTGGTAATTTATCCTTAAGAATAATGAGTTACCATGGCAACGCTGCTGGCTGCTGCTCCTCGGTGATGGTGGTGCCGGTGGTGGTGCGCGTTCCATGCTTTCCAACCCGCGATGTTTAACTAGCTGTTTATTACTCTCGGTTGCTTTCTCGGGCATGGTGTGGTGCTGCTTTCCTACTTACTTTGCCCAACAGTGTCAGGTGAAGGATTGATCCATTTCCTTTCCTTACGTTCGCTTTACTCCTTTCTTCACCTTTTGCTTCCAAGCAACAGCACACAAACAAAACACACACACACACACAGACTTTTAAAAGAATCCTTTCGAGGCACGAGTGTTGAGGTTCAAATTTCAACAAAAGCGGGCCGGTTTTTCTCCGCACCGAAAGTGAAAATTTGAGCTAAGTTATTTCTTTTCAGTAACTTTCTGTTTTGTTTTGTTGCTTTGCGTAAGCGTAAAAACTTTCACGAAGTAAATAAAGTGTTTTCTTGAATAGCACCAGTCGCTTTTGTCTGCTATACATCGATCGGTATGTTGTTTTTTGCGTGTTGCATTTAAATGAATTATGTATCGCACAGAATGCTTCAATAGTTCTGCTTTAACCAGAGTTCATTTTTATATCGATATATTTCAAGCCTAATTCTCTTATTCTTTCTATGAAATAATCGTTTGAGAATTGTATAGCTAATTATCGTTTGAAAATATCATGAAATGCTGAGATGTTACATGATTTTACCATTTTATTTCATACAATTTGCATCTTTTTCTTGATGGTTTCATTTATTTCCAAATTAAAAATAAATAAAAAGCAGAGTTTTTTCTTTTGCCGCCTTTTTTATTCATTGCATATTTCTCCATCAATTGAATTTTATTATAAATTTACAAAAAAAAACAGTTCTAAACTTTGCATTCAAATATACATAGAAAGAAAAGATAAATAAAGAATAAAACCGAATTGAATTCTCCCCTGAATGGTAGGCTAACCGCATAACATTCAAATCAAAAGACTTTCATTTGCTAAAAATTTACTGGTTCTGCAAAACAACATACCAATTCCGATCGCACACGTAGCACCGAAAGGATTGTCATTAATATTCAAAAACATGCACACGAACGTGTTCGATTCTTCACATCATCATCATAATCATTATCGTAACCCATACGAACATTACACAGTCCACAAGGCGGAAGAACAAGAGTCGCTCGAACTGGAAAAAAACTTCAGTCTTTGTAAGGAAGGAAGGGTAATAAAAAAATCCGTCAAATGTGCCAAACACACACACACACAGGGACGAGCATTTCCTCTTTTCGGAAGTGTGCAAAAAAACACAGTCATTGCAGAAGCTGAGTCTAAAAAATCCATCCCTCAAACATAAAAAAAACTGTCCTCCACCCAGCATCCCTGCGTCGTTAAACCCTTTTTTATGTTCTCAGCTCTCGTTTTAAATATTGCTCGCGCTATTGCGTGTTGATTTCGATCCCGGAACCGTACCGTGTTTTTTTTTTTTCAACCCCTTCGTTTCTGGGTACACAGAGGTATTAAAAAAACTCGTTTTCCCTGGGTAACGAATGCACGCCAAACGGTGCGCGGCGCGGTTTGAGAGTGAACGTACACACAAATAAAAAAAACCCCTTCACCCCTACACGAAAAGCTACGGTCCGGATTGAGACAAGTATGGCATGAAACAGGATCACACAGCGTGCAGCCAACGACCTACACACAAAAAAAAACCCTTTCTCACCCGGAAGCATATAACGCATGGTTCTGTTTACGTGTGTGCGAGCTGTGATGCTTTTTTACTTTCTTTCTTTCGCCTTTATTTCATGCATATTAAGCAACCTTCACCGACAAACAAACGCGGCACGTGCTCTCGATCTCGGCCGATCCAAAGCGAAAGCGTCACGGTTGAATGGAAGGCGCTAAGCGGACGAGCTATCGAGGCACGGACGCAAGACGACGACTGTAAACATATCATCGTACCACGTGGTGGTTGTAGCTCTCCGACCACACACACATGTATTTGTTTTTTTTTTTTTTTTTGCTCAAAGCTACGCTCTCCTCTCGCTCGGAAAAGCTCAATGCAACAAGCACGCTTACTACCGGAGCTACGTAGCGCACACGGCGCAAAAGTAGAGTTGCGACGAATCCTTTCGCCCGACACCCGAAGTGAAAGTCCTCGTACACCAACAGGCACTCGCACACAACCACCACTGGCAAAAAGCCCGCACTTTCATTACTGGCTCCACGTGCTCTAGCGCGAAAGCTGCACTGTTGCCCTCGCACATATGCTGCCGCCAAGTGTGCCATCCCGCGCACAGCGACGAAACGACACTTGTATTTCTCACACCGCGGGAAGCTCACCCTGCCCGGATGGTGGAAGCTAGATGTGTGTATGTGCGAATCCGGGTTTTTTATGTGTATGTGAGTCTGAAGGAAAGGAGAAAAATCGATAGGGCATAACAACAACAAAAAAACATCGGCGACAGCATGCGAGCAAACAGCTGATCGTTGTTTACCACCGATTCCGGCGGTGTGCCAGCCAGCTGGCGAGCGTTGAAAAAAAACGATATCAACACAACACATGTGCAATCCTTCCACCACCATCGACGCAAACACGCGCACGTAAAGGGGAAGCACTCGGGTGCTATTCGCGTACAGGCTCATTCAACAGTACGCGAGTATGTTGCTCGCATCGGAGCACTTGAATGTTTAAGCGGAACCAACGTGTGATGCATGTACACGAAAAGGAATGTGAGTTTTCTTGTCATTAAAAAGGACCATTTTTCGAATTAGAATTTAATAGTTGTAGGAATATTCGTAGTTCCAATCAATAGGAAAATTGATTGTTAAAACAAAGCATAAATATCAAGAAAAACCTGTGTGGACATCAATGTAAATAAATGGATTACGAGAACATCAACTACATTCATTGAACTTTTTGAAATATTAATTCGCTCATTGAACGAGCGAAAAAAATTGAGAATTGAGAAAACAATTATATCCGTTAGATACCTTCTAACCACTACCATCGTTTGTTACATTTCCTAACCCCTTTCGAGAGTGTAACTGTGGGCTTAGCGTTCAATACCCGCGCATACCATGTTTGGGATTAATTGGGCCACAGTACCAAATTTAACGCAAAAGAACGTCTGAAGCCCTCTCCAAGGGAGGTCGTCTTTACACTAAATGCAATAAATATCACCGCACCCTATCGAATGCCGTGGGATTCTGCTGGCCGTTTCTTCCGTGCGTCCGATTGGTACCCCTTTTTTACCAGTACCATGTCCTGGACAGATCGATTGCGTGAACAACAGCTTTCATTCGGACACAATATTAATGGCTTTATTATTTATCGATTGGTCGGAAAGACCCTACCGTTTGGAGAGAAACAAAACAAAAAAGGAGCGCAAAACGTGCGAACAAGCGGGAAACCCTTTTTGAGGTTTTTTGGGTTATTTAAGACCACGGAAACTATTGCCAAGGGATACAAAAAAACCGTTTGATCACAATCGGACAACAAAGAAGGGTTCCGGTGCGTTGAGCTCCGCAAAGGCGATTGTTTGATTAACGCTCGATTTGATGGACAATTAATTGGAAACTTTATTTACCATGGGCTTAGACTATTATTCCACACTTTCTGTTATTTATATTTCCTCTTTGTAGTGGACATTTCTTATTATCTTCCTTTTTATTGAGTGATACGCATTGAAACGTTGTGTTGTGCTTCTTGATATGAACAGTAACTTAATAAACACCTCCATTAAAAGATCCCTTTGCCTTGTAGCTTCCTGTTTTCTCACCTTCTTCCAACCAACATATCGTCTTCCATAAGGGTATCAAAACAGCCAGGAAGCGTTGCATCATGTTTTGCACCAAATACAGCAACCGCTGCCAAATCTGAGATGAAATTGAGCTCTCACAAACCCAAACACGCACCAAAATAAAGAGTGAAGATCAAACGAGACCAGCAAATTGGACGAATTACCGAAACCTTTTTACCCTTTATCAGGAAACCGAAGAAAATAACAGCTGTGTATGTGGGTGGTCGCTTTTTTATACGCTTTTCTTGACTTCATCAACACATCCTGTTACACGCCCACCACATTAGGAAGAGCTACACCTACACACGACGGTTCGGGGACGAACGAACGAAAACTCAATTGAACTCTGATCCCAAGGCCGGGGTGCAGGAGAAGGCGAATAAAGGGATACTGCCCTTCTTGGTGGTGGTGTGTATCGATATATCAAAGGATTGTCCCTTTTAGCGGACGGAAAGTGTGGCATGATTGAGTTAACTGTTGACATTGAAACAACTGGTGTGTGGATGGTGTTCATAAATGTTAGCTAAATGGGAAAGAGGCTAAACCGTTCGTTAACAATGCATTTGGCATGAGTTTATGTTTTGACAAATATATAGACTATAGAAAACTGTGGAATTGAAAAAATAACCTTATGGCATTCAAATGATTTTAGGTTGAAAAAAAAGAAATTTATGGTGGTCAATAAGAATACAATAAAAACTTTAAAACTGATAAAAGTTTAAAATTTAAAATAAAAATAATGTAAATACTTTATATTTCATTACTAATCGACTATTTTGTACTGATTTTTACAAACTATCATAGATTGAATATTTTGTTTATAAAACTAATATCAACTAGTTTTTTTTAAATATTTTAGTTTCTTTAATGAACCATTATCTAATCAAAATTAGCAGTTTAATCCCAGATATATGATTTACTAACTGTTACTTTCGATAAATACGTACACGATAAAGTTACTATATGATAAAACATGTTACTTTCGATAAATGGTGTATGGTATACTTAAGTCATTTTTAATACCAGTGGCTGCCAATACTAATAAGAGAATATTTTAAAAAATCAAAGAAGCTAGAGGCACGTCATGTTATATTCTGCTCATTGATGTGGAAGCTATGAATCATTCATTATTACTGCATGTATAATCATTTGCGACTTAATTTGAATGCATTACATTTCAAACCGATGCAAAAGCCAATATTGCATTTAGATCAAACTATACTATAGCTCGAATACAAGAAATGACAGTTTTGTTGGTTAAGGTTGAGCGTTTTACAGTAATCTAAGCACAGTAAATGAAACTATTCATATTCCTGTATTGTATGTAAAATTTGGCTTTCACTACATTTTGTACAACACTTTCATTAAATTATGATTCAATTATACATAACAATCAGAAATACACATAAAGCACAGCCACTCCTGCCAAACTACTTACTTCGACAGGCAATGTTATAACGAAACCATCTGGTTATGCGCCAAAATGTATGCAAACAGCTTCACATTTCCCTCTTTACTACCGGTTTTAAAGAAATTAACACATCTATTCTTTTCAGACGAACAAAAAACCGGACCCTTTCGATTGCTTTCCGATTTGTAAGATAAAGATTTATCACAAGCCACGCCACAAGTGTAGCCGGAAAAATACCAACAACAACAAAAAACCCGCGTGAATCGTATTATCCATTCTCTGCTCAGTCGAACCTTTCAACCTTGAACCAGCAATTGTACCATATTGCACTTCTTCCCTACGGGCGCAACTGGCAAGCAGGTTTTTCAGCGAGCAATTAATTTCTGTCAATGACAAATTTCTCGTTTTTCCATCCGAATGAACTTGTGCTGTGTCTACTCAATGTGAAGTGAGAGGTGGTGTTTTTTATTCGCTTCTAACAACCATCTTCAAGTGCCACAACAATGCATTGCTTTGATAAAGAAACAAGAACGAGAGAGAGGAAGAAAAAAATCGTCCCCACGCTAACCAATTAAAGCGGAGATAAAGGAAGGCGGACGGATCAACAAAAAAACGTACACAAATCGTGTAAATAGATAGCAGAAATATTCATCGTCCACCAATCGACTGTGGATCGACGCTGCTAGGAGGAGAGACATACAGGGTGGACATTCAGCATATTCAGCCCACTGTAATGCTGTCATGTGCGTGGATTGAACGCCAATAGTGACAGGGACAGTGGCATGAATTCATTAATTTCCCCCGGCCTCGGCTCGGCGGCTCATTATCAGTTTGTCAGGAGCAGATTGTTGCAGCAGGCCAGCACTGTATCCTATCCTTTTTTTGTTCCCATCTTTCCGTCTTCACCTACTTTCTGACAGCCACTGACAGGTTCCTGAAGAGTGTTTTAATTAATGTAAATTTCTCGATACATTGTGTTGTTCTTGCTGAACCGCACCGCTCGTACAATTGCTTTCCCACTGTGGGAAACAATCGCTTGCAATCGGTATGATTAACTCACTTTCGTAAAAGCGGTCAAAAATGATCACACTAGCTGAAACAGTTTGTAAGATCGCTGGTCGTAAAGGTTCTTTCCAGTACTGCCTTTCCAAAGCAGCACGAGACGACTTGCAGCCTGCGGCCACTCATTTCATCCATTTTGGGCGGAAAGTTTGACGCTTATCTCTCGCTTTCTGTTTCACCTTCATCGGAAAAAGTGCTCTCTATCTCTCTCTCTGCATTTAATAACAATAGAAAATGAAGATTTTTTTTTTCCAACACCAAAAACCGAAAAAGTAAAAACATTGATAAACACCTTCGGGCTACCGCGCGCTGCCGAGCGAACGAAATTACTTCATCGTCAGCTTCCTGTCCAAGGTCCAAACCTACTCTGACCATTTTTTTTTCTTCTGTTCGTCTTCCCCGTACACGCCATTCATACGCCCCTGTGAGTGATGTTTCGAGTTGGGGAAATTTTAATTTTATTCATCTCTGAATTTTAAACAGCCCGGATCAGCCCCGGAGTGGAGCAAAAAATTCGCGCTCCAGTTACTAGCTGATAAGCTCGGTTTCGGTGCTGAAACGGTGGCCTCGGGATGAGTTTGAAGGGGCGGAAAATACGAAACGTTGTTCCGGAAGGTTTAAAAAGGAAGAAAAGGGGAGGCGAAAGAAAAGTTCAGAGATTCAGGGAAATATTTTTACCAAGTTTTGTTTTATCTTGATAAGTACAACCTATTTGTTATGACTGTGTTTTATATTGATATCGATATTTCTTGTTTGTGCAATTACAATATCTCTTTTTCTAACAGAGAGAGAAAGAGAGAGATAGCCTAAAAGTAAGCGATAGTAACTTCTTTGTTTGAATAATACGTGCTTTTCTTCTGAACTTTCTATCAGAAAGAGTTTGAATAACTATTTATACCATAGTATCATTACTTTATTACTATAAATAATCATATAGTTTTCAAAAAGGTTTAATATACCAAAGATTACTAAAATATATGACTTGTTTGGCTATATCAGTATTTCCGACCTTGACCATATTTCGTATAGCCCAACATTACTTATCCTTTAAGTTGGCAACCGAATATCTGGGTATTTTTTTAGTCTTTATACTGCAATAACTTTTGAATTGTTGCTTGTATTGACCTGAAAATTTGAGTAGCCTTCCCATTTTTAATTTTCAATTTTTTTGGTGGATACATATTGATTTTCAGCAAGCTGTAAGTATTTTATTCTGATTTATTTTGAATTTTACTATGTAAATTGGCAACCGGCATACTCCATACATTTTGTATGGAGAATGACGTTTCTCTTCTTCTCCTTTTCGTATTGTGCCAAATTCAATCGATTTTAACCTTAAATTGGATCGTTAGTTTTATCATAACATAAAAAAAAAACTAATGAATAAATGGAATAGAAGAGAATATATCAGTCGGCATTACTTGCTTACGGCACCAAAAGATAGAAAGCATTTACCTACGAAACCCGTTAATTGTGTACGTTAAAACGTATGGAATCCCGGGTATGCCGATTGTCAACTCTGCGTTTGGTTACCAATTCTACGGTTAAACTAACACTCAACCCATTAAATTTGACT
The DNA here is from genome assembly GCF_943734735.2 of Anopheles gambiae. NCBI lineage: Eukaryota > Metazoa > Arthropoda > Insecta > Diptera > Culicidae > Anopheles > Anopheles gambiae. Next base: position 88,373,096 of record NC_064602.1, read on the forward strand.
CTCATAATACAAAACATAAAGAGTTTCGTGGAACAACAGCGCCTAAATGTATGCAAATATTATTATATGCAGTATCTGGTCACCATTTTATCACTCCGAATGGTATCCACACTGTAACCAATTAACCTAATGCGAGCTTTGACCTCATTTAGTGTAGCCCAACAATACTTAAACTAACATTCCACCTATTAAATTTGACTGTTATAACAACATAATACAACACATAATAAGTTTCGTGGAACAAAAGCGCCTAAATGTATGCAAAACATTTTTATATTCAGTATCTGGTCACTATTTTATCACTCCGGAATGTATCCACGCTGTAACCAATTAACCAAAACACAGTGAACCATAACCCAAAGAACAATTTACCATTCCCGTTTTCTTACTTTCCAAAAACATCCATCAGATGAGTTGGCGTAGCTTGAGGGAGCCAACGAAAGAAAAAAAAACTCCCCACCCTGCGAAGCATTCAACCAGCAAATGCAGGGAAAGAAAGCCAAACTCTCCACCCGCTCCGCACTCGCGCCAAAGCAAGTAACAACAGTCGAAATGAATTAGAAATTTATGATTGCTGGAAGAAAAATTGTAAGATTAAATATTTCGTCTCCCTTTGCTTTTTGCGCGGCACCCTTCGGCGGCAGAAGATAGGCTTTCCGATAAAATAATGGAACAAGACCCGGTTTTCTTTCACTTTCACCAGCTGCCCTCTCATCCCTGCAGCTTCAAGGAAGGAATGGCCGCCGAAACGTAGCGAGAAACCGAAACGGTGCCATCCGACCACCACTCGCCCGACCGACCCTTCCACGGTCCGGGGGCTGGCTGTGTGAGGTGGTGCTGTACATTTTCCTGTACCATTTTTGACCTCGGGTCGCTCGCGCGGCCTGGAAGTTTGTGGCGTTTTTGAAACAAACAGCGAATTTACATTTTTGCAGCAAGCAGATTTTTGTTTTCTTTTGTTTCGGAATCTAAGGCAGCGAGCTGCCACAACCACAACTCATTCCTTCTGGCACAAACACAGAAGGCAAAAGGATGACCCTACAACAAGAAAGGCAGCGCGGTACGCTTGAAGCATTCCTCGGCATCCCCCGAAATTCCACCGGGTCAACCGGGTGGCCAACCCGCCAACTTACTTTACCTTTTGACCCCGAGGGGGGGGGGAGGCTGATAACCCACCCACACAGCAAACCCACGGCAGACTGACCGAGACGCACACTCGGGCACACTTTTGCCGTCCGCGTGTCCCTTTTGCGTGGCTCTGATTAAAATGGATAATGTCTGTTTCTGCCCTCCTTTACCCTGGGTAGCGTGTTTCGATCCGTTTCGGTCTTAAATCCTTCGTGGTTTGGCTTTGGGTTAAGCACATGATGCCTGCATGGATGGTGGGGTTTGTTGCTGGGATTAAACAAAGTCCACGCACGGCCTAAACACTCAGCCCACAGAAAACGGAAAAAAACTTCTTTAAAGGTACACTTACTTCTGGGAACAAAATCCCTTCTCTTAAATGTCCCTTGCGGAGAGCTGATTTATGGAGTTTCTATATGTGTCTGTTTTATTCCACTCCCGGTTAAGGCTGACCCCCTCACCCTCTAGGCCCACGCTAATAGAGCACCAGGTATGCAGAAAATGTGTGGCTAAAATGCAAATCGTCCAGTATTTTGTAGTCATTCCCTTCATAAATATTTGCCCAAATGTCGACCTTGCTTTGCCGTGGGCTAGTTGCAGGAGTTATGCGAGTGGCCGTTACAAACCTGGACTAATGTCCTTCCTCAACGGATTAAACACGATGTTTTGTGACCTTTTTTGGGGAATAATTCAGATTTTTAATGCAAAGATGTGCCTTGTTTTGCGATCGTAACTTACACATGGAGCTAAGGATACAAAATTGTAAAAGAAATGAAACACAGTGGAGGAGTTAAGGATAGTTGCACACACATTACCAAGATTTGGTAAACTATCTATTTTAACAAACTTTTCAAGCAAACAATAAACGAAACAGTTTAGCTATAGTAAAACAAAAAAGTTAAGATTAAGTAAAAACACACCTATTAAGCTATATTAAATAGTAAAACTAGTAAACAAAGTCAAATTTTCCAAAAAAATATATTTTCTAGTTTTGCTCTCTCCTGTTTTTTAGAAAGAAAACTCTCAAAGGTCTTTTTCTGATGTCGCAAGTTTTATTTTCTGATGTCTCAAGTTGTATTTTCTGTAAAAATTTTTGTGTGTTTTTACATATTTTGCTACTTTAATTAGAAAAGACTCTAAATACCATTTTAAAGACCTTGATTACAACAACATGTGTTATACTACAAAAGAAGGATTTGCGCGAAGAAACATGAGTCTTATTTTTGTGAAATTTGGTCTTTTAAAGGAGGCATCGAAAGATGAGTCGTTGCATAAATCTGTACATCAACAATTTTAATATTTTTCAATGAAATGTCAATGAAATTCCTTACATTGGATGCCAACATCATTTTTCTATATTTTCTATATTGAAATTTGCTTGTTCTACAGTCTGTGCTATGTGACCAGATTCTAAAAGGACAGGACTTTATGTAACTTTCAAAATCTAACGAAAAGGCAGAACTGGTGTTTACAGTTGAGATTGCTTATCAGTGCATGAAACATAAATATGCGCTCATATTTATTTCACCCACTGCACACGCACACACACAACCAAAGCAATGTCAAATGTATCAAAACGCATCAAGAGATATACTAACGCTAATAAACCATCACTCCGCGACCGTGAAGGTGTACCACATTCCTCCATTAAGCATCACGTACCAGTCAAAAACATTAGCGAAAAAGGTGACACAAAGGTGCGAAACAATACGCCCATCATTTCCCTTTCTTTTTTCCGGCACACTTTCAAATCCGTCCCAACAAACATCATAAAACCCGCGAAGATGGAGTGACAAAAATCCGTGTGTATGTGTGTCTGTCAAAAGAAAAGTTTTTCTGAGAGGAAGCGAATAAAATTTACCACACTTTCCACCACTTTTTCAAATGCATCCTTTCCCGAGTTATACAAATCCGAGCACAATGCACAGTGTGCGGAGGGGGAAGCAATAAAAACTTTCACTTTTGCCTCGCGCTTCGCACCGAAATCGAACCGACGACGCAAGCCCCACGCTCGTCTGCGCCTGAATCGTATGCAACCGGTCGAGCACACGTGGTGGATCGGTTTCGTTTCCGTTGGTGGATTTGTGTTAATGTTTCTTTCTTTTTTATCGTTTTTTTGTGTTGTTGTTTCTGTGTCAAACGTCACTCTCTCACACCGACACACACACACACACGCTCAAAGGAGGTACATATCCTACTGTTTCGTTTTCGCTTTTCTGTGCTTTCATCTATTAAGTCATAGCACTGAAAAACACTGTTGGTTTATTAGCATACAAATGTGAAAAATTTGTAGCGTCCCTCTCCGTGTCTTATCGATGGCACACCGTCGTCGCCCTTCCTTCCATCGACCACCGCATCTCGTAGAAGGTTTCAAAAACTGTTTCCGGCTAGAGGTACGTGCGCATGGGTGCAAGGATTCCCTCCGTCTGCCTGCCTGCGCTTATCCGACGACACTTTCGCTTCATGCGACACTGATTGCGACAATGGAGCAGTGTACACCGAGGGAATGCGGTTGCATCGTTTCAACGCCACACACACACACACACACACACACACACACACACACACACACACACACGCACCCCCTCTCGAAAGGTGGCGGTCGCGGCCAAAGCCCAAAATCGTGTTTTCTGCTGTGAGCCAGAAACACCGAACAAGAAACACAGGAGATCATAAAATATTTACTACTACGAATCTGGCACGGAAGTGCGCGCCCGTTCTACCGGTACACCTAGCAGCGGTACATCCCTGTGTGTCTGTATGTACCGCACCACTAATGTAATAATAAAGTTGACTTCACGCCAAAGATGGAGGCATTATTTTTCGCGTGTTCTCATGTTCGGTTTTTTTTTTTTTTTTGTTTTTTGGTCCGGCATGTCTCCCATTCCATCCCTTAAAAGTTACCCCGTAAAACGAGACACGCGTAAAATGGTACGCAGCCGACAAGCGCCACTCATTGGTAATTCCGTGCTCGCTAACACTTTGTCACATTTGGCTCATTTTCCATCCATTTTAGAAAACACACGCTCCAGCAGCGGGAGGCGGGTGCTGGAGGTTGCTCAGTGCGTTGTACTGTGTTTTTATGTATGCCTCCATCTCCCACCCGGCTCCCGGTGTGTTACGGGGTGTCATTAAATTTTTAAAAACAGCACGCACCTCCTCCCGACCTGCAGGGGACGTGCGCTAACGTAGGTGTGTGTGTGTGCACATTTTGACCGCTTCGGAAAGCAACCGACACCGAAACGTGGTATGTGAGAACAAAAATGCCCCCTTCAGGCTAGTCTAATGACGTGACTGCAATACAGAGAGTCCCCCCCCCATTGGTGTAGGGAGACTTCATGTGCGAAGTTTAAAACGAGCCTTCGGTTTTAAGTGGCCAGCGAACGAGAGAGCGTATGGAATTGTATTTGCGCCTGGAAGGTAGGCTAACCGTATGGCACGATTGCGAATTTTGCTAGCATCAACCTTCAGGATTTCTGATTGGGCAAGCGTCAAATTGGTTTAAAATTCTCATATAAGAAGCAATCATTATCGGAGCCGTGCTTGATAACGGTTTACTGATAAAATGCGGCATTGATAAGAAATGTGTATATTCTTCCTAAACCATCTACTCCCTTCGTTCTTCGGCTTTACAACTTCTGCTAAATTTAAAATACCTTCCCTCTGCTCTGGAACAATCTCAGTTACGCTTGGGTGATGAAACCAATTTTTGAGTTCAAATTAAAAAAAAAATAAGATAAAGGTAGGCCGCCGCGCAGCACAGCGAGCGAAGAAAATGAACTGACCCGCAGGATGTGTACCGTTTCTACGCTTGATGTCCGACATTTGAATACGAACGCGATATTGTGCGACCGTTTAGAAAAGCAACAACAACAAAAAACACGAACCAACCGATAGATTTAAGATCACGGCCCAGGAAAGGCCAGAAGGCTTCCCGTGTACCGTTGTACCCTACACAAAATGTTGCTTCTTTTTCCCATCCCTGCCAGCAGAGAAGGGCTGAGGAAGGGTGCGCTATCTTTAAAATTTAGCGTCGTCCACCAGCGTCGCCGCGGCAGGCAGGGAAGGATGACGATGGACGAAAAATTTACAAAGAAACCGCCCCCCCTCGCCAACAACGGGCCCGAAGGACCCAAGGGCTTAGAGAAAGTATTGCGCGCCTATGTACGACAGTTCGGGAAACGATTTTCCTTACGACAAGCTTTTCCGCTTCTTGCGATCTAAATCGCAGGCGGGGAAGGAAGCGGTGATGGAAGGAAGAAGACTTTCCCTTTCGCTTCCCCCTCCCCCGGCCCTGTAATGAAAAGGTGAAAAGCAACAAGAAAGGGAAAAACACCCACACTCGCGAGAATGAAGCAAGGAAGGGATTGGGGAGATGCTTAAAACGAACGAATCGGTAAGAGAAACATAAAGCAATGAGCGGGGAAATGAGCGTCATCTTGTCGGGAAGGCAACTGAAAGAAAAGGAAGGCGAAGAAAAAGAATTGCGAGCGCCCGGGCCCGGTGGTTGGGGTGGCCAGTGGGCTCTTTTTGGCTGATTGTGAAAGGAAATAAGCGGAAAGAACAACAGCATCTTGCGAAGAACAGGAGAATGGTTTTAATGGAGGGCGTGTAAGGGAGGATGGGATTGGTAACGCAAAGGGTGGCAAGGGGTAGTAATTTGGTTTACAGCGGAGCAGAGGAGTGATTTTAGATTTTTAAACAAGATAAAAAATATATACAAAAAGGAGTAACAAATATAAGTAAAATAAAACAAAATCTTATGCAATGTATTGTAAAATGCGGTAACGACTAAAAAATCTGCTATGAAAGCTAAATTAAAATAATAGTTTAAACAGGGTAACACAAAAATGAAGAGCTTAAAATAACATCAGGAACTGATAATTTATATAAAAAGAAACAAATATAACTAAAACAAAACAAAATCGTATTACATGTACTGTAAAATGTGGTAACGGTTATTATATCTGATATGAAAGCAAAGTTTACATATTAGTGTGATAATGGTAAAATAAAAAAAAGGTTTTAAGAGTTATGTAAAATGAAAATATAATAAATATAACTACCAAGTGACAAAACACAATCCAATAATGAGAATGAAAAAATAATGTAACAGAACAGGTAACGAAAACAAAGAAGGAAATTATGGAAATTGGTTGAGTGATTCTTGGAAACTTTGCAATAAGGTTACAGGTACAATGTAAAGCTTTACTTAGCATCACTTAGCATTACTTCAAAAAGCTTTAGCGAACAAACAGATCCTTAAAGTATCAAACTGGAATAATTATAACAAATATTTGTTGATTTTTCTGACCTGCATCGTGCTCTCGGTGGATAGATCGTCTTGCCCAATCCCTTGTCGCACTGACCGAGCGTTCATTTCTAATGGCTTCAGTTTAGAGCTACAACCCTTAGCGAATCCGCGAATTCTCTTTCCTTTCTCCTTTTTCTAACCCACCAACAACACAGCTGCTCCCCTGTCCCCTCCCACGTCCCCTCAACGGATTTTAAGCCATCGAAAAGAAAGTAAAATTTTATGTACAATCGGTGGGCAGCGGCAGCAACGAACAACAAAAAAGGGGTGGGCTTCACTAATGGAATCGCTACGCACCGCTACGCATTTTCTTCAGCACAGCCGGTTCAGCATAGCTTCTTTCCCCCCCCCCCCCCCCCCCCCAGCTAGTTCCATCAAACTTTTCATTTGAAACCCCGCCGGTGTGTCTTCTGTTGGACCCCGGGAGGGAAATTTTGCATACAACCCCTGCTCAACTCATTTACGATCGAACGGACGGAAGTAATCTTGGTCGGCCGAAAAACGGCCTCGAGACTCCCAGCAAACAGCTAGCCGCCAGAGCGCGGGAAATTTTTGCTCCGTTTTCGGGTTATTTCCGAGAATTCGCTTTGGAAACAACAAACAAAACGACTGCCAAACCCCCGTTTCGTGAGATAAGCGAAGCGAGCCCATTTACTAAAACACGAACAGGGAGGATGTGGTGAAGAGGTGAAGACTTGGCAAGAGAAAGCAAATAGAAAGCCATCTTCCCACCGATGGGGATACCTCGGAGCGAAGGGAGTACAACACACGCACAAGAGTGTGCGTGCATTTGTACATAAAGCAAAGGGTGGGGAAAGCAAAACAGGGGGTGAAAAGAAGGCTTCAAAATCTAAATAAACGCCAGCAAAGCCCACCTTTCCCAGTGTAGCCGTGCTGGAAAGCTGGTGAAGATGGTGGTGGTCAGCTTTCGTGCGGTTTTTGTGGATCGTTTCGGGCGGCGGGAGCCAGCTTCCAGCGCCTGCAAGGTAGGCTACACGCAAAGCACAGGCTACGCGCAAAGGAAGCCTCTCAAACAAGGCCGAAAATAAAAATCGATTACGCTGGGGGAATGTGCGCGCCAGGGTACCACGACCATCACCACCACCACCACCGCACACAACCCATTAATGAGAATCTTGCGTATTTAACAACGCAAAATGAAAAACACGGACCGCACAGGGCAAAAAGAGAAATGAAATAACGAACGAGCCTCTTGCTCTTTCGCGCACTCCTTTCGCGGAAGGCAACCACCCTCGTTCGTTGTACTGTTACTGCTGCTGCTGTCCTATCCTTTCGCTTTCCACGTCTTAACCCATCTTCTAATGCGCGCTTCTTTCCCGCTGCTCCTCATCACCCCACCACACCTCCCACAGCGAGGGGGATTTTTAATGGGCAAAAGAAAAGCGGAAACTTAAACGAAAAAAGTAAAACTCCAGGCCACTGCTCCCACCGCACTCTCACCGAATCCTGGTAGGCGGACATGCGCTCTCCACGCTCCAAGGAAGCCCACCAGCAGCAGCAGCAGCCGGGCCGAGGGTTGCGTTAATGTCGCTCGCTTCTGATTAAAGTAAAAACACCGTGTGAGGGGGTACACCGTACCGTACTTTGCCAACGAATATAAAATGTAAAGTAAAAACACGCACACACCAACACACAGCGGCGCGCAGCACAGCTGGGGTTGAATCTCCTCATTTGCATACGCACGCATCACCCCTTCCGCGTATTTGTTGGCGTGTAGCACAGAGAATAGGGAATAAAGAGGGTAACATGCACGAGCCCGTCATGTGTATTGGTGTGTTAATCCTTTCGTTTTTCAACCACCCAAGTGAACGGGTTAAACTGGTTTCTGGCCACCGTTTTGACGCAACGGTTTTCAGTCTCTTTCTCTCGTTTTGTTTCTACATTCGACCAATTAATGAAAGAGCTGGGCGAGGCCATGTTTGATGGCCAGTTTTTTTGTGTGATCATTTTTCAAGCGTTCCTATAGGTGCTCATCGTTTGCAAGAAAAAGGGTTATTCTGGATTTTTTTTTGCTTATTTAACCCTTTTTGAAAGGGTTCGTTGGTCAAGCGCAGTACGGTCTATTTAGTGAGTGTAAGAAAATGGCTGTTTTAATTAATGAGGAAGTAAGATTGCTTCAACAAAATGGAATCACGTAAATCTATTCTTACCTAAATTTTATTTCAATTTTATAGATCTAACCGATTTTGCTAATCGATTCCAAGATATCTAATAAAAATAATTTAAATAAATGAATGCTTGAAGAATACAATTACCAATACTTCCAATTCTAAAGAAGTAAAGATAAAAAAGGCAAAATAATCAAAAATAAATCATAACAAAAACCTGCAAAGCATATGGTTGCATACCTTTAGGCGCTTTTTCTCTTCCTAAAACCGATCGAAGGGAACAATTCATTCAACCAATAACTTCCTTGCTCATTGCTAGTTTGGCGAACCAGCAAACAAAAGTGTACATCAATTATTTAAAATTAATAATAAAATATTCATTCCATCCGCCACTCATTAAAGCCACTCTTTAGTCATGCCCGTCCTCCGGTGGCACGGTGATCCATCAGCTCACTAATTTATTTCCTCCCTAGTTTTTGTGTGCCAATTTACAAAAACAAAAAAAAAGCGAAAGCATTTTACCCTACAAACAACGAAGCACAGAAAGAGAGGATGAAGAAGAGAAAGATATAGTACACTAATCCTTCAAATTAAGGTGCTACATTACAGAAGTGCATAACAAATCGGTACGCCACCGTCCAAATGCCGTTCGGTTGTAATTTCTTTAAAACCAACCATATTTCATCTCCTTGTTTTCCTTTTTTTTTTCCTTCGTCTGTTTGTCTTATGATGATTGTGTTTTGCAGGCAAATTTTGGCTTTTGAACGGTGGAATGGAAAGATTTTGTTAATTTATTTTTCTCTCCACGGGATCTGGCTCGAAGGTTCTTACTCACACTAGACTTCAACCGCTCCGAACGCACCAGTGATGCTGCCAGTGTTGCGTTCTTTGTCCTCTTTAACTTTTCTCCCTTTCTTGGCAATAATTTCCTTTAAAAAGCGTGCGTAAAGGATGTGCGAGTGTAAATTAAAATTTTGTTAAGAAAAATGTACCATCACGCGAATAAGCGATGGAAAATACAAGGGGGAAAAAAACAAGAACTCTTCCGCCAAAAAGACGCCATAAAACAGCTCGAAAGTGAAATGAACATTTTTACCCCAAACACTCGCGGGGAAAGGGGACCCTGGACCGTGCGCTCATCGACAGTAAAAACCTGCCCCGGCATGCAAAACCCCGCTAGCGTGATGTGCGCTATCTACTTGGGTGAAAAATCACAAAGCATGCAATAAATCCTAGGCGCACCAAAAATTACATTACACATCGGGCGCCTCTACACCCCGTCCGTCAGACAATTACAAGGGGTTAATGCCTCACGGTGGAACAAACTGTGCAGAGACAAACTGACGAGAGAGTGGAAAAGAACACAAACACACACACACACACACACACAGCATGAGACACCACGGAATCGACCGTCATCTCGCGTGACACGCTTAACAGGGCCCGATATGGATCGTCAGCGCCTACACTTAACTCTGCGGAGGGAAAAAAAACTGGCTACTACGGTTGGCAAATGAATGAAAGGAAAAAAAAACGCGTCGCACATAGAGACACCACTCACACCTAGAGAAGCCGTCTATCCCCGCAGTACCGAGCCGTACCGAGAGCCAAGGGGGTGAACCGTTGCTGAAGGATGAGGGTATAAAAAAAATTTGCATAATGTAACCCCCTCATTTTTTTCTGCTTTGTGAGTTGCTCTATTCCCGAGCCTAGCACCAGCTGCCTTTGGCCATGTGCCGTCGTGCGCTTCATTGCCTCGCGAATTGCCCCGCATTTTGCTATTACGTTCCCATTACTGGCACCCCTTCGTCGCCGTGCGGTGCGCGGTGTGTTTTCATTTCATTTTTACTTTCTATCCCGGTTCGGTCGTTTCATTTCTGTTTTTGTGTGAGTGTGTATGGTTAACTCTGTGCCAGAAGGGAGGGTAGGGTCGAAGTCCTGTATCCTTTATGCCCTAGATGAGATGCAAATAAATTTTTGAAAGATCGCTTAAAACACCGAAACGATCTTATTATGCGCGAAAGGGGTTTTCTGGGGAGGAGAGAGAGCACCACAACACGTGGCATTCGTTCTTATGGGAAAGGTTGAGTCGAGCTTCCGTTCGTATTACTTCGGCCGTACTTTGGCAGGATGAGTGGGTGTCGGTGTGTCGTTGTGCCTTATCATATTTCAATCATAAACCGAAACCATAATAGTTGGTGTATATTCGTAAGGGCAGAAGCGTTGTATGAGCTGTTTCTACTTTAAAGATACATTTTTGTATGAGTATTTAGTGAAAAACTGTAACAAATATTCATAAAAAATCCACAATTGCTACTCAATTGCATACATTTAGGCGAAGAGACAATATTGATTACAGGAGACCCTCGAGTTACGATGATTTGCAGATACGGCGTTATTGATTTTGACCGTTTAAAGCTATCATTTAGAAGAAATTAAGGGATTTTTGTTTAAATTATCTTCTTTAATCTCATTTAAGAAGATTTTCCAGCTATCCAAACTTGAATATTTATATCGTCTAAAACAGCTGTGTCAAACTCATTTCATCAGAGGGCCGCAAGTACAGATTTTCAGTGATTCGCGGGCCGCAAAGTTGAGAATAAAAAATATACCTCAATATTTATATAAAATACTGTAAACTCATTATTGTTAAACAAATTGACTTTTTATACTCCTCGCTTCAAATCTGGAATCGTTTCTGGAAAAATTTGCCTGCATTTTTTTGACAGTTCAAGAGAAAAATTGTAATAAATCGTGTTTAAACATTAGTTTTCGCTAATTTCCAAGTCCCAAATGTTCTGGTGGTATATTCATTTCTTATAACAAGAACCCGTTGTTTATGAATAATTTTGTTAAATTACGATAATTTTATCCGACGCAGATTCGTGGTCTCGGTTGTTCTGTACATACGTGTAGAATAAGTTTGTTAGACGATATGGGAACATTAATGTTAATTTAGAAAAATATAGCGACACAATGATTGTTCTTCTCTGGAAAATTGAATACACTCCAACAAATAGTAAGAAGAGATTTTTGGTTTGCAGTTCTTACAGCACTTCTCAAAATATTCTCGCGGGCCGCATTGATTGTCCACGTGGGCCGCATGCGGCCCGCGGGCCGCCATTTTGACATACCTGGTCTAAAAGACTTATAATAAAATTATTAAATTGGCGAATATGTTTTAGTTATTTTAATTTTAAATCCCAAATACATTCATATCTCGGGTGTCACCTGTAGATTTAAAAGTTATGAAAAAAAAGAAAAATATCTTTATCCGTCCTATTACATTATCAATTTCCACTGTATACAAACACACACTGTTGTAATTCCTTTTTAGATAACTCAATAAGTCAATATAATTTAATTCGTTTTTCTATTCAGTTTTTAACGATTTAGACGATTCTTTTCAGTTTGGAACGATGCATACATTGACCAGCAAAATACAAGTTTAAATTACAAGTACAAATAAGAAAAACAATAATTATATTGCATACTTTTAGGCGTTTTCAATACCGCCGCGTTTTTTATTCAAACCCCATACATTGAGCAATAATGTTCAGTGATATAGATGCTTAAGATTCAGTGTAGATATCATTTGAAACCTTCACAGGTTCATTCTGTTATAAATACATCAAATGGGTTGGGATATTTAGCACAAAACAACAAAATAAATTGTGTAATAAACCATCAAACACTCATTTATGGGTCCATTCTTGCTACAAATGGCTTACACTATCGTGCTAGAACGTATATCGAAGCTTTTGTCGTCTTCACACATACCAAAACCAGGCAATTGCATGATGCCACTAAGCATCATTTGATCTGAGTCGCTCTTATCGGGACGTTGCCACCTCTTCAACCTTACACGTCGTTTTTATGTCTCCATTTCGGGGTCACTTTACAACTGTCTGTTTTGGTCATGAAAACCATACCCATACGCGTCCATCCGTCCAAAACCAGCTTCATGGCAGATCTCACCTTACCTAAGCACAATTTTCATACCGTATAAAATCCACCACACGTACACCACGCTCGCTTCGTCGGTTGATGTAAAATCAAACAGTTCATAACTCCGCCACCAATTGAGCAACTTTTATACTAGCCATTTAAATATTTTACGATACGCGCCAGCACATATACCGGCTCGTTTGCAGCGTTCAGTGTTGGTACACGAATGTCGGATTTATTTCATACCTGGTCCTGGGGAGCTCTCCAAGGAGCAACATTGCATCAGCAAATTATCATACCGCACCGTTCGTATCCGATCGAAAAATTCCTAAACCTCATAACCTTCAACAATAAACACCAACCATCCACTAACCACCATTATCCAGTTTCTCTCTTTGAAACACAGTCTTGTGTACTACGCAAAACAACGATGCAGGAATAGGACACACTTTGAAAGACATCGCACATGTGGTATTTGCGCTTCAATGTCACCACAAGTTGCCAACCTATCTATCGTCAAAAAATCGCGATTCAGTGTGCTTATCGGTATGAAAAACGCGCCCAAATGTGTGATACAAGCGCGTGTAGCGTAACACCTTTCCCTTTTTCTCGGAGAAAGCAAGCGAAAGACTTACTTTCAATGGCCTTCGAGTACAGCGATGATTTCCCCCGAGGAATCGTCTGCTAGCCGTTAGGCAAGTGAAACAGCATTAGTCCGTTATTGCTAACCGGAATGACAACCATCGAAAACGACGGAATCCTTCTCGTCCAACAACTTCAAGGGTCCACAGCAGCTTCTCTACTTTCGCTGGCTGTTGCTCACCAAGTCCGCTGGGAACCGTTCGAAACCGGACGGACCCATATCGACGGTGACAGCGGTAAGCACTCGCGAGAAAATCCCGCCCTTCCGCTTTCCTCATATGGCACGGCACAGAGCACACATCGCACATACAACTCGGTCTCGGTTTGATGATGCTGTCAATAAGTCAGAATTGACGCCCTCTTTATATGCATACTTTTCGGGCGTTTCAAACGACACGACGAGCATTAGGAAGGGGGAATGCAAACGCACTCGTCGAAAAGGACCAACGTGAAACCCCTAGCCGAGCGTTGACGTGGGCTCTGGGTCAGATATACTCCGCGTGAAAGTGGCCCGTATGAGCGATTTGGGGTGAACGCTGTTTGTCGATTGCGTTGAGTTTGCCAAATTGAGCTAATATTGCGGTTTTGATCTGCAATCATTTCGGTATTTTTCGCACTCTACGGACTCCAATGTGTTTTTTTTTTATTTAAAAAAATCAGTAGCTTTTTAATTAATTTAAAATAAATGTCACCATCATGTATTCGCTCATTAACACAAGCAGAAACAATATGTTTACTGGAACCCTGCTTCTCCTCATAAATCTATTGGATTCGGTCCCTATTTTTCCATATTTCTGGTTCAAATCTAGTTAGCATTGATCTGTCAACAGGACAGACTCAAAAGCTCATTAAGAAGTGAAAGGTGACCGATAAAACACAGTTTCATCTGGGGCTCAAAGGAACAAACAAAAGAACCCAAAAAATTACCAAAACAATATTAATTTCTTGATTTTTCATTTGTTTGTGCCAATTTGATGCGATTTGATTGCCTTCTTGCAGGGGTAAAAAGGTGGACACAGCAGGGACGGGCTGTTCAAAGCTGTCAAACTTTTTATCGACTGCACACACACACACACACAAATGACACACCATTGTTCTAGCTGTCCTGTGAACCGCACAAACCTGTCAGCAACTCACGTCACCTTCGGTTGGGCATACGCAGCAGCACCGTTCGGTCCCTTCAGATGAAGTTCATTAGACCGCATTCAATTGATGCGTGTTCGATGGCCAGCCCATCAGTAACGAGCACTTATCGCGGTGGACAGAAATTACCATTGTTGCCAAACCCAACTTGCTGACAGGTTTCTCCCCCTCCTCGCGCCTTTAAAATGGGCCACCACAACAAAAATGGCCAGATAAAAACGGACACGAGTGCTCCCGCTAGTGTTTACTTGGACGCCCCCGTTGGCGGAGGAAGAATTATAATAAATTCGCTCGCACTCGCAAAACGACCCACACACTTTTGTTTAGCCATTTAAATGGCATTTTAAGCTGTGTGTGTGTATGCCCAAATGGGAGGAAGTGAATGATAAAAAGCAAATTTTCTCTGCACTCAAATCCTTGGCTGAGCCTTCCCGGTGTGCTAGTGAAGAGATATTAAAATTTAAATTTTCATTAAAATATCCTACACCACTCTCTTCCGCGTCGCTCCTGCTCACCTGTACACTCTCTGGTAGCCCCCGAATGGTTCCACCATTCCATTGACGGTCCATTTGATACCTTTTTACCGGTGGCCGTACACCGCACCAAACGATTAGGACCGACCTGTGCGCCGGGGCTCCCGTCCCATTCCCGTAGGCGATTATCCTTGACAAAGCGCGGCAAACGGCACTTTCGAAGATGTTTGATCTAGAGTGAATGAGTATATCCTGTGTGTGTGTCCTGTACCGTGGGGCGCGTTGCGACGCACGCGAACAAAAAAAGTGAAACAAAAACCGACCGAAAATGGGACCATTTAAGCGAATGACTGCTCCACTTCAATATTCACGGCTGCTGAGAAGCCCATCAACGGCGGCAGTGGACGGTTTGATGGGAACGGGCGCGCACGTTAAAAAGCAACAATTAATATCGTTAAATTTCTCAAATTACCGCACAAACGCACCTTGCACAAACACACTCGACACATTTTGTTTTTTTTTTTGCAGGGCGAGCAGATTTTGGGAGTGATTTTTCGGCACCGAGCGGTCCAAGCCGGGCACTTGGACCTGCCCTGTCTTGGACTGGGTTGGGGGGGGGGGGGGGGGAGTGGGGGAAATTGTTTGCATTTTTATAGATAGCCCAATATCCGTTTACGGTAACATGGCTGGCGCGCGTATTACGCCACGCGCCCTGAAGGAAAGATTTTGGCTTTGCGATTTTTTCTCTATCACTTGCCTTCATACTTTGGTCACTTTGTTTTTATTTTACCGTACACTTATTAAATTACACTCATTAATTATGTTGTTTTCCGGCGCCGCTTAATAGCACTCTGCTTGGGAAGGAGTGTTTTTTTTGTGTTGTTTTTGTATCATGAGAGATGTTGTTTTTGAGTGCATGCTTTTTTGGTTTCGTTAATGGTGAATCTTTCTGTCGAAAACTGAAGTCGGAGAAAAGATTAAAAAACATGTATTTAATGGCTTATCTAAAATTCTATTAAACATTTTATTACATGTTTATGCATGCACCTCGGTGCATTAAACCGTAAAAGTAGCATAGCTTCACATTTCCATCCCATTATTAAACTTAAAATTTGCTTTTTTATATTCCAAAAACGCTGAAACAGTTAGCTGATTAATTTAAAAGTAAGTTACAGCTTTGAAAGCATAGAGATTTGAAATTAGAGTATCAAAATCAAAGAAGTGTTGCTATAAATTTGAATAATACGTTTTGTTTTGACAAGCTTTTCCGTATTTTCTTTGATTTGTGCTGTATAACACTACTTGAAAGACTTGCTTTTTTATAGCCCCGAACATAAAATGACCTTTTTTAATTTCAAATAAAATTCGACAGAATATTGACGATTCAACCTGAAAATACAACCTTCCATTATTCTCGTTTGTTCACCTAAATATCCTCACAGTAATGCTTTAACTTCTTCCAAGAAGAATAAATTTACCCGAGTACGCCGACCGCCCTCCATATAGGCAAAAAAGGTTAAAAGGTACTATCCAACAACACAACAGTGTGTCATCATCGTCAAACGGATGGACACTGTCACATCGCTGCTTCTGGTCGTGATGTGTCCAAAAAGGACGCAATTCGCACGTTTTTGACAATTGCACTCACACGCACTCACACACACACACACATGGTTCACATTCAATCGTTTGAAAAGGGGAACACGCAACAGGAAGCCGGAACCCAGGAAAAAAACCCACAAAAAAGGGAAAATATTAACCCAAAGAGGAAAATATTAACCAGCAGGACGACGGACAGCAGGGAAAAATATTTCCAACCAAAAAAAAAAATCAAGCCGGCAATTTCCATTCGCACAAATGTCCGTTGCAAAGATCAATTGTCGTTTGATGGCGTTGGACATGGGAACATGGTGGCAGGGAGAAACCCCACTCTCGGCCAGAGAGGATTATCCTTCGACCCAAGGATCGATTGTATGCCTCGCGCTCGTACACACGTATGTGCATGTGTGAAAGCAATCGAATCGCCTCCGTTTCGAGAAGGATTTCAATGACCGAATGAAAAGGACACTGCGGCAACCGGAGGAGATTTGCTTTCTTCTGCAACCCCTCTTCCTCGGACGGTAGGCTCTGGTCTGGATTTGCCTACCGTCCTTTCTGTTATCGGGTAAAAACTTTCAAATCATCCTACCACACATTCGCCCGGAAGGAAGCAACAGAAAAAAGGGATTCTCACTCATGTGCCATGCTACCACCCGGTCGGTAATTTGGGGAGAATGAGGTAGGAAAAGAGCGGTAATGTTCTACCGCTTGCCGCAGTTTAACTCACTTCAAGGAGGACAAGGATCAAGAGCGGATGATGTCCTATAAGGAGGAGAGAAAAATTGAATTTGATTTGGTTTTGATTTGATGACAATCGATTCAGTGATTTAGCGCCAACGAAGTTCATGCAAACACATCTGTTTGTCAAAAGGATTTTTTTTATTATTTTGCTTGTGTCATCTCCCGGAACGATGCACGCTGGAAGATGGTCGGTGCTAGGCTTTCCCAGGGCCGGCTTCCCGGAGATGTTTCAGACACCCTTCAGGTCAGTCGATCCAGTGGCAAACGATAAGCATCAAGTGGCGAATTATACTCGTACGCTTTGTGTATGAATTGCTAGCCCTCCGGGGCCGATAGTGGGCAACAAAAAAGTGGACCGATTTGACCGGTAGTTTGCATGTCCTTGCATCCGAATTGGGTACTAACGCCACTTGAGGTTAATTGTATCGGAAGCGATGCGCAACGGACGGTAATCCCGGCTTTCATTTGCACCCCCGGGCTTGCGGTTGTATCACATATTGCGAGGTTCGATCGCAGATATTGCCGTACGGTATTATGCAAAAACCATGAGAAGCAGATAAAATCTTTTGCCATTTATGTACTGGCGTTTTTTATTATTATTATTGATTTTGGGCATCTCTTTTGCCTCAAAAACTTTCTTGTACATTACCAACTCCGCAAGCCACTTGGTGTAAACTTCTAATGTAGGTCGTCTTCCGATTTAGAGTTAGCTCTGGAAGCACCAAAACATTCGATGAACGACTTCAATGTAAGATTGCAAGTAAAAATAATTTGGGAAATTCGTGGGTCTATTGACATAAGCACCTCGGAGGTATAGACCCTATCCAATATACTCAGTCTTCTGTCAATACCATAGAACCATAAACCACACCATAGTAGCATAGACACCTCAGAGGTATAGACTCCAGACAATATACGCAGTCTTCTGTCAATACATTGCAACAATCGTAATTCTAGAACAATAGTCTTCTATCAATAGTTTGGATTAATCGTGAGTTTAGGACCACATACAACCTCAGAGGTAAAGAGGCCCTGTCCAATAACAACAATTTCTTCTACCATGTTGGTCAAGCGCTATGTTCTGCTACGTCATTTCTTTCCAACGATACCCGACGACATCCGAATACAACGACTGTGAACGGGAATGATAACAAGTGACTGCATTGGAACGAGATTTAAATATA
Organism: Anopheles gambiae; assembly: GCF_943734735.2. Taxonomy (NCBI): domain Eukaryota; kingdom Metazoa; phylum Arthropoda; class Insecta; order Diptera; family Culicidae; genus Anopheles; species Anopheles gambiae. Next base: position 88,391,394 of record NC_064602.1, read on the forward strand.
TACAGTAATAATGATAAATTCCAATAAGAATATTATTCAAAGTCCTTTGCACTTCAGTTTCCTGCGAAACTATTCCCTAGTCAAATCCCAAACAGAAATGACATTTTGAACGAAAACGCTTCATGGCTTGAATCTCATTAACGCCACAGGAACCACCACCTAACCTCAATCGACAGTCCACTTTGAGGTCAAATGGCACTTCCAATGCCGTATGACATAATTATGATAATGTTTAATTCATCGTTAAAATCTCCATCCCACAGCTTACCCCCACCACCGCATTCGTCCGCATTACTGGCGCGTCACGCTGCATAAGGATCATCGTTTTCAAAATTTGCACCTCACCACCGGACCCCCCGGAGGTGGAGGGCAAGCAAATCCTATGGCTAAATGAAATTATTTATTCGAAATTAATAAAATTCATTGCCCGCCTATCCGCTCAGCTCATCCAGCCGACGTTGCCGACGTGGTACGGTGGGTGAAGGACGGTGTTAATTATCATCCCATTAAACCGTCGAAAGAAATTTCACTCCAAACTCCAAACGCCAACGTGCGATAGATAATGAATGTGGTGCTTTACTGTCGTGCTATCTCGCCAGGTAGGTGCGTCAGAAAGAGATGGAGCATTGTGAGTGTGTGTGTGTTTTTTCGGTTTTGTTTCAAGAAGGCATGTTTATGAAATTTTGCACAAACATTCCCAGGCCCCGAACGATGATGTGCGTCCGGACGTTTCGTTTCTTGTCTAAGCAATTATAGCGCCGGGGCGCACATCAAACGCACACAGGCACACAGGTGGCGGGGGGAAGGAGGGGGGGGGGGGGAGGGCGAAAAAAATAAGTAAACAATTTTGGTGTATTAATTTCTCATCGCATTTCGAAAAATTTGCACATCACGTTCCATCAGTCCGGTGGTCGGGAATGTTTGCCAGAGAGGTATGTTTGCTATCCGGAACAGGAAATTTGTATGATTCGTTGTTTTTTTTCGTCTCCCACGTTCCGCCAATTTAATGACTTTGGTGGTGGGGGTGGAGGGAGGAAATTAGAAGAAAGCACGTCAAACATTTTTAATGAGGTCTCAGCACAAACGATGTGACGATCATGCATCGTAAACGTTCGGTGCTCGTTTACTGAAATTAGCATCAATCAGTTGGAAATTATTAACAAGTTGTTTCTACTTATTGATGAGAATTTTCTACTTGGTGGAGAATTTGTCTTAGTTTGGTCTTCATGGAGTTCAAAGTATCTCTTATTGAAATAAAAAAAAAATCTTATTGTAAAATGTTGTATAACTACCAATTGGTTAATTTTCCAATTGTTGCACTCTTAAGGAAACAGCCAACGTATTTCATGTTTGAGTTGGATAAAACCAAAAAAATCCTTGTTACGTGTGTCTAGTAAACATCATCATTGTTTAAAAGATACTTTTTACATCTTATTCCAATCAGATGAAACTGATGAATAATAGCAAGAAACACTGATTTTAAAACCTATTCAAAAATCCAATCCAATAACAAAAACCCAAAATTCTATGATTGCACACTTTATATCCAATTATTAAACACTTTCTCCATAACCAATTATTACACACTATTCCTATTAAAACACACTAAAGAAAAACGAGAAAGAGCCTTGAAATGTATTTTTCTGCAGAACAGTGTTTAGGACAATACGAAACGCTGTTGCATTGCACATTTGTCCACGGTTCAAGCCTAAGCTTCAACTAACTTGGCTGTGCAATCAAATAGGATCGAAGTATATTTGTTCCAATAATTGAATTGTGGTCCAAAAAAAGTGTTTATTTTTTTATTCAAATTTATTAATACTCTATCGTGATAAATTGGTATATTTGTTTGATTTCAATCAAAATACTCAGTTTAAGTGACTCTTCTTCTTCATTGGCACCGACAACCGTTGTCGGTCAAGGCCTGCCTGTACCCACTGGTGAAGTGAGCTTGGCTTTCTTTGACTTATTGTTACCATAGCAGGATAGTCAGTCCTACGTATGGGGGCACGGTCTATTCGGGGCTTGAACCCATAACGGGCATGTTGTTAAGTGATTCACATGGTGAAATAAACCTTATTTTGTAATACACAACTCTTAGCAGTTTAGCTAAGAAATTCATGTTGATTGAAATCAGTCATTAGATTGAAATCGGGTGAAATGTAACAATTTATACGCAGTGTGCAACAATTGGGAAGTGAGCATAAATTGGCATATTATCCTACTATGTGTGATTTACTTCATTCAATACAAATGGAGGTGCTAACAACATTATGATTCCTAAAAGTGTATCACTTTCAAAGAATCTTAACACAGCAACAAATCAGAAATCATTGAAAATGTTCATCTTTCGTTTAGAATTTTGTTTGACACTATAAAGATTATACTGTCCTGGGACCAGATGCCTTTGTACTGGTTGTACTGGCTTACCCTACTACAACCACTAAAAGATCAACGCGTAAAGAAAAAAAAAAGAAATATAAGGCACTCAAAAAAATAAAAGCAAATATAAAGAAAGTGCCTTGCGAATTGGTTCCAAAGAAGCCGTACATGAAATTGTATATTGACATCAATTAGAGAAGAGGAAATCCCTTCTTAAAATACTGAAGATAAATTATATCGAGGTTCAATTCACTTTCTTAAAATATTTGAAAATTAATCCATTTTAAAAGCAAAGAAAAACTGATCATTTTCCTTTTCCCTAGCTTCCCCTTTCGATGCTTTGTGTTCAGTATGTTCTTTCCTCACCCGAAACGCCGTCATGCTGTACTTAATTAGATTAAAATTATTTCTCACTTCCGACCCTTATTTTAAGCAACGCATTCCAAACGAACCGCCAATGTCACCATTTTCGAACCAATTCTACACTGCGTCACTGTGCCACTGGCCTCAAAATGTCCAATCGACAGCATTGGTGAGCGCGCGCACACCCCCCTCCCTCGGAACGCTGCAAGCGTTCGCGATGCTACTGGTAGGCGTCGTAAAATCACCCTTCTGCTGGAGGAGTTTGCCCACCACGCGTACTTTACGCGAACGGTCAGTAACCGTGAAGGACACTGTAAAAGCGGGAGGCCTACCGCGGCGGCGGCTCGCGATGGGATGTTTTCTAACAATCCAATTTTACCTTCCACCGACACTGAAACCCCGCGCCAGCAAAAAGAGAGAGAGAAAGCAAGAGAGAGAAGGCGCAAGCATATAAAATGAAAGTATACCGTTCCCTTTATATGGCTTCCTCAGGCGAGGGAAGGGAATTTTGTTGGAGAAACAAGAAAAAAAAAGACGGAAGCACATAGCCCGCGGCTACTCACGGCCAGAGTCAAAGCGTGGAAATGAAGAGTATTTTTACTCGTTTTTTTAATTTTTTTTAGTACAAGAAAGTAAAGGGAAAAGTGAAAGTGAAAGCTTGTCCTTGGATGCAGAATGGTGAGTGGTCGGCAGTGCGGACGGTAAGAACTTTATCGAGTGCCCGCAGCATGAATCTCTTTTGGAAAGGATCGTTAGATTAGAGCTCCAATAAAATTTGGGTTTGTATATGTAAGTCTGTCGCTTTCATACAACTGAAAATATATATACAACTACACAAGAAAGATTTCTTATACTGCGCGAAACTCTTTCAACACTTGAACATTGGTTTGATAAAACCTGTTAAATTAACATAAGATCAGTTTTTGAAGGATCGAAAGAAAATGTTATATAGAATATCCAAAAATGATTATTTTTAGATTTAAACTATTCCTAAATAACAAACATTAAAAAACATACCTCTCACATAACTTTCCAACTCGCCCACTGCTCTAGCAAACGGGTCAAATAGCAATTTCCTCTACGAGAAGATCTGCTTGAACACGCGGGGGAAAAACACGCACCACTTTTATGTAGCGCCTATTTCTGCGCCCTTTCGTGCACCATCACCACACGGAGAAAAAAACCTAAAAACATAGAAAAATGGAGAAAAATTAAAATGAAGATTTACACAGAGCAAAAAAAAAAGCAAAAGCAGAATAGAAAGAGTCGGAAGATATTCTCTTCTGAGGAACAGAATAAATAAAAAATGCATAAAAGAACAGAAAAGGAGGAAACAAAAACGAACGCGAACAGAACGGAAGCCCAGAGCAAACGGCGATAAAATTAAAACCCAAAGTACACAACTTTTGTTGTCTCCTCTCCCCAAACGCTTGCGATTCGCGTCGAGGTTCCAGGGCGACAGAGTTTCGCTTCAGCGTTCTTACTCCTCCTGCACTCTTGCCTTTGCCATTGCCTGGGGATGCTCCACTCTGTGTTCGTTGTTCTGTAGAGATGCTAAAACACAAGAGGGAAGGGTAGACAGGGAGACCCTTAAGAAACGCGACACTTACCTCCATCCCCACGTTCTTTGTCCAGCAGCGACAATGGGGTCCAAGGCGAACGCGAAGAATCTTTTTCTTGTTTAATTCCTACGTGCTCAAGGCAAGCGTACGAGGGTGAAGCCAAAATTCAACCCACTCTCGCGAAGAGCAGGATGTTTGTCGTCCGGTTTGGGGCGTTGATTACGGGCAGCTAAGTTTTCATAGCTAGCTTGGATTTGCTTACTGTTACTGGTATTCTTCAACGAGCACACGTTCGCTTACACCACACAGCCCTCTCACGCAGATCAAGGTTTAACCCTCTACCGAAGTGATTTCCAGAACGATTTCAAAGACTCCGATTACCAAGAATGTTTCACACAAAAGAACAACACACACACATAAACAGAAAAACGCTATAATGTATATAAAGTGTATCCGGTTCGACCTGAACGAATGATCTTGTGGCCTTTGTTTGTTTACATCTATGGCATTCCACAACTGGGGGTTCGTTTACAATTTTATCGAATTTTATCACTAAATTCACAGTGCTAGAAATAATTTCACGCCATATGCGACAAAACCGCACGCGATGGAGCACTGCCCGTGCCGTGAGTGAATAACATTACTTCAGCAATACTTTCCTGAGTTGATGTTTTTCTGAGCTGTCAGTGCGATCGTTGCTGTTTCGGCGATCAACTGTCAAATGGTGCAGTTTTGACCCAACCTGAGCTTGGGCGAGCAAGCAAACGCGCGTTGTCCGGCAATTACAAGATGCACTTTTACCTCCGATTCAAGGTAGCTAGTGCACGTTGCTGTGCTGCGTGAAAAGTGCATTACATGCGTAAACTTGCGTTCCTCCTACTGAGTAAGTGCATGCGTAAAAGTGTGGCGTAAATTTCCCACCGGAAAGGTAAGTGCTGCAAGGATACGCTTGTGATCGTTCCACGCCTGTGACGTTGTTTCTTTGTTTTCCCGCCGGCAGCTATCGACAAGTGGTGCTGTACGAACAGTTGCTGTGGATTGCCGGTGTGACCTCACCGTGGTGTGCGAAATTGGTCCATTCGAAACTGTGCGAAACGCAAAAGCGTTTGCAAAAATTGCCTTCCAGAAGGGTAAGTACGGGATAATATACTCCTGCGACCATTCGAGTGTTTGTGATTGATTTTTGTATTTTTTTTTCTTTCTCGTCTTCAGATCTGTTTTAGTTGAGCACTAGCTGCCAAGATTCAAGAGTAATGGATGATTATTCGAGTGAACCGGACACCAGCAGCGACGATTCAAGTGATCAAGCAGAAACCGCCGAAACGTCCGGCAACTACAACAACATCCAGGAGCTCGATCCAACCGATTTGGATCACGCTGAGCAAGATGAGGAATGTTTTGCCACCGGCGATCCGGAGGTGCCCTTCGAAATGTGCCGACAGTGTGGTGCTTACTGTCTCGACCCAACAGACGAAGGGCAGCGGCAAATTCATCACGCGCACTGCTCTTTGGAACACCAGCTTAGAAACGACCATTTGCTTGAGCTCGATATTTCCCGCGACAAAACGTGCTACATTTGTCTGGAAGTGGTGATGAAGAAGGCGGCCCGGAAGCGACGGTTCGGCATACTGCCGAACTGTAGCCACACCTTCTGCCTAAGCTGCATCCGGCTGTGGCGCAAATCCGACAAGGATAGGGTTAGGCGCGCCTGCCCGGTGTGCCGAGTCCGGTCCAACTTTGTCTTTCCCAGCTACTTTTGGATCGAGGACGAAGCAGCGAAGCAGCAAGTTATCCAGGACTATAAACACGGTTGCAGCCTGACGGATTGCAAACACTTCGGCAAGGGTACCGGAGTTTGTCCGTTTGGTTGGAAATGTTTCTACCGTCATGCACTTCCGTCCGGCGAGCTGGTCGCTAAAAGCAAACCGAACCGTAAAGCCAGACGGAAGCGGCCTGCTGCTGAACCGGAAGCGTTTGCACCGGCGGGAATGCTTTGGCAGCAGTATGACGACGGCTTATCGTGGGATTAATGGGGCGCAAAGGGGTCTACATTTATCGGTCAAAACGGTGTAGGATACAGGAATGGTTAGTTTGAACATTTCATTACAATAAAAGTAAATAATTACAAACAAAAAGTTTGCAGAAAACAACCGTATAGAGCGTTTGCCTATCGAAATGCACCTCCACTTTATACAGGTATTACTTGATACACGCTAAAGTATGTTTATATGGAACTTAGACTATATTAATTTATGAATTTGTTATTTGTATTGCAATTTGCTGAAAGAACTCAAACTTAGAAATCGCATATACCTTGTATGGCGTACATCGGGACATACCTGTGCTTTTCTCCATCTAGTAATGGCAAATCCTGAGGCCTACATCCCTGGCTGCTTGATAAGTGTCTAGGGTACTTGATAGGGATTGTAAATGTTGTGTCTCACTCTAAACTTTTAGCATTTCTATGCATTTTTCTGTTTACGCTTCGTGTGACGTTGGTATTACACCTACTGCAGGCGCTTCCTACAAAATACGTAAACAATTAGAGATGAGAAAATGAAGTTTTTGTCAGAATCGATTCCGGATAGCTTTGAAGTTTGCCAGAATTGGTTCCGAAATCGGAATTGGTTCTGGAGTCGGAACCAGGTTCGGAATCGAAATCGGTTCTGGAGTAGGAACCGGGTCCGGAATCGAAATCGGCTCCGGAATCCGAACTGGTTCCGAAATTAGAACCTGCTTCGAAATCGGGTTCGGTTTCGGCATATCCATAGGGATAGTTGATAGTTGTCGAATGATACTACGTACTACAGATCATGTTAACGGTATTGTGAAGTTTTACATCCACGGTTCGTAGTCATTAATTGATTGAAAAAAAAACTATATTTTGCACAGTACATAATGTCCCCGGGATACGCTTTTAATGTGTACCGAGAAGAAACCGCGTATAGTTCACGCTCGGTAATCCTCACTTGATCGAGTGTGATGTGTTTTTGTTTTAATTTCTTATTTTGGTCTACGTTATCAAATCACACAGTTTTCAGCCAAAATATAGCTAATTTTCATGTAATTTTGTGTGTAAAGGGTAGTATTAGCCAATAAATTAATTATTTGATATGATACTCACAGAAGGGTACAATTTTACACGTTTTGAATGATTTTTAATTCGATTCCACCACAATGGAAATTATTTTGCATTTGACCATATTAAAGTGAACAATTGATCCTAGTATCCTGTGAGAAGCTGTTGTAATTATTTGAGGATATACAATTATTATTCCTCTTTCAACCACCAAGCAGTGAAGTGGTTTTAGCTTTCTTAAAAGACTATAGATGAGTCAAATCAGTACAATTTAGTCAAGGAATTGTCAAATTAAGAAAACCGCGTATCTCTCGGGAACTACATGTACATATTAAAGTGTGAGAACTAAATTTTTAATTAATTATTATAAGCAATGCTTGTCACATTTTCGCTTAAAAAAACAAACGTTTAAAACAATATTTTGATATTTAAAAAAAATATGTTTTATCATTATTCCAGAGATTTAGCAATTCTGCATCATTTTATGGATATGTGTAACCGTCAGCTGATTTGCTCGTTGGGGAAGCCACTTTAGTTTGCGCCTGTCACCGGTACTCCAAATTACTCGACGCGTTCCGCACACCACTACACGCTTGAGCCAGTTCGGAAGAATCCACTTGAAAGTGTGTTCCGTTTGTGAACAACATAAGCCGAATAAGCTGCTAAAGTGAAGGTGGTATTAGAAGCGCAGCAACTATTTTCTATCTGTAAACATTAGAACCTACATCTTCGAGCCGATTAAACGTTGTAAGACGAAACAAAATAAATCGCTGTAAGTATACTAGAACAATGGCCCCGGGCGCTTTGTTGTTGATAGAATGATTGAATTTGAGTATTCCTCGCGCCTTCCACAGAACGGATGCAAACATGCCGACCTTCCTGAAGTGCGACCTGTGCGACAAGTTTTGCCTTGCCTTGGGTGACAACGATCAGAACCGCCGGCACAAGGCCAGCTGCATTAGCGCGCAGGTGCAGGAAATAGACAAGGTGTTTTCGCGCAAGAAAACGTGCGCCATCTGCTTGGAGGTGGTGCTGGAGAAGAATCCACCCGCTGAGCGCCGGTTTGGCATACTGCCCAAATGTAAGCACACGTTCTGCGTAAGCTGTATCAAAACCTGGCGCAGTACGACCGAGTACCCCGAGACTCTTCGGAAGGGATGCCCGATCTGTCGCGTACATTCGAGCTTTTTCTTTCCCTGCAAAGTTTGGGCGGAGGACGAGCGGGAGAAGAAGCGCCAGTACGCAATTTACAGATCGATTCTCAAAAAGATAGACTGTAAGCGCTACAACCAAGGTGCCGGTGCGTGTCCGTTTGGCGAGCGATGTCATTTCCGGCATGGGCGAGCCGCTGAAGTAACGATTTGCATTTAAAGACAGCCGTAGAAAACGTAAGCCATGATAGTTCAGTTGCAGGTAACTTCTCTGGCCTTGGACAAGGATGTTAGGGTTTTAGCGCATTAGACATTCTAGAGTGAATTAAAATACGATATGCGTTTGCGTTATCGATCATTACCGTTCGTTTGCTTTCCGGTAGGTTAGGTAACAAATTCTACGAAAGGTTGGAATTTTACACAATTTTTTGAGGTTGAAAGCGGAACAATTACTCAATTGATGATTATTTAATCAGTTAACTAAACTGGTGTAACAGCTACGTAATAGCTGAACAGTTTCGAGCGGTTACATTTGAGTCAACACCATTCATACGCGATGGTAGCCTCGGTAGCCATGAACAATAACAATTCTAACAAGAAAACATTAAACATACAGGATTAAGTTTAGTACTGTCGAAATTTTGCATTCTGTTTAATCATCCGACTGATTTTAAAAGCAACAAATCCCATTCTCAACGTATCCTGCAGTGGACGACCATCTTTAAGTTCCTCTGCCCCACAAAAAACGACTATCTTTCCATGAACTCTGTGTAAGCGATGTAAAACAACTCATTTATAGCAATAACATAACACCTTTCATCAAAAATACATTTAAATTTGCGGTTTGATGCCTAAAAATTGCGATTTTGTACTCTTACGGATATCATATACTACACATATACTACATTAATGTGCAAAAACGGAACACAAAAATATCAAAAGGATATTTGATCATTGTTATTTGTACTGTTGAAGATTTACGTTCTGCAAACCATACCTTACGTATAAGATCGCTCTTAAGCAGTAAAACCCATGAAAAATGTGGCATGAAGACTCAGGCTCTAGAAAGTCGGCGGATTCATCGGAAAGATCTAATATAACTGAACCTCATGTATCAAGGTTAGTATTTCTGCTTCGTGTCTGGATTTCTGGACGGCGACTTGACAAAGAACCGTCTAATGCGAGAAGATCTTTTGCATTTGTTCTAATTCTTATAAGATTCTCACATTCTAAAGGTCGCTTTAGACCTTGCGTGAAAGTGAACGTGAAATTTAGGGTATTTCTGCTCTATTTCATTAAATATTTATCAGAATATGGCTTATCGTACACCAAAAGAAAGGATTTTCAATTCCTCAACTATTTATATTAAAAACACGCTAAAAATCAATTAAATGCATTTCCTTATTATTATGTATAATTTTTTCACCGTGAACAAAGCGGGAAATCACTAGGAAATGCATTTAGTTTATTATTTCGATATGTTTTATAGTCTAAACCCTATTCTGATAACAAATTGCTTTGCTTATTTAACCCACGATCGTGGAGACGATCGTTCGACACGTAATGGCAACCTAAGTTGTGCACAACTGAGATTCCCCTAGGATGTTCCTGTTGGAATATATTCCAATAGGATGGTCATACTTTTTTCATTAAAATGAATGTTACACCTGTCAAACAAATGCACATTGCATTACAGCTAATCGATATGTGTTAGTTGTATGTAGTTTTTTTTTCTTTACAACCCAATTACATATCTTAACACAATGGCACACCCCTTATCACAAACCCAAAACAAGCTGGCCTCTCAAGCTGCAAATTAAAATTCATAATTCATTGCAAATAAATCATACCAAGCGCTCTCCTCTCTCTCTCTCTCGACCAGTTTGGTGCTTTCTCTTCCTTATTGTTCCTTCAAATTGCGAATCTTTTAATCTCCCCTTCATTTTCTCAACCACACTAGGAAAAAAGAATTATTCAAAAGTTAATTACAATCAATTAAAACAAGTGGCAATAAACATTCCAACATTAATTAAAGACATTTCCATCTGCAGTGTTTCTACTTTGCGCTGAGATCTGCTTACCGTATTTTTTTAAACTTTTTTTTGTCTCTTCTTAACTTTAACTTGTAGGGATAACCTTTTTTTTCTTCTTCGCTAGCGTCGCTGGTTCCAACTGGTGCCACATTTTTTTCCTGCCTACTTTGATTGTCATTCCGCGGAAGCGTACTTTTCCTTACGCTCTTCTTCCTTTTTATTAATTTTCGCCGTTTTTTTTTTTTTTTTGGGGTGCTCTTCCGCTTGGCTTACTCGGATCGGTTCGTGTTGCTGTAGCAAGAGCAGCCTCCCGTTCTCTGGGCTGAAAAATCCTTCCTAACAAACTACCGTCATTAAAAATGAACGTAAATTTATGCTATCTTAGCAGCGGCAACTCTTCGAGACCTTCGCCGCCACCGAGCAGCAGTGGCAAAGGCAAATACACATTCTGCCCCAAAAACTTTCCTTTAAAATGCAAATTTCATTTCCACCCTTCGCGTTCGGGGTGGGGGTGCGTTCTTAGGTCGTCTTTTCCCCTTCCCATCCCTTCCCCCCGATGTGTCCTTCGATCGGCAAATTTTGCTGCTTTTGTTGTTGGTAAGGGTGGCCCAAAGAATCCTGTTGCCCGAAAGGTTTTTGCTAAAAAAAAAATGCGTATCCTGATGAAGAGGAGAGTGAAAGACAACAAACACACTCACACAAAAATAAAAAAAAAACCAAAGAAGGAGAAAAAAAAACGCGTCGGACATGGACAGTGGGAGTGGGTTGGTGGGTGGGTGGGTGGGTGGGTTTGAGGTTAAAAAACCAGCAGCAGAGCGTAAAGTACAAAAAATCAACCCCCTCACGGTTAAATATTCTGGAAATTATTTTTCACGTCCCGTCGGTCGGTCGTCGGCGTGTTCTCTTCCTCTCCTCATTCGTTCAGCTCCACTTCGCAGCATCCCCCCCCCCCCCGCCCCAACATCAGTTGCGCCATCGCCCCTTCCGGTTGTTATCCTTTTTGTTCCTCTCTACTTTCCCGCTACCTCCTCGTCGCTAGAAATTGCCACTTGCTCAACCGTGGCCCCTGGGCGGCCCAGTTTTTTCTTTCTTTTTCTGTGCCATTTAATCGCCGACACACGCACGCACCAAAACACAACGGCGGCAACACTTTGCTTTCCGAAGAGGGCGACTGCGGCTCCTTCCTGCTTCTCGGTGCGCATCGTTTGTTTCTTGCGCGCTTGTATTGCTTCTTTCTTCGTGTTTTAATGTCTCCTCGGCCTCGTGGTGGTGGGGCCAGGGAGGACAGAGAGTTTTAAGTGAGAGTGTGCTTAAAAACAAGATCTGCCAGAGGCAGAGAGAAAGGGACATCACCGAACTAACGGCAAAAGGCCTTTAAAACGGAAAGCCTAAAAATGGCTGAAAGGCTTCGTGGGTTGCGAGGGGCGAATAAAAACATGGCAAGGAAAAAAGAAGCATCAAGGAAGCTGTGTAGGCAAGGAAAATCTACCCCTAATTTATCAGGGTTCCAACCCGCCAGGTCGGCCATTCAGATGTGGTGTTGGACGCCATACTCTTGCCCCATACACTTGCCTGGTGGTGGGGCTTTTTTGCTCGTCCCTTTCTCCATCGTATTTTTTTTTTTTGTTGCTCCTCTCGGCGAAAGATAGCAATTTGGTATTAAAATGAAATGAAAATCGCACCCTTCTCCTCGCACCACACGGTACGCGCACTCTTGCATTGCGCGTTTGCGCGTGGTATGCTATGTAATCGGGTAGCGAAAGGATGATGGGTCAGCAATGCGCGAATGGCCGCTCGCGTTAGATACGCACGCGGCGGGGATGGCGCGAGAAGGATGGGTTTTCGCGGACGGCCTACTATGGTGAGTGAGTCGTTCGTTTTGCAAAAGCGCACCACAGTAGAGAAAAAAACGCACTCAGACACCTGAGCAGCTCGTTCACGTCGCTCTCGTCGCTCGCTTTTTGCGAAATTAAAGATAATTACATATTCTTCGATAAGGATAACTTAAGCAGATATTAAATAGTCGAAGTTAACATGAATAAGTGAAATGTGTGCCAAATATGAAATTAATACATAAAAGGAATCGAAATTCTAAAGACTCATGATTTTCTTGCATGCTCATGAAGATAAACGAAAGTTTAGACCTGTTAAGAAGCATAACACATTATCTCCATAATTTAAAATTAACTAAAAAATCAAGAATCTTAAAAATTTTGAATCTCTGGAGATTAATTCATCTCTAAACCATGAATGAGGCCCTTTCCGTTTTAAGTTCGTAGGCTGAAATTTCAGCCTGTCAGCTGTTTGCATTGTATAGCAGTTTTCGAGCAGCTATCTAAGTGAGTATAATATTCAGGTGGGCTTATCCCAAGGTGTATGAATTTAGAAGGCTGATTTTTATCGATTCTTCTTCTGAATGAAGATTTTAAGAGTGTTTTGAGTATTCTTCAAGCCTCCGGAAAGCTCGTTTGAGTTTTCACTCGTTCTGTTAAAAAGTGATGCTCAAAATTGGTTATAAAAAATGCTAATACCACCTGGACTACACACACTTTGATTCTATATTGCATCACCTGATCTCTTTAATGCACCTTGGGATAAATGTAAACAAACCTTTGTTTTCGAGCAGGTACTCGAATTTAATTCTAGCTTTGTGGCTAAAATAATCTAGACTGAAAATTGCAGGCTAGTTTTTTGTGTGGTTTTGTATGCATTGTTTACATGATTTCAGCCTCCAACTGTCAAACTCCATACAAAAATCGGACTAGAATCGTGAAGCACAATGTTCGATGTATCTATCATTGTGAATCGTTGATCGATACGTCTCAAATGTGATCCTCGGGCGAAGGATCCCCTAGGAAAAGCACACGAGAGTAGCCATGCCGTTGAACTTAGGTATCATTTCTTCGAGCCACGAGTTTCAAGATTGACCCATAGATGAACTATAATGTCATTAATCTTCAAGATGTTATTTAGATTTGTTTCATTAGATAAAACCTATTATAAAAACTAGTAACTAGAAAACTTATTCAACTCCCAACTAAGATATTTTATATCAAAATTATTTTTTCCGCAATTTCAAATCCAGAAGGTCTCTAGGATACTCTTATGTGCGGAAATACTAGAATTCATAAATACGCTGTTTTCTTTATTTGACAGTTTTTTTAGCAACTTTAGCAATAATTTCATGCATACGTTGTAAAATGCAAAACAAATTCGCTTTTGGCTGCATTTTTTAAAAAAAACATTCAAGAAAGGCACGCACAATTTTAATCTCCAGTCATAATCATGTACAATAATATTTTTTGTAAACAAAACCTATCGTTAAAATTACACGATAATGAGGTTTATTTGGAATCCAGTTGGAATTGCCAATGTGCCTGCACCAAAACAGGAGAGAGTAGAGTTTAAAGTGTACGAAAAACTATGGAAACTTCTGAAAACTCATGCAATGGCGTATCTCCGGGACAGCCTGCACCAAGCAAAATTTACAAAATCGTCCCACAATTGATCTTTGAAAGAGTTATTTGACGCACGTATGATTTGATTCACTACGAGAGAATCACTAATCTGCGAGGCGAGCTAAATCCTGAATGAGTCCAAAAAAAGGCAAAACTGTAAATAAATAAAATTTCAAAGTTGTCAAACCTCCTCATCAAGTGTCTAAATTGAAGATCTAAAAGACCACCATTTCTAATATAATTATAGCTGATTATAGGCATAAAAGACGGTCAAAGTCTGAGGATACAATGAAAAGCTTCAAATTTACATCTCAACCACGAGCATATCACAGGAACAGCCTAATTTAGCTCGTATAGAACATTTATATTCTATTGAAATTTGACTGTTTTTCTCAACATTTTACAACATATTCTATTTAACTTACATCCGTGTCCTAAGCATCATCCACAACACTACCAATCTTTCTCCACTTCTCAGCCATTTTATGCTCAAATGTAGCGTGAAATTAAATACTGACTGGACGCGGCCTCGGCAAATGGCTTGCAATTGGTTAAACCGAACCAACCCGCCACCGAAAAAAGAGAAACAACTAAAGCCGACTACCACAAACCACCTGACCTGCGTGCATTAGTACCTCTCCCCGAGCGCTGTGTGAAGTGGCTTTTTAGTCACCATTTGCTGTCTGTCTCGCGCCGGCAAGTGTCGGTCACCAAACGGAATGGATCGAGTGAAATATTTGCACCCCAAAACCCCCAGGCACAACCGCACAGGAAGGCACATTTAATGAATCGCGAATGGCAAATGTGGCGTAACGGCGGCGGCAGCGGCGACACTGGTCAAAAGGACGTTTGCGCGCAAGGGGGGATAATAAATTTGAAGATTTTTCATCAGCCAGCGCGAGCGGCCCTTTAGTCCTGTGTGACCGAAAGAGTGATGGAGAGACACACTGATAACACACACCCCCCTCCTCTCGAAAGCCTAAGAGTTTGTGCACTCGCCTTAGCGCATTAGCTGCGATGTTATAAATTATTGAATTCTTCCTTTGCGCGGCCAAGCTCTCCAGTGCCAGTTGTGATGAAGGGGGACAACTGGACCTGGAAAAGGAACTTTTGCACGGGAGGCTGGAGATCCTTTTTTTCTTATTCTTGATTATCACTGTGTCCTTCTTTTTTGGTCCTTCTTTTCCAACGCTGACACACGCACACTTTCTAAGCAATTGCAAGGAAAGGGCAACTCCTGAAAAGGTCAACCCCGTTGAAGAAGGGCACGGACAAAGCACAAGTGCGCGGACAAGGGTACACGACGCGGGTACGGCAATGGAGCTTTGCGTAATTTTATAATTTTTTAATCCCAAAGTAAATAAAACGGTCGAGCGCGAGGTCGGCTTTTGGGGTCGCGCGAAAAAAAAATGGGATTTTTATTCATTCGTCCTCTCTCGTTCTTTTTTTTTTTTTTTTGGGGGGGACTGCTGTCGTCCAAGGATGCTCTGGTTTTTTTTGTTGGAGGGGTTGAGGGCAGTGAGTGAAAGATTTGAATCTCCGGTTGCTTGGATGCGTCGCTGGCACCACTGGGGGTTTCAAGTGGGTTTGTGTTTGCGTGGGGAGGACCAAGAAAGGATAAGTAAATAATGCAGGTTAGTTGGTGGAGCTGGAGAGAGAGATAGATAGAGAGAGGGAGTTTGAGCAGCCAGAGGGGGGCTAGGTGGAGTTTTGTATGTACACCAGCTTCACCAGAGGGAGGATAGCCAGAACCTGAAATTAAGCTAAAAGTAGGCCGAATGTAAAAGGAGAAACCCCCACACTTTGCGTGCTTACTTCGGGGAAGGTTTTTTGGATAGAGTTTTCAAAATTCCTGACAAAGAAAATGGTTTCCATCCGCACAAACTGGGACGCAATAATTTAGTACTAAGATTATGGGGGGAAAAATGTAAAACCTATACCACATCTACCAAATTTTATGTTGTAATTAAAAAAACTACACTACATCTAATGTACAATTATTTCTGAAATTAGAAAAAATTAAGTTGTGTAAGAAGCTCGACTGATGAACGAAACCATGATCCGGAATACGGAATACAGGCAAAATAATACGACTCTTGTTCCAAACGAGAACTTTTTGCGACAATCGCAGCACTTTTTGCGAAAATCGCAGAAGTTTTTGCGACAATCGGAGCATTTTTTGCGACAATTGCTGAACTTTTTGCGACAATAGTACAACTAGTTGCGATAATCGCAGAGCTTTTTGCGAGAATCGCAGCACTTTTTGCGACAATCGCAATTTTTTGCGAAAATCGCACAACTTGTTGCCAAAATTCCGCAACTTGTTCCGACACTCGCAACACTTTTTGCGACAATCGCAGAACTTTTTGCGACAATCGCAGAAGTTTCTGCGACAATCGCAGAAGTTTCTGCGACAATCGCAAAACTTGTTGCGACAATCGCAGCACATTTTAAGACAATTGTAGCACAAAATCCATAATAAGGAACACAATTCTAAAGGAAATTTTTGAAAAATCTGCTATTGAATCTTATTACCAGATGAGACAGTGATTATTGAATAAAATGAGATTTTAACATAGAAAACTCTCACATTGCGCTTCTTCAAAATACCAAATCCTAACAATGGGTTGACATAGGACGAGTTGAAGACTTCAATTAAGATACGGGTTAGCCATTTTCTCATACGCATGGCACCGCACGACCCAGACCATAAGGTACTTTCAGGACAACTAGATCAGATTTAGATTAAGGTCGTAATTAAGGCAGGTCGTAATAATGAAGAGGACGGACATCAATTAAGACCAAGTAATGCCTGGGAAGTGAGTTGACTGAGTTGGAATTTAAAACATACTTCACTCATACCAAATCATGCCTATGTTTAAACGTGCCTTAGGACACCGTATCATCATAATTCTTGTCCAATTTTGCCACTCAACTCAACTCCGCTCAGCCCCGTGCCATTACCGGAACATCGATCCCAACTTTAGCACCGCCAGCTAAAAGCCCTTTAATGTGCCCATCCCATCCAGACTGGCCAGTGGCTTTTTTAATGGTTGAAAGATTGTTGTTTTTGCCAAACCACCAACCAAACACAAAAAAGGATACTTTTATTACCAAAAATTTTCACTTTGCAAATTTACATACACACACACACAAACACTTACCCTCTCACTTACACTTTCTTCATTAATGACTGTTGTTATGTCGTTTTTTTTTTTTTTGGGGAGGGACATAGGGAGGACAGCAAGCTCAAGACCGAACTCCTTCTCACGCTCCTGGCTTGCTTCTGGACGAAAGTACAAAGTCTAACTGCAGGCGCAAGGGCGAGTTAAAACGATAATGGAACCGAAATGGCTCGTCCGCCATTGCCAGCTGAGCCGGAGATTTTGCACCGGTGCACCACCGGTGGACTAATTTTTCCGTAATTTTCCTATCGCAGCGCAGCGCCGGTCATATGATGCCGCTTTTAATGTTCCATTTGCTTTTATGGCCGTCTTTACTTCTTTTTTTTTGGTTTTCTGTTGTAGGGGAAGAGGAGGACCGAAAAAAAACTAATCGTCGGACAAATAATGCCATCATTATTATCCTTCGCGCTTCTGGAGTGAGGGCACCGGTTGGATCGCGAGATAATGCCGCCGAAAGAAGAAAAGAAACACACACACCCGGAAGCTGAAGCTCTTTCAACCGTTGGCCGGTGACTGCCGCCAGGTGTAGAAAGACGTCCTCTTGAGCAGAATTCAAACCAAATTTTGGAAAATGTTTACTTACTTTAATTAAAACGTATCCCTGGTGCTCGGGTGGAAAATGAGCAATCTATTATTGCCGCGAAGGAAACCATAGTAACGGCGCAATGGTAATTGTGATTTTTGTCGCTCCAAAGGGCTTATTCGTCAAACAAATCTACACAGAACATGTATAAAATGGTTTAACAAACACTCAAAATTGAAGGTTATTTATATTTTATGTTATTTATATACAAATTTTGTCTATTTCTAGAAAAGACAAAATCATTGCCTTGAGCTCCTTTCTGGCAGTGTGTCAGAAGATTGAAGCAACACGAAGCATAAAGCACATCCCTGTTACTATTGACAACGCATTTCAGCGGCAGTTGTGTAAGGGAGTAGGCACTTTACTGGGATTTTCCATTCCATCTTCAACCTTCCCGTGCGCACACACCGCCAGTGAGAGGATAATTTGCATTTAAGATTTTTGATTTGTTTATTTCATTATTATCCCTCCAGCGCGGCCAGGTGCATTCGGACCTGCCAGACCATCCCTGCAAAGAGACGACGGCCACGGACTGGGATTGGAGGCAAAGGCTATTGAAAGTTGTGAAAAGATAAGCTGAGCAAATTAACGAACGGAATTTTTGGGTGTTTTTGGGCAGGAACGAAAACGGCAGCAAAATAAATCACCATTCGCATACTAGCAACCAGAGGAATCGAGAGGACGCTTTAACGATGGACGCAGCAGCATCCCATCTCACAGACTCGAGTATCGTGCCCCCGATTCTGTACAGCCGGTTGGATAGGCCAACCCGGGGCACGCTGTGGCTCGCACTTCGAACGCGCTCTGATTTCGCTGATTGGACAGCTTAGGAAAGTTTGGGTCTGAAGTGATTCAGGTACGTGTACCGGGGAGTGTGTTTAGAGTAGCCTTGGATTTGCTGGGCAAGAAATTTTAATTTTTGATTACAATCAAAACAAACCGGTGAACCGGCGGGAGGGATCAACCTGCATCAAATCGTGCAGTAAACCGACCTAACAAACCTATCATCGGTGGGTGGGTTGGTGGCAGGAGTAGAGAGATTCCCGTTATGACCGGAATCGAATTATTCAAATCTGTAAAACGATGATGATTCGTCGAAGGTATAAGTGATCGACAAACATTGAATGGGGGCTGCGTCTGTCACTTCCTGCTTCAAATTGATGAGGCAAAATGTATTCAAACAAACCGAAGAGCTTTAAGCGAAGGTTTGAGAGGATCGTTTTGCTATGTCAATTGCATACATTTGGGCGACAAAAAGATAAATCATACTTTTGTACTATAAATTAATCATGTTTTATTCAAAATTGTTTTTATACGAATTAGCAGCACATTATAT
Source organism: Anopheles gambiae (assembly GCF_943734735.2). Taxonomy (NCBI): domain Eukaryota; kingdom Metazoa; phylum Arthropoda; class Insecta; order Diptera; family Culicidae; genus Anopheles; species Anopheles gambiae. The sequence goes on from NC_064602.1 coordinate 88,410,526, forward strand.
TGGAAAAAAATGTAAAAAACACTTTTTTGTTAACATTTTTCCCAAGTTTTATTGATTATGATTATTGGTATTGCTATAAAATCTTTCTATTCTTCTCATAAGCTGAATCACATGGATAACAATTGCTAGTCATTTGTTTAGGACGATGTTATAAAACAAATAAACATTCATTTGAACCTTGATTGATGTTTGGAATTATGAATCGATTCTCCAACATTCGATATTATAGATTCTTGCATGTCTTAAGATGCATGTGCTGTAAGACTTAACTGGTTGGACAGAAAGGAACACCAGAATGGTCGATTGGATCACAAAGTTTTTTGAAGAAATTTGTTTTGTTCTGTTCTGTCCCATGTTGTTAATTCTTTTAGTATTTTGTTACGTGAACGACTTGAAGCGAAACGAGAATGATACCAAACCATCGCTACGATCGGGTTGGCCCACGAATAGAGAACATTACTGGGACTCACATACAAGAAGAACATAATTGTGTTGTGATACCCATAGGATGAAGATTCATGAATTTTCAAATTTTATGTTAAAAGTCATTGAATCATTTTGAATATTCCTTCAAATTCTTGAATCAGAGTTATCAATCTGTGTATAAAATCCACAACAAGCATACAGATAGAGCGCACCCACGACTCCGACTCCGACTCCGACTATTGTTAGGCCGATTCCGGCAAACCACTAAATACGCTCGTAGTCATCCGAAGTCATCATCGGATCCTCATCAGACGCAATCTATCAAAATAATACATGGGTAAATATATTTTTCCAGCATATTTTTTTTTATTGTTTATTTTTGCAAAGACTTTAAGCCGATTGGCTGTAATCGCCTCATTACAGGGTTTTCCAGGGGTTCTCATAGTTGTGGGACACTTCCTTGAATTTTTATTATGGGAAGTGAACTTCATTTGATGGAAATTGGACTCTACGGCACCCTTTTTGGACAGCTTCTATTGGAAATTCCTACTGGATTTGTCCAACAAAGGTGCTGTAGAGTCCAATTCCCATTACATTAAGTTCATTTCACGTAAGAAGGAATCAAGAAAGTGTCCCACAGCTATGATAACTCCTGGAAAACCCTGTAAGTCGATAAAATAATTCTAAACGTAAAATCTAACATTCTTCTTGGCCATTTGTGGCTTACAACTTTTTTTTTCAGCCTCAAATATAAAAAAATACGTTACATAATTGATTTCAAATGAATAATTTAGTCATTTTATCGATACCTCTAACATTCGTATAAAAAAACTAGTACAACAATAGTGATCAAATCAACCCAAAGTCGAGACCATATCAAGTAATGTTTTTGATGTGATCTCAGCATACTAAGCATATCGCAACAAGCAGAGTGGCGCAGTGGAAGCGTGCTGGGCCCATAACCCAGAGGTCCGTAGATCGAAACTACGCTCTGCTAAAATATTGTGCGATTCTTAAATAAAAGATATCGTCGAACTAAGTTTTTTTGAGTGACGGAATGCAGTCGCAAGACCCAAAGTCTCTGTATAAACAAACCAAACCAACCAAGCACTACTGATTAATTGTCAAAACACCGCACACACTATAATCACTCTGCAAAACCTTCAGAGCTTGCTTTTTAGCCTCCAACAAACCTTCATTTTTCTTCCTTCAATTCCAAGCACTCACTACAGTGCTTGGCGTGCTCCGTTCATCAAAAAAATCATCCTTCATTTTGCATATCAATCAAATCCATCGTTCGCGCGAATCTGTAAACAATGCTCTTCACGCTTCGCAACACTTGAAAGGAACAACAACAACCAACAAAAACTTTACCAAAACTGGAAGCTGAGCTGAGGCTACTGAAGTTAAACTTTTCCCACCGGTGGGAGTAGAAGAATTTTTAACTTCTTCAGCATTCCCCTTCCAATGATTGTAATGCTGATTAGGACGGTGTACGAGTTCTGTGTCGATCATTACCAGGCGCAGCACGCCCTTATTACGCATCAGCCAAGCGGAGTTGAAGCGAAAGGGAAAACTTTAAAGCTGTTCCCCACTGGAATGAATCCGTCACTACCAGACCACACGATGGACACATGCTACGCTAGCGACAGAGAGCGCGCGCAAAAGTGAAAGTTCGCGGCCAGTGCTCGGGTTTCCGCCTGGATGCACCCATCAAAACTTCCCACTCATCGATACCACCGGGGGTGTATCTTGGTACACACCTCCATGACCCTCGTTGCGCGCGTGCTGTATGTTTGTGTGGGGTAGTTTTCTTTCCTTCTCATCCTTTGCCGCGGGAAAGAAATGTCAGATCCACCCAGTTAGCAACCGATGCCGGGCAGAATAGAGCATTTTGCTCTCCATAGCAACCAACTTCGCTCCGTTTTGCAGCTCTCCTCATGTCGCTGCAGATGGAAATGATTCACTCGGACGATCAAAGTGAGCGGAGGAGTTAGTTAGGGTGAGAGGAGGGTCAATACACACAGAATTGCCCGGTGTAAATAAATTTGTTGTTTACCGAAATCAATTCAAACAGAAATTTTGGCGTCTCCATACACAGTGGACATACCTAAAAAAAAAAAGAAGAAAAAAAAACGAAAACAAACTTTTCCACCCGAAGCTCTTTTAATTTTCGTTTCCTCCCCCCAAATTTCGGACGGGTAAGTTTTATTTTCCTGTTATTGCACCCCCCGGCCACCCCCTTCACTCCAAGGGATGAAGGAAAACAGGTTAGAAAAATGGACACGAACACAGAGTACCTCTCTTCCGAGATGCTTAAAAACCTCCCCGGCCGGGAGTGGCCAGTGGCAACGGAGAAAAACTTTTCCATTTTCCATCCGCCATTTTCAACAAACAGCAGCAGCCTACTGCTTTTCTTGTTCATTGCTTGCTACTGCTCAGTCGCATCCATGGCAAGCTTTGCCCTTGTTGTCCATTTTTATCCACTCCACTGTTTCACTCGCTCGCTTGACAAATGTCACGTCCTTGGGTTCCTTTCTTTACTTTGTTTTCTTTCTCCGTTTCTACTTGCACTTTCGCATTTTGTTGCTTACTTTCAACTTTCCGTCGGTGGGGGTGTGTGTTTTCCTTTTTTTTTTTCTTTTCTCTTCTCCTCTTTACAACTGTTGTTATTTTTCTTCTCGTTTTTCTTCTCTCTTTTACAAACCATCAATCTACGTACGATTCGCTTTTCTCATTCACCCCTCCCCAACTACTGCTTTATCTCGGTAGCCTCAGTTCATAAATCAAATATTTTGATAAGAACTCATTAATTTCTGCTTGCGCAGCAAACTTTCAAGATGGTTTCGTTCAACTGCTCTCGGTGGTTGATGTTTTGTGCGATTTGTTCGTCCCCTTTCTCCTTGGCTTTTCCAGCAGCAGCGGTGCGCCTGTGTGCGGTTACGAATGACTAATTTAAATGTTCGTACGATTATTTGTTTGTTTTTGGCCATGTTCATTCAATTTAACGTGGGTAGCTATCGAACTTTCTTATTGAGCTGGCATTTTAGTTGGTTACTGCTAGGGACTCCCTTGACCACTCGCATGAAGTTTCGTCTGGTTGGAACGGGCAGTGCCATTCTCATCACATTAGGATCCTAATTTTGCAGATCAAATGCGTTACAGTGATCGTTCGATAATGAAAACGCTTATTTCGTTCCATTTAGAGATTTGAAGCTGTTCTTCAATTTTTGTATCTAGCTTACTTCCTTACAGAGATTTCCAAAGGGTTCTCATAGTTGTGGGACACTTCCTTGACTCTTTGTTATGTGAAGTGAACTTCATATGTTGGAAATTGGACTCAACGGCATCCTGTTTGTACAACTCCAATTGGAAATTCCTATTGGATTTGTCCAACAAGGGTGTTATAGAGTCCAATTCCCGTTACATTAAGTTCATTTCACGTAACAAGGAGTCAATACAGTGTCCCACATCTATGAGAACTCCTGAAAAATCCTGTATTATACTCCTTTAGCAAACAAAATCTTAATTTAAGCTGCAGACTCTAAGCCGCCACATCTCAAATTCTAGTAAGAAGTAGTACGTGGAATCAGTTACTAGGAGTACGTACTGTATTCGTTCCTTAGGTGGAATAGATTAGCGATCCGTTTCATAGGACAGTGTTAGGGAACCAAAGTTTTAGGCTGGAATAAAAACAGAGAAACCTATTTTTAGGTCCAGAATACGGGGAAGAATGAATTCCAGAAGTGATATGGCTTCTGGACCGGTATGCGATCAGACTATGTTCCAGGTACTGGGTTATGTTGCAGATCAATTCAAGGACTGCTTTGGGGTAAGGATCAATTCAACGATCGTTTTGAGTTTAGGATCAGCTTCAGATCCGGTAGGAGGTCACAAGATGGTAAGAGGAGGATTAGTTCCAGAACTGATATGATAGAATCAGTTCAAGGATCGGTATGGGTTTAGGATCAGTTCAAAGTGTGATATGGCGTCAGAATCAATTCCCGAATCTATCAAAATAGAACACAAGACCTAGGACCGTGGTATGGATGCAGTATCAGGTATAGCTCAATTAAGGATTCGGCATTAGTGCCTTAAGTGGAATTGATTTAGGAGCCGATTATTTTGGTGTGACAGTCTTTTCCAAAATTATGTTGCACTAATTACACTATTTCTTTTACTTATTAGCTACTCTTTTTAGCATTCCAACCTCAAACTCACTTAGAGAAGAAGAACCAACGAGTGTGCCAGTTAGTAACTCTTGTTAACCATTTCTCAATATCTTAAACCCTCCAATAATTTCAAACCCAGACCACAGAGAGGGTGTTATTTTTCACTGTTTCAATACATCATTTATTTTTTCTTCTTTCAGTCTTAAAAAATACATTTCCTCCTACCGCAATGAATTCGTTCGTTTTCTGGTTTTGTTCGCGTGCTGTGTCTGCACAGTGTATCACTTGGTTTTTTTTTTACTATCGTACATGAGATGCAAATGAAACTAAAAATTTGAGCTCTAATAGAGTACAATAAAAGAAAGAGAAACAAAAAATCCCCCGAAAGAGTAACAGCTAGTGAACGCATAAACACAACATACAAACGTGTAAAATGAAAACGGATGGCAACTTAACTCTGTTCTCTCTCTCTGTAGTGCTCGAATGCACTCTAACGAACGGTGGGTGAAAACAAGAGGATGGTTTAATAATAAGAATCAATTATATACAAAAGAGGCGCACAATTTCACCGTAAGTGCGGGCGTAAACTAATTCAACATAGTGTGATGGTTGTGAGAAGTAAAGCAAAGAACCACAACTTAACGAAAACTTAACCCCGAAAAAAGTACTCTGTACACTACACACCCATCGTTGCACAGCAGAGCGCACCTTCTTGTAGTGTAGAAGTATTTAGTGTACTCGTAATCCTAGTCGTTGGGTTTGCACAAAACAAACAAGTGAATGGAAACATATTTGTTCGCCATTAGTAACAACAACGAAGGAAAATCGCACACTGCCAATTATTTATCTACAAACACACATTCAAATCGCACGCCCCTAGCGTGCACTAAGTACTGTCTTCTGAAGAGTGTTTTGAATTCAAAATATGTATTGAAAACTTAACACGTTTATAATAATAAACAAGCAAGCAGCATTTCAACAGCGAAAACGAAAGAAAAAGGAGAGAGAGGTTTAAAACAAGTTCCATTCATAATTAGTTCCCAGAGCTTTAAACTTACTTCCCTCACTTCCCTCTATGATTATGGAGTTATGGGGAGCGGGAGTTCAAAAAACCCTCATCCTCGTCGGGGTAACTAATTTTGTTCGATCTTGTCTCTACCTGTGATTACCAGTATAAGAGAGTAGGAGTGTGGGGTAGAAAAGGGAAGTTTTGTACTTTTTTTCTTTCTTCTAGCTAAGCACTTAAACCAATGTCTGCTTCATCTTCACCTTTCCCGCCCCATATTCCAACCCAAACGGTCTCAACCACCGGGTGAAGATGCTAAACCGGTTAATATCGTTCGATGATGTCGTCTGCACAACGGGGGTAGAATCTTCCGCGATGGCTTTGGCATGCGTCACACGATGAACTTGCCAAACGATTATTAAACACCACTCTTAAACTATTTCCACGCTTCTTCTTCTAGGCCAGGGTGAGAAGAGGACAGTGGCTTCACCCCCGACCCGACCAGGGGTGAAGGGGGCGTCATATGATGTTTGCCAACAACTGCGCGCGCTGCTGATACGTTTGCTTCTCTCTCTTTCTCTCTCTGATCCACTCTCACTTAAAATATATAGAGTAACGCGTCGCTTCGAACAGTCTCTTCTCTTCCATTCTATCTTCGCACTTTGCACGGTAACCGTTTCTGCACATAAACGCGCGCACACACACACAAACACACAGATACAGCCAGTCCCCTACCCGCGGTTGGTGATGGAAGACTGAACAAACGGAAACAGAATATCGGAGGGACATCTGGTTAGCAAACTTACCCAGTTTCAGGTAAACGCGACTCGCACGTGGCCGCACACACACACGCAGCCACTGGACACGAGTCTCGTCGTTGTCTTACACACACACACAGGCCCGAGTTGTTGCTGTTGTGAAGCTTTCCTACGCTCGTCCTTGGTTGTTGATGCTGATATTTCTACAATTCGACGACGGGGGACGGAAGGGAATTCGACACGTTTGGGTGCTTCGCTTCCGTAACAGAAAACGGGCATATGGGGGCATGCACGGGACGTACGGACGGAGAGAATCGATTGTTTTAAGCACTGTTTTAACCGCACGGTTAAAGCACACAGCCAAGAGGGAAGGGGAGACCATTCCCGCATCTTCGAAGGATATGTTAAGCACATCCAGCAGCAGGAGGAGGACAACCCTTAACCAACCGGTTCGTGGCTACTCGGAACTATTCGGAAAACACGCTGCGTGCGGAAAGAAAAGAGGAAAATCAGCACAGACAATCGAAAAACAATGGATGGCACACACAGCGTTACACAAACCGCCACCTCCAACATGAGGTTGAGTGCGGGGGGTGGTGGAGGTAAAAAAACGCCATTGCAACATTCGAGTTTTCTAGGCCGCCCGCTGATTAAAGTGCTCGTACTTGCAGTCCCGATCAACGCACTGACCGCCGAGCTCGTACGGGCAAAGGATACCGTCGGTGGGAATGTTCTGTGCACTGTGGAGGATAAAGAGAGCGGGAAAAAGAGGGAAAGAGAGAGAGAGAGAAAAGCATGACGGAGAGGGATTATGATACAACGGGGACACAGGGATTGGAAGGATTGATCATGGTAGGTGAACAGAGACGATCATGGTGAGTTGATTTTGTACCATTTTAAAGTTTCAAATGTAAAAGTGCAATTTAGCAAACCAATTGCAACATAAAACATACAGGAAAACATGGAAGAAATGACTCATCGCATGTAGAAAACATTACAGTTCACAATACGAGTGTAATTTTATGAAAAAAGAAGAACAAACACCCGAACACAGATGCGTACAAGAGGGAAAGTTACACAGAAAGGAAAGCAAATGGGAAAGTGGGAGGAGAGGGAAAAGAGAGGGAATTGTTTTCATTTTAACGTAGCTGATAATGATTAGTGTCAACTTTTGGTGATCGATCATCACCCGGGAGGATCGAGCGCGATAACTTACCTTTGCTTTAAGGACATTAGCGGCGACGTATACTTTTCAATTCGGTACGCTTCACCAACAACGAGCTCTTCGGTTTCGTTCGCTGTATCGTCCATCTGGCACTGGTCCGGCACTGGAACCGACGGCACTGTCTCTTCTTCCTGCCGCATCTGCACCTCACTCTGAGGCTCTGCTTGTACGGTAGCACTGTTCTCCAGCACCGTCACGTGGTCGTCCTTGTCATCCGCTGCCGGTGCAACGGGTTGTACAGACAATTGCTCTAAAGGTTTACTGTCGCTCCTGTCAGCCTCCTTGGCAGCCTCTATCGATTGCATATCAAGCTGCTCGAGCTGTTCCGAAGGTTCTTGTACACCTTCTGCATCTTCCTCGTTAGGAACGGTTTGCGGATCCACTTCACACAGCTCCTCCTTTTGCTCACTCATTTCGGAAGCACATTTCTGCTCTGCATCCACCGGTGTTGATTGTACCTCCTCTTCCTGTTGCTCCTCCGTCTCCTCCTCATCATCCTCCTCCTCCTCTTCCTGCTCCTCCTCGGGCACCACCTGCTGCCGTTCTTCGCTCTGCTCATTGTCATACGCGTTCATTTCGGTCGCGTTCGCCAACCGCCGCTTGTGGTTGGCGATCATTTCTTCCTTAAATTCCTCCAGCGTCGGCTTGCGGATGCTTTTCAGCTGCTGCATTTCCGCGATCAAGATGCGCATCTGCTGCTGCACCTCGCAACCATTCGCGCCCACTGGCATCCTGGAAGAGAGTGCGTTTGGTGTGTGATAAGATAAAAAAAAAACGGAGAGAGAGAGAGGAGAGCAAACGTTCGCTCCATTCCCGATCATTACGAGCGTCGTCCCGTCCCTTCGGTGCGAGCTAGAACGTAAAAAACCACCGGCCGGTCGGCATCCCTCCCCACAGCAGTCGGACTAGTTTAAGAGAGAGAGAGAGTGTGTGTGCGATTGCAGTGAACTTACTGATACGATTCCCCCTTGACGGCTCGCCCGATCTGGATGCACATGCGCTCCAGCTCGCCGGAGCGCTTCCGCCCGGACAGGATCTTCTTGCGCGTCGTGTGCAGGTTGGCGAGCGTGTCGCGCGTCCGGACCCGTTGCCGCTCGTGCACCCTCTCGAGCAGCGCCAGCTTTTCCCGCAGCAGATCGATCCGGCTCTCGAGATGGTACAGCTCCCGGCGGGCCTGCTGGGCCTCGATGATCGTGGCGTTGTGCTGCTCTAGGTCACTCAGAAAGCTGTCGCTGTTTGGGTTTGGGTTTTTTTTTTTGTGTGTACATGTGCATGTATAGTTGAATGTAAATTGTCCGGGATTACACAAGAAGGAGAAGGATATAAACGGTTGTCGGTCAGGTGCAAAAAAAACAAAACAATAAACAAAAAAGTGAAGAATCACTAGAGAAAACCCCGACTCTCGCTTTTTACCTGTGATTCTCGAGTTGCGTCTCGGCGGTGAGAAGCAATCGATTCCGTGACGCTTCCGTAAGGTTCGGCAGGCTGGCCCGTATTTGCTGCAGTTTCCTTTCGATCGGATCCAGCACCGGTTCCTGAGTGTCCGCAACCTTTGTGGGCGTGCTGCCGCTGTGCGATTGTTTTCGCCGGCCCGGACTTTTCCCTGACTTTGGTTCCGTCCGCTGCTCTGCAGCAGACTTACTACTAACCGGTTCTTCACTAGCTGCTACTACTACTACCTTAGGAACTGAGTTGTCTCGCGGCACGGCATTGCTGGTGCTGCTACCGTTGTCCGAGGTACGGCGTACTGTCGCTTGCGTTTGTTGCCGTGCAAGCTTGTCCCGTTCCAGCTGTGCCATACGGGCGACCAGCTTCATGTACTCCAGCTGAGCCGATTTCGAAAGATGTTTCACAGCCTGCACAGACACCGGGGACAGGTTAGTGGATTAATTTTGAAAGTAATCAGACCTCAGCCCAGCCAAACGTGGAGCATTTTTAGACAGACTCGTAAAGGGCAATTTGCACAAAGAAAATATGATCATACAGAAAGAAATAAAAAAAATACGGAAAAATATCTCACCGTCGGCGTTGCCATGGTACTGCTGCTCGTTGGTTGCTTCTTTGCTGCCTGCTTCGACGCCTGCTGCTGCCGGATGGAATGTATACTCTTCCCACTGTTCGCACCCGCCCGCTCAGAATGTGGCAATTCCTCCTCGCCCGCCTCGTTGGTCCCTGCAGTTGTGCTTTTGCTGCGTACACTTTTCAAAAACTTATCCAACTGTTCCTCGAACCGTGCCGTTGGTGGCATTGCGGTTCCATTGACAGCACCACCGCTCTCCGGAGTCACCCCGCCGAAATCAACGTCCGAGTCGGAATCGGAATGGCCCAGCTGGATGACGAGCTTGGGGACGGGCCGTGACACGAACATATCGACCGTCGTCAGCTCTTTGGGCGATTCGGTTCGCAGTGGCGCCGTGGCGGGCAGCATCGGAGGCGAAGGTGCAGCCGAACGGTTCAGGTTGATCAGTTTGTTCGGATTGTTGACCAGCTTTTGCGTTTGCACCAGCGCGGGTGCTGCTTTAGCCGGTTTGGGTGGGAGTTCGGATAGTGTGGGTGATGGGCTTACTGGAGTCACCGGAGCAGCCGGCACATCCGTGGCGCTGGCAGTGGCGAGTGATTTTTTCCTACGCTTTCGTACGGGTTGTTTTTGATCGACGAGCGTGATTAAATTGGGGCGTCCTGGGTCTTGCTGGGTCTTAGGTGCGGAATGAATCTCTTCTTCTTCTTCCTCTTCCTCTACTTCTGGTTCTCGTTGGAGAGGAACTTCGGGAGATGAAGCTTCCGTAGGAACTGTTTCCTGCGCATCGTCCCGGACGGTTGGCACCGCCATTTCGTCCCGTACCACGACTTCCTGCTCCTGCTTTTTGCTCTGCTTTTGCCGCATCTTTGTGAGTAGCAAGTGTCGCAACGCTTCCGCTTCCGCTTCCTCCATCGAATCGGGCGTAACGGGTGGGCTTTCCGGCACCAAATCGCCCCTCCGGTGGAACAGTGCCGAATCGCACGAATCAGCCGCCGCCGTGTGCAGCAGCAGCAGCTTCTGATCCATCCCGCTGCGACGACCGTCCCCAATCGGGGACGGTCTACCGCTTCTGCTGTTTTCGCTACTGCTTGCCAGCTCCATGTCGATCGGTTGCTGCGAATCTTCCTCCATATCCTGTTCCGCCCGGTCGGTGCCGCCCAGCGGGCTGGCCAGCGGGCTAATCTCCATGTCGTTCCCATTGTCGTCCGAATCGACCAGATCGATGTGCTCGTACTGCGGCTCCACGATCTGCACGTCGTCCGTGTCGTCATCGAGCAGCTCGACCGAATCCCGCCCATCGCTGTACACCCCGCTGGGGTCGTACGGGGGTGGCATCTCCCGGACGGGCGACAGCACAATGTCATCGCTCGGCGAGTACGGCTGTTCGTTGTCCAGCTCGCGGCGTTTGCATCGCGTCGCGTGCTTCTTCAGTATCGCCGTCTTGAGCGCAATCAACCGTAGCTCCTCCGCGGACTGGTCGTCCGCCGCCGGCTCGGTCTGTAGCTGTATAGCGGGCGGCGGCGGTGGCGACGGTATCTGCAGCTCGGAGATGATGTCGCTCAGCCCTGCCTCCCGTACGACCGGTTTCGTGCTCAGCGCCAGCAGTCGCAGCTTCAACTCTTCCTCCTCCTCCTCCTCTTCCTCCCCGTCGCCCTCGTCATCCTCCAGCTCCATGTCGTGCTCGCTCGAGGAACTGTCCAGCGATACAATCGCGACCGGCGTTCGCTTACCTGCCGTCGCACTTTTTCGCTTTTGAGCCGCCTGAAGCAGCAGCTTCTTTTTCAGCGGATTTCTGCCGCCCGGCAGCCGCCCGCTCTTGCTGTTGCCGATGCCGCACGCAATCTTCAGGTACTCGCGATCGACCGCCGTCGTCTCCGGTTCCGAGTCCGTCGACACCGGGCGGCGCTGGGCGGGCGAGGTCGAGCGGGACGCATACTTGCGGCGCTTGCGGTGCCGATGGGAGGACCGTTTCACGGGCTTCTCTTTGGGTGGCTTCTCCGCGTGCCGCTTCGTGCCGGAGGTACGCTTCTCCCGCTTGCTCGTACCGTGCCGACTGTCCTCCCGCCCGACCGGTGCGCTCGATTTGTACGTTTTTTGGGTGCGGTACGAAGACTGCTGATGTTGCGGGTAGTAATAGCAATAGTTTTCCTTCCCATTCATTACGTCCTCCTCGTCCAGGTAGCCTAGAATGAGAGAACAAAGCGCACAGCGGCGACACACATTTGGCAACGCGAACGTAAGCAATAATGGTTTGGGCGGGGGTAAAGGTAAACATAACAAGGCCCCAATTGGAACTCCCTCCCCGTACCTTCGTATATGCTGCGGTTGGCGATTTTCTTCTTCATCATGCCAAGCTTCTTGTCCATCGCTTCCAGTGCCGCCATTCGCTCGCGGATGGTCGATTCCTCCTCCGAGCTGATGTCTTCCAGCTCCTGCTGCTGCTCCTGCTCGTCCTCATCTTCGTCCTGTATCTCGCCCTCCTCGTGGTCCTCGTCCTCGGCGTCCTGTGCCTCGCTACCGCTGCTCACCAGCACCAGCCCGTCCGGAAGGTCACCGCTGCTGGGCGACGGGGCCGATGGCAGCTTTTCCTCGTCCGGATTGCCCATTGTGCATAGGAAACGCGTGCGCTCGGTCAACGATGTAGGCATGAACGGCGTCGGCGACGAGTTGCATTCGATGGGCGCTAGCTGATGCAGGCTTCAAAGAGGGAGAAAAGGTATTTTGAACGCGCTGGCAACTGGTACCACCAAACTGGGACGATGCGACGACTGCTTTCGTAAAACACAACTGCGCGAAACATTCACCACAAGCCAGCAGCCTTTCGTAACTTGCTGTTTTCGCGTTTTCGCTGCGAAGAACAATGGAGTTCAAGGTGACAGCTGTCAAGCGTTGGCGCGACGGCACGGTTGCTATCGAACGTCGAAACGCGAGGTGTGACGAAAACCAAACGACGGATTCGGGTTATATGACGGTTATCTGACGGCAGTTTAGAAATGTTTCCTTTTATGTGCTGGATTCTTCTTCTCAGTGTTTTTCTTAACTCAGTGTGGAATTGTGGAACGGGGTATTAACTTTTGGTGGTAATGTATCTTACACTGCTTCAAGACGACCAAATTTTGTACTGTGACAAATTTTCTGCGAGCTCTTTGTTCTGAAAAAAAAACTTCTCAGTTTTAGGCCGAAAATGCAAGGCCTGACAGCAGGCAGAATTTTGCAACCGTGAAATTCCAGTTCGTGTATTTTCGGCCTTCGCGGATTTATTAATCACAGAAACGGGGCGCTCGCGCTTCGCGATGAATCGTTCGAAGTTCTTCTTCTTCTTCTTCTTCTTATTCTTCTTCTTCTTCTTCTTCTTCTTCTTTTTCTTCTTCTTCTTCTTCTTCTTCTTCTTCTTCTGCTTCTTCTTAAAAGGTTGATGGAAATTGGTCGAAGTAAGCCATACTTTCGTGCTAAAACATAGACGGTATGACATATGAAAAGTGTCGCCAAAAAGGATCGCGGAAGATTTTTTGCGTCGTCTAGAGACAGTGTTATATGCAATTCGACCCCAAGCGCCACAGATTAAGCTTAAACGACTGTTAAATCAAATATCCATAGGAAAAAAAAAACGAAAGCTCCGTAGCTTCGCTGGTTTGCTCATTGGATGAAGTATTATAATAACTCAACATTATATTGTTGTCCTTTTCTTGCAATGTGTTTCAACAAGCTTCATCTAATCATGACCTATATAGCAGATATATGGGTATCAATACCATTGACCATCACTCAAGTCTTACTTGCTTCAGTTCTGATGCTTTACATTGGAGTTTAGTATTTAAACAATCGTATCGCCGTTCTAGTTCTAGCGATGCATAACGTCAATGCGAAACCATACAACAGTACATAGAGAAAGCTCTCCTCCAAGCGAGGAAAGCTCCACTTCGTGGCTATCCCACTAACAGATGGCGCCACCAACTTTTTTTTGGTATTTGTAGAATGCATGAGTCATTCACAGCCTGCTAAACGAAGTATTTTTAGATTCCTTTTAAGTTGAGAGCTTGAGCCGTTTTAAACCCTATTGAGTGGTCGTTTTGTGGATTTTTGTCATTTGGGTAGCGTCTATTTGCGGCAATTCCATTCCACAAAAGTTTGGTCGGTTTGCAACATTCCTTGTACAGTGGGTATTTCATCACACTTCGCAACTGTCAAAACTTGTTCAGCGGGAATAACGTATTTTCCCAAACAAATCGCCATCTGTCAACCACAAGCTAAAAAAGGAGGACAAACAGCTTTTCTCCGCAAACGCGAGTCATAAAAATTGCATTCTTTACCTGCTCGATGACCCTTTGGTGACCCGTTGGTGAAGTTTATCGAGTTTTGTTTTACTGTTTGCTGGATTGTGGGAGATAAAAAGGACGCAGTACTCATAAAAAAGGCTAGGTTTACGCGCCATCACTCGTTCGGTGTTCCCCCTCATAGGGGCGGGTTGCGGCAAAAGAAAATGGTGCCATAGACGGTGAGCAGGATACATTCACGCCAAGGATATGAAAGGATCGGCGGCAACTGCAGGGCAACCGCGGGACGACACCGCCGCACCGACGATGGAACCGGTCGAAACGGTGACGCTTATCAGCGACGACTCGGACGTGGAGATGACCGACATCTCCGTGAAGCGTCCGAGCAAATCCGAATCGGACGAGGGGCGTCGAACGAGCCGGCGCAAGAAGGTAAAGGTGGGCTACGGTGACAATGGTGCGAAAACGAACACGTCCACCGCCCGACCCGGCAGTGCCTGTGAGCGTGGGGACGGGGTCATCACGCCCGACCGGAAAGCGGAAACAACTACCAAAGCGGACGCACCGCCGACGCCGAAATCGAAAAAACGTGAGGTGGAAGAAAAGTCCGCCACCGGTCCGGACCCGAACCCGTACCAGGAATTGATGACGGGGCTGGAGGGTGCAGCATTTCAGTCGCGTCTCCCAGTCGACAAGATGACCGCCTCGGAAGCCGTCTGCTTTCCGCACATCATCAAGCACGGGCTGGTGGCGCAGCGCGTGTTCCTGAACGTGCGCAACCGCATCCTGCAGATGTGGATCGAGGAACCGACGGTACAGCTGACGGTGGAGAATGCACTGAAGAAGATGGAATCACCGTTCGACAGCGATCCGTCGCTCGTCCGAAGCGTGCACGCATTCCTGGAGCGGCACGGGTTCATTAACTTTGGAATCTTTAAGCGCTTGATTCCACTGCCGGTGAAGAAGCACGCCAAGGTGATTGTTATCGGCGCGGGAATCTCGGGACTGGCCGCGGCCCAGCAGCTGCAGCAGTTCGGGTTCGATGTGATCGTGCTGGAGGCGCGGGATCGTGTCGGCGGTCGGATTGCAACGTTCCGCAAGAACGCCTACACGGCGGATCTGGGCGCGATGGTGGTGACCGGCACCTGGGGCAACCCGCTGACGATACTGAGCAAGCAGACGGGCATGGAGATGTGCCCGATCAAGAGCGTCTGTCCGCTGTACGGGGCCGGCGGCAAACCGGTACCGAAGCACAAGGACGACATGGTGGAGCGGGAGTTTAACCGGCTGCTCGAGGCGACGAGCTATCTTTCCCACCAGCTGGACTTTAACTACGCCGGCAATCATCCCGTTTCGCTCGGGCAGGCGCTCGAGTGGATCATTAAGCTGCAGGAAAAGCACGTGAAGGAGAAGCAGGTGCAGCATCTGGGCGGCATTATCGGCTGCCAGCAGAAGCTGCTGGCGAATCAGCAACAGCTGGTGGAAACGCTCGCCCGGATACGAGACCTGAAGGCGAAGCAGCAGCATCTGATCGACACTAAGCCACCGAAACCACCACCACCGGCGAAGGAGGGTGGTAGTGGTGGTGGTGGCGGTGGTGGGACAGCGGGGCAGGACACATCAGGAGGTAAGGTCATTTGTTTATAGTTTTTTTTGAAGGCTGGATTTACAACCTATAAATTTAGAATATAGAGTTTGAGGAATGGATAAATGAAGTAAAATTGATCAGTTTGTTCGATCGTATTTATTCGTTAATCCACAAGGATGATTTGGAATCCACTAAGAATCCAATATGCCGGTTCAAAAAGGCTCGGAGTCCAATTCCCGTCATAAAAGTTCACTATGAGAACCCATGAAATCCCCAATGGATGCGCCTAAAGGTTTTTTTTAGGTAACTGAATTAATTGATGCCTCTTCAATCTACGAGGCGCATCAAGAGAGACTGATTCTTTACCATTACCAGAAGTGAAACTTATCCTGAAACTATTATAAAAGATAACCCACGGCAGGTATTATAATTGCTCATAAACCTAGATTCATTGCTGCACTTTGAAGATTCATTCGTGATTATGAATTTTAATAAAAGGAAGCTATCTTACTCTAATCAAATGGTATGGAAATGATCTGAAAGGTGTAGAAATAGGTCCTATGTGAACTAAGGCAGTGAGATGAATCGATGGATGGCTTCCAAGTAGTCGTGTGTTTGTTTATTGATACATTCATGTAAAAAACTCACCTCTATCTCAACGACAAGCTTTAATTGCATCTTCTCTTCGGCATTTCCCTCTCCGCCAGGTGACAGTGCGGGGACAAAGTACTTCGAGCACGAGTTTCAGCTCCGCGTGATGGCACGCGAGGAGCAGCTGGCCTGGAAGGAGGTGGAACGATTGCAAGCCTACCAGACCGAGCTGGAAGCGAAGGTGCGCGAGCTGGAGAACGAGCAAGTGTCGGAGGTGTATCTCTCCTCGAAGGATCGCCAGATACTGGACTGGCACTTTGCGAACCTGGAGTTTGCGAACGCGACCCCGCTCAGCAATCTGTCCCTCAAGCACTGGGATCAGGACGATGATTTCGAGTTCATCGGCAGCCACACGACGGTTAAGAATGGGTACTCGTGCGTACCAATCGCGCTCACCGAAAATCTGGACGTGCGGGTGAACACGGCCGTCACCTGCATCCGGTACCGGCCGGGAGGCGTCGAGGTGACGGCCGACTTGAAGTCCAACAACTCGACCGTGTGCTATCGGGCCGATCTGGTGCTGTGCACGCTTACCCTCGGCATACTGAAGCTTGCCATCGCGAAGGAATCAAAGCAGCTCAACACGGTCCGGTTCGATCCGGAGCTGCCGGAGTGGAAACAGCTGGCCATCCGGCGGCTCGGCTTTGGCAACCTGAACAAGGTGGTGCTGTGCTTCGACCGCATCTTCTGGGACCCGAACACGAACCTGTTCGGGCACGTCGGTAGCACCACGGCCAGCCGCGGCGAGCTGTTCCTGTTCTGGAACATCTCCCAGTCGCCGGTGCTGCTAGCTCTAGTCGCGGGTCAATCGGCCGCCATCATGGAAAACGTATCGGACGACGTGATCGTGGGCCGCTGCATCGCCGTGCTGAAAGGCATCTTCGGCAATTCGGCCGTCCCGCAGCCGAAGGAAACGGTCGTCACGCGGTGGCGGGCGGATCCGTGGGCCCGCGGGTCGTACAGCTTCGTGTCGGTCGGTGCGTCGGGCAGTGATTACGATCTGCTGGCCGCGCCAGTTACACCGAAAGCGCCCGAAGGTGCAAAACCACCACCACCACCACAAAAGCCTCCAACTGCGCCTCAGCAGCAGCAGCAGCAGCAACGCCATGACAAAAACGGTGACAAGAAAGACAACGAGGAGAACGATGACGAGGACAGCAATCCGATCGACATTCCGCGGCTCTTCTTTGCCGGTGAGCATACGATCCGCAACTATCCGGCCACGGTGCACGGTGCCCTGCTCAGCGGGCTGAGAGAGGCGGGCCGGATCGCCGACTACTATCTCGGCTTTCCCAACTGCTATCCGGAGGCGC
Source organism: Anopheles gambiae (assembly GCF_943734735.2). Taxonomy (NCBI): domain Eukaryota; kingdom Metazoa; phylum Arthropoda; class Insecta; order Diptera; family Culicidae; genus Anopheles; species Anopheles gambiae. The sequence continues at coordinate 88,427,959 of NC_064602.1, forward strand.
CCAAGGACGAAAGCGCAAAGAAGTGATCGCGTCCTGGGGGCGCTCTCTTGCCGCACAAACTGCACACAGTGACACACACACACACACACATACATACATACAAAGCGAGGGAATTGATGGGCATTGGTAGGCCATTTTTACTGCACGATAAACACACATCCACACACTCCAACTCTGTACACACACATCACCCGTTTGCGTTCGTTTAGCTCCTTAGCACTCTCGTTCCCACTGAACCCTGTGTGTGTAGTACACGATTGATTGTAGAAAATATCCAACTGCTCGAGCAAATTTGATCAAATTTCATATCGGAATGTTTTTGTGCTGTGTGTATGTGTGTGTATGTTGGATGTGTGCCCTCATTCTCTTTAGTGCACTGCGGAGTACAATGGTATTAATATGTTCATTATTTCCGTCTGCCATGTTCAATACTGTAGATAAATAAATATGAATAAGTCGAGAACAAAATGTAATGCTTTGTTGATTGCTCTGCTCAATATGCAGCAATGAGCTTTATAAATTAATAGAGAAAAACTAACATCAGATCAAATAATCAAAAAATCATCAAGGTTATGATCTCAAGATTCATAAATTTGAGGTAAAAGAATGACGAGATCTAAGACTTCTGAGACGTCCGAATTAGGGTTGGATTAGTCCCAGGATCCCAAGACAGTGTACAGAGAACACATCTGAAGCGCACCCACGACTCCGATCCTACTCCGACTGTTGTTAGTCCGATTCCGACTCCGGCAAAATGGGAATTACCAGTTCCGTCCTTTGTCGTCCAGAGTCGTCTGGAGTCGGAATCGTCCAGAATGGGAGTTGCGCGGAGTAGTCTGGAGTCGCTCGGAGTCAATCGGAGGGGTTCAGAGTAGGTGCAATGTGCTTGTGGTCAGGCATTTCATTTAGTTGTGTTTTTTTTGTCTTTCTCTTTGTGCGTGCACCTTGGCACCAGGCCATTGTTTCGAGGGCCTACTCCAGCCGACATCGGACGACTTTTACTCCGACTCCGGACAACTCCAGATGACTCCGGGCGACCGAAGCGATAAAACGATAACCGTTAAGACAACGAGCGGGTCATGAAAAGATGAGCACGGCAAAGCTTGAAAGGATATTCCAGTGTATGGTTCATGGTGAGGGATTGTGTGTTGATAATTTAGTTAATAAAGGTTTTTACATGGGGCATCAACATAGGATACATCAGAAATTTGGAAATTAACATTTATCCTTAAAACTTTGAAGGAACTAGTCCCAAACTTACGAAATTCTTTGAATTGAACCATACGATGCTGGTTCGTACCACCTGACCTGAGGTCCAGCAATCTAATAAACTATAAGAATTAGGTATGAATATCAAATGAATCATTCCCTGTGATTCATACCTATAACAGTTCTTGGAATAAACTTATAGTAATTAACGACGAGCTAACGGAGTTCTTGCCATCCTCTCTTCTGCATGCGGAAGACATCACTCACGAATCATATATCTTTCGAGAAAATAATTCATTCTGCAAAGAGATTGGAGAAGCTATTTAAGATTCGCAAATCCTCGAGGACGACTCTTCTAGCTCCGGTTCGAGTTTAGCTGGTTGACCAGAATGAGGATCAAATGACGATCGAAGAGATATTTGCGATTCCTTGTTCGATTTTTAAAGATTCTTCCATCCGAAGCAGAATTTTTTCAATCCTCTGGGGGTCCTCAGGGGGTCCTCTGGGGGTTCTTCAACACTTGTTGAAGAAAGCTGGAATGCCTAAAAACAAAATTATTAGCAAAGAGGTGTAGAGATCTCGTTGGTTGTCCACATAGCTCGTATACACGATCTTCAGAAGGCTCCAGAGCATCACCGGTACAACACGTGATATTATCCATGCCATATTCATTAATCCTCCAGAAGCACGCTGTTTTCATTCTTTTTTGTATATTATAATTATATCGCTTTTTTTTCTTCTTTATTATTTACTTCCTTTTTGTTCGTCGTCATTACTATTGTAACTGCTGCTTCTCGTCTTCCACCTTCACTTGCACTACTCTTTTATTGCGCACGTGCTTCTTCCCCTCTATGGTTCGAGACAGTTTCGACAGTGTTGCGCGCGATCGGCTTTCGATTCTATTTCCGCCGTGTATTCCAATATAATACATATTAAACTCAAGCGTTCCTGACAAACTGACAATTATATATGCATTTGTTGCTACTGCTGCTGCTGCTTCTGCTACCGCTACCGTCTCTGCTTCCTAGCTAAATGAGAAGAGGGAACGAGAGAGCGGAGCCGCCATCCTCGGTGTGCGCGCGGTTTTTGCAGCTCTTAATCTCAGAAATCTCATAGCTTTAATTATGTCTGCCCGGCGTTTGTCTTCTCTGTCTGTGGATGAATGTGTGTGTGTGTATTAATAATTCCTATTCCACTACTTTCCAAGTGCGCACGAAGTTCCCGCGCGTCAACGACGACAATGCGATGCGATGGAGAACTTCAGGAAATCGCGTTGATGCGGGAAGCATGTTTATTTATTGCATTCCATGCAGGCCACCTTCTCCATTTTGCTCTTTTCGATACCATCTGAACGACTCACCCACATTCACAATGAAAGCTCTTTCGCGCTTTTTGCTAATGCAAACTGGATTCATATGCTGCCATTTCCATCCCGCTTTTCTTTTGTTTTGTACTTTGCATTCCCCTAATGGCCACAGCAAACTCCAAACTCCCTTCCGCCAAAATGGTATCCTTTCCAATGCCCTGTCAGCTTATTCCCCGCACACTGCCGTCATCGTACAGGAAGAAACGTGTTTCGGTAGCGTGGACGACTGTGTCAATGTGTGCTGCGATGCAAAATGCCAGTAGTGAGTGTGTCCCAACGGGTTTTCGAAGCGATATTAGTAGTACTGGTAGGTAGTAATAGTAATTGTAGTAGTAGTAGTTGTAGTGGTAGCATTAAACGTACTGTTTAGGCGGTCTTATATAGATTCATACAAAAGCTCTAGCCTATAAACGGGAGCCGGGGATCAACGGGGTGCTTTTAGAAGGTTCTGATATTCGAAACTGCACCTTCATCCCTTTCTGTCCCTTGCTGTTCTCACACACGCTCATGCGAGTCGGTGCATAGGAGACAAACACACACACGCGGAAGGTGATGAATTTGGCCTTGCGGACTTCGTATTCAACGGGGAACAAGGAGAAACTGAAGCCCTGCAAGAGAGAAGCACGCCTCTGTTACTCTGCACACATCGCCTACCATCGTCGTTACAAACATTTCTTCCATAACTTTCTTCCCACACACTTTTGCATTCGGATTTCACTTTATCACTCACACACTCACAACACACAGACACGCACGCACTTGCATTATCATGCAATCATTCAGGCGCAATCCTTACACACACTTGCTTATTGCTCGTCATGTTTAACTGGTACAGCGATTTCGGACTCCCCCATCGGTCCTTTTTCTCCTCCTCGTCCTACACATCCAACAGTATTCTTGGCCTACTTTTCTGATATTTCATCCGCACTCTTCTCTTTCTCTCCCGCTCTGTGTCTTAAACTGTATTATTAGTAATATTAATTATTGATTCTTCTCCTTTTCCCGAGGGTAAGGGGGGGAGGGCACATTTCATCGGTAGAAGCGTTTGCCGATAAAATTAGCGTCCGGATTTAATGGTTAATAAATACAGTACTGTCGATTATATGAATTTACAACGGCGGAAGGAGGGATTCTTCTTTGCGGTTTGTATGCTTGTGTGTGTGCGTGGAGGGGGATTGGGTTTAATATGTAAAGTGAGATTGTTTTCCCTCCCACAACAGAAACGGAAGATTATTGCCACCGGGTTATAATGCAACAAAAAAAGCAAACATTTCAATAAAGCTACACTTCACTTCACAATTCTACTAGCCGGACAGTACACAGACACTCAACAACACCCCTGCACTGACCAAAACCGCCCACAACCCCGCTTCTGGCTGGTGCGGACCATTTTGCAAATGTTTTAGTAATAAATAATATCTATAAACAACAGAATAGAAAAAAAGAAACATTATGGGGGTGTGTGTGTGGGCGTTGTCTCCTTTCATTTCTTGTTAACTAACGGTACACTAACGATATAACGAGATAATTTTTTTGCCCCATTTTCGCTTGGCTTCCTCTCAGACGGGCGTTGCACTTCAACACAAAAAAACAAAAAGGTAATAGTAAAAGATAAAGTAAAAAAAAAGAAACTGGAAAACTAACCATTTCTGAACAACAATTTAATCCTGCAGCAACTCATCATTCATTTATATTTCACTACTACTACGCGCACTCCCTTTTCCTGTCTCTTGTTTCGCGTCTCCCTCTTCCGTGGCAAAAGGTGTTGTTACCGAGTCGGGAGTGCTTTTCGAGCTAAACTAATGCCCCTTGTGTGCCTGGCATATCTCTCTCTATAACCCACAGATTGCGACGCTCAAACCAAGCATTACGAACGACCGATCAGAAAGTAGCAAACTATGGCCAAGACTGGCACGATGCAGGCCGCTATCTGCAGTGCCAACCAGTGCCGGGATTGGCTCAGGTCCTGGGACAGCTGCTGCAGCTGCTGCTTCAGCCGCACGTGCTCCTCGCTCAGGTGGGAGTACTTCTCCTTGAACGCGATCAGTTCCTCCTCCCGCTGCACATCCGGATGGTTGATCATGGCCAGCTCGTAATCGATCGCGCTCGTCCCCAGCTGCTCCTCCTTACCGTCGCCGGTGGCATCGTCCGCGGGGTAAGCCATCAGCAGAGCACTGCCCCCATTGCGGCTACCTTCGCACGGTTTGTCCGTCACACTGACATCGCGGGGTGCTGCGGCAATGGGATCAATGACCATGTCCAACACCGGCGCATTGTACAGGGCGGTCGCTTCGATGGTTTCCGTCTTCTCGTCATCGTCCTCGTCATCGTCGTCCAGATCGTCCAGATTGGAGCAGATCGACGCGTCGCCTCCATCGCCACTCGTATCGGTCGCATCGGACGGGGCCGCGGCCGCTAGAGGTAGATCTGGTACGGGCATACTCGGCACCACCACCACAGGCACCTCGGGAGGCGCGTCGGTTTGCGTTTCCACGTCCACCATCGGTACCGTGGGTATTAGGACGGGCGAGGGCATTTCCGCCACCGGTGCATTGTCCGTCACCACCAGCAGCGTCGTCGGCATCATCATCAGCGTTTCTTGCGTTTGCTGGTGGTGGGATTGCTCCTCCTTCACTGCGTCCTTTGCCGTTGATTCCGATTCCGGCTTCGAGGAGGACTTTTCCGTCGGTTCGGTGGCACTGGTTTGCAGCAATTCCTGCTCTTCCTTAACCACAACCGAAACCGTTTCCTCGGCGGATGGCTGAGTGGCTGAGGCTGCTGCCGCCGTCGCCGCCGCCGCTGCTGCCGCAGCTGCGGCCATTGCACTGATCTTTTCGTTTTCGATATTTTTCTGCTTCAGCAGCTCGATCTCCATGCGCTCCATCTCTAGCTGACAGCGATCGTTGAGCGTGCGCAGCTCATCTACCTCGCTCCTTAGCGTCGAAAGGTTCTCGGCGAGGCTATCACAAAGCTGCTGCTTCTGATCCAGCTCGTCCTGTTTCGGTCGGCTTTCCAGTTCCGCCTTGAACGCCAACAGCTGTGAAGGGAAACACATTTTGAAATAGTTGTATGATACTTTCATTCGTAACGAACTTGTAATTTAATAAATCAGTGAATCGGAATCACAAAGACATTTGAATAAAGCAAAGTCTAATAAATTGGCTGTCCAATTTTAAAGTAAGTTTTTTTTAAATCATTAATCTTGGAAGGTAGATTTTTTATTCTTTAAAGAATCGCGAATTGATCTCTAAAATAGCTCAAATTCAGAAATGATCATGAATTTAGAAAGTGTAATCATTTTATAACTCTCAAAGTTTCGTGAATGTTGAATCCAGAATATTTTTACGATAGACTCTCAGATATCTTTAAAAATGAATCAAAGTCTTCAAAAACGAATCACAAGTTCTCAAATAATTATGAATTGGGAAGATGATTCTCGTGATTCTTTTGAAAGATTCATGAATTTTGAATCATAATTCGTATCAAACAGATTAATGAATCAAAGGAGATGAATTTATATTCAGTGTCACAAATAACCATTAATTTAGAATGATGAATCACGTGAACCGTCACGAAGAAAGAGTCTTACACTATTAGATCTCGAGATTCAACTACATAATTCAATTCATGTTTTGATTGACTCTTTAGCAAAGAATCGCTTTGGCAAATCTTTTCCCAGCTGTCTCTCCGAGCAGAATGGCACAGAAAAAAAAACAACGCAATAAGATCACTTACCTCCGTCTCCAGCTCGTCGTACTTGGCTTTCTGGATGATCTGTTCCGATTGTTTCTGCGCTATCGTTCGCTCGACCTGCCGCAACAGCGTCATGCAGTCGTTCTTGATCAGCCGAATGTTCCGCTTCAGCACGTTCTGATTGATCTGATCTGCTGCCTGGCCGCCGTACGGCGGAGCAGCGGCCGTCACGGGTACCGTCGTTGCACCGCCTCCAACAACCGTTTCCTGTCCCTCCGGCACAGCTCCACCCTGTTCGCTTTGCGTCGTAGCGCCAACACCGGCATCCTCGCCATCCCCAGCACCGTTGCGATTGCTGGTGGGACTGGCACTGTTCACATCGTTCTGATTGCCATCGCATTCCACCGGCAGCAGCGTCGCCGCCGGTCCATTTTCTGCTCCACGCACTAGCGTGCTTGCGTCTCCGGCGGGTGCGTCATCATCTGGTTGTGCATCACCGGCCGGGATCGTTGTCGCATTGGTTGTCCCCGTCAGCTCGATCGGGTCCGTTGTATCGTTCTCTAGATCGTTTGAGTCGCCTGATTCTGTGAGGAAGAGGAGGAAAAAAATGATTAAGTTCTGCATTTTTAAGCGTAAAACATCAAAAAGATTCTTTTTTACCATTTTCCGACTTTAGGTCTCCTCCGAATAGTAGGGTGAAATTTTTCTCAAGCGTATTAATGCGTCGTTGCAGCTTCGTCAGTCCTTCCGTGTAATCACTACCGGTAATCTCGCTTTCCTGCTTTGGTACAAGAGAACAGGATTAAGTTCAGACACTTAAAATCAGACACATCGCGGGTTTCTCTCCTCCACACTACTTACAGTATCATTACAAATGGCCTTAATTATGTCTTCAGATCCTTCCAGTTTCTTAATATCTGAGTTCTTCAACCAGTTCGACATGGCCGAACTGTGTATCTGCTGTTGCTGTTGCTGCTGCTGCTCATCGTCTGATGATCCGATCTACAGTGGTGAAAGTTTCGCTTAGAACACAGTTGTACTAATAAACGAAAGAAGGCTCAAGCTTACCGCATAAACGTCAACGAAGTGGTCGAGCTTGTGCGTGAGACTGGTGATTTCGGACTCTTTCGCCTTCAGTTGCTCCTCGCTCGACGCCACCTTTTCATCGTACTGGCTCTTCAGCGTATCCATACAGACGGTCATTTCCTGCGTGAAACACGTCCAACAAACGCCGTATGTAACACTCTGCTCTTCGTGACTGTATCAATTTCAACTTACCTGCAACTGCTGCTTCGTTTTGGTCAGCTGCTCCCGCAACAGCGAACACTCATCCTCGCTGGTGCAGAGTGCTTTCTCGAGCGAGATCTGCTTGTGCACGGCTTCGTGCCGCTCCTGGTGCAGTTTGTACATAGCCTCCTTGGCCGCGTTCTGGTACTCCTCCTTCTCGTCCACCAGCTTCAGCAGCTCCTCCCGCAGCTTGTCCTCGGTGATGTTCTTCTGGCAGTACTGTAGCTTCTTCTCCAGCATATCGATCCGACTCAGCAGCCGATCCTCGTCGATCATCGCCTGCCAGCCCAGGAAGGAATTTTGCCTACAAATGCACGCAGTTACAAAACAGTCAAACATAGAACGCTCTTCAAAGCCCTCTCCAGCGCAGCGCAAACTCACTTGGTCGACTCAACCATCTTCTGCAGGCTGATCAGCTTCGTCTCGAGTATCTGTTCGCGCTGATTCGCCTCCTGGATGTACTGATTCAATCGGTACAGATCGACCGGCGGTATGATGGCGCTCTGACCCCCGATGCCCACCTTCTGGCTGGCCTTCGTTTCCCGGCCGTCCGGCAGGAAGAGCTTGAGCGTGGCCGTAATGCAGCCGTGCGTTTCGCGCCGCGTATTCTCCATAACGTCCACGCCGAACTGCACGATGTCGCCCGAGCTGATCTCGTGCGGCTCCGACTCGGTGCACGTCTGGCTGAGGCGAATGTTGTTGATGAACGTGCCATTGCTGCTGCCCGTATCCTGCAGAGTGACGAAGGAAAATCGAGAATTAGCGATATTGTAATCGATTATAATGCTCCCACACTGCCACACACTTACCTTGATGAAGAAACGACCATCTTTGTACCACAGCACGGCATGGTTGCGCGACAGCACCTTGCAGTCGAAGATTGCATTGTTTTCCGAGACGCGTATTCTCGCCACCGACCGTCCTACCTTAGCTTGGGCGCCGGGCTCAAGGTAAAGTGTTCGATTCTGTCCAATGAGAGGTGTTGGAAGAGAGGATGAATTAGAACGTTTTGGCGGGGAGGGAAATGCTTTCACTCCTTCTTGGCTCACTTACATTAAACGGATGAGAATTCGGTCGGCAGATGAGCAGGGCCCGGGCAACCTGCGGCTGGCCATTGTTGTTGAGGCTGTTGTTGTTGTTTATGTTGTTGCTCACATTCAACGTGCCGCACGTGATGCTGTTGTTGTTGTTGATGAGTGTATTCGCGTTGATGTTATTGTTGGTGGTCGCGTTGTTGTTGTTAATGTTGCCAAGCTGCTGTTGTTGCTGCTGTTGCACCTGCGCTGCAACGTCTCGGTTTAGTGTCGTAGTGGTCGTCGTCACGTTGTTAACCAAAGGAGTTTGCATTCTTACTCCTGGCGCTTTCAGGAATGGTAAATACTCATCTCTGTTATTTATAAACACCATGACCTGCGGAAACGGGGGAAAAGAGAGAGAGGTAGAGACATACATTAACAAATGATCGTTAAATAATCCACATCAGTATTGTACATCTCTTCCTGACCGGTGGTTTGCCGGCTACTGTTTGGCAATAAAGCGAATAAATAGTAACATAAATTAAGAGCAGCGACCAGACCTATCAAGGTTGCAATACACACAACAAACACATACACAAACAACCCATCCCCAAGTTGCTCGCTCTCTCTCTCCCACTCTTGGGTGGAAGGGTTGTCGTTCATCAACATGTAAAACACGTTTTACACTGGGGCTTCGTTCGCTGTACCCGTTCACCGCACTTGCCGCACCCATTTGCAGGTAAATATAAACTAAATCCATGACGAATATCCGCGCACATCGAACTCGCCCTTAACCCAGTGAGCGCCCTCTCTAGGCGGCATACGAGTGCCGCTAAGGCATCATTAAAACGGCAACGAAGCCTCATTACGGAAAGTGAGTTGCATATATTAAGCGAGACCGGTTAAAGTTGTACGCAAAATGTACGTGTATGTAGACCAGTTTTCGCTTGTTTAATAACAACTTCAGGCAACACGCGCAGCCTGCCAAAACTTGGATCGGGTCCAAAACATGATAATACTAAGGGAGAGAGTTACCCAACAGAACATTATCTGACTAGGGGGAGAATGGTTACAACGGTGGTTGCATTGTCAAGGTAATATAGATGTAGCTCAAAGCTGAGCTACACACGCGTTACTGATGCACCGTGTCTCTCGTCAGAGCCTGACTCGTGACTCGTTGCTGCTCGGGAGTTCCTCGGTGCGAGACTAACGGCACTCGCAAGCACTCCACAATCCGCTATAGTAGTAACAACGTGCCTGCTGGTTTTAAGCACGAACGAAACATTAACACATGGACCCTTCTCCTTCTCTCCCACTCACTACACAGCACATTCCACCGACCTCACGCACCTTCACATTCGACCCAAAGTTCTGAAAGTGTACTGCATGCATGAGAGGCGATGCAAGAACTTCCTGGAATATAGCAAACGCAACGACAGCCACACACAGGTACACACCGATCTAATGCGTATAAAGCATGTAGTACTCCACCCAACGCAGCAGATACAACGGTATTTGATTCTACCATCTTTAAACATGCAAAGACCGCTTCTTCCCCGAAATGCAACTCTCTGAGGGCAAACGCTGGAAAAAGGGGTGCAGCACTAGCACACGTGGGTTAAGCAAGAAGCTTTAACGTTGATTGCTTTTTGATTAGTACTCCGCCCACCGCGTGCCCGTTAACGTCAGACACATGTTGCTTTCAGCTTTTTTTTCTCCAAAAATAGAGAAACCATATACCATTGCTACATGGAAGCAGCGACGGCCAAAGACAATCGAAGAAGATGCGTTCAGCAGAGATTATCCCAAAAGCGGCCGAGCTGCGGAAAATATGGAATGGAATGTTTCCGCATGGATATGCTTCACATTATCGACGCCGCCCGTTATGAGCAATGGAGGGATGAGTGTTTGAAGTCGCCCAGAAATCGGCGCGGAGTTCAGATTCCAGCTACGGGAGTGTGCGTGTGTGAGCCGCTGTGCAGAGTATAAAGTGGGCGCGAGTCTGATGTCGTCGTCTTCCAGAGTTCCACAAGTTTATCTTTTCGACCATACGTTCTCCGGATGAGTTCCGCTTCAGAGAGTATCGCGCGGGCCCGTCACCAGTAAACGCTACCGAGCGTGCAAGACACAAACTTTAAATATCACACAAAACGCATAGCATAAAATTACTAAACGGTGACATACGGGGATCGAAGGGAAGAGTAAAAACATGTTCAAGATATCCAGCCATCGCTTGGAGCGCCGGATCCGGTGATCAACCGGATAATGATGCTCATGCAGAGCCACGTGGCGTTGAGAATGCTTCAAGATTACTCGAAGAGTTCACTTCTTCTGCCTTCGCGTAATGGGAAAGTGTGCAGCAAAGGAAGGCGAGGTTTATTCCACTTTGCAGACGAGATCACATCCATAAAAATCAAACCGCAAAAACTCAAACCGTCAACAACACTGCATATTATAGCAAACAATAACCCAATCATAGAGCAGAGCAATGCTTTACTGTGTCTGCTAAACAGATTATAATTTGAGACGCTCGGAGCAGCAGTTTGTGGTCGGTTATCAAGGGGGGATGGGGCAACCTAATTAAGATGTTATGGCATCATCTCGTCGCTTAAACTAATTATTGTCGGTTACGCCGCAAACTCCAAGAGATGCAACAAATCTAGCTCTGTTTTTGCGGCCACATTGCAAATCAGCATGCTACTAACTAAATGAAGCGGCTCGTAATTTGTGGTCGTATAATGCGGCAAAAGAAACAAAGTTCCCAACAAACTTTTTTCTGTGGTGTTGTGGTTGTCGTAAGCTTCGTAATAACAACACAAAAACAATGCTTTTTGATCATGTGTTTGGATACAACACATTACTTTAAACAATTCATTATCTTTCCAAATATTTGTCGCGTTAACCAAACTGCTTATTCATATGATTCTAACCTCAAAACACTACCAACAAGGCTATTAATATGATCAAAAGGTCTGCTCAGATGTACTCACGTTCTGCATACTGCAGTGTCATAATTTAAACCGGTGGTAGAGAGGTTCAGCATAACCGAGAAACAAAACCAAAGCAACCAACCAACCGAAGAGCAACGTTCTTGCTCCGGCACGTTGCGTACATTAACCTCGTTCCACGGCAGTTCTCGCCGGCGGTACGTCTCGGTCAGCCTTTTGCCACCACAACACGTTGGCGAGTAAGGGGCCGGGGGTACCATTACGTCTACCAGTTACTGCTGGGAGTGTTTTGTCAACGGGCATTAGAGACCGTCGCCACCGTGGAAGCAAAAAAGTTGCGAAAGTAAAGACTCCACAGTTCCGATAACTGCACGGACAAACAAAAACTTTCAATGCCAACGTAAACACACACACACACATTGGCGAGGTATTTGGCCGTTTTTTGTTCCATTTTCCATTTCCATCGATATTTCTATCGGTGGATCAAGCTTCCATCGCAACATAGTTAGCTTTGAAATCAATAATTTCTGTTATCGTTAAGTAACTTCATCTTATTGGGCTAACACTTGGACTCGGTATAGGATAAAAAGCATTCTCGATTCTTCCGAAAGTCTTCTGCAAGAAGGCTAAAGGCCAAACCAACCCAACCTAATCAACCGTAGCGTTCGACTGAGTGGTAGGCAAATACAGTATTACTCAAAAAAGTGCACACAAAGTGAAATTCGATCCACACGTGGATATAATACTGGAATGATGTGTATAGATGGAGGTTTGTTTTTCTTATTCTTGTTTGGCCACAACAGAGGCCTGTGCCTGTGTTCCCAAAACTACTTACATCCTTTGGGAACACTTTAACTAATTGTTGTATCCTCCTCCTTAAAGGACAATAATGCTTTGTATTTGTAGGAGAGCTCTGTCGATACGAGATTCGAACTCACTCATGATGAACGTATATGTTAGGTAAGTCGTACAGCTTGACGACTGTACCACGGTACCCCATCCTGCAGATGGAGTTTAATTAGAACAAAAAGCACTACAATCCAATCTGACTGGCACAATATTCACACGTGTGGCCTAAATTGGATATTCTCCACCGATTGAATAGGCATTCAAGAGCATTCCACCCATCCTATCGATTTATTTAAGGACTTTAATTAAGGTACAGCTACTTAAGCATACCCTGTGTGCAGGGTGTCTCGTACCCATTGCCAAGGATGACCCACCAGGAATGAGGAAGTTGGCGCAAATCGTGGATGATCATAATACCAAAATGCTGCTGCTGCTGCTGGTACTGCCGTCTATCATCGCTCCGTCGTGTCATGTGTCGGCATGCAGCGATCCCAGGTGCTGGGGCTGCTGCTGTTGCTACCGTTTTGCTATTATTAGCCCACAACATACACACGATGCGCGCGATGCGAAAGCCGTAATCGTAAAATTTTTTGATTGATAAATCCGCACCACATCAACCGTTATATGTTTCCTATTCGGCGGATGGAGGGCAGTGTTTGTGGGGGTTGAACTTCGGCAGGCAGTACCATCGGGCAACTCGGTTACCCGGTTATGGAGTTACGGCCATTACGGCAACACCGACCGGAGCTGTTGGAAGCTATGGAAGAACCACGGAAAGAGCACTCAACACACAAAAACACACCTCCCCCCCACCACTTCTCAGCCACGGTGAAAGAATGACTGACAGACGACCACCCCCAACTCGCCGAGGAAGGAGCTGTATGACCGTGAACAGCTGAGTATTGGCGGTATCGTTTTCGCTCCCGCTGTGGTGGTACGTTGGAATGCCGTGCTAGTGTTGTGCGGTTTCAGAGACGCTGTTGCCTATTGGTGGTGCTGCACGTTTTGTGGATGATTTTACACACCCCTGGTACCGCCGTCCGTGTTAGTGTCGAAAGTAAAACTCGCTCACACCAACTAGCCAAACGGCATTGGCAGCGAAGGGAAAGAATCGCTGGAAGTGTGTTACTTGATTGCGTTAAAATCGAACCAGAAGCTCGCGCGTCATAAACATTTCCCGGTTTTTATATCCGGATCGTTGTGCCAACTGTTCCGATGTGTTGAGAAACTCTCCACTCTCCATCGACTATTAATCCTAATGACAGATGGCTTACGGAAAAAGGGCGTCCAAGTTTGAGAAGGAAATACGGGATTAGATGGCATGGTTCGTGAGCACCGATTCGCGCAGAGGCAGCAAGACGTGATCAGAGGTCGGAGGTGTTGGTTTGGGAAAAAAGAAAAACCGGAATTGAGTTGAAAGCTTTGAATGTCTTTAGAATGCCTATTTCCTAGCATAATTCTTCATCTAATTTCCAGCTCCAACTTGTAATATTGAAGACAACAGAGCAGCAGACTAAAGCCTAAAACTTCCACCGATATTTACGATGCGCTAACTCGTTCTCTCACAACGCAGGCTGCACACGCAGTCGCGTATGCCATCATCAAGTACTTAAGCCCATTGTCTAGCTTATTATTGTCTACCATGCATTTAAACTATTAGTTGCAAGGCAAGCGACACCAACTTCGGTCGTGACTCAACCGTCCCCAAGAAGATGATAACTACCGCGCAAAACCTACAGATACGGGGGACATGTATCTCAGCGACACTCCCTGCGTTCCCTGTGTTGCTGCTGCTAAGCCAAACACAAAACCTTCCCGATGCTTTCCACATTATCTGCCCCGCGTAACGTACGTTTGCGTCTTCCACTTTTGCGCATTTAATTATATGGAGATGAGTTGAGAATGCGACGAGTGTCTGATGGAATTAGCAGCGCTGTTGAGAGCTTGCGTGCTCTGTGTTTTTGTGTATTTGCTCGACGCGAGCAAAGGCAATCATTGCGCGACGCGCGAGTTTCGTTGCAACAGCAGCAGCAGAAGCAATTGTAAAGAAACACAAGTGTTGTTGTTTTGTGCTAGATACACATTCCACCGCGCGAACACGAAACCCCGAGAGCACACAGACATACTTCTCATCAGATTTTACATGCACCGGAGGCCCCCCATGTGAGGCGAAGTATGTGGTGGAGCACTGAATTTGTTGAATGCAGCTGACGACTACGCGCACTTGAGGAATTGCACACACGGCATTTGTGTCGACCTCATCAGTTATCCGGTAGGCCGATGCTATACGAGCTAAGTTGCATAGGATTTCGCTGATCTTTACTCAATTTCATTACCATACACACCGAGCACAAAAACTTTTGTAGCTCGATCCACTATAGAGTAGAGTATATAGGCCCTTTACAGGAAATAGCAAGCAATGTCTTCTATAGCTGCCAGGAGCACATATCCCAAAGAGTGGGCAAATAATAATTACATCAAAAAGTAGGGCTGCGCGATCAAGTAAAGCGAGGTTGCAAAACAAGAATGTTTGGACCAATTTATGCAAATTGAACGATGGTACCTCCTGCACCACCATTGCTTGCTGTGCCGTGTGTGTGTGGGGCACGGTCAATTACTTCAAATTGCTACACTCAGTGTGCACCAACAACATCTAGAAGCACACACAACAAACAGGCGAACCTGGCGAGCTGCGCGCGCCACAAGACTGCGCATTGCTGTCGAAGGAACTTGTGATTCATGCTCCACCGTAAATGCCTTGCGCTTGTTCTGTTTTTTCTTGACCGTCGATCGAATCCATTCGAGTGCGACAACACTGGCGAGCAGGAAGTCGGTACAACATGCACCAGAAGAACGCGTACTCCGCGCACTGTTGTTCTGGTATGCCGTTGTTCCGCTTGTTCTACGTTCTGGCTAGTTGATTATCCCTCCACCGTGCTTGTGCCGCGGACTTTCTTCCGGACGGTCTACCTAAAAAGGGCGTGTGAGTGTGTCTGTCTGTCTGGTGGATCAAACTCCGAAACGAAACAGATTCTGATTCCACACGCTACACGCGTAATCAACAACGGCCAAGGCCCAGGCCGGTTAACTTCCGCCGGGTTCCAAAGCACGCTGAAGCGGCCTTCTGCTAGAGCCATTTAAACGGTTTTCAAAATAAAGTTAGTTCAATCCCTCGGATTGGAGTGCAAAAGGAGGGGAGTAAAGCAGAGAGCGCGGAAGGGAAACGCACATAACAACGACTTGATTTACTAACGATCATTACATTCTGCCCGATCGCGGAGAGTTTCGTGTGCGCGTAGTAGTAGAGTCTGGGAACAACAACTACACCGCGATCATCGTGTGTAGTCGTTGTTTCTTCTTTCCAATTCCAACTCACCCAATCCCCACCACACTTCAGTTGACTACGAGCACTAATGAGTCCAAAGCCAGAAGCAAATACCAGACACAACACACCAGCAGCTGGTCTGTCTTTGATTCATGCGTTAGAGCAACCGTTTTCTTGTTTGCTTCTGGCACCGCTGATTTCATATTTAACGACGGATTGAAGAAGTTGGCAGACATGGCGTCACCCACCAGCACAGCACAACACGGCGATTGTGTCGTGTTTGCTCGAAAAACAGGTTGGCGAGGCACGCGGTGGCTTTTCGAATTAGCAAATGAACCTTGAATCAATAAAGCCACGTACGTAAATCGGAAATGGAATTGCAATTTAAAGCAGAAAATGTGAAATATTTAATCCACTTTTACGCGATTCATTCCAAGCCGGCTAGCGTCAAGTCTGTGTGAATTCTGATGGTTGCATAGTAGTAGTATTGTATGGTTTCAATACAGGCGAGGGATGTGATCTAGGTAATTCCATTATAAAGATTTATTTCGTCATTTTGCCAGCTGTCGTGCACATCGTGTACATGCAGTAGATGGTCAGGACGCTATGTGAACTCCCCACGCTATTTTGTATCAAACTAACAACATTTTAATCTTTTTTAATTACTGAAATGTATTTACTTCTTAAATAAATGATAGATAAATGATAGAAATGATTGAAAGATTGCATCTTCTACGTTTGCAAATTGAGCACCTTTTATACCTACAAATGGGACCAAATGGCAACTATAAAAAATATTCAATATTTTGAACATTTTATTGTACAAATTCGTGGACATATCATTATAACCAACTGTACCCCAAGTTCAAAGATAGTTTAAACAATAATAATTGGAATTTCCTATCATGTGAATATGAAGAAAAAGTTCTGCTCGTGAAAAATTGTTTTATTTCAATTAACGAAATCGTGAATAAAATACTAAACATGACCATATTGCCCCGTATTTCCATACTGTAATGTTTTGCTGATTTTAACATGTGGTTTTTACTAATGTACAATCAGGCAATTCATTTCTTTGATCTTATTTGCTATGTTTCATTTCCAATTGGAACCCTCACATCTGCAATTATAAACGAAGCCTAAGCTTAAATTTCTAACATGAAACAAAAGACAGCGAACAGATATTTCTCATTCCAATCGGCATTTCATGCTTATGTTCATCTTTTTTTTTTTCTTGTTGCTATACCGAAACAAATTGCTGTACTTTGTTCATGATTTGTCCAATTCCATTTGTTTTCCACCCCCTGGACAAGACACTTTTCTTTGTACAAATGGTCATTTTTCCAGCGCCATCACGATAAGCAATCAAGCTGAGGGCCTACGGCGTCTTGCGTCCATTCGCTACCGCCCCCCCCCCACCAAAGAAGGTGACAAATTGTCTCCCGCCGGAGCATGAAATTTGAAAACAAATTGTCATCCAATGGAACTCCCCCTCCCCGTTGCCTCGCCCGGAAGCAGGCCATACTAACCCCATCGGGCGCGCACGGCCCGATGGTCACTTTCACTCCAATTCACACACACACACACCTGTGTCCCGTCCCACACCACACCCGGGAAGAGGTACGCGCGGTTTGGTGCTGAGTAGTTTTGTGGCCGTGGTCAATGGCCCTACTTTGCGGTAATGAAGTATCCATCCAGATAATAAGCGCAACACAGCCCCGCTAGAAACCACCACTAACGCCCCCGCGGGGGGTGTGTTCCACTATTGCAACAGACAACAAAGGAGCAGGCAGGAGTGAAAAAGGCGATCGGGGGAGGGGATCTCGTGTATCGGTGGGCCTAATTTAATCCACAATTAACATTGTTCGCATCGGTTGGATTGTGTATTTTCTTTCCGATTGGGCAATTTGATTGTTTTGTTTGTGGCTTTTTATTTTCTTCCTCCTCTCTAGCGTGGGTCAAGAAAAGCTAGATCCCCATTTCATTAGACACACTAACGCCCGACGGCACACACAAGGCAAGGAAGAGCAGCATTGGATGTATCAATTTCCTCGAGGTTTCTACTATCGTTTGGAAAATTGGGAAAAAAGCGAACACTGCCAATTCCTCCTGCTCTACACCATCGATCGAATGACATCATCGCCGGTTCGATCTAATTATGTGTTTGTATGCGTCTGTGTTGGCATTATGTTGAGCATTGTTGGTGGAACTTCAACAGAACACTATTGGAGCAAAGTACTACGATTCTAAAAATTAGTTGAGCATAATGTTTTGAATTATTTAAACGCATTTGAGCGTAGATTTGAAATTCTCAACAATATTTCCTTTAAAATATTAAAATATAAAATTCCCAATAGTATTCACTTTACTTCTTAAGAAGGGAGAAGGCAACGATTTGCAGTCTCAGAAAAAAACGGGCTGCGAATGAAGAATCACCCGGAAACGCAAGCCTTCGCTCTTCCTGTCGGCAGCAAATCAACCACTATCGCGCGCGTCGAATGCCGTCGTCGTTGCCCTCGTTGGGTGAAAAAAAACCTGAAAATGCAACACCATCAGGGTAATACTACTACTACCGGCGTATGTTTTTTTTTCGCCTCCCTACTCCGGCGGTGTGTGAAAATTCGGTAATGGAAGAGGATAATTTTAGGCATGGCCGAGAGAGAAAGAAACACGTCGGTGGTCCTTCGTCCATCCGTCCGTACACACACCGGTCTCCGACCGGCATGGCCTGCTTGTCAGGGGCTGAGGGGAAAGGCGGTAGTGCAGGGAAACACACAAGGGGAAACGAACCTGGCGCTGACGCTACACACAGCAGCAGCTAGTCTAGGACCGCGCGCTCTAGCAGTGGTCTCTCTGCCGTCTCTTGCTCCGTGATAAATTTAGAATCCGATTTGCCTTCCTGTTGCTCCGATTGTGGCTAAACGCGCCTGTGTTTGTGGCGATGTCCGCGTACACATGCTGTACGGGAGTAGTGTACCGTGTTATTTATTTATTTTTTCTTCACTTTCCGCCCAGTTACAAGAGCCGCAGCAGAACCGCGTTTTCTCAACGCCGGCCAAAGCCCCGCCGCAACCGCAATGAGCACCAAACGGTCGTTCCCTTTTCGGTTGTGTAGTGGGGAGGAACGCGTATTTGCTTTTCTTCCGTCACGTAAATTGGGGCACCCCCACCAAAAGCGACCACACAGTTTTCCAAATTCAATACACTTTCTCGTACCCACAAAAAAAGCACGTAGCCGCCCGCCGCTGCATTCACAACAAATGCATTATTATTCAACCGTGCTGATAAGCGCCAGCGCGAAGGAAACGTGCAGGCATTAAAAAATGTTTTCATTATCATCATATAAAAACACACATTCACTTACGATGACACTCCCCACACACACACACACGCGCGCGGTTGAGCACGTGCCGGAGAAAGATGCATGCGTAGTAGGAAAAAGATGCATGCGCCACGGAACCAACGCGGAGGACTCATCATCACTTTACAATGCGTAATCCGATAAGAAGCCCGCCGGTTCGGCTTATGGCGTGGGTACTCTGTGTGTGGGTGTTTAGATTGCTGCTCCTGCCTCTGCTGCTTGTGCTTGCTCTTGAAACGGAACCGCGCTCTTGTAAACGCTTCTCCTCAGGCTCAAGAGTGGCGCTTGAAACAGAGTCAGTCAAGTGCACACACGAGCTGATACGAGGGGCGTGAAGGGGCGGGGGGTCGTCTGAGCTATCTGCGTTGCTTTGTGCGAGATGAGATGGCGGATGCAAATGGGCAAAGCATATGTTTATTGTGCGCAATAAATAAATGTGAGTGTGTGTGTGTGTCTGCTTTTGAAGAAGGCTTACTAGATATTTTTATTTTTATTGAAGATATCCATTGCCTTATGGCGGAATGATGCGAACATCTAGCTTAATAATAGCAAAAACAAATAATTGGATTTTAAAAGAGTTTCTCACATGCAGTTTGACAATTGGAGGCTGAATTTCAGCCTAAAAACAGACGCTCATTCGATGTGTAGTGTAAAAATATGAACATGAACTGCTAAAAAGAATTATTTAAACGAATTACTCTGAAATTAACGGTACAGCCAACTCACACCATAGAATACCGCACTGCTATAGAGTCGCTGCTACAGAGATTTGAATCTCTCTTTGCAATCAAACACACTAGCTCATTAATTCACTCTTTTGCGATTGATCACACTAACCTTCTTATGGATAGTTATTCTTATTTGTTCCCACAATTTGAAAAAGAATCCCATAAGATTGATTCATAAAAGTAGAGTAAATAATTTAAAAAAATCTAGTAAATGGTTTACAGATTCCAAGGGGAGGGGGGAGAGGGGGGTTGAGATGCCTGAAATGTTCTGATAATTACGAATAAAATCAAGATACTGTGTAACATGTAATTGATTTTTGATAAATTCAAATTAATTTTCCAATTGGTTAAAATACAGGGAGTTCACCGTTAACAAGAACATGTTTGAAACGGATTTTAAAAACAACTAATTCAAAAAAAAAACAAAAAAAAACACTCTTTTTAAAAAAATATATATAAAATTATAAATAAAATGGTTTTCCGATGACTGATTATCGAAAACGTAACTCGGTACATAAATATTTCAACCAATAAGAATGAATGCTTCAAACTTTCAAACTGGACCAACCCTCAATAAGATTAATATTCAAGCATGAAAAAGCTGTTAAAAAATTGTGAGGTATTAAAATACACACACACATTGGTTAAGGTTAGACGAACAGCTTGCTTATTTGGATTCTGAATAGAGGAATTTCACATTCGACGATGGCATTGAGCGTCATCGCAATAGTTACGTAGGCACAGCACAACAACGTTACATACCAGGGCGAATGATCATAGCCGATCAAAGCCGATATGCGATAAGCTAAACAAGAAAACACAGCCATAGAGAAGCGAAATAGTTTGACAGTTCAATTGTACACAAAAACAAACCCCCCATATACCGATCGTGTTCAAGAAAAGAGTGTGTTCGACACGATTCGCGGCAAGAAGGCGGTTTTTGGGTGTACACACAACAAACCTCCTTTCTGTAAGTTATTGCTTTACGGTACAATGTGTTACAGGCATCGTCTCATGATCGCCGCCATCATCATCATCTTCCTCGCGCCACTAATAACAGGTGTTTTCGGTTTCAAATTAATCACCCCTTCTTTAGTGCCCCGCCATTACGAGGCTGTTGGTGCGTCGAACCATCGTAAATCACGGCCACAGCGAATGTGTGTGTGCGCTGCTGTTTGGAAGGAAATTTCGCTTTAAATTATGCACGTGTATTAAGCAACCGGTTAAAAGTGGGAAACGCATCTGGATGGTTAACCGCCGTTCCTGCTGCTCCTCTGATTGATGTACGATAATAATGATTCTAAAGGGTCGGTGTGTTATTGTGCGCCCGTTGTTCCCATAAAGCAGCCGTTTACTGCCTCACTGACGCACCCAATTAAACGATCCATTAGCGGGCCCAGAAAGGTTCATCTGCGCCAACTTGTACGTACAGCCGCCACCACTTCAAACCCGGGACCGTTTGTGCGAAACACGCGAAAGAAGCATTTGTATTTCCGGAGAAAGTGATCGCCGTTTGGGAGGCAGTTGCTCAACAGGTTGTGCAACCGTAACCTAATTTGCACATCTTTTGCATCCCTAGTTCAACGCCTTCTTATTAGCGCATCTAGCGTAACATTTATTGCATGTGTCAAAGTGCAAAATAAAGCACGAAAAGATAATCATTTTGGCATTTCTTGCATATCTAGCCATTACCCAGCGCTATTAAATTGCCTTTGCATTAATTGCAAATGACACCCAACGACTTCATTAGCCGGTTTCGCGAAACGACGAGCGAAGCGAACAGGCTCCTATCTCTCTAAACGTAACATTGGCCGGCAGTGGTTCGCTTGCACCGAGACTGCAGCAGCTTCCAGGAGAACCACAGAGGGCAGGGCACCATACGAGAATGTGTTAATTTTGCAGATAGCAGGTACAGAATAAATCCGCATATCAATTAGCTGCCAGCTGTTAAAATCAACACCTGGAGTGAATCGTTTTACTACTACTAATCATTGGTCCCGGTTCATTATCGCACGTTTAATTAGTGACTTCGTTGCAGTAGCCCGGAAATTATTCAAAACTTTGGCGCTCTATTCTTGGAGCTAGAAATATTTGCAGAATCTTCAAATTATTCTTTAAGCAACTTGAGGAGCAACTATGTGCATATTAGTGATGGGTAAAGTTGGCAAAAATTCAGAGTCGACTCTGATCCGACTCCGATAAATTCGGAATCGACTCCGGAAGGTAGGTTCGCGCTGCAATATCTGGAGTCGTTCGGAATCGTCCGGAGTCGTACGGAGTCGCCCGGAGTCGCGCGGAGTCGGAGTCATCCGGAGTCGTTCGGAGTCGTTCGGAGTCGTTCGGAGTCGTTCGGAGTCGTCCGGAGTCGTCCGGAGTCGCCCGGAGTCGGAGTCGTCCGGAGTCTTTTGGAGTCGTTCGGAGTCATTCGGAGTCGTCGGAGTCGTCCGGAGTCGTCCGGAGTCGCCCGGAGTCGGAGTCGTCCGGAGTCGCCCGGAGTCGGAGTCGTCCGGAGTCGTTAGGAGTCGTCCGGAGTCGTTCGGAGTCGTTCGGAGTCGTTCGGAGTCATTCGGAGTCGTCCGGAGTCGCCCGGAGTGGGAGTCGTTTGGAGTTGTTCGGAGTTGTTCGGAGTCGTTCGGAGTCATTCGGAGTCGTCCGGAGTCGCCGGAGTCGTTCGGAGTCGGAGTCGTTCGGAGTCGTTCGGAGTCGTTCGGAGTCATTCGGAGTCGTTCGGAGTCGTCGACTCCGGACGACTCCGGTCGACTACGGACGACTCCGGTCGACTCCGGACGACTCCGAACGACTCCGACTCCGGGCGGATCTAGTGGTTCCATTTTGCCGGAGTCGGAATCGAACTAACAATAGTCGGAGTCGGATCGGAGCCGTGGGTGCGCTCCATACAGCACATCACTAGTGCATATGCTAGTTTGACAGTTCGGCTCGATGTGATCTTTCGTAATTTACTCTTTCATGATTAGCATAACTAGAAGAGTTGATCGATACATTCTTTTTTTAATATAGCTTACAAGATTATCTCAGTCAGGCTTACGGTACCAAAATAATCATAAATTTGAAATAAATAATAAATATGAATAAAAATGGTAAGATGTTTTTTCCATTATAAAGAAGTTCATATACAGTTTAGGACTTGATTTCAACCGTCAACTGTCAACGTCAAAAAACGTATAAAATCTTGAAAGGCCCAATTCTTATATTTTCCAAAATTGTACAACTTGATCTTGTTTTTTGTAGATAAAGGTTTTGTTGTTATTATTTAGTTTTATTACTATTTTTTTATCAATTCCAATGTTTTGAATTGCCATATTTCCATTATATTTGTGTTCATTGTTAGCAATCAATTTGTTGAAAATTAATTGTCGAATCCGAACAACCGCTCTGGTACAATGATAAAATCCACCGGCGTTACACTTATTGTGAGCCAAAAAAGGGCAAACAAAAATGTATAAGAACCTACCATTCACGGATTTCATAATGAAATTTACCTATTTATACAGTAGCACGCATACAAAACAAATGCAATCAAAATGCATTAACACACGCACGGAACTGCATTGGAAGGAGAAAAACAAACTCTAAACAAACATCAAAATGAAGATAGACAAATTAAAAAGCCTAGCGCGCCAGACAAGTTCATCACTTCCGGATGGCAGCATTCCGCCGCCAGAGAACCTCCCCCCTTTGCCATGTATTCTTCTGCCGTGCCACCCATCAATCAACCGCATTTATTTATTCCGACAGGTCCAAAAAAACAAAACGGGGGGAAAGAAACAAAAAACACCGATGCGGAACCACTAACTCAACAACAAGCTCCACAGCAGCCAGCTGGATGTATTCTTCATCATCCAGGGAGATAGAGAGAGAGAGAGAGGGGGACAGAGATGGCAAGTGCATGGCAGCTGTGTCTGGAATTGCTCCATTTGCACAAATGCATCACAATCGTCCACCGAAAAGCTGCCGCAGCTCCCAGCAGCACCGGAAGGACGAACCGGTGTTATTTTTGAAGGTATTTCTCCGCCCGAATAAGTACGGTGGATTAGTTATTACCATACCGGAATTTTGTAGAGCACTCGAGCAAGAGTGCAACGTGACCTGTTGATTGCAACTACGGGAGATTGCATATGCAAGGTGTCACTAATGCCGGACGTCACTCTGGACGTCAACGCGCAGCTTGACGGTGGGAAATTGAATTTCTCTCATATTAACACACCCAGGATATTCAGGTGCAGAAAATTGTATATCCAATAGTGATTGACATACGTGCAATCGATACGAGCACGAAGAGAGGTTAATTTAAGTATGAAATTCAATTTAATTCCCAGAAAAAAATAAAACTTAATACAATACTAAACATCTTAGAGCGCGTGCAACTAAGGGTATTCTACTAAAGCCATTAACAAAACCTACAGAAGGCATATAGTTCGGCATCCATCTTAAATCCTAACAAGATTTGCCTTTCCAAGGAACTGAAGGACGATGGATCGGCCCTCGGAAGATTGAATAAAACATGCTTACGACCCGAACCAACAACATCCGAATTGTTCCCCAGAACGGAAGCGTTAGCTTGACACTGACAAAGTTCCCCCAGGAAACGGCACAACAAAAAATGGGCACCAACTCCCGTCGTACGGCTTAAATGAGTTTTGCAGACTTCAGCTGAGTGCACGAAAAAACGACCGGTGACCCAGTGGCATTATGTGCCTGCTGTGTGTGTATGGTTTTATGCTAACCCTGAGCCAGCAACAAACGTGCCCGGAAAGTTAACCGAATATCCGCTCCTCCTGAACAAGCACGGGACGCAAAAACGGGACCTCCCCCGGTGGTGGAGCATCATCATGAGCCCTCTCTGTTCTGGCCTGGGTACAGGTTGCCGTAGCATGTCTTAAGGAATGTGGTGGGGGGTGTTGATTGTTCATCATCCCCCCCAAACGATCATAACGGATTCTGGTTGTGCAAAACAGGAAGATGTAGGTTCTCACACTATTGCACACAGACCACGTATGCCGCAAACTGTGCTAGTGGTGTCTTTGGTTTTAAACCATTCATAACCGAACGACGACCAATCAATACAACTACCCACCGACATCCGTGGGGTGTGTGAAGTTCGTGAGGTGAATTAATTAAATTATTACTAACAAATGTTTCATGGAGTGAGGATACATCTTTCACATGATATCTTTCGACACACCACCCTAACAATGTTTGAATACTTTTCACACATAATGGAACGAGAAACCCTTCATTAATTCTTATCAACTGTAACCGTACGTCATTGGATTGGAAGGAAAAACAACACTCACACAGCTGCTTGCCCAGAGAAGAACATGATTAGTCATCGTTGGCAACCACCAGTGGCAGCAAAAACCCTCTCTCCGGGAGTGACCCAGCAGATGAAGAAGCGCCCGAAGCGCCCGAAAGGTGCATGACAACTGGGGACATTTTAATTCCCGAGGTCAATTAGTTCAATTGCATGTGTGAGACACCCGCCCAGCTTCATTCGATTCACGCTGACCCCTGGTGGTTGGTTTGTTTTTTTTTTTCTTCTGCTCACGACCAATTGACCGCAACGATGGAACATAATAATCATCCATGAATCCACACAGACTGACAGCGCACCGATAAAGCATACATTTGAAGAAATTGAGAGAGCATACATTCAATGAAGAAGTTAATGCACTAACATTGATCCTTATTCAAATGAACGATGATTCTGAAGTAGAGTTTATTATGAATAATATGTCCCATTTTGCAATACTAACTGAAATGATATTGACACGAGAGAACTCTGGGGAAAATCCCTTTATAATTCTCCTAAGACAATTAAAACAAAATGTCTTCGATCATTTGAAAACATTCAACTTAAAGGCCGGGCTACATTGATCGTACTCCGTAGTGTAATTTTGATTTTCACTAGCGCATCTGGTGGCGGCTGGTGGAAGCTTTTTTTGGTCATCAAGGTAATGGTCGTGCCGGATCTCAAATTTAAGTTGTTTTTTCACCGTTTTTCGATGCGAAAATGGCTGAAATACGTGAACACCATATTCATCTATCAATTGTATAGCTTTTCTAGTCCAGTTATAGTAAAAAACAAGGAAAAATAACATATTTTCTGAAGCGGCTTCAAGTTGTTTAGCAAAATGCTTCGGTCAGCTGCCGCCAGATGCGCTAGTGAAAATCAAAATTACGCTTGCGAGTACGATCAATGTAGCCCGGCCTTAAGAAATCTCTGAATAAATTACCCTGAGGATCATCCCCAACATAATTTCAAGATGACTAATCCATCTTCCACTGCCATTAAAGCTCGAACTACGACAAATCTAGTCCATTCTTTGCAGCGAATCAAACTCTTTTGATTAGATTCATTGAAGCGAGGGTTCAATTAGTTGTATCAACTACAAAAAACGAGACACAACTAATGACCCATAATCTCAAAGTTCTAGGACGAATCAGAACGGGAACGAACAACCCACACCAAACACGAACACTTCCACGGGTTGTCGCCTTTTCCGTACTTAATTTGATTTAAACCGTAGCCATAACGGAATAGAAACTAGTTCCTTCCGAGCGGTCACGACCTTGTCTCGAGTCCTACTACGGAGAAGGCCACACACACACTCGCTTCCCCCCCCCCCCCTCGTTGGTTTGGTTTCATTTTTACCGATCGGAACCGGAAAGCAGAAGGCGAATTATTGAAAACGCCAACGATTAGAAGATTAAACTGTCGTCATGCAAGCAGGCAGGGGAAAAGATACAGACACACAAACTTGTGCGATTATACCGCATTTCCCCCAAAAAAGGTAGCCACCTGACACAACATATGCACGCAAAAGTCACATTAAAGCGCACAGTAAAGAGATACTACAGAAAAAGATACAACTAATTAATCTACAAAAAGAGTGTACGCCAAACAGAAAGTGGCAATGTTTTAATGACTCACTACCCTAAAAAAAGCTGAAAAGAGCTATATAAATAATAATCACAAGTCTCCAATTTAAGAAATCAACAGACATCAAATTCCAAAACATACACAAACACACATACATACACATTCCACCATCTGACTGGCGGGCGGAAAAAGGCAAATGGAATGTAATGGCAAAGGTGACAACAAATCAAATTGGAAAAAAAGAAGTGAAAAATAAGTCACAAAAAGGAGAAAAAAAAACCCTCCTAGCGGAAAACTTCCACCGGAATGAAAGCGTACAAAATCGCATTTATCCGCCGTTTCGGTGTGTGTGTGTGTGTGTGTGCGGCTGGTGGAATGTTTTCCCAAATTTTCTTCCGCACGCTTTCCATCACCAAACGGGCGGCTCTTCCTTCGTGCGCCTAGAGCTAGCCAATGGAGGAGGTGGAAATCAACCGAACTGTTTCCAATTCCGTTCAACTTTGAAGACGGCAGTAGCGTGTGATCGTTTAGTGAGCAGTTTGTGTGTGTGTGTGTGTGTGTGTGTTGTGCGCTTTAGGTTTGACACGTTTAATCGAAGTTTAATCCACATTACATCAAAAAAGCAATCGCCATTTGGACAAGCTAAGCGGATTGCTGAAAGGCATGTGCAGGAAAGGCGGCTGGTGATCTCGTCGTTAAATTCGGGCGTCGGGCGTTTGTATTGCAAAAAACATGAAGTTTTTTTAAAGAAAAAATTAAGTTTGAACTTCGTGCGCAGTAGCGTAAAAATAATGGACCAAATTGGGGTTATCAGGCAACCGATTGCTTAGCAAACAGCCGCAAATAATATTGACTCATTTAATGGTTAAATGTAGCTCATGGAGTAACGTGGTTTTTTGTAATAATACACATAACTTTTACATGAAATTGCAAAATTGTTGAAACTATTTACCATCAATGGGGCCCTTTTCGTTTTAATTTCGTAGGCTTAAGTTTCAGCCTGTCAGCTGTTTGCATTGTATAGCAGTGTTTAGAGCAGCTATCAAAGTGGGTATAATACACAGGTGGGCTTATCCCAAGGTGTATGTATTTAGAAGGCTGATTTTTATCGCTTCTACTTCTGAATGAAGATTTTAACAGTGTTTTATGTCATCGTCAAGCTCCGGCTGTTAGAGGCCACCATGAACGGGGTGCAGTGCAAAGTGAGAGTGTCGAACTTGACGTCGGAATCGTTCGAATCTCACAGGGGTCTGAGGCAAGGTGACGGACTCTCCTGTCTGCTGTTTAATATCGCTCTAGAAGGTGTCATTCGAGGCGTGGGGCTAGACGACATCCGTGGCACGATCCTCTACCGGTCTCTCTAATTTCTTGGCTTCGCGGATAACATTGACATCATTGGCAGGATAACAGTAAAGGTGTGTGAGGCGTACACCCGACTCAAACGCGAAGCAGCAAGAATTGGATTGGGAAACAATGCGACGAAGACGAAGTACTTGCTTGCCGGTGACTCAGACCACCTGTAGTAAAGGAGTTTTGCTACGTTACTTCAGACAACGACATCAGCAGTGAAATCCGGAGACGCATTGTTCAGGGGAATCGGGCATACTATGGGCTTCCACCGACTGCTGATATCGAGAAGATTTTGAGACTTAACGAAATGTGAGATATATCGTACATTGATTCGCCTTGTGGTCTTCTATGGATATGTGCCTTGGACCATTCGGAGGATGCAAACGCTCTGTGTTTGACCGACGCATCCTTCGGATGATCTTTGCCGGTGTGTTCGAGCATGGAATGTGGAGGAGAGGGATGAACCACGAGCTTGCTGAGCTGTACGGCGAACCGAGCATCCTGATGGTTTCGAAGGCTGGGGCATGTCATGAGGATGCTGGACTCATGCCCAACCAAGAAGGCGTTCCACAGCGATTCCCAGTTCGGCACAAGGCGAAGGGGAGCACAGCGAACTCGATGGCTGGACCAGGTGAAGCGAGACCTGACAGAGATCGGGTGTCTACATGGATGGGAGGCTGCAGCCAAGGACCGAGCATCCTGGAGAATAATTGTTGACCGGGCCATGTCACATCGACGTGCTCTATCGTGAGCAGGCCAACAAGAGAGAGAGAGAGAGAGAGAGAGAGAGAGAGAGAACTGAAAGGATATTGGACACAAGAGAACGCGGGCCCTTTTCGTTTTAATTTCGTAGGCTTAAGTTTCAGCCTGTCAGCTGTTTGCATTGTATAGCAGTGTTTAGAGCAGCTATCAAAGTGGGTATAATACACAGGTGGGCTTATCCCAAGGTGTATGTATTTAGAAGGCTGATTTTTATCGCTTCTACTTCTGAATGAAGATTTTAACAGTGTTTTATGTCATCGTCAAGCTACCAGAAAGCCTGTTTGAGCCAAAGTTATCACCCGTCCTGTCAAAAAGTGACGTTCAAAAGTAACGTTCGAGGGCCCCAATAACAGATAAAGCTCAAGGTGGAATGTATAATGAGGTGTAGTTATAGCGGTTTTGGCGATCCCCCCCTGGGCTCCGATTTTGACAGATGGTTTTCCGCTTGTATATGTATTGATGGATTGTTTACGTTTTGCATGGTCAATATTTGGTGGAGATCAAGTTGGGTGAATATTTTAGTTTATTAGAACACTGCCCGTGATTTAAAATGGAAATTTTCCTTCGAGAACTTGAAGCGTTCGCCAAACGCGGAAAAATAACTGTCAGCTTTCTTCGTCGAATCTTCTTCCACCTAGCTGTCAAAACGGGCTTATAACTTGACCTGATATCTTTACGGTCCTTGATAAAGCTCAAATGCTAAATTGACTTAAAATTTTTGCCTTGTTTTGATAGCAGAACAATGATCTGGCTACTATTGTGACACACGAATTGACTCTTATTGTATACCAAAGTCCATATAATACAGAGGTCGATGCATAGCTCGATTTTGGTCCACCATTTTGAAAGCTTATTTTTGACAGTTAGATGAAAAAGCGTTCACAAACGATTCCAAACAACCATACAATTTTTAGGGCTAATTGTGCATTTTGTGCTCAAAACTTAGTTTAACTATACATTTCTTTCTCATGAACGTGGCATGGAGTAGTTTTTTCAGTAATTCATCACTTAAAAATGACCACAATCAGAAATCTGGCCTCTTAGCTTTGACCCTCTTGAGCTGCATAAGATTTCGTCGTAATTTCGGGCACTGATCTCGTTGTAATTGATAATTTCACTATAATTCTATCTTTTCTTGATATTTGTCAACTTTTTAAAGTACAATATTACAAACAAACGTTGTAAAAATGGCCGAAATTGCTTTCAGACCACTGCATGCACAACAACTAAAACCTCAATGTATGCTACGATGAAACTATTGAAGCTTTTTCATCCAGCTGTCAAAACTTTCCCACGCTTTTTGATCAAATGTTCTGGACGACTCGACCTCTGTACTATATAGACTTTGTTGTATACTTAAAATCTCGTTGACATCTGTCAAATCGTCTGTCAACATAAGGAGACTTTTACATGCCATCACACTAGGAGACCCGCTACACGATCGGCCGATGTGGATTGGAATTGAACTAACGACTTGTCGCGTGTTAACCCTGTACCTTATGCATGACACCATAGAGCCATCCGTGCTGAACGTACGATCATAACCATACAGATTCGTTGATTTAGCTATGAAAGTTAAAAAAAATTGCTCAAACCAGTAATCAAGACACTTTGCAAAGTTATTGAAGTTGAATATTTTGAATCATTTGCAAATAGTTTTGGTATTTCTAGCTAATCATAAACTCCGCTCGCTCAAACTCGCACTACTGCCTGGAGCAGATGCTCAACCCCACCCTGCACAGCAGTAGAACCCAAAAAGCGATTGGAATATTGCTACACGACTACCGTATCAAGCGCAACCAGGTCACTTTTTCATAATCATTCCTGTTACATAAACACCCCCAAAACGCAAATAGAAGGTAGTGCACGTCATGACGTCTTCGGCACACTAGTCCCAGACACACACACACACACACGCATACATAACCTCACAGAACACGGCACGCAATGCTGTTCGGGTTTAGAGAGATCAAAATTAGTCTTGAACAGCACTTGAACTTCTCGGAGGCAAAAGGAAACCCGCGGCGCAATCCTCCCAAGCACGCACTCATCGCCCCAGCGAGCCAAAATAAAAAAAAGCAAAACGAATCGCACGGCCTTGCAAAAATTTTGACTCACGAAAACCCGACAACGGTTTTTGGTTCGAAATGGGTTCGGGGCGGGAGTTGTTGTTAGGGTAGTTTACGTGGGAAAAGCCGTCGCGATGGCGCAAACGTTCCCTCTACACAGGGGGAGTAACAGAGATACTGCGCGTGTATTAAGCGTGTGGTTTTGCTCCTTCTTGCAGGGGGCTAAACGGATCTTTTCGCACCGCACATACATCACCCGGTACACGCGTGCGGAATTGTTTATAAGGAAGGTTGTGCTTGTGCCTGTGTGTGTATGTGTGCGGCTATTTTAACGCATAATTACGCGGCACCAAAAATGTATCGCAAAATAATGATTGTTTCAAAACCGGATCGGTTCTGCCAACAAGGAATGAGAAAAACCACCCCACGGTGAAGGTTAGAAATGCTCTAGGTTCTTCTTCTTTGGCTCAACAACAGATGTCGGTCAAGGCTTGCCTGTACCCACTTGTGGGCTTGGCTTTCAGTGACTAATTGATCCCCCCCATAGCAGGATAGTCAGTCCTACGTATGGCGCGGCGCGATCTATTTGGGGATTGAACCCATGACGGGCATGTTGTTAAGTCGTACGAGTTGACGACTGTACTACGAGACCGGCTAATGGCTAGGTTAGTAATTATGTATTTAATAAATAGTATGCAGTAAATGTGAAAATGATGCACTAAATCGTAAATATACAAGCTAAAATGTCAAACAAATGCACTATGCGACACGAAAATGTAAACCTTTTTAATCCACTAGAAAGCAAAAGCAGTACGTCCATCAACAACAGTCAATGACCATTTCCAATCACCCTTGCCGATCGTGCGCGATAAGAAATAGCACCAGAATCATGCCCGTGCTCAAAGACACAACAAATACACTCAGCATTCACGAGCACTCACAGCGCACCACCATAACGCAATGCAGTGCCAGCTGCAGGCAGAGGAGATGTATGCAGTCGGTGCGCACACAAAAAACACGTCTGAAAAGCGCCTGATGCACAAGACAAATTGCACCCGGAGCCGCCGAGATCGTCGCGTATCGCCCGCCAGTGGCAAATTCTTTAAATTAATACTTTTTTAAGCCACTTGCGCATAATCAATCCCCGGCTGATAAGAACGTAGGAGAACGAGTTTGGGAGCAGCGGTGGGGAGGGGACGACTACGTCCACACTGTCGATTGTCCACACAAATATGTCGCCACAAATACGTGATTGTACGGGGAAGATGGATTTTATGAATTATTTCCATTCATAAATCAACCAGTTGGTGGGAAGGAAAAACAAGATCAAATACAGACCGACGAGTTTGTGAGACGAAGTGGTTTCTTAATTATTATTTTTTTGTGTTCGAATCCTCTCAATCAGACAGCACAAGAAAAAGGCTCATGACGAGTGTGTGTGTCTCGATGGCTTTCAAATATTTGCATTCTCTGTTTTACCTCAATCATTCAACGACCTACTTGCAGTTTGACCTACTTGTACGAGACAAATGACATATCTCACCGGCTCGATAAGATGATCGATCATTCGATTGGGAATGAGATGGACGTTGATATTGATAGTAACACTGTGTTTAGGGAAATTATGTAGATTTTGCCTTTGTTTTTAGCTAAACAAATCAAGAAATTTGTACACTTTCAGTATCGTAATTGATGCACGTCCGATCAATTAGAACCTTGATATAGGGATTTTATCTTCAAATTTGGATATTTTTATGAAGCACTATGTTGAAACGAATTCAAATTCCAAGCCGAATTTTACACATACAGAGATTTATCAAATATATAGCATTTTAAACGTATCAAAGGTCGAGACAGCGTGGTGGTTTAATGGTAACAGCGACGACTCGTCATACGCATCGGATGATCGTCCGGTTGATCGAACCCCATCGGGATCCGTCGGGCCATTATTAAAATAAGGTTTTGGCAGCTGATGCCCAATAATAAAAAGATAAGATTCTCTCTTCAGTAAAAGCGTATAATAAACTAAGCTTGTGAGAATGTGTAGTTGTGAAGTGATTGGCTAAATATTATCGTAAAATTTACCTGAACTGATCACTGCGAGGGGCCGTTATTGCTGACCGGTGGGGGGCAGCAGCAATCAAAGGTTCGGGGAATGATAAACAATGTCGAAATAAAAAAAAATATATATACGTAAAGATATTCCGGCGACGGATGATGTGTTGATGAGCTTCTTGGTCGTTGTTGTGCTTCCTGAATTCCTTTCTTGAAGATGTGCCTTCGTTTTTGCAATTTTTTAGGTTCTTTTTTCGTTGATGAAAATTAAATATTCAAAATTTCCGATATGATGATTCGCGCGCAAAAACAGAAACAAAGAAGGGTGTGCAAATGAAGGCAGCAGCGCTTCCCCGTGTCGGTGTCGTTAAATTGTGGCAACACTTTGCGTTATCATTTGTTACACATGGCCGCACACTTACACACAAACGCAAACACACTTGCACTTGTTATTGCTTGCGCTTCACTTGCTTCGATCGATCAAATTTTGTATCACTCGGTGTGTGTGTGTGTGTGTACACAGGCACAAACGCAAAACGAACGAGTTGCTGTGATCAATTTTCTTGCCACCATCAGAGGTAGGCTACGGTAACTTTGCAGGGCTTTTCCTTCTTGACCCTGTCGTGGCGCGCGCACTTGGGTTTCGCAAACTTCACAACATCACTGTGGCCGGCAGACGAAGCTGGTCGTATTGTTGAGCGAAGGACACACGGACACTCACTGCAAATGGAGGTGGATTGGCGAGATTTTTGTGTGAGTGTGTTAGAGAGCAGAACGAAAGGATCGGTTGTTTAATCAGTCACGTGGGAGTAATAACTCTTAGCAGGTGGTGGTGGTTTAAAGTGAAATATATTGGGCTTGTATCTTTAACGACGGACTACAATTACGATCAGCTCGATGGCTGCAGAGGAGATGGAGGAGAAGAAGGCGGCTTGATGGGTCCATCAAAAGCGCAACGAATCGATTTAATGTTTAAGGATGTCCACGGTTCATGGTTGTTTCCTATTCAAGTTCACAAACACACAGAAAATGGGGGGAAGTGTCAAACCGTTCTACTCAAATGCTTCTTATTGAATAAATATTTTTTTTAAAAACTGCTCATCGTCTTCCGGGTGTGTCAAACATCAACAAAATGAAGATACCAAGGCCATTGTGCTTGAGGGTTTTTGTGAATTTTCAACTGTTCCAATTATGTGAAATGTTATAGAAATATTTTGTTTTCTGTTGAAGTGTCAAATTTCGTGTGAAGCATTTTCAACTATTCGAATGAACTAACACATGAACTCATAAAAGACTTCATACAGTGTAAAGAGCATAAGCGTTGCTCTGCCTTTCTACTGATATTAACGTGTAAATTCTAAAACGTTTGTTTAAATTGTTGAAAATAGAATAAACTATTTGAAGTTAAGGGACAAATTGCCCTAAAAATCCACATGTGCCTTCTATAACATTTTGTTTACAAAGGGCAAAGGGCATTCAACATTTGTAGCAATATTTCCAATATGTTTTATTCTACCATCCTGTATCAAATTCTAATCGTTTGATGAACTAGAAAACAGAGTATCTTATATGAATTGCGTCACCAAACCAATTGTGTTTTTAAAATCAGCAAAATAAAGCAACAATTTCTTTACTTTAAAGCTTCATTTATCCAGAGCCAAATATTATATAAGATTTGCCTTTTCCTGCGTTTGGTGCCGAATTCGATATAATCAATGTAATTGAACTATTTTACACATGTTGTGCCAACCTCAAACTAGCTTGAAAGAGTTTTGTTAGAAACAGTTGAAATTTTTCACACTGCCTGAACCTTACTTCCCTTCTAACTGCAGAGTGAGTGTAAGTGGCCACCAGCGCACCGCAAAAAAAAGCGTAACCCCAACGATACGGGTAGGAGTGAGGGGATGAAGTGTGAAGTGGGGACAGTTGCATTCGTACTACAGTTGCACACCGAAATGCATCGCCGCGTGCGTGCGTGTATGTGTGTGTGAGTGTGATTTACGTGCCATTTCTGCCAATTCCCGTTTCCTTCCCGTACGACTCCCCCCTCCCCGACCCGCCTCCCCACTCCCTTCTCCGGTGTCTTTCACATTCCCATCCTACACCTGCTGTTACGTCCGTTTCCTTTTTCCGGTTCCGATGTGCGACACAAAACTCCACACACATACATCGCGCGCACGGCACAGACACACACACACACACACACACATGAAGCAACGAAATACTTTTAACCGTCGGGTGGTTGTGGTGGTAGTAGAAGGGACAAAAAAAACACATATTCTTCCTCTCACGGAGAAGACTTCGCCCCACCCTACCACCCCACCCTGTGCGCAAATCCGCTGCACACCTACAACCCTTTTGTTTTGCGGACACGAACGAGGGAGTGTTGTGTATGTGTGCCTGCGTTCTCTACTACACTACTCCTGAACACGGCACACATCGCACACCGACACTCGTTTTACTTGTTTTTTCTGCTTTTGTTTCTAGCACTGCTGCTGCTACTGCTACTCCTTTTCTTGACGCAATTGCACGGACACTTTTTGCTTCCTCGATCCCGCTTTGGTGGCGATAATGGGGAGCTAATTTTTCACACTTGACACAAACACACACAGACACACACATACCCATTCCACGGCGAGAGCGAGAGGCCAGGAGTGAAAGGATTCCGTTTTTTCTTCTTTTTTCTTCTATTTTGCTAGTTACTTTGCTTCGGAGCGGACCTGAGTTCGATGCCGACTTTCTTCGAGCGCCCCTACGCGTTTCGCGTTCACAGCAGTAAAGACACTCCCGAAACCAAAACTCAGCCCCAAATGGTTGCTTTGATGGGAGCAGCACCAGCACCAGCACCAGCAGCAGAATGGGAAGTTTTGTTCTCACACACACGCACACCCTATCCCTCTCCCCACGGCATCCGACGACCACGACAAGTAGCACTTTCGATTCTGGTGCCCCTCGATTTCTATTACCTCGTTCGGTATATGTCGAGGTGGTTGAAAAAACAAATTTGAACTATTCCTCCGCTTCCTTGCGTTCGCGTTCCGCTTTGCACGGTTTGTTCTCGGTTTCGTCTCCGTTGCAGCTGAGCTTACGCAAAAAAAACGGGATCGCGGAACGAGCCAACAGGGCGCTGCGTTTTCCAAAGAACTACGAATGTGTCGGGCGAGAGACTTCAGTGGAAAACAACAAAAAGTAGTTTTGTTCTTCGTTGCAGTCACCCCGTCGTACGGTGGGAGCGACCCCGTGGCCATGGCGCGTGAAATGCGCAGGTTGACAGGTTGGGTGGGAAGAATTATTGGCAGGGAGCGAAACAATGGACAGATAAACGTTAATAGGTGGATAACTTTATGAAACTGATAGTGTATTGTACACAGTAGTAAGATCAGAAAAACAATTTTAAACGTACAAAAGATCCAACGAAATAACGAACTTGCAGTATGGAACGTGACGTTATAAACGCCGCGCACGGTTTTAGTACGGATCAATTTGTGCTAAATGTTATTTTTATGTGTCTATATTTTACATTTCCGTTCGAGGAAATAATTAATAAATATATAATTATTAAACGAATTCTTCAACCATTTTAGTGCTGAAAATAATTAATAAAACAAAAAATGCAAAATTTAGCACTACGCCTGTCAAATGGTCGACATTCACAGATTGGTCGACTTTGAAATGTTCGGCCAGCTTCGGCACCTCCTCGGCTTCCCTGCCTGCCGGATTCATGTATTGTTCATGTCAAATCTTTCCGTAAATGTTCTTTTCTCTTGCGCCCTCGACTGAGAAGGACGTTTTCGTATATTACACCACGGAAGTTGCCAAGTTGTTGTTATAAAAGTTTATCAAAATGATCAATAATCTTACTAAATTAGCTAGAGCAACGTTAAAACCCAAGCGATAGCTAGTTGCGTGTGTATTTGTAATGAAATTTTACTGAAAAATATGAGCTCCAAGCTCCGTCTACCATGTGGTAGTGTGGTTCCCAACACCCGGCTGGCGGCTTGTGGTAAGTTCGAATGTTTTTATAGGTAAATCCTTAAATTAATCGTAGTATTTCGCTTTCTCTGAACTAGTTCAGAATTACCGCGTTGTGATTTTCCCGCAATTAAATTGCTCCTTGAATGGTACCGACATTGTTTGGTCTTGTACTTTGTTGTACATTGTTAGGTTATGTTTGGCTAACTCCATGTGCGTTCCGCGTGTTTTTCAGTTGCTGATGCTATTGAGGAAGCACGATTGAAAACAAGTCGTAACTTTGTCCCGCTATTGCCCGCTCTTTAATTCAAGCATACTGCCTGCATTATTTATTCGACCACATTGCGTCCTTTTTTACATTGCTATTCTTGATAGTGCTCGTACTATAGCCGATGCTGTTTGTTCTTTCATTTTAGTCACATCCGGCGGGTAAAGGCGTCATCTGCGGCATGAATCCAGCGCACTGCCAAAAGGTAAGTTCAATTAACTTAATGAATTCTACGAATAGGATTTATTCCTCGCGTTGATGACACATGACTTAAAAAACCATGATAACCGATGATTATTTCAATCATGCACCACTAACTGAATGCTGTTACTATTCGCTATCTAAAATCATTTTACCAAGAAACGCGTTATTAATTTATTCATTATTCATGATTCTTGATTCACAGGTACATCATGAATCGGCATGGAAATATACAGGCCTCCGTAGGCGATTATTCCAAGGATAAGAGAATGGCGTTCGAGTTTTCTAATACACGAGGCCTTACGTTCGATACTAGGTAAGTAAAATTGAGTTGAATTTTTGAAATGTCTTAATTATAAACCATCGCAAGCGATTAGCGATGATTAATATGAGGATAAAACAGCACAATACCCTTAACTATGGAATGAATTAATGATTCAATATGCACCACACTGAATCTAGTAAAGTTCTAATAAGTCATTTATAACTATCGTTGCCAAATATCTAATATGTATTTTTTTATCTTTATCTTCTTCTCCCGCTAGGAGGGACGCTACCTAAACAGATTAATTTCTGGTATTAACGTTTTTCCAATCGGATTCGATGTCAACCAGGTAAGCTTTACCTTTTAAGCCTTTTAAAATGTACTTAACGAATAGGATTTATTCCTCGCGTTGATGACACATGACTTAAAAAACCATGATAACCGATGATTATTTCAATCATGCACCACTAACTGAAGGCTATCTTAAGCAACTCACTGCAATGCGTTTTTGCCTAGGAACAGGATATTAATTTTATCATTATTCATTATTTCCAGGTACATCACATCGAGCATGGAGATGGGTCAGGCACCACCAGCAGATGATTACAATTCGCTAAGTATAATTGATGAAAAAGGTAAGCAAAATCGAGTAAAAATATTAAAATGTCTAGAAGGACCCATCATCGCCAGCATGATAAAATATTATGAGGATAAAACAGCACAATACCCTTAAACATGGAATGAATAAGTGATTCAATATGCACCACACTGAGTTAAATTATGCTGCGCGCATAGCAGCAGTACTCGCTCGTCGGGTATCTTACGCTCTGCAACATTAACGTTTAAATTTTTATTCTTTTCTACAGAAATCACAACGCGATGCCCTGCGAGAAGTTTTTCGTTGCAACAGCCATTTTTAATAGTTCGAAAAAGGAGGGGAGGGGACAGCTTATTTCCACAGGTAAGAAACATCCTTAATTTTCTATAATTTGTTGTAAATTCAAATCTCCGGAAAGTTTTTTGCGCATTTCACTGTGTTTTTTCATGATGATTGGTTTACCCTATATTGTGGAATGAATTATTTTATGATTCTACTTGTACCATGCACCATACTGAAAGTTCGATGAAACAAGCAGCTATAATGTAGTCCTTCTCTCGTCCGCAAATTTTAATGCTCGGTTGATTTTTTCTTCTCACATTTCATAGCGTTGCTTGGTTTGGCACTGTGTCGACGATCCTTCACTGAACAGCTGTATTAAAATAATGGTAAGAAATAAAAATGATTTTAAGACGACTTACGAGCGTGTTTAACTGTAAATGATGAACAATATTCTTATCTTCCTCCTCTTATTAGATGAATTTTCTTGATTAGGAATGCTTATCTGAAGCTTTTGCTTTTTTAAAAACCCTCAAAACTAAAACAAGTGAATCGAAACAACAATAAGAGATTTTTTCCTTTTCCTTTCGCAGGAGGTCGTCCCGTGATCATCGTCTTCTTACCATCATTAATCGCGGATATTCTGCCCTTCTGCGACTGAGAGGACGCTAACTTTTTATGGAAGAAAATCATCAGCTCTCAATATGGCTTCCGTTTATGAAAGGTATCTAAAAATTCGTATTATTTATCCTAGAAGCATAGAAACCCTAGTGCGAGCGGTCGGCAACCTTGCGGTCTCTTTCGTCCATCGTCCTTTTTAAGGAGTTAAGTTTTCCAATTGAAAATAAATACACTGCCAATGTATTAAAAACATTGAAACAGTTAACGATATTGGTTAAAATGTCGAATCTGACGAGGTTTATATTGTGCAAAAGAGGTAAATTATCACAAACTCCTTGATCAGCAGGCTTCTGTTAAATATTCATACAACAGAAAAGATCAAGAGAGTGGTCTACGGTAGTTCAGTATTTACAAAAGCGAATTACATTCCACTGTTTTTCATCAATAGATGGAAGATAGGAAAATAATGGATCACATTTACTTTTGCTATAATTTATGGTACGATTCTTGTGGATCTTCTCAGTTACTTGTGTAGTAGTGTTTTCACTCTTTGAACCGTATCGGTTGCCGTTCACTGTACTAGGACAGCTGTTCTATGATAACAGTAATGAAAAAAAGTCGTTGATGAATTGTGCTCTTATTGATCCTGAGCTTAAATGACGGATTTCATAGTCGGTTTCTTTCTCCTTGCCGTCTATGAAAAATTGAACCCTGAAACATCTACCATTTTTCCATATTTTACCTTGCGCATGACATTTCTGTAATACTAAGCAAACAATATTTTTTTTTTGTATTTTCTTTTCCATCAAGCGTTCTGACATCATTGAGATATGAGTGGGGACGTCATCAACGCTCTCGATCGACGGCCAGCGTGTGATATGCTTCGGTGATCCTCTTTTATATTGTGATAACTCTCATTGCAGAAATAAAAAAAGCTACGTGTTATAAACAATGAAAACGTGTTTTACTTTTTTGTATTTTGTAAATGGAGCGCCAATACGCAATTGGTTGGATAAGTGTTATCGATCGTGTCCCCCCTTCACAAGGAGGAAATAATACTTTACAGCGAAAATGAGATACCGGCAGAAGAAGAACAACAAGCGTGTGGGGGTGTCTAACACGCCCCTTTCCCAACGGCGTGAACTATTCCGAAAAATAGTTCTCATCTTCCAGCCCCTCCGGCATGTACGTTAGGCCCGACTCGTCCTTGTGCAGCAGATTGTACCCGGCCCCGTACCGGAGGTCTTTCATCAGCTTGGTCGGCGCGTTGCGCAAATGTAGCGGCACGCCCGGCATCGGGCCCTTCCACCCGTCGATCGATGCCCGGCACCGCTTGTACGCTTCGTACACCTCGCGGCTTTTCGGGGCGCGGGCCAGATACACCGCACACTGCGCGATGATGCAGTCCGCTTCCGGCAGCCCGACGGACTGGACGGCGCTCAGCGTTGCGGTCGCTACCTGCAGTGCGTTCGCGTCCGCCAGCCCGATATCTTCGCTCGCCATCCGCACCATGCGCCGGCAGATGTAGCGCGGATCCTCGCCGGACGCAACCATGCGCGTCGCCCAGTACAGGGCGGCGTTGTCGTCCGAGGCGCGGATGGATTTGTGCAGCGCGGATATGATGTCGTAGTGCTGGTCGCCCTTCCGATCGTACAGCAGGTGCGATTTCTTCAGACCCTCGCGCACATCCTCCAGCGTGACGGTGATGAGCGAATCGGTGAACGAGCGGCCGTTGGTGGCGGGCGGCGGCGCGGCAGCACTCGATAAGGCAAGCTGTAGACTGTTCAGCCCGATCCGTGCGTCACCGTCGCAGGTTTCCGCCAGCCATCGGATAGTTTCCTCGTGTACAAGCATCCTACAAGGGGAGGAGGGTAGTATGAAGAATTTGGAAAAAAACGTTATTACAAGCAGGCAATATTGGGGGGACAATATACAAACGTCTTACAAACTCACTTTAAACACAATTGTTCTTTTCTTTTTCTTTTGCCGTAACGATCAATTGGGTTCATTTAAGCAAGCCATGGAATCACATGTTCAATGCTTCGTGGGAAACTGTTCGTATTCGTAATGTATTCGCTAAAGTCCTTAATCACATCCCTGGTTATTTCTTCTTATAATACCTTATTTCAGCAATTCCTTTTTAGATACATCGTTTGAAGGTAACTTTAAACACTTAGCAAGC
This sequence comes from Anopheles gambiae, assembly GCF_943734735.2. Taxonomy (NCBI): domain Eukaryota; kingdom Metazoa; phylum Arthropoda; class Insecta; order Diptera; family Culicidae; genus Anopheles; species Anopheles gambiae. Next base: position 88,469,264 of record NC_064602.1, read on the forward strand.
GTTCTTCAAGAAATTTCAACTAACCTTGGTACGTACGACGTCTTGCTCAGGTCCGGCACGTTGTTGTTCAGGCTTGCCGGCACCATGACCGCTTTGTACTCGGGCAGCGCCCGCTCCATGATGCGCATCATGCTGTCCACCGTATGTTTCTCCAGCACGATCACCCGGCACCGGCTGAGCAGGGCCGAGTTCAGGCTGAACGAGGGATTCTCCGTCGTCGCACCGATCAGCGTGATCGTGCCGGATTCCACGTGCGGCAGAAAGATGTCCTGCTGCTGCTTGTTGAACCGATGGATCTCGTCCATGAACAGGATCGTGCGGCGATTAAACTTCGACTCGTTCTTGGCCACCTTTACCACCTCCTTCACCTCCGCCACGCCCGCCATCGTGGCGGACAGCTTGGCGAACCGCAGCGTGCCCACGTTCCGCTTGCACCGGTTGGCAATTATGTTGGCGAGTGTCGTTTTGCCACAGCCGGGCGGGCCCCACAGGATCATGCTCGGGATCGTATCGTGCTCGAACAGTTTGCGCAGTATCGTGTTCTGCCCGATGATCTGCTCCTGCCCGACGTACTCTTCGATGGTCGAGGGACGGACCCGTTCGGCCAGCGGTACGTTCGATTCTGGGGTCGCATTTGGGCACGACGGTGCCGGTCGAGCGGCTGGCGCTGGATCCATCATTTTGGGCTTTTTGTTTTGGCTGTCGCTTGCTGCCGGTTCCTCCTCATCGTCCGTGTCGAGGCTGGTGATTTCGATCGGTTGCTCCACTTTGGCGCTGGACGTTACGGTAGGTGCCGACGGGGCGCTTTCATTTCGACCGCGCTTTGCCGGTTTTGGGCTGCGCTCAAAGATGCTAAAGTTTCGCTTTGGCCCTTGCGAGGATGTTGGTGTATTGGAGGCTGGCTGTTGTTGCTGCTGTTCATCCGGACTGCCATCGTTTCCGTGAGTCATCGTCAGACACTCGTCTACATGCTGCTCGATGTCGGCGATCGGGAACCACTTGTCGCAGATCGGACAGACCGCTTTGCGTGTGCTGGTCGATGGTTGTGGATCATCAAATTCACTCGAGCTCGCCATCGTGCATCTGAACGGTGCGATCGTAATGGCACAGAATAGGAAAATAGAGCAGTAATGCTACCGCCTGTTGAATGAGAACGGGACTGATTTTGAAAAACTCGCGGGCAAACCGAGACCGACGCTGATTGTCAACTGCGGATGTAAACATTGGGGTAATCAGAGTGACCAGAAATACCGATTTATCTGTATTCCTACCGATTTTTTTTATGCCTATCGATTCACAGATGACCGCCCTAAAACTACCGATTTTCCATTTATCCTTCCGAAAATAACAGACATTTGATTTTTCAGTCGTTTAAGCTTAATTAGCACGTACGATAAAATCGTATCCGATGGAGCACTGCAGCGGCTCTAAGGTCGCGTGGAGGCCCGAGAAAAAGAACTTGCCACCATTGAGAAGAAAATGTGCATCTTAGTCCTTCTTTTAGTCCTTCTTAGGATTTCTAGTACAATTTTCAGATCAACATTTCAGAAAGACCTTCATTTGTGTAACCGCTGATTAGATTTGTTCCATATCCTAGGTAAAGGATGCATATTCTCTTGAAATGGAACTTTCATCTTGCGCATTAGTACCCCCCCCCCCCCTCCATCCCGCTTAACACTTCTTTCGCTTTCACTTCTTTCATTCGAGTTAAGTTTCGAGTTTTAACCTACCGAAAACTACCGATAAATTTTGATGCGCCTACTGAAAACTGCCAAAATAATCTGGCCACACTGGTGGTAATTCGCGTCTGCTTGCGGAATGTCATCCGTGGGTTCCCAAGCAACAATCCCAAGGAGCAATGTATTGTTCCTAAATACCCAGGGGACAAAAGCATGCGCAGATAAGTAATGAGCTGCTATTAAGGGATTCAAGAACAAAGTGATTTACCAATTAGCCGTTAATTAACCAACAACCAAGTTTTAAACAGTTTAAGTTTCTTATATTGAGAGTTTTGTTCAAATTTTATGTCATGTTTTTTTTGCGTTAATTCACCTTCCTAAACCACGATACATTAAAAATCACAAGTGCCACAAATCCACTAAAAGGAATCTTTAAAGACTTCGTTTAGCAGACGGTAAATGACTGATTCAATTAAAAAATATCAAAATAACTGGTGGCAACATCTGTTGCTGGGATAGCCTCATCATAACCATCATAAATGAAGGAAATAAGATTTGAGTAATGGTCGTTGGTGTTGATACCTTTGTATATGACCATTCGACCACGACCATTCTTATAGATTTTTGCTCGAAAAGATAGAAGGGAATATAGGCCATGATTACATAAAAATAGGCGAAACACATTGCAAGAAAAGAACAGCAACATAGTGATGAGTTGCAAAGCGCTATCTATTGAGCGAACTAGTGAAGGTATGGATTTTTCGTTTTTTTTCTGTGGATTTTTGATTTTCTAGTCGGTTTAGCTAAATCTGTGGCGCTTGGACAGTGAAGCTAAGCTGCTTTCTTTGTTTTCAATGGATATTTGATTTTCCAGTCGTTTATGCTTAATCTGTGGCACTTGGATAGGCTGGGTTTCAGTTAAAATATTTGTTTGCCTAATCACCTGATTAGGCTAACAAATATTTTAACTGAAACTTTCACGGCTGTAACGAATTCTCTTTGAAATATTTCATATTTTGAATTGAATCAGAACCAATAGCATTCCGCCATGCTAATTTGTGTACAGGCGGTCCCCGAGATACACGGTATCTCTTATACGCGGATTCGGAGATACGCGGTTTTCAAAATTTGACAGTTCTTGGAGCAAATTGTACTGATTTGACACATCCATTGTGAAATACCAAATAATTTCCGTGTTGATCGAATGTAAAATGCCATTTAAAAAGGTTTAAAACTGTTCAATTCATTAGAAACATATCAAATAATTAATTTGGTGGCTAAAACCACCCCCTACTTGCAAAATTGCACGAAAATTAGTGATATTTTGGCTGGAAATCACGAGATTCGACTTACGCGGAAATTCGAGATACGCGGTATTTTGCGGCCGTTTTCGGTCCCCAATAACCGTGTATCTCGGGGACCGCCTGTATATAACGACTTTGATTCTTCGCAGTTGTAACTTTTAAATAGTTTTGTGACAACTTTTTTGCTTCCGAACACAGAAAGCGTGTGTTTAAATCCTGATTTTTTTACCACAGTTTTGTTGTGGTTTGTTCCGTTGCATTATTCAGTTCCTCAATACAAGAACGTTAAAAGCTGTTAATATATTAAACTAATTTCGATAGCTCTCATAAAAGATAAAATTATATAAATATTTCACCCATCCTGATAATGCTAAGTGATCGTAGTAAAATTATTATGTTTTCTAACGATAATTCCTCAATAAGATTTTTTTTGCGACCAGTCTAAAAAAAAAGTAAATAACTCCGATTTTACAACTCAACTCCTGAATACTTTCGTTCAAATTTCAAGAAACAGAATTTTCAAATAGAATAAAATAAGTAGCATTCCTAAAATTCCTCACTAAAAGATACGTGACATGGGGAGTCATCGCATTCCTGCTGCCTTTCGACAACTTCATAATTGAACCAAAAGATTGATAGTGCACAGTACAACAAAGGCTACCCCATTTCCCGTTTAGCAAAGCGTACACGTGGGATGGGATATCGTGTTGTCGTAGGTTGTCATTCGCTTCTTGTTTCATACCGAACCATGCAACATGGAAACTCACAGGGGGGAACTACTACAACTATCTACTCATCACCTAACTTAGGAGGGGGGAATTCAACACGACTCGTTCTTTGTCCCAGTCTGAGACTCCCCCTTTTAGTTCGATGCGCTTTCTACTGCCTGCAAAAAAAGGCCTGAGACCCACCTACCGCAGCTAACGGGCAATCGGGCACGTTGCAAAAAAAGGCGCTGAAAAGTAGTGCAAGGGGAATGTCAAGTTTATCATTTCGCGATGGTGCTACCCCGCCAAAAAAATTCGGAACACAGCACAGCAGTGCCAACCAAACGCCAGGTCGGATGCTTATCGATCCAACAGTTTAAACAGCGGCGGTCACGGTAGGCCAGCATTCCCGGACCGGCACCGCAGGCGGCACCAAACGTACGCTGACCGTGCAGTGCAATGGACGCGTTTCCGATCACGAGCGAAGATCCGGATGTGCGCCAACAGTTTGCGGAAAACATCTTCCAAATATTGCGCCCACTGTCTGCGCTCGAGATGCCACGTGGCAACCGGCCAACCGATGGCGATTCGTCCGAGTGTAGTGCCCTGTCCGATCCGTTCTCCGATCTGGATGAATCGTACATACTGTTGGATCAGCGCAAGAAGGTATGCATTGGACAGCTAGGTACAGCGTATTTCCCCCCCGGTTACACGTGTTTGTTTTGCGTAGAAACCCGGCGTGGATGAGACGGATGAGCTGCTGCTAATGAATCAATTTACACCCGAGTTCCGGTGCGCTTACGATGAGCTGATGGCGACGGGCGAGAACCGGCACCGGAAGCAGGCGAAGGAAACGGCACCCGAACCGGCGGGCACGTCGAGCGGTTCCGGTTGTGCCGCCTGTCCGGTGGATCTGCAAGCGGCCACCGATTTCAGCCCCAAGTTCCGGTCGTTTATCGACGAGATGCTGCGCAAGTGTGACCTGCAGCACCATCAGGAGGAGAAGAAACGGCGCGAACAGCAGCAGGCGCTGCAGCAGCGTAAGAAGGGGCGCGTGCGGGCGATCGTGTCGGAGGAATCGTTCTGCGGGCTGGAGACGGACTCGATGTCGGGGATGTGGCGTATGCTGGACGCAATGTCGGAGAATGAGCGCGAGCTCTTCCCGACGTCCGGCCCCCACTACGATCTGTACTACGATCGGCGGTTCGATTGGATGACGCGGGACGAGATACCGTGGGAGCAGATTGAAACGTCCAAGAAGAAGTGCGAACAGTGGCTAAAGATACCGGGTCAGATGGAGCAGACCGATGGTGCGAAAGCGAAACAGAACCAATAGTATAGGAAGTACAGCTGAGGTTTTCGAAACGTTTTGTACTTGGTAGTGTGTTTTTTTAAAAATAAATTGCGTGTTTTTCAAAAATCTAGCCCTTGATGTTTACAGGTTTTAAAAGGTTTTATGTATGCAGTAATGTTACACGCATAGGGTGTAGTTCGAGCCAAAACGGAAGCAAAGCAGACGTCTACTTCCTGTCGTAAGAACCACACCACAAGATCGTCGTAGCACTCTCCCATGGTTCTGCACAGCAAAACGTCGCAGAATACATTTTATGCTGAGATTGCATAAAATGTGTCATACCCCATGGGTCAGCGATCACCAGCATCTACCCGAAGATATCATCAGTGTTAACAACCGAAGGAGCATCAGTGCGGTAGGCTTAGGCCCAAGTCAGTTAGGACTAGGGAGTTCATTAAAAGAAATTATTAAATAAGAACTCATTATTTTTTCAATTCATTAAAATGAAGTGAAATATGACACCAAAACGTAAAATAGTGTTTCACTAAAGTTTAGTTTAAATCCAGAATATAACAATTGATGGAAATTCAACTAGAGATATAAATGAAAACACAAGCTTATAGTAATATAAATAGTAGAATAGTAAAATATGATCATTGCTAGGAAGATAAACTTAAAGGAAACAAATACACGAACAGAACAGAATGCGAACAGAATTGGTAACTAAGAGGTAAAAGTGTTCCAAAAAGGAGATCGAGTGTAATGTAACGTGAAATTATTAGTTATTTAATAATACAATCACAAAATGATAATGCATGCGTGAACCATTATTCTTGCGAACTGAGCTCCATACAGCTCTCATCTGTGATTAATTTTTTGAATGACTGAGTAAAACAAGAGTTTTCCCTAATGTGATCCTCAAAGGAAAAAGCAGTTCACCTCAAAGAACCTGTCGCGACGGACGAAGCTGGGACTACATAGCAGTTATATAGTACCGGTACTCACATACGCCTCTGAGACATGGGCACTGTCCAAATCTGACGAAACCCTCTTAGCCGCGTTCGAGAGGAAGATGCTCAGAAGGATACTTGGCCCCGTATGTGTGGAAGGACAATTGAGCAGCCGGTATAATGACGAGCTATACGAGATTACGGCGACCTCACTGTCGTGCAGCGTATCAAGCTCGCCAGGCTCCGGTGGGCTGGCCATGTTGTACGCATGGAAACGGACGACCCAGCGCGTAAAGTCTTTCTAGGCCGTGCACAAGGACAGAGAAGGCGTGGTAGGCCCAAATTGAGGTGGCAAGATGACGTGGAGGCGTCCGCCATTAAGGCCGGGATAACGGACTGGCAGACGAAGACGCGAGACCGTGAGCGGTTTCGGACACTCCTGAGGCAGGCCAAGACCGCAAAGCGGTTGTAGCGCCGGATAAGTAAGTAAGTAAGATCCTCAAAGGATAAAACTTTTTTTTACATTCATCTTAACGCTTTGCTAAAGATTTTTGAGGATTCATTAATGATGAATATTATGAATAACAGGGCATAAATCAGCCAATGTTCCAGCACGAAGAAGAAATCCAAGAAATCCAGCACGGATTAGTCCGAAGAAGTAGAGTATTATGCCAATGCCAATGAATACAGAGCCAACGTATTGGAAGCTGATGAACAGCTGATCAAACCTGATTTCATTGGGTATGACACATTTACTGTTCTAATGTGTTCCGCGCTGTTAAGCCACTGGAGAAGAGTGTTAGGGCATTATTTAGTGTGCAGCTATCGCCAAGGAAGTGACTTGAAGATACGTAGATTGACAAATTTGACACTTTTTGAAGAGAATTGTCCTGATGGGGCAAATTATTATTGAACAATTGTGTTTTTTATATAACTTTTAACACAATTGAACAATTAATTCGGATGTAATACTCTACATAACATGGTAACAATGCAAATGTAGTAAGCAAAACCCTTAAAATTCAGACAAACATGCCAAATTTCCGTGATTTTTTACCTGAAAAGTGTAATATCAGTATTTTGAACAGTATTTTATATAATCTTGATATAATTTTTCTATGAATTTGTAAGAACTTTGTCTAAGCTCTTCCCTGCGTATTTCCCAACGTGCATGGAAACGCGTAGCAGAAGCTTCTCACGATGCTAGCAAAACGTTTGGCTCGCTGTAAGTTGGTATAAGACCGGTACCAGGAAACCCCCTGAAGGGTTAATAAAGCACAAACCTCTTCCGAGTAACTTGCTGCAGTACAGCAGCTCAGAGCATCATCGCACGGGGCAAGCGAACCACTCGAACTCCACCGAATGTCCACCGGTAGTAAAACGGTACCACCGAGCATGTTGTGTTTGCTCGAGTGCAATCTTCGCAAGTACCTTCAATAACACTCAAATAAATCTCACCATTACTCAAAACGCTCGGCACAAACACATGCACCTGCTGCTGTATCAGGTTACATACCAGTTTAAACATCCTGTCCGGTGCACTGTTTGCATACTTTCTCGATTATTGTAGGTGCCCGCGGCGTTAGTTTTGGGCCCGGCTGCTGCTGTGCTGATTGATAGCCTCGAGATGTGCGTGTTTTTTTTTGCCCTTTAGTCGGGTTCGATGCCGGGGCTGTAGTAGTCAGGATTACAAATAATTGCGAACTCATAATGCGTCGACTGAATGCATACACGATACACGTCAGTTCCGGTACGGGTGTACATGCGCTCAAATTGAATATTATCCATTCAGCAAACAGTACCCACACGCACACACGCACACAAACCATTAACGCCCCGATGATCACCGCAGCCGGCGGACTGGTGGCTTGAAAAGTGGTTCGAAAATGGCCGTGCATAAATGATGGACCGTCTGGTTAATTTTAATTTCCCCGTGTCTGTGTCTGGGAAAGGAGATGATCCACATCAGCACACATGTTCTCGACGCAACGGCAGCGTTTCTTATGCGCACGACGGCGAGGGAATGCCAGTGGACCCGCTGGCAGTGTTGAAAAGGGTTTTTAAAATTTCGCTAGCACCTTGTACGACCAACGGGTGTGTAAGCCCTTTCACTCGCAATTAATCCGTACCGTAGCGAGGAAATGAGAACGCCCAGGACGTCCCCAGGTGATCCCCAAGCCGGAAGGTGTCGAAGCGTAAAAGGGGCACAGGTTTCGCTTCCCGGAAAACAAACTAAAAGAACATCGCAACAAAAAAAAGGTGGGGGAAAACAACATAATAATTAATTTATAACCGAGCAATTCATCCAACCCCGTTGTGGGTTCATTCCCTTCTTTTTTTGTGTTGATGTTGCTCCCTTTCGTTTGCACACCAACGAAAACCGGATGTTTCTGAACACCCCCCGCTCCCCTCCCGACTGCCCATTGAACTGCACAAAAAGTGAACAATTTAATTCGCTCGTTTTTCTGCCCCAGTGGGAGCACTTTCCTGCCAAAACCATCAAACAAAACGATTCGCCAAACAGGGAAGGGTTGAGCTGAGGGAAGTTTGATGATGTTCGTGTTTTTTTGTTTGCGAAGGAATGACCATATAAAAACCAACACTCCTCTACCGACGGATCGCTGGGAGGAATGTTGCATGGGACCCAGCAAACTGTTGAACTGATGAGCGGCATGAGCTTGAGAAAAGAGTTTTGGGCGAGCCATTTAGCATGTAAAGTTTCGGTCGGTATGGTTTATTTTAGCTCATCGCTTTGGATAAATCACTGCAAAAAAGATCACAAGGGATAGGGTCTTTTGTCACGCAAAAAATGTGAACTTTAGTAAACGTATAATTAACAATTGTCACACGAGACTGATTTACAGGGAGTGGTGTATTTTTTGGCTCAGTTTAATGATGTACTAAAATTTTCGTATTGGATCACCATTTTTCGGCAAAAAATGCTACTTTGTTTGCATAATGTCTTAATGTCTAATTCCCCACGGATTTCTTGAAGACACTGGCAAAATGAGATTTATACAAAATTGTTATTAGGACTTTAGAGATGGTTGGTAAAACAAATCATCAGATCCCAAGTGCCACAAATCCACTAAACGACCACTAAACGGCTTCTAAACGACTCAGGTTCTCTACCTAAACGGAATATAGAAAGACTTCGTTTAGCAGACGGCAAACGACTCATGCATTCTAAAAATAGCAAAAAAGCTGGTGGCGCTCTCTGTTGGTGGGATACCCCAACCATTTGAACTTCATCGCTTGGAGGAGAGCTTTCTCATTTCCTCTGTATACTGTTGTATGGTTTCGGATTGAAGTTATGCATCGCTAGAACTAGAACGGCAATACGATTGTTTAAATACTAAACTCCTACAGAAACCACCAGCACTGAAGCAAGTGAGATTTGAGTAATGGTCGTTGGTGTTGATACCCACGTATCTGACCACACGACCATTTATATAGATTTTTGCTCGGAAAGTTAGAAGGCTATATAGGTCATGATAAGATGAAACTTGCCGAAACACATTGCAAGAAAAGGATAGCAATATAATAATCAGTTTTAATACGCCATCTATTGATCAAACCAATGAAGCTGTGGAGCTTTTATTTTTTTCTATGGATATTCAATTTTCCAGTCGTTTAAGTTTAATCTGTGGCGCTTGGGATTACACTAGATCTTATTTATGATTTAAGAAACATTTAGCCAACATTTTTTTTTTACTGGAAAGCAGTATAACTTTTGTGGTATCGTAATAACTTAATTGAAATACACCATCGCTTTCTACCTTAAACTTCATTATTTTAGATTGATTTACTTCCACAGAACTTGTTCAATTTAATCCTGGACTATAGGACTATAAGAAACATAACTTTCGAAATATGTAAGCCTGGTGTTTTTCGATGCAAGGATATTGCCACACTGTCGTTAGAAGAGCCAATCAATATTTTAAATAAACTAAAATATCAAAATAAATCAAACTACACATGCACGTGTATATTTTTATGCACATCACTGTATCTCAACGCAGCATGTCGTGTAGCAGCGCTTATTATTTTGAGGTGCAATTTTTCATCGCCTACTTTGGCACGAAAGCACATTCTTGCTAACCAAAACTCATCCGATCACCTGGTGAAGCTTTTTTGCAAAACACAAAAAAAGCTGGAAGGAAAATAAAAACCAGGCGCTAAAAAGGATACCGTTTACACTTTTAATTGCCTTGTCAAACAATGCTCAGCAGGGTTTAAGGGTGGTACATTCATGCTGGGATTTTTAACTCATCCGTTCGCCCGCTGTAAAGGTGCGAACCGAATCAGCTCAGTGTTTTGCTTTACCAAGAAAAAGGGATAATTATATCTATGAATCTGTTTACATGGGTGTATAATAACACGGAAAAATTCAACCCCTCAGCTAATAAGGACTAACCGAGCGATGAATTGCTTTGAAGTGATACTAGCCAGAGTAACTTTATTGTTGTAATTTTTAATTTTTTAGTGTGAATTTGACATCGTATTACTTTTGGGCATGAAACATAAGTTATTGAAGTACATTTTGAATTTAATTGCAGTTACTGTTACAGGGTTTTCGAGGATTATATAGACTTGTTAAGCGAGTTGTAGATTCGTTCAGGCATATAATAGACTCTTTCAGCGAGATATAGAATTGTTCGGAAGTAGGCGTTGACATGTTCAGCGATTCTGTAGTGCTGTCATTTGTTTTGTTTACACACTGTGCCGCAGGGTTCAATTTTTCATTCTTAAAAGTCCTAAAAGTAGCTAATAATCATTCTCCAAGCTGTTTAATGCATAAATTAGTTGAAAAAAGCATATTTTTTCGAAAACCGTTTGTTTACCTTCTGATGAGAATGATCCAACTTGTAGTCCAAGGGGTACGAAAGTGACAGCTCTACAGTATAACCGAACATGTCTACACCTACTTCCGAACAATTCTATATCGCGCTGAAAGAGTCTATTATATGCCTGAACGAATCTACAACTCGATGAACATGTCTATATAATCCTCGAAAACCCTGTAAGTAGATAATTCGACTCTTTTGCTTAAAAACGCCTAAAAGTATGCAATACCTTAGCCTTAAAGTACGCAAAAGCATGCAGTATGCTGCTTAAGTAAATTGTTTTCTTTTAATCAATTTAACCAAATTAAAATAGCATTTTGTTCCGGAAAAATCGGCACTTCTCAGTATTGCAGCACCTGCAAAACCTCATTTTCAGATGCAGATGCATACCATCAAAGAAAGCTTCCTGGCTGGCAAACGAGTTGCTTGGTGCACGGGTGCAAATGTTTTTCCCACGTGTAGTGGTGGTTTCATTTGGAACATTCTTTCAGCATCCCGGACAACGCAAAAATGTAGCCATTTTCTGCTGGCTGTAGAATAACTTCGTAAAAAAAAATCCCCGGCTCTAACTAAAGGTTTCCCGGGTAGTCACCCGGAATTCCTGTTTGGATCGCCCCGCACTATACCGCCGCTCAATATCCGGGCTTGCCTTTTCAATTTATATGCATTTTATTTTTATCGCGGTGCATCAACGTTCTTTTTTTGCTTCGTTCGCTCTCTCACTCTGTGCGATTCAAGAAGGAATACATTTGCGGGCGGTGCGGAACGCTCTTTCATCATCACCTGCTCGATATCGTTTGTGGACGAGCTTGCGTTCGTTGTTTATTTGCAGATTATTTTTTTTCCGTCGGTATGTTCACCGGACGAGCCCGAACGTGCGTCCCTCTCGTTACGCTGCCCGTTTGCTACATCTTTGTACGGCGTGCTGTACGGCAGGATGCATTTTTGTTGTTGTTGAGACAGCGTTCGCTTTCTCTCTTTCACACACATACAGACACTCAATCAGTGTGGGCTACGTACCGGCACGACATGGAACGAGCTTTTCCTCTTTCTCTTTATTGAATCAAACCTAGACCGGGATTTGAGTGGGTTCGTGATTCAAATGGACTTTGCTGGCGGGGTTGTATCGGATCGGGCGTGAGCCAATTTCGGCAGTCATTGAGCGTTGAATGGGCGGTATGCTACTTGAACGGAGCTTCATTTTCGCAGCAATCGATGCGGTGTGGATCGCAGGCGGCTTTACTTTATGATGAACGTGCAACAGTGAAGAGTTGTTGCACATCGAACGGAAACTAGCATGAAGAGGCTTATATTACGTAGGAATAGTTTAATTTTCCAACGAATATTCAAAATCATTTCAAAAATACAATGCCGACAGAAGCACTACTGAATATCAACCCTCTTGCTGAAAGCCTAAATGTATGCAATGTATACTTGACTGCGTTATAGGGTTTACTAAGTTATTTTGCCGATGTGTGCTGGATATTTTGTGCCTCAAAAAAGTTTATGTACTTGTACGATGTAAATATTCAGCCGTCCTGTATGATTTTTGACTAAAAGGCTCTCGATGGTAAATCCTGAATCCACCAGTGGCATTCAATCTGTTTCATACACGGCGGTAAATTAGTAATATGAGGTATAAAATGATAAAAAAAATTAAGTGATGTATATAGTTTAATTTAAATATAAATATATTCTACAAACTGTGCCAATATATTGCATAAAACATAAAAAGAATGAGTTTTATAAAATGATTGGAAAATCGTAAAAAGGGTGCCCGATCTGTTACAAACAAAGCATCTAATTGCATACTTTTAGGCGACAGCACATATCCTACATAAGAGATGAGCATTTGTAAACATCTAAAAATTGTAAACCACTGCAAAAATTCATGTTTATCACATATTTTAACAATATTTGCGGCATTTTCATACAATTTACCAGTGAGCTATTTCATTTATTGGTGAAGTGAATTTACTAGAGACAAAATTAATAAAAAAAACCTTCAGGCTGTCGTGTCACATTTGGCAATCGTGTCACATAACACACGCGTTAATGCACTTTCGGTAACTCGTTACGGCGAGCTCGCTCAACAGTCTTTGCACGTAGATCGAATGCCCAGCTCGTGTTGGGAAAAGTTGTCCTGAGACACCGAAAGTCAGAGCACATTTTCCACCTCACCAAACCGTACAGCTTGGTTAAATAATTTGAAAAGAACATATTCGGCGGCCTGGTGTAGCTGGAGCTGAAAAAAACAGCAAATTAAAACACACAATGTAGTAAAACTGTGCGACAAATAAACAAGACAAACAAACAGTATTTGCTCGAACACCTGATCGTGGCTTACCATAGCGAGGACGCGTGCTTTTTGGTGTGTTGCTTTTGCCACTCTCGTTAAAAATCACATCAGCTTACGAGAGGTGTACTGTGAGCGGGAAGGTTCATGTTCGCTTCCAGTTTGTCTGCTCTAAGCTCGGATGTCTTTCAATGTTTCGTTTTTTCAAGAGCAATTGTTTGGTTTACACTTTCCAGACTCACTGTCGCAAAACCGCAGCTCTCCGATGGTTCTATTTGTACAACACAGAGAGCTTAAATGGTAGTGAAAATGTGTGCCCAAAGTCGATCACCGTCTTCAGTTTGCTGGTGAAAAGTGATTCCCTCGAAATAGCAGGCGTTAAATGATGTACCCTTTGCTAAACAAATACAGCAAGTTGGGGATTGTTTGTCTTTCCTGTTGAGCAAAGTTTTGACGCCCGAACCTGCCGGACACTCTCCGTTGCTCCGTTTCTCACCGGCTATTCAAGGTTCTCAGCTTACGTCCTACAGTCACTTACCTTACCTCATCAACCAAGCCGATTTTAAGGATGATGACACAAAGTATCCCAAAACAATCAAGAGGACACTGTTTACTTAGCATTGACCCTCCGTATCACTGCTCTACAAATGAAGATGTCCACTTGTTTATGGATTAGTTTACTTTTCCGGCAAACCGTCCTTATCCCTTCCGGTTAGCGTGTGACCGACTCTTTTCAAATTAAATCACTTTGATCCATTTCCTGGACAAACTACATGCTTTTATCTCACGATTTTGCATGAATCAACAGCTGTGTGTTTGAAGGTGAAAGTTTAGAAAAGAGAACGAGAAAAACCACCAACTAATGGAGGCGCCCCATCCTTCACTTCCCACGAGGAAAGGTGATGATTGAATGCAAAAGTTTCAAAAACCGCACTCGTCCGCTCGGTCGGTGGAAAAGTGTTTTCAAACGAGTTGCATTATGTTGCAATCACAGCCACAGCCAGCACGATACGGTGGGATGGATTTATGGGTGTTTCTGTTTGTCAGTTGGTTTCGCTTGTTCGATTTGTTTGTTTGTTTATTGTGGTTGGTTTGTTTTAGAATTGTTGAGCACATATTGTGGGTGTTTGTATTGTTTCCACTCTATCGCTGGGTAAAATGAACACTCCCTCAAACTATGGGTAATTTATTTTGCATCATTGTGCATTGTTTTGATCATTCTGCGTTCCCGATTCATAAAAAAAGAATAGTTCAACATGTTGTTTCGACGCCAGAAGAGCCTTTTTGTGGACTCAATATTGTTACATTTCAATTTCACTACTGTATCATTTCACTCCCCCAGGCATTGTAACATTTAATTCAACTGAAGCGTTACTAAAAAAATAAAAAGTAATACATTTTAATATAGCATCCCGAACAAATGTTTATCTATCAGTTTTTTCATTGGATTTCCGAGCAATCATTACATTTTAGTAAATCAAATCAAGAGTTTGCTGTAGTGTGCTGAACATATCCCAATCAATTAGAGAAACTTTTCCAAGAGCAAATGATTTTAGGGCTTTAATTAAAGTTGTCAAAGCTTTATTTCAATTATGCAGTACTAACCATGAAGTGGGTTGTTATTAATTAAGATGTAACAACAAGCAATGCGGTTTGTAATTGAAATGACTCGTAAATAAAGAGAGCTTAAAAATAAACAAACATAAAAAGCCCAATTGAGGATGAATATATGAAGCTTTCCCAAAACCTCGTCCAGCAGCAACAATATTTCGTGGTTTGTTTTGCTGTCACAGTCGTTTGAACCCACGAATGGTTGCGGGAATGTTTTATTACCTCAGACTATTACCTCGTGGGTGCTGTTATTAATCATTTTTACATCCATATGTATGCGTTGCGGGAAAAAGGAAAATTTAAAACAAAACAAAAACAGCTTCCAACACGGTGCCACCGTTTGCTGACGCTGTGTAAATTGTATTCATTCGAGTGCAAGCTAAAATTGGAAATAATCCATGCGTTATGAGCAAACTATACTGGGCATGGGCCAGTATGCCGCTTGTAGATTGGTTTGTTTTTGCTTTTTTGTCTGTTTTGTATTATTTTTCCTATTTCTTACCGTTCCACTCACCCCTTTTGCCTTCCGTGCCTCGTCACGGTTCGAAATTGTAGGCGATTGGTTCCGCATTTCGGGGGAGAAAGTGCAACTGCACCACTATGCAGTGAGCGGATGGTTCGCTTTCATGTTTGTCATTATTTTAAATTGATTTACGGGGATAGGTCTTGTTGATATAATTACGCCATAATTGGAGGACACATCCGAGCATGAATACGTCCTTCTCCACGAGACTGCAATGAATTGGTCGATGAAGCGTTTACTCTGTGGAAAAATGCTGATTCAATGTGCGGCTGTGAAACAAATGGTGTAAAGAAAAAAGGGTGTTGGGAAATAATAACCCACCAACTCACGTGTCAATTTCATTACCATTGAGCTAGTTTTTGCTGCGGATTTCTTTCCGGCAACGATCGTTTGATGTATTTTTGATTTATTGCATGCATTATTATCATGCTATCGCACGGTTCGGAGCAGTTAAAGCCATTGCATCTAATCTCATTTGCACATCCAATTAAAGCAAACGCAGTGCGGTATGTAATGGAGCTGGGCAATGGTTGAAAATGAGTGCTTATCCATTCCACGAGTTTATTAATGCATCCAATTAATGTAAATAAAACACAAACGACCCATTTTTATATTTTTTATTGTGTACAGTTTTGATACTTTTATTCATTTCTGTTTGTTTTTGCTGCTTTTTGTGCTTTTCGTATCGCTTGTTCGCTTGTTAATCATTTTTTAACTCTTTTTTCGTTTGATTTTCCATTCCCTTTTCTCATTATGTCATAATGCTGCTTTATAAACACTTTCAACTCGCTTTCCATGATCTTTTACCTTTCCTATACAATTTTCTATAGCTTTTTCCCTTTTCTATTCTTGCCACATTCGACTACACCTCAACCCAACCCATCGCGGGCCTTCAATACTATACCTTTACAGTAGGAATAAGAAGTAACAGATTGTTTGCCAACGAGGAAAACGATCGCTAAGCTTTCGGCGAAGGTGAAAAGAATGGAGAGAGTAAGGGAGCTTAGGTTTAAAGATTAAACGGTTAAAGCGATACCAATGCGATGGGCGAGTTTGGATTTAGCGCAGTGAGCAGTCCTATGTTCATCAGCTTAGCTACTTTTTGTTTAGTCTCTCCCCTTTGCTACTTAATAGTAAAGTGTTTAGATGGAGCATTTGTGCGATAAAATCAAAAGCAATAACGAATGTTTTGGAGCATGCGATGGAACGTAAGAAGAGCATCGTAACCATTTTGTGTTGTTTTATTTGATCGGCTTGACCTCTGTGTGTTTTTTCTCTTTTTTTATATAGAAGTTATTTTACTAAACATTTGAGCTTTGCCCGTAAGAGTTTTTCTTTCGCTTGTGTTGCTTATGATCTTTTCTTCCCTTTTCATCTAGTAATTGTTGTGAAGGCAATATTACAAGGAATAATCAATAGTAACAATAGTTCATAGGACCGTCGGTTTTGCTTCCTTTCTTTCATTAATCGTTTTTCATCTTTTTCTACACGTTGTGAAACATTTCTCTAAACTGAAAAATGAAATAATCAATCCGTACTGCTCATCATCGGTAAATACGGAAAAATAAACGAGTTTGCATCCTGGTCACGGCGCCAGCTGTATTTACCCTCAGATAAAGAGAAACAAGAGGATACCGTGTTGCTTTCCCTATACTTTCCCTTCGCACGAATCCAGTCTACTACTTTTTCGTTTTACTTTAACTCCAGCGTGTAGCCTTGTGTTGGTATGTGCTTTATTATCTACTTTTAGTTGTTTCTTTTTTTCGTTTTTGCATTTGAGTGTTTGCCTTTTTCCACGAGTAACAAAGCTTTAGCTGTTCTCTTTTGTCAGCTTGTATGTGTGTGATTTTTGCACCTTTTTATGCATTTCAATCACCCATTAAACTTCACTTTCCACTCAATTTACAGCGCTTCTATGGTCATTTACCTGCAGCCAATGGAGATGCATCCTTGCTTTCGCTGATTCCCCGTCGCTGTCATCGAGATCGTACCGGGTGCGATCGTGCACCGATCGGCGACAATGTGGGTGGCGATTAAATAAACGTTCCCAGCCAGTGGTGCACAACCGCAAGCACCGTGACAATGGCGAGTGTGACCATGTTTGATGAACTCCACCGCGTTAGACCCGTCGGGGTGGCGCTTGAGCTGAAGTAATCCCGGCATTTGCCACTTTCCGGCGTGTAATCGACGCAGTGCATCTGTTTTGACCGGTCCAGCGATGAGTTGGAGGTTGTGACCGCAAGCGTGGCAAAAGAGAGAGAGAGAGGTGGGAGAAAATGGAATAAAAAATCAATAATGTCATAGAATGGGTCTTTCATGGTAGAATTCTATTGGGAGGACAGTCGAAACGAAAGCATGTGTGTTGCTTAAAAGTTTGGAAGTCCACCCTTTCGAACTGCATTTCTATTCTGGATGAAAACAGTCCAAACACGCAGTACATGGAGATGTACATGTTGGGGTGCCAGTTGCAACCACCTTGTACTCGTGCATTTCGACAAAACCGTTGCACAGTTTTCATTGTCACCCAGTTAACGAGTGCAGCATAAATCATGGCCTACTCGTTGCCCTTCCCAGTTGAACTTCCCTCATTGTGAACCATTGCAATAGAAACTTAGAGAGAATGAGAGAGAGAGAGAAAGAGAGAGATAGAGAGATAGAGAGAGAGAGAGAGACAGAGCAAATGGGAGAGAGCCACACTTCTTCTAATACAATATGCATGAAGTGGGCAACAGAAGCTCTATTTATGTTGTGAACGGGTAAATGTGGATGCAACTGAAAAACGTAGACCGTGACCCAGGCATTTAAAATACCGCCCCACTGTAAACTCCATTGTAAGTGTTATACCATTTTCCCTACATCATGATTGTTCGGGAGTGGGATAAACGTTTGAATGTAGTGTGTTATTTTCACGCACAACTAAATGCAGTAAAATACGCCACCACACCCGTTCAGTGGCGGTTTAACGGGTGTGCCATGTTTTATTCATCGATCCGACTCGTCCTCCCGTGTGTAGTGTTGTGATGTAGAGACATTCTGATGAGTATGTAGACGTGTGGGTGTAAAAACTGGTTGTACAACGTTGTTGCATTTGCAAACAAAAAAACGACGAGGTGGGAATCGCGTTCGGTTGGCTTAAATGATTCGCTTGGAACCTCTTTGTGGTGGAAGGTTAGAGGTGATTCTGGATACAAATTGGCTTAATTGTTTTGCCACGATGGATGTATTGGGGAAACGGTAGCAAAAGGACGCAATATTGCTGCTTGTTTTTTGTTGTTGTTATGTGACTCTTGTAATTGTATCGTGTGAATTAGAATAACGCATTCCTATTTGGGGAGGAAATTATGGTAACAATGGGGATTCATGTATTTGCGTGTTCGTTACAAAAGTCCCTGCAATGAGATACGAGGATTGTCCGTCCATTTATTGGTTCATGTGAACGAATTGGTAAATTCATCGAATTGGGAAAAAATAGAAAAAAAATCGATAAAAACGCTCAATTTCAAGAAGAGCACATGAGGCCATCATCAAATTAGTTTACAATTTTTAGTATGAATACGTGACGTGGGCACTAGATGACAAAGCATACTAAAAACCATTGCACAAATCAAAAGTGATTCAATCCATGGAAAAGCAATATTAAATTAATGTTAACTTTATTGCTGGACAATATTCTATGTATTGATACCGAGAACACATGATTGAACGATTTAAAATACGAACGATTTTTATGATGCCACTTCTATGAAAGTAATTTTGTACAGCCCACAGATTTCTATTGAATCTGATTTATTAAAGATAATGTTTTTTTTCAATATGTTTCTTTACCAGTACTAATATTTGTCAACACTTTTAGATAATCAAAGTTTTCCTTTTCGTAATTCTTAATTTCATAGGTTTAGGTAATTTTATCTGCGCATCAATTTAGCATTCCAAGACAAAGGTCGTTAAGAACTAGCTTTGACTGATGTTCAAAGATTGCGAAGGATCCATTCAAATCTATCTTCACTGGACCAAACGGCCAAAGCATGCCTGATTGCGTTTAACATCGGTACAATGGTGTTGTTAATAGAACAATTATCGGTCCCTAATTAGCTCTCACTTTGTCACCCCATTACGGCCGTGTCTGAGCAACGAGACCGACCTGAGGAAAAGGGATCGAAGAGGAGCAGCATCCAAGCGATTGATGTTTGCTCTCCAACACAAACGCACAGGCACCAACCAGACACATCAATAAATAAACAACCGAACGGCGAGCAGAAAAAGGAAACCTTCACAGAGCGCTGGTTAGAGTCACAGCTCCATTCAAAGTCAACACCAAAAGCACGGCCAGTTGTAGCGAAATGTTCTGCATCGTACCGACTTTTCCGGTTCAACACACGCCAGACTTACCCGCATCAACGTGTTGGACATCTTGTCGAGGAATTTGCGCGTGAACAGCGCCGTCTCGTCGCCGCAGGCATGCCGCACCGTAAACTCCGAGCACTGCATGTACTTCTGGAAGGCACTGTAATAGAGACAAACAGGGAGGGGGAGAGAGAGAGAGAGGAAGAGAAGATAAGAAGAACGTTTAGTGCTCGGAAGATGAGTGGGACTCGTACAACGCAAGGGTATTTGAACGTCTTAGCGCACCGTAGCGTCTTAGGCCTCGGGAAAGGAGATAAATACAGTTCACACCCTCCCATCCAGAACCGACTTTGTGCCGCAAGTGGTGCGTGTAATCGGTGTGAAATTGACGGGAAATGCACTTCGATGCATTTGAAGGGAAGGCTGACTACACAGAACGGATTGACTCAGGCGTGTGATGTCAGTTGTTGATGGGGAGTTTCATTAAAGAGTCGATAGAGTTTGTATGTTAAGAAGGTGGTTTAATAAGGTATGAGCAGAAGTTGCATTCATGCAAATAAGATGATATATATGTATATCTTAAACCTCATAAGTTAACAATGTTTTCATATTGTAACAATGAGAAATTTGAAATGTTAAACGCCCAAAAGTATGCAATTAACATGTCAAATAATCGATAATAAACCTACATTGGTGTTTGATTCATTTGGTATGATGTATTACTCGAACTATATACACATACACACACTAACAAACCTAGCCATGAACATTCACATTATCGATCAGACGGCCAATTGATGAGTTTCCAATTCCATCCAATTCCTGCGACAATAAGACAATAACATCTAAATGGAAAGAAGGGACGACAAACTGAAACTGGCCAAAGCTGAACCGGTCATCGGCCTTTACCGAGAGCGTAAATGAATCGTTCGTTTTATTGCCCACGACACTTACACGTAAGATCAACAAAAAAACCTAATTTGATGGTCGTTTACTGCTCGCTGCTAACTGACTGGACGTCATCTTTTGTTGCCTCCGGGTTGCCTTTCGAGCGAAGAAACAATACAATAAACCCAGACTCGTTTGCTCCGCTCGCTGTGGTGGCGATGGTCCAAAAATTGCGTGGTCATTTGGCAGGCTGACATTTGCTGTCTCAGCTTCAGGGAGGGGTTCAATTTCACAAACTAAGGCTCAATATCATCCAGCAAAAAGGCAACAAAAAACCGACAAGAACAATTCGGGGAAAAGCGGAGCCCAAAACCACAAGATGGTGCGATGGTGTAAGCCCAAGCGAAGATACCCGTTACATGGGAAATAGTGCACTGTCAGAGTCACAGCGGTCACTTTACCGGTCAGTGTGAGCTGTCAGCTTCGTGTGAAACAATAAATTTGATTGGCCTTGGATGGTGGACGAGAACGGCCGATGATGCTTAGGTCTAATGGTAGTTAGTTACTGTTTATGAAACGTTCCTTGGGTTGTATTGCATGCCGGTTGTTACAATCATCCTTTAGGACGTTTGGATACAATCAGAATGGATTTGCTCGGTGTGTGTTAGTATGATCTTTTTATTCTTCCCCGGTTTGCGTTCTAGTTTGTTGGATTGAAAAGAACCGAGTTTATTAAAAGGTCGACAGATTAATCAAACCAAAGGTTGTGGTTGCCTGTATTATGACAAACCTTTGAACATTTTAGAATGTTAGCTTTAACTATATGTAACGCCAACATGTCAAGTAAGGTTCAAGTGACGGCATTCAAGTGTTCTGTTGAAAAGATCCTTGAAGTTGTTTAAAGTGTATAAAAACGAAAAATATCAGTATTTAGTCTAGAAGCAGATGTTGGACGCAATGATCACAACTGTCTAGCCCAAACCCATTCCTAAACCTTTTGAAAAACTTACCAGCAAACCGTTTTAAGCCGTTCCTCCTCCGCATCCTCCACCGACTTGGTGCTGTTTGGATGGCTTCGGCCCAATGGTTCGTGCTGCTGCTGCTGCTGTCTGTGATGGTGATGCTGATGCTGACTCATGTCACCGTTGTGGTACTGCCCACCACCATTGCTCATGACGGCCGCCGGATGTGTGGCCATTGTTGGGTAGATGGACGACGCTACCGTCGTGGTGGTTGTCGTTGCCACCGACTGGCCTATCTTCGCCATGGTGCTCTGGTAGTGGATCGCACACACCTCGTAGTCTTTTTTCACATGCCGCATGCACGGTGCATGTCTAAGAAAGTCTATAGAAATGGAGAGAACAGATGCAAACACATACGGTAAGTTTTTTCCCCCCTGGTTTTGGTTTGTTATTACGGATACGTTGAATGTCAATTCAATTTTGGGGTTTCCTTTTTGGGCCACACTGTTTAGAATCATGGACGTACGGATGGGTGCTTTTGTCCTGTCGTTGACATTCGAAATGTACGAATACGATCCAAGATTCTATTGGTAAAGACATTATAAAATTGGCAAAAAAGAAGAGCAACAAAAAGCGGTACAGCTTCGAGCTTCCTTTGACTGGTGGTTGAAATGCAACAAAAAAATGGTAAGCATATATTATGAGTACATTAAAATGAGTATAAAAAAGTACGATTAAGACACAAAAGAGAACAGCTAGCGAAAGCTCTTAAAAGTGATGAAAAGGGTTATTATATTGTGTGTAGAATATTAATGTTGTTTAATCTGATAAGACAATTTACATTAAGGCATCCCACAACCACACAAACGAAAACCTGTGCCCACACATTCAACCAACACGACCATTAGACATCATAATGTGGCGTCTTCCAACCGCAATGGTTTGGTTCTGTGGTTTCCGGTTGAGTTTAAGGATGAGGTGAAGAACATTATCCAATCAAGAGAGGAAACGATTGAATTATTGACACTTGCCTTTGAAATCGATTGCCTAAGGAAGGAGTGGATCTAAGTCGAGGAGTCTAGAGGTGAATTGATGAAGCGTGCCAAATTTGGCAGGATTTGACCTTTGACACACATGTGCTGCCATGCGTTTTATGATGTAGGATGAGGACTGGACAGTGAACTTGAGATTTAATAGGCTTTTAGAATTGGCTGGTCCTAAAGAACTACGTTTTAGGAATAAAAGTCATTATAATCTTATAGCGTATTTTAATAATTGATATTTTACAACATTTTCTTTGTTATGAAGAGAAATATCACAATGGAGGCGCATGGTAGCTCACGGAAAAAGAAGAAAATAACAAGTGTATACCGCGAAACATTTTACTTGAGCAACCAATATTAAAAAGACTTAAACAAAGATATCTGTTTCAATTCTTCATTTTAACAAAATGCTATACGAATAACGCATGATATTTTATTACTAAAAGAATATCTCGATGAAGTAGCAATTCTCTCATAATAACAATTTTCTCTGCGGTGTTCAGCAACAAAACACTCGACGAAGTAGCAACGTAAACAATGTACTCAAGATTAAATATGATTCCATTCCAAAACCACATCCTTTTGTGGAAGCTGTAGCGAAACCAAACCATTATCCGTTAAGTAGCACAACACAACGAACCCAACAAACCATGGCTGAAGTGAATCTCATGTCGTGCAATGTCTGAATCATCGTATTCTGCTCTCAAATGCACGATAATCAGCCAGTGTATAGAGAATCAGGTGTTTAACTTCAAACTAAGCACAGCACAGCAATCGCTACTAATTAGCGGCGAACAAGGAACTGGTTTTCGCCTTCCCTCAGACGCATAATGAATTACCCACAAGAGGAACATCTTTTCCCGGTCTTTTCTCTTTGCGAAAGTTCTTCTAAACAAATATCATGCGAAACAAGGTGGCATACAATTAAATGGAATTAATCGCCTTACTTTTCATTTTCCCGAGAAAGGGCAATCCAAAACCGGATGTGCATTCACCCCACAATGCATGTGCTATTTTGTCCCGGACTGAGCGGATATCCTGAAATTCTAACTGACTTCCGCAATGCGCCATAAGATCTTCAGCATTCTGTACACTTTTCTGCTCATATTGTCGATGAGAGGTCGTTTTTTCTGTTACATTTTCATTTTCACCATTCTCATTACTGATTTGAGTTGTTTTTTCTTCCTTTGCTGGTTTTTGCTGTGATTGCTCTCTTCACATCGGATCATTAGCCGTCGAGTCGTCGGTGACTCGTTGGTGATTCCTGAGGTAGATTTGGATATTCAGAAATTAGCTACACACTGTGCACACTGTTTCGCTTGTTTTTTCAACTTTCGCTCGTTCAACTTGACTGCTAATTGTCGATTCCCCTGAACCACCTTTACGCTTATCCATTCGAGCGGCGTGTGAGTTTATGCGTGAAGGTGGGCAAAAGTTTTTCCTCATCACTGACGTGCCCAATCACGGAGCAAATTAGATGGAAATGCACAACTTTACCTCCCCTTGTTGGCAATACAAAAAGTCCGATCAGTGTTAAGCCACAAAGTTGAGCTTTACACGGCGTTTGGGGAAAAAGTAAAGAAACTGCCAAATTTCTTTCAACAAAACTTTGTGCCGTTACGAGCATGATTTTTTTAAAACATAAAAATCGAAAATAACTTCATTTCCTTCCACATCAAGTGGTAGTTCGTAAACGAAGCATGATGGTTTTAAACTTCATTCTACCATAATCATCACCTGCAGCGTGATTTGCAAGAGATGCTTTGATTTTATGATTATTTTGTGTATTTTGTATTGCGTGTTCAGGAATGAAGTAGTGCTGAGAAAAAGTTTACCGACTCGAATTGACTAAACAATATTTTTTGCAACATTTTAATATTTGAAATTGCAAGATTCTTCCATTTGATAAACATTTTGTGATACCATTTTGTGATGCTCATAAAAGAATGTGACAAGATTTCACCGTCACTTGATCAGATCGTTAAAATATGCTCTCAATCTATGATTGCACCAAGTACGGTAGAGATCAACACATTACGGAACATTTGTGAGTCTTTATCGTGATTCTGGTAGACGTTACCTGATCTCGCAACGTGCCTGAAATCCTTTTAAACGAATTCTCTTCGCAGCACATTTGGCGAACAAAACAACCAAACGTTCGTTGGGATGCATGATACTCGTGGCCCACGTCAAATCCATCATTGCACGAATGTTCTCCGAAACGCGAAAAACGTCCAAATCTTGGCTGATGAATACAGTAAAATTCCATCACATTGTGCCCTCGTAGCCATCGTGGGCTGGTTGCAATGGTGAAACGGAAATAGAATATGTGACGCACGTACTCGGCACTGCCCTGGACATCACGGACTACGTTCCAGAGTTCGACATAGATTCGATCCACCTCGTCGATGTGTGGTGCAAAAGCTGACAGTTTGAAAGATTGGTATCATATTATTGGTTCGATGCATATAAATCCAGTTAAAAGGTGCCGACCTAAATCGGATTGCATTCCGAGTAGCCACGACGAGAGAGAGAGAGAGAGTGCCTGTGTGTATGCTATTTAGCTCAGTCAAGGGGATAGGAAAGAGACTGGTATAGGAAAAGGCTTTCCCTGTTGTAGTTTTTATATCCTAAACATCCTTCCGCATTTATTCTGTGCTGCTGCCATATCTTCCAACCTGGGACAACATCGGTCATCGTTAGAGATGCATCTTTTTTTCTATTTCATCCTCCTGCACACACACACGGCCGCATTCATTTTGAAGTCATCGTCGTTTTGATGCATGAGCGGACGTGTGATATTGGGTACGTGACACTGCTCCAAATGGAGGATATCATCAGTCAGGAGAAAATTGATAAGATTTCCTTCGCACAGCGACAGGCGCTTTTGTTGTCCATCTCACTGGAGTCCATCTCACTTCCCAGAACCGACCGGTGCATCGCTTGCATGTACACCACTTTTGCCACTTGCTACTCGGCACGTTCACAGAACCTTTCTCTTTTGAAGGTACACCCTCTCCCGCTGGTTTGACAACGCCAAAGTGACCGGGCATGCTTTCAAACGCATGATTATTGTGCTTTTAGCTAACCATTGTGCCCTAGTCCCAGCATGGTCCCAGTGACATCTAGTATCACTGGGTTGGCGGATTCGAAGGCAAGGAGGACGTCCCTTCGACGTTTTGAAGCTTCGAGTCAGTGAGAAGAGGAATTGTTACGAATATGTGAGATGGTACAGCAAGAAAGCTCAGCACGACGACTTATCGGAAGGGCATTGCATCCGTTTGAAGTTACAACTACTTCAGAAATCTGTGATAGAATAAGAATGCAAGCTTATTTTGCGTAACAACACCAGGATAGCACTAGTATAGGAATTCCTTTGAGAAGTGTTTATCTTATTAATTGATTTTTTTTAAATTTTGTATGAATTTTCGATCACGTAGAATTGCATGCGTAATGTGATAAACTATGATTGATATTAGATTTTTGTTATGAAACACCATGCGCCTCCATGTATTTCAATATCGAGAATTAAATTCTTAAAAACAAGTATTATTTTGTTCAGTTTTTTTTATTATAACATATATGAAGAGGAATGGATTAGAAATAAAAAAAGACAAATATGCATTTCATCAAACATGCTTGATGTCATTAAGATATTTCAGTATTATCAGTAAAATCGAACTATTCCAAGATCTTTTTATTATTATCTTTTAGCCCACATTATCAATAATTTTTATCCTTAAACAAAGAGCAATCCTAAAAAAAATTCTTATTATTTGCAAATTATTTAAATGTATTTTCCTATCTATTAAAAGTACAGATAATTATGTTCTCGAAAGTGTAACTTCTTTATTATCGCCACTCGGTACTATCCTTCCTACAGTGAGTGTTACTAAACGGTTAGCTAAACGGTGAGTTTTGGACGATGATGGGGATGATCGTTTCCATCACCCAAACCGACCACTCAGCCGCCTACACGCTGCAGGCACACTTTCTCGCCGGCACAATTTGTTGATGGGAAGTAAAACTTTTCTCGTTAAGCCAAAGCCAACCGTTTCACTGAGAGCTGCATTCAATGCACCTTCCACAGATACTGCCAACAGAGCAGTGAGAGTGCTAAAAGGGATGATGTTAAGGTGGAGAACAGCTTCGTGTGGTTTTAAGAAGGATTCTCAAAAACAAGCGATTGAAAAGGCAGTTTTCATCTCGCTGGACCATCTCGCTGCTCTGCACACGATTAGTTCGCGAACGATGGTGATGATTACGGTGGTCAGGTAGTGGCGTTTAAGCCACTTGAATATGAAAACAGCTCAATTACAGCTAATTAACACACACAGATAATAGCTTACCAACAACACAATCGTTGAACAAAAAGGTGTTTGTGGTGGGAAAATTCCTTCTCCGTGGATTGAGCGCCCACTGTTGAGCTGTAATCCAGAAGGCTAATTTGATTTTCACGAAGATGAGAACTGAGAAACCAGGACAGGAGAATGGGAAAGTTTTGCCCTTGGCATTTCCCTTCCAGTATGAAAGCGAATCGAACAACAAAAACGGCAAACGATGCGAAAGTTGTATCCGGATGATAATCAGCGTGATTATCAACACAGGTTCTGGAGAGTTAGACCGTTAAAGACGATGATAAGAGGCTGTTAATGAGCACCTAACCTTCTCGATGGACACTGATTGCCAGTAATTGGAGGGTGGGGATTTTGTGAATGTTTTCTCCTACATTGCCTTCAAACGAAACTGCTATCAACCAAATAGCCAATATCATTGCAGAGTTGTTGTAACAGATAATATAATATAAAACTGGTTGTGAAAGGACTTGCACCCCTAAAAGGATGCAATTATTGTTATAAAACTTCAATTGCTAACTTTTTACCTTTGGCTACGCTCAACTGTGACCATCACTATAAAACAAATTAATTATCAAGCAAATGGCACCATGAAACGTGTTGCACACAACAAAACGACACCTTGACAACATTGACAACACCTTCGTATACACGTGATGATACAGGCTAACCGCAGGACAGCTTCTCCCTTTACAACACAACAATACAGCTCAACACAAAATGGATGGCAATGGACAGAGGAACAAAAGAAACGTCAACGGAACAGAGATGAAACACATTGATATAATTATTACAATACGTACGTGCCTTCCTGATATGGGCCTTCCTCGCAGAGCTCGTGTATCACTTCATTAGTGCCGTGGTAGAGTTTGTTGAAGTGGTCTCGTTGATGAATATTCATGCAGCGCCGGGTGTAGCTTCGTATGCAGTGCAGTCCTTTGTGCAGATCGCTGTGAATGAAGCGGAAGGAAAATAGTTGAGAGTGGGTAATGCATCGATGTGCTCATCGCTTATTGGTATGATTAATATGAGTATTGGGAACTCGTGGGGAGATTTTACGAAAATATTTGTTCGTGGTTTGTTATCAAACATCATTAGCTGATCAAACAGGAAGAGGTCGCAATATTGCTTTATTATTATAATAAAACATTCTTATCTTTCTTCAACACCAACACTCACGAAAATATAAAACAACAAACTTGTATGTGTCTCTTCAGTAAACACTTTTACGATCGGTAATGTAATGCATGTGCTAAACCTCAAAGCCTTTTTCCTTTGTCTTGCGCTTATGAAGCGCAAAATTTTTGGCAACATCAGCCACCCCGGAGAGAGTAGGTCAAAACTGGCATCTAAACACTTTTTGCTATACTACCTCATCCTGTCTCCCTCTCTCAATGTGTATAGCGAGGTTAAAATCATGGAAAAATGCTGCGTGCGTGTCCTCGTTTCAGCGTCCTTGTCGTCGCAAACAAACTGGGACAACTCGGTCGACGGCGTCGTCGCCATGGTTGGCAGTTGGTGCCAGTTGTACGATGCGTTAGGCACTGCGAAGACTAGCTGAAACGGTGGATGCTGTAGAGCAGACAGCGAGTCGACGCTGGAATGAATTGATTTACTGTATAATGAACGTTGGCTAGCCATGGTGTCGCCATCGAACGAGAAGTGGCGCCAGACTGTGTGGTGGTTTGAAAATAGTAGGCATGGAAATAAAAGCAAAAACACATTTCTACACTTGGAGCTGGTTGGGAGAGACTTCAGGAAATGATGTCGATGGACGGAAACAGTGAGAGCGTAAGAACGGTGGCCACATAAAATAGTAGTGATGCAAAGATTAAAGCGTCTCATATGGCTTAGTACACATAAGTGAAAGGTTAAGTATAGGTTTATTAGGATTGGTTGTCACTTTTTGGGCTTTAAAGATTGTTGATGTGACTACATATTGATGTTGTGATAGTATTTAAAAGCATTTTCAATTAAGATGTTTTGAGTCAAGCTTATTATTTCTTATTATGTTGCTATTGATTTATTGTGTGTAACAAATAATAATTCTAATACAAGTGTGTTTAATATTCATGGATTTGATTTATTGTAAAACTAAAAACGGTTGACAAGTGCAATATTTTTTTCCTCATTCTTCGTGAATGCTTTGGTTTTGATGCATTATAATTATTTTTTTTCTTATTCAGGAGCGACATTATTATTTACTATTTATTAAACTCTTTATGAAGCTAGTAAATCAAAAAGAGGCTCATGATTACTAGTCTTAGCACTGCATACTTAATGTACAAAGTTATGCATACTGTTTTGATAATGACCAACTCAGATTTTCCAGGTCCGATAGTGTGTAATAACATTGTGCTTTATTTATCTAATTTAAATATTACTACTTTTAAACCAAAACGGCTAAAGCAGTTGTTCCTGATTGTTTTTATACCTTTTCTATATTTTTCGAACATTTTACCAAAGATTTATAAGATTCGAAGGGGTAGTCGGTAAAGACCTAAACATATTTGATAATTATTTGCCTACGACAAATATGTGAGTGGCAACACCACTGCAAAACACATCATTCATGCTGATCACAGAGAACAACAATCATTGAATGAATGATGAACAATCATTCATTGAGTGAAACGAGCTGTCGGCATAAGCTTAAAAACCACCCACCCACAGCAAGCCTATCATTTTCAGTTGCAAAATTACACTTTCACCAACGCTTATGACCAAACAGTGAGTGAGAAAGAGAGACCGAGTGTTTTGTGTAAACAATTATTGATTAACACGCACGCTAATTACATCGCACATCCGTTCTCCCGCCCCCCCCCCCCCCCCCCCACTTGGGTTGTAACACAATTTTACAGCTCATGATCTGATAACGAGCCATAAAAATGAGCCTCATCACTCTCGCCTACACCCACCAAGCCTCACATTCGCACCGTTTGGCAATCCGCCAGCAATGACGTGCTTATTCAGTTATTATTCATTAGGTGAGTTTGGTAGTCGAATTGGGAAATGGCCCATACACCCTCCGCGTTAAAACATCACCTCCGAGCATCTCTTTGGAAACTTTGGGAGAGTGAGAGGAGGGTCAAAAGGTGAATGAAATGTTACGGTTGTAAAGGGTAATAAACGACGAATGGGAGTTTATGGTTGGGGTGTGCCGGGTACTGCAAATGATGGTGTAATTTGTCTCAACATATCTTCTGTCTGACATTTCCGTATGATGTGTGTACACACATTTCGTACATTTGGCATTTTAATGCAGGCAAGCCTCCCTTCTTTTTGGGTGTATACTGAGGGAACGTGTTAGCTTTGTGATACGCAGCCTCCGTACTGGTCGTACCCGTTTCCGCTTATCATTGTGGGCAAAGCGACATGCAGCGATACAGACAAGCTTACTCGTTTTAATTGCCAACCCATTTCCGGTTCCTGTTCGGACGTTTACCATACAGTCCTTGGGGGAGAAAACGGCTGAAAGGAAATGCGCTAAATTACTCCCTTTAAATTGAGTTAATTTCATTAGGAAAAATTCATAAATTAAATCACACCCCTCCCTGTCTGCCGCTGCCCACGGGCTTTAATTTATTTTGATACACAACCACAGCCGAATGTGTTTTCCCGCCAGCCAGTATGAGGTTGAGTTGTCGAGGCTGCCCTTCTTTCGCATCCGAAAGACAAACGCGTTGTATCTGTGTATGAAAGTTAGGCTTAGAAACTCCCGACACGTGCTGCCGGTTGTTTTGGTGGAGTTTTGCGTTTTTTTGCTTGCATTTCCGTATCAACTTTCCATTAAACTTCTACCTTGTCAGCGTGTACGTGTGTTAGAGTCCTTGTAGCCGGGAAAGAAAACACACAAAAACAGAGCGCAGAGCGGCAGGCGGCCTTTTCCCGGCTATCATTATTCATTCCACACGACGCACATGTGTGTGTCCGCAGAGGGAATGTCAACCAAGCTGCGGCCACCGTCATACTTTTGAATGGGCTTTTTCTTACTCTTTCACTTCGTTTGGGGTGCTGGTGAGTCAAAATTATGTCGTCAACACCGTTCGGAAGATAAACGCCTCCGTAGAGAATACGATTTCAGAGCTGCACGTATGCGGCACGTACGACCTTCCAGCCCAGCCCTCTCCGCATCAAAATAGAGCTGCGTGATGCGCTCTAAACCGTCCGCTGCGTTGCTTTCGTCAGTCAGATGCTCGACTCGATGCGTTTGCTGAAAAGACATACTGACCAAATAACTGACGGCATGTTGCATTTACGGAGAGTTCGTGAGAGATAATTTCAGCGAACAACAGAATCTGTTTCGTGCTGCTTGTTTGTCGCGAGAACACTGGTTTGCTGATTATGTGGCTCTCAAAAAGAGGAAAAAGGGGAAAGGGGTGGCTTCCACCTCGGGCTCACTTTGCGTCGAAGTCGAAATGAAAACGAGCAGCTTTTGTCATAAATTTTAATTACGTTCCACATGTGCTTTTGGGTGGGTGAGAGCTTTTGCCTTCTTTTTAGTTAATTTGAACTTGGTAGAACTGAGGGCTTCACGTGTATAATTTAATTTACCAGTTGTTTTATGCAGAACAAAGGCTTTAAAGGAAGGACATACAATGTCCTGTTGAAATGATAAATTATATTATAAAAATAAAATTAGATTGCACTACTAACTGTTGCCTATTATTATTTTTTTATAATAAACATTTTACATGAATTGCAAGGGATTGATTTTATCATCGATAGAACGTTATAATTAGACTAGCTGACCCGACAAACTTAGCTATTCCAAAAAAAAAATTAAATATTTTATTATTGATATGTTACTTGGGATAGTTGTATCGTGCCCGTATCCCCTCAGAATTCGATGATGGAGTGTAAACCGCCAGGCTCCTCACACCAAGTGTCAAAGTTCCGTATACAACACAACAACAATCCTGCTCTTTGTATGGGAGTTAGAAAATCATTTTTAAATTAAATTTAGTGTAACATCTGAACGATTTTTAAGTCTTAAAACCTATTCTCATACCACAATAAGGTGTGTGCAAAGTTTCGTTGAAAATGATCCAGCCGTTTCGGAGTTTGTTCGCAACAAACACCGTGACACGAGATTTTTATATATATATAGATAGATGTGTGTAGTTCAGAAATGTTCTACTAAGACAAATGGTTTAAGAAGAGAAAAAAGAACGATCGTTTGGCTCCGAAGAATGGAAAGCACAACATTCTTTAGCTTTTATTTTCAATTTTAATTGGTTCGAAGTCAATATTTACGAAGAATATCGTTAATTAGATTTGTGAATCTATATAAGTTGGAATTCAATTGCTGGAATCATGCGGTACATCAACAACCATTTCCACAATACTCTTGCTTTCGAAGCATGGAACATTCATATAAATCAATTCTCTTGCAATGCCATCCGTCCGATAGAGAAATAACTGGCATAAAATATCGATACAATTCCATTGAAGACATCTCGATCTAACATAACCGACAGCACCAACATGCTTTCTATCTTCAATCTCTTTCACTAAGCAACTAAGCTTCTCCGCTCATCTAAATTCAAAGTCCTCTCCATCCACCGTGCCAATAGAGTGGCAACTATTCGGGTATGTAATTGAGTGTGTTTGTTTGTGGAACCGTGTTCAATTTCACACCCCACGTTACTTGCTTCCTTCGGAGTAAAAGCTATCGAAGTTTCCACCTCAAGTTGAACCTTACCAACCGGTTCGAAGATTCAACCATTACATGGGTCATGTTCTCTGTCTTGCCCAAAAACTTCCCACAAAAGGGTTGTGAAAGATTAATCCTTCGTTTTTCTTTGCAATCCTTTATACTGACCACACCATACTTCTACCTTTGCCAATGGGCCATCCTCTTTTTAGACGTGTGACATGAATGAATCCGATAAACGGACGTCTCCAACGATGCCCCGTACACTGGACATAGGTTCTGTCACATTTGCCTTGCTGACATTGGTCGAATGATGAGGTTTGAGGCTTTTGGGGAATAGGATGTTCTTTGCTAGAACTTTACAATATATACACTTCCTCGTTACTATCCCCGATGAATGGGGCTCTTGCATCCAGCTTTATCTCACTCTCGTTTTCTTCATTTCCGGTCACTTTGTTACGATAACAACTGTATCCTTTCCCAGACGCAACGGTGCACCGGAGAAGTGAAAAGCATAAGGAATGGTCAGTGTATTTGCTTAAGTCGATTTGCTCTCCCTCTACTCTGCACGCCACGAAGGCTTGAAGGTTAAGCTTTGTACGAAGGTAACGATTGAAGGTCCGGTGACACAGCACACACCCAGTTCAGCTTTTTGGTATTTACTAAGTACATCTGTTTGGTTGCCACTCTGTTTGGGGTGGATTTGAAGCGAACTTTACGCCACATTTCCATTGGGGACTTTGACCGTCACGGCAGGCCTTCGAGTCCATGTGGTCTGTATTTACATTCGTTGCTTCAGTGCACACGTAAACACAGAAACTGGGACACATTTTGTCCCAGGGAGTGTTTTCACGGGTCAACACGGCTCAAACCCTTTGAACGTACCATTCAATGGAAGGTGGTTTGCTAGTTCATTTATATTTCATCTGATTTGATATGTGAACTTTTTGGCAGA
Source organism: Anopheles gambiae (assembly GCF_943734735.2). NCBI lineage: Eukaryota > Metazoa > Arthropoda > Insecta > Diptera > Culicidae > Anopheles > Anopheles gambiae. The sequence continues at coordinate 88,502,678 of NC_064602.1, forward strand.
TGACTAAGTCGAGCCGTGCGTGCGGAAAAGTGTATCCCACTGTCCAAATGGATGTACGGGTTTACCTAAACGGACAGATGCAATCTTGTCTCGGGGTCTTCGAACTCATCTTCTGACGAAACTGTGGTCTCGAGTTGATTTCCACAATCGTTCATAGCTCTGGGGCCGTCCCTCGGAGTAAACGGTCGTGTACAAATGGTTCTGTAATGTTTATTTATGTTTGAAGCACATGTTTTATTTGTACAGTGCAAATAGTAATAGTTTCGTTGTAACAGCGACTGCGATGCACCGCGAACGTCGTCATCCTTTGAGGAATGTTCCTTCTTGGAAATCGTCCACCGTTGGTAAACCGAGGCTGCACCGAGAGGTCTAATGGAGCAAAGAAATGTTTAGCTTTCCTATCTTCAACCCCCCACACAGAGTTTTTAGTAAAGTCGTTCGAAAGGAAATTGCCAAACCTCGAAAAGAAGGCTGGTAAGAGGATAAGAGTTAAAGCGATAGTATTGAATTTTCTTTTCTATGCACTACCCAGGATGAAATCCTCTCGGCGTGCTGCTGCTGAAGCTAGGTTTGGATTATTTGCAATATCCTGGCCTATGTGGGTAGAGCAGAGCCCAACGGGTATGCATTTTCTTATTGAATTTTGCTGCCAACCTTGTGAGGATAACATTTCTGTTGAAATTGGATGCTTCGGAATGGACAATATTCTCGAAGCCTGTTCATTACTTGGTGAACGGTACGGTACAATATTGTGCGTATCCTAAAGGACTATGTTGGCTGTTGGAGAATGCAACATTCGAATCGTATTGGTAAGAAAGTCATACTGAGCTTCTATTGCATTCCCTATTCACTGGTGCATTCGATATTGGATCCGTATGATAAGGTTAAAGCAAAAATCGGAGGGTGTCGATGCACAATGAAGCCTCTTATAAATATCACTCATCAAGAGCTCAGCAGGAGAAAACCAGTCAACTGTGGCAACGAACACGTATGTTTGATGTGAGTGTATTGAGTGGGAGAGTTATCTATAATAATGAAATAGTTATCACAGGTTGGAAATACAAACACGGAAAGCAATATTGGAGCGATTGCTATTTGATTTTAGTCACTACAATATCATAGCGTATTCAAAAATGTCCTTTTCCATGTTTATTATAATATTTAATAATTTAATAATAATTTCCAATAGTTGATTGGCAATTGAACTTCTGCCGGAGAGCTGTAATTAAAAAGCGACACAAATCGCAATATGGCCAGCAGATTTGCTATTGCTGTGCGGAATTAGACACGTAGGAAAAATCAAAATACATGGTCTCTCCGCAGAAAATATTACCATCAAATCTCAGACACTATTCATAGTCTTTATAGCCACCAGCATCAGCCAGACCAATGCCAGACGCATCGACGAAATTGGATTTCATTTGACAGCTTTTGGCATTCTCAATGAAAGGGTAAATTTGAAGTCAAACTCGCCAGTGTTACCTCAAACTTTTCTCATCGCATAGCTCATTTCTCAGCCAATAGGACTAATTCTCGCGAGCAAGGGACAGCAATGGGACAATGGGACAGCAAGACCTGGTGAGATTTGACAATCGTCGTCTCTGTCGTTGTTTTGAATAGTTTGAGAGAATTTCCAGTAAGAGACGATGGTGACATCAATCCGGTCGCTTGAGGTGGATATACGAAGGCCCTTCATACGACGATGTACACTTGTCAACCTTTTGCAATCTAAACCTTAGCTCCGAGAGTGCAGTCGAATATGCAGTCAGCTAACGTTGGAAACTGCCGCCTCCTTGAGCGAACCTCACGTTGTCTAACGGAAATGTGTTAAAACGTTAAATTAGAAAAGTTTCCCGCTTCTAATTATTCGCCTAGTTCGAGTCTGGAATTCTATCACGACGCTGTGCTGAGGTGTTGGATAGTAAGGAGCACGTGAGAATGGGAATGAACTCGACGACAACGCCGAAAATAGTTTGACGCTTTCCTGTTCGACCTTTCCCTTCACCTCGTAGAGTTAACTTTCTGCGACCCGATCCGGTGTTGTTTGCCCCATCCGGTCAACCCCTAACGGCGGATTGGGTTGTTGGTTTCGTACATCGGCCCAACCGTTTTGTTGTTCCGGTGGCGGTTGGTTTGGGGTTCCCCAACGATCGGTAGGACGGACTTTTCCGGCAAACTTTCACACAGCTGTTTCCGGTGAAAATAGAGTGGCGAATGCAAAATGAAGGGAAGTGGCTGGATGGCAACAGACACCAACATGTATAGCACATGTGGTTTCCTCAGAACTTCAACTGCATCCGACCGGATCGTTGTGTGGTTTTGTTATGGGAATGGGACAGCGCTGGACTATACGTTTAGATACGAGCTCCTATTAGCGGAACATATGGCTCGCTTCATGATTTCATTTCTCTTGTTAAGAACTGCCAAATGAAAAAAATATCAAAAACTAATTCATTGCTTCTCAAATGCAAAGTGCAAAACTAACTATCATTACAATATTTTGGTGATTCTGATGAGATGTATTTTTACTTTCTAGAGACAAAAATCGAAACATAATATGTTGAACAAATCAAGTGGACTTGTTCTAAACCATATTGTTTGCGTTTAGGCGCTGAAGATGAAAGTTTTACTCACACCTTCGACACACGAATTAAGCGTGTACTGTTGCATCATGTCCCGACTAGCTTCAAAGAGTTCGTTTTCGTAGCAAATGAATAGCCAGGAGTTAACCTAGGATGCAGTATCTGCTCCATTTAAGCTCCATATCAATAAAATCACACCGTAATCTTCTTTCTAAAGAATTTCGTTTAGCCCATTTCGTTTAGCAACAGAGCGTAAAAGTGATTACATTGCATCAGTAGATACTAATCCCTCTCTTCAGCATTAAATTCCTTCCCGATCAGGGATCAGGGTGTCCGAGGTTAATAAGAGAGAAACCGAAAACTTCGGTGCACCGATTGTCCATCAGCCGATGATGTTACAAGGGGTCATGTGAGCGTCCACCTTTACCAAACTCTCACCGAACGTTCAGGCATGAAATCAATACCAAATGGTAGCGAAAAATCTCGGATGTACGTGATAAAGGAGACGTGATTACGCTCAACGGCTAAAATTGACCAACGACACCGACCTCGGAATGGGTAAGCCAAAACGAGCTGCTAGATTCAATGAATATATTGCGGAAGATGATGCCAGGCACGGTGATGATGTCGGGTACACCACACAGAACAGAAGGACGATGGTTTGGTTGGTTGGTTGGTTGGTTGGTTGGTTGAATGGTACAAGCGGGTAATACTCACGGGCAAAGTTTATCCAGCTCCTCCTTCTTGGTAACGAAGGACAGCTCCGATGTGGCCGATAGGACCTGCAGCGGTCTTGTGCACTGTACCAGCTCCTCCTGTCCACAGTCCTCCGTGATAACTTGTCGCACGAGCGCTACAGGGACATGAAATTATTTGAAGAAAAAAGAGAACGGTTAGAGCGGAGCTGAAGAACGTGCATGGATGCATCAAGGCATGGTTGGTACAAGTAGGGAGTCTCGTTCAGCGGTACGTGTAAGGGCGATTAGGACAATTTCAATCATGATAGGGTCCTGTGTGCCACAAAGTTGCCCAAGTCACGCAATCAATGAAGCTACAGCAAAACTGATGACCAAAAAGCTCAGGCCCCAAACTCTCGGCACTTTTATGTTCGCCTATGGAATCGCACGGTCAGTTTTCTGCAGTCACGCTCGTGACACTCCAAGCTAAAAGAGTCTCCGATGGCGATTCCGATCAACCGTTAACATTGATAGGTTAATCGTCCAGTGGCTTAGTAAGCGAATTTGGTTCACTCTTTCGGTGCATCCTTTACGGTGCATGTTTGGTTTCGGCCAAACTGGAGCATTATGGAGCAGGAGCTTTTTAGTGTGAAATTAATCTCATTGACTATAACATGCCATATGTTGAGCGGAGCTATATCGGGTGGGTTTTTTAATCGTGTTGCTGAATTTATCTTTGTGAAGACTTTAGGAAGTTATTTATTATTTTGCAAAGGCTTCAAATACTTTGGCCTCATTTGTGTAACTCCGTCGCCGTTCATAGTAGAGCCAAAAGCTATGCGTATGTCTGGTATTTTTACTGGGGTATTATTTTTACAATACCCTTATGCCACAATATAACCAGATTCTACTAAGTTCAATAACTTTCCTCATAAAATTACTATCTCGTTTTTAGATTGATTACAGGTCAACGAGCATGACGTCAGATCCTATTAGTTTGGAGTCTGGTCCTCTGCTTGCGATGCATGTGAGCTGCAAATTTACTACGGCACTCTACATCGACTAATCTCTTCTATATTTTAGTAACGCCATTTCAATCAATCTATCCCAAGCACTGAGCAAATCTGGGAAAGGGACGAGAAAGGTATACACAGAAGAACATCTCAATTAAGTCCATCTCAAACACGTTTGCGCTCAGAGAAAGGGTACGATGTCTAGAAACGAGAAGATAGTTTTCTGCGTTATCTCGTACAATCTAATAGCTATAATATAATTCCTCCCTGAGGCTATCCAGGATTCTATCCTCATGGTGCCTTTCTCTTAAAACCCCAAGCTGAACGCTTATGGCTTATAATAATTATCGTCCCAAAATCCCTACTTTGCACCATGCATTCCACGAGGTCCTATTCCCGTGGGATAGGGTAATTGATTTCAAACTAAAATTTAATACGCTTGAGCATAGAATGGAATGGTTTTTGTACTCACGAACACATACATTTCCACCTCACATACGCAATTGGTAAGTGCTTATTAAGCATGGTCGATGTGATTTCGAGAGGAAGTGTTAAAAGGGTATTTGCAGGAATGGCATTGAAATGAGATTTTGCAACAGAAACACAATTTCGATCGATTTTAGATTGTATTGCGCGAGAAAAATAGCTCGCTAACCGCACGAGAGGAGATAAGCTTTTTCTGGTTGATTGCCACAGCGAATGACCTACAGATAGTAACATGCATTCCAAAGTTAGTTGGATGTTTTTATCACTGTCAGTAGGAAATGTAAGATGTGATATCAAATTGAGATCAATACGATAGGAGTACACATATTTTACCACGTAGCTCTGCAGTTATTGTACTATGCTACGGTATGATCGAGATTTGATGCACAACCTAACTCGTAGGAGCTGGATTGTCCGATTACCGACACATCGTGCCAAAGTTCACCATGTCTTTTTCAGCTCGTTAACCGTAACAGAACCATTATTATTTGTACCAACTGCATTCAACTAGTGTCTCATTATCCATTCTCAGAAGCTACACACAATCTTGTGGACCTTTTAACGTACATCACGTTTCTATGCCAACATTTTCAAGTGCCTCTCGAATCAGCGTTCTTCCGTTCCAATTGAACGTACGCGTATACCTTAGGGAGCCATCCAGGTCACTCTAGATAGACAACGCGATTTTGGAGCCTACCCCGTTGATAGAAAATAAATTAATTTATTTAATTATCTATTGATTTTTCGTGCAACCAACGCACTCGTTCCAGTTCCGATCGAGGCTTAGGCAAGGGCTACGGTGGTACGTTCAACCGAGTGTACGCTTCCGGGAGTGCGTCCGTGTCGGTAAGCCGAACATTGTTGTCACGGTGCGACTAATTACCGGAAGATTATGAACTGCAATCCGTGTGTCAGCCATGCACCGTACTACTGCATCGTGCAGTGTTTAGTTGCTTGATGAGCATGAGTTCACGCTTTTTGCATGAAATATCGAACGGAAACAGGTAGATAGGTTCAGTCATTTGTCCATAAGGTGGATTTTCCGGAACCATACCGTTCACATCGATTTTAATTACAACTACTCGTACTCCCCGTGCACACACTCACATGGGACTTTATTCCCAGAACCGTACAACACACAAAACTGCTTGTAACGCACATAAATTGTTCGTGAGCATGAGTTTTTGGGACTGAACGGATGCACTTGTGCTATTGTTACCACTCATATAAGTAGATCCTATCGACTGAGTAAGAGAGATACAAATCATTAGCAAAATATATGACAAGAGATGCTTCAATGTAGATTGGTGTAGTTGAAGAGGATAATCGAGAACTAAAATGAACGTCAATCTCCTTCCAACGTATACGTTAATTTTAGTGAATAAGTTGAATTTTCACGAACATAAGATATATTTTACACACAAAAAACAAAATAAGGCATATGCAATAGAATGCGTTTAGTCATGAGTGGTTATTAAATTGTACAAACTTGACTTGGTGTGTTGTAACTTGGGTGTATTGTAATCCTATAGTTAAATGAATTCCTTTTGAAAACAGGGTTTTGAACAAAATATATTTTTCGAGCTATGCACACAGATACTTTTTAATGTTAAGATAAATATGCATATGCATCCAGACCTGAAGTGACTAAATATACAATTCAACAACAAATTTGATCAACGAAAAACCACTTCATTACGAATCATAAAAAAAACACTTGAACACAAAAAAATATGTTAAAATATTCACAACAAAGTATAATCAAATAAATGTTCACTGCTTTCATTTAAACCCCTCTAATGAACTAGAGCAACAAAGTAAAAAAACTAATGCCTATGGACTAACACGTTTTTCGTAACTTTGTTTGATTTTTTTTTATAATATCGATCACTCTCAGCGTTGTTCCCTCTTTGTACGCTCTCTTAACATCACCCTCGTCGTCATTCTCATCGTACATGTGGTCAAAATTTATCACCCAGGCGCTTTGAGTTTTCTTCTTTTATTTTATATCGTTCCATGTTTATTAGTTTGACTGTGGTTGGCTTGTAGTTAAATGAAGCTAGTGAGTGCGCCGAGCAGTCTCGGGAACCGGTATGATCGATTCACTGCAACTTCCTCTCTCTAGTTTTTTCAGCAGTAATTTTTTTTGTTTGCTTCTCTTGGTTCAGATTCGGAGTGGAGCCCGAGCTCCGGTGAATTTTAATTAAATGTGCAGCAGAGAGTTCTTTTTGCTGCTCGTCTCAACTGTCCGCATGCCTCTCATGTATACGCGGGTTGCTAGTGTGCTGCTGGTGCTGTTTATAGTCATATTCGGTACGGTGTACGCAGTTTTAACGCTCCACCGCTTCCTCGGGTGCACTGAAGCGATAGAGAGGAAGTGGTCGGTAAGCTGGGTGGAAAATATTGCAATCACAATTGCACTATATAGGTGCGCTTTTTGCAGTGGTCGGTCACGTAGTTTGTGGGTGATTGGTTCGGTAGGTTGTATTCGGTATTTTACTTACCCCCGATTCCCAGACTCTGCAATAACAAATGAGGGCCTCGGCCTTCCCGTCAGCCATAATTGTCCCCAACTATACCCTTCTTCCTTGCACTCTACCTTTCCACTTCATCGCGTGTTTCCCAAAGGGAAACGTATAGTGCAGAGAGTCTTTTGTTTTAAATTTTATTTGATTATTTAACAACAGATGAAATCATTAATGAATAACGAGCTGCAGGACCGAAAAGAACATGCACACGGGTCTTCATAATGATGAAACGGTCCGAATGGAAAACAACAGTGGGGAGAAAAAGGGAATGTCGCGGGTGTCATGGTCAACCTGTTCAAGTTCGAGTAGTAAGGGTCATGTTTATGGTGCCGTGATATGTGCTCGCACCAATGTTCCAACCATTCACAGCATAGGTATCAGTTTTGTGCTGCTGGTTAACATGCTATGCTTGATTGGTTTTAACCATTCAGATTGGATGGGAAAATGATTAGAATTTTTGAGACAGAATATGGTAAGGCAAGCAAGAGGCATTTGGGTAAATAATCATTCTCGATGAGCTTAAAACACAATGAAAATGTTGTTTCGCAGGTTTTATCCTACTATGTTGAAAATTTCCGCTAACAAATTAAAGAGATAATAATAAAAGCAAATTAACCTGGTTGCTGACTATTACACTGCGAGAGTTTTTATTTCCACACCGTCGATAAAGATGTCTCGAACCATGTTTTTCATACTCTAAATTAATAAACCTTAAAATGTACATGTATACAACAGTACCTCAAATAATTGGCTATTATTATTGGTGAAATGCTCCATGATGGTATGTATAGACATGTCAGACAAATATGTTTGAGGAAAATCAATGTTCATGCTTTGCAAAGTCATGGTGTAACTGTTAGTACACAGTGGGTAATAGAAACATTATTTGTAAAATGTGAATCAATATAGTATCAATCCAAGTGGAATTCCTGGAAGCAAAACACAACCAAACATAATATTAAATTTAACAAATTACTGTAACAAATGAAATCAGCAAAATGGTCCCAAATTATTCCGTTATCGAGTTATCTATTTTCTCCCGACACGCACTCTCGAAATTGAAATACGCCGAACATTGTGGCACATTGCAATTCCCTGTAAGTATGATTGCTTTATGGCACGTTCCAGTGGACACACGAAAAGCGCCACACAATTTCGACCTCGCAGCCATCGGCACAGTACGCGGCTTCGTTTTAATTGATTTTGTTACCAACCACTCCGTTGGCGCTAGACGCTTTATATGTGTATGTGTGTATCCGCGGTAGTGTCCCACGAACGTTTGATGAGTCTGTGGCCACAGGGCCTAAATTGGGATGCTGGAATTTGTATTGGTATACCCCTTTTATACCCGTTCTCGATCATCCGATTAGCAGTTCGTTGCCTGTAAATCGAAAGCACAAACTCATTCTCTCTCTCACACACACAAGTATGACAGGCTTTCGGGCACAGCTTGGTTGAAGCGAGAAGAGAAATTCGTTAAGCATCACCCGCACACTGTGCTTGCCCTCTTCAGCGATGTGGTCTGTTTTGCTGCTGCAATCGAATGTTGGTTTTTCGTTAGCAGATCCTTCCTCCACTCTCCAGTTCGACATGCACTTGCGTTTTGGCAATATGCTACTGACCCTAACCAAAAACTGGCGAAACTGACCTAGGGTAGGGTGTGAAGCCCTTCCACGTATTGCCAGCTTTAAGGTTTGTACAACCCGCCAAAACCGTACACTCTCCACGCCGAAATTCCCAGGACATGTAAATAAATGTAATGTTGCCGAAATCGCCCCCCGGGGAGGTGAGATAAGCAGGGTTACGAACACCGGAAGTATGCTCCGGGGCACCACGATGCACTAGCCAACCGAAACCGCCCCGTGTTCAATGAACGGATAATGGTGCACCGTTCTGTGATGCGGTGGAAAGCTGCGGCGATAGCAGCAGTAGAAAATAGCAGCACTTTCACCGTTGCTGGTGTTTGCGTTTCTGTGTGGCAGAATATTTCACACACAAAGCACGAAGCACCGACAAGCATGTGTGCTATTGTGAGTGGGGATACTTTTATTTGGGTTTCACTGTGCTTACTTTTTTGGCATTTTTTTTTGGGTGGCGTTACTAATGCATTTTCTTAAAGTGTATTTTCCACTTGAGGTTATGCGATTTAGCTGATCGGAGAAAACAGCAAAACAAATCAAACTGAGAACACGGTTAGATGCAGTTTTAATGATGTATCCTTGGGGCATTGTGAACCCAAAATTAATTAAATTTTAAAGGATTACAACATTTATATGCGTGCATTATTGTTTATAATATTACTGGGTTTATGACAAATTAAAGTGAATTTTGTTTAAAAAAATCAAACCAGAATTGCAAGACTTGTAAAAATGCTTGGAAATATTTATGATTTTTTACAATTCCGAACATCTATTCAATTTCAAGGGAAGTTGACTACACTAATACTAATGTTTTGTATCGTCGTCACAATCATCATTACACTGCTTTACCATTTTAATCAATCAACTGTGCATAGGTAATAGCATTTTAAGTAAGAGCAAGCAATAATTTTCCTATTTCATTTCTCGGCTTCCTGCCTGATCTTGCGCCTAAATGTAGGCAATTTAATGTGTTATTCTTCAGTGCAGCGGTCGGCAAACTTTTCTGGTAAAGGCCAAATTTGTAAATCACGGAGAGCCGCGGGCCAAGAGAATGCGAACATTTTTGTGAGGAACAAAAGCCTTAACGGGCAATAAATTATGAAAAAGTACATTTGGTAATGATCAAAGTGCATAACGAACAAGCTATGTCAGACAAATTGATAACTGATTCCTCATGAAAAAACTCGTTGAATGTCTGTTGGCCGGCCTTTGCAGACCTCTGCTTTATTGCGTTTTTATTTGTTTGTATAGATACTATTGACCTCATTCGCGATTTCTTTTGTGGATTGGAATTAGGTATTAATGACCAAAACGTGTCATTCCACTAATAATTTTTCAGGTAGAATATTTTCATAACATAAATTTTAATTGTTTTTAAAACATCAACATAATTTCTAAACATATCATGAGTAATAGCCCATGTAACAAAAAATACCTTGTTAAATCCATGGAGGAAAGGATATTCTTCAAATTGCATACCTTCAGGCGCTTAGTCGAACCTTTTGCGTCATGGTTTGACACTGTCTTGTTGAATTTTTAATCAAAACAACATATTTTCTTTGTGTTACACCAACTCGATATATTGTTAAAATCAGTTCAATGCATTCTAAAAGACAGGCAGTAATACAACACTGTGTGACGAGATAATGTTGATCTTTGCGATCATGTGCACTGTATAAACCAATTCCCTTTTCTCACCTCTCTAAAAGAAAGGATTTCTTTCGAAACCGTGAACATTCTTGGCTCTATCTACAAAAGTAAAACCATGGTAGAGCTAGCTAAAAAATAACACCTTCTCGTAAGCTCCCAACCCTGAGCAGTACTTACCTGCCATGGTGACGAGGGCCAGATGAAAGACACTGCCGTTGCTAATATTCACGCTCCGCCTAATCCTCATTCTGTGTGATGAATCTGTCGTCTCCCTGTGTGTGTCCTGTACGGTGGATTTTTCACTTCACCCGTTTGTGTGTGTATTACTTCACTGTATGTGTCTTTTTGTTTTGCTTGCTTGCGTTGAAGAAAAAGCTGTTCAAATTTAATTCCCGCTTTGTTCTGCTTCGTTTAACTTCTCGGTCAATCTTTGGTGGAAAAGGTTACGCTACGCTTTCACTTGCCCTTTGACCCCGTTTCGCCGCGTGTATGTGTGCATATGTGCAGAAAAAGAACGTTATTTTTCTCTGCTCGCTGCTGAGACCGTCCACAGCTCGACCTTATGCACGAACGCCTTCGTACTTTCGTTCCCACGCGTTTGGCCTTCTCCGTTCCCTAGCGTCGCTGGGAGGAAGGACGAAAACTTTTCGTAGCGTCTACTTGCGTTGAGGTTTTTCGGTCGTACTCGTCACCGCCAGGAGCATATTGTCACTGTGGGAAGTCTCGTGCTCGGAGTCGTTCTTTTCTCTTCCCTTTCCTTTCTTTTGGAAGGCTTTCGGTAGCCTTTGCGGTTGGATTGGTTAGAAGGGAGGCTTATTTTTTCCCCTGCTTGGTCGTCTCCGTCACCTAGCCGAACTGTATTTCACCCCGACAGGCTGGTGGGACAGGTCGTTTGCTTTTGATGCTCGTTTCCCGTGAGCATGTACGAACGTGAGAGAAAGTCAACAATCCAAGCAACGCCGCAGGATGTTTATTGTTTGTTGACGCCTTGTTGTAACCTGTTGAGCCGAGGGTGAGAAAGGCAGGAAAAAATGGTCAAGGTAAAAATCTTGCTTGAATTATACGGTACGAATGCGTCTTGCGGGTGGTTTACAAGAGAAAACGGTTTATTTGCTTTATGATTTTTTATTGCTATTATTTTAGGTGACTTTTTTGTCGCTGTCGCTATCTTCTTCCCGCGCAATGGAAAAGTTTCAGTTGGCTATTTTGATAAGCTTTTAGTGACACAAAGGTACATCCTTCCGGCTTGCAAAGTTCCAAGCCAAGCTGTGACAACTCGTTCGTTTCGTATTTAGTATTTGTTGCCCCAAGCTGGTACAAAGATGGGCACAGATATCATTGAAATGACAAAGTTAGAAAGCGCTTTGATGAACCGACCTTTACAACGACACGCTCTTTCGTCCGGCAGTCAGCAGTGAACGCAGAAAAAGTCGAACAAAACGATGACACTTGTAAAGAAACGGCCCCATCAACATTTAGGCATTCATTTTTTACATTTTTTCTCTGTTCCTTTACGTGACAAGAAAACTTTTGCCCGGGGCTCTTTTGCTCTACAATTCTAAAGGAATGGTGGAAACATTTCTTTTTTTTTGCTTCCCCTTCTTGCTGGTGTTCATTATAACCATCGGAAACTTCAAACATCTTCAATTTACGCCCTCTCGGCGTAACTTTCTGTATCCCATATTCGCCTTGCCCAATCTAATGCATATTGCTTGCCCGAAGGCATTTTTTTTCTCTCTTGCAAGTTGAGTGAGTATGTGTGTCTGTGTGTGACACTTCATAACCCGCAAAACAACTTTGACCCTGGGAACCGTTTACATGGCCTTCGTTTTCTTTGCTTTTCGTACCGGTTGCGGTAGGAAAGTTTTCTTATAAATTTCACGAATGAAATAACATAAATCATCAAGACAGTCGGAGAACGAGTGAGTATATGGTTACTTTTTAAGAAAGGTAAACATAAAAAAATAAAATGTATTAAATTTCAGTAAGTGTCCGTCATTTCAATTTTATTTATTGTATAAAAATTGGTAAAATAGTGTGCTCAAACTTATAAGATTTCTCATTGCAGTTAGTGAGTTAAGCACGAGCACAATGGAGTTGTACCACATAATTTAGCTACGAAATATAGTTTCTTCATTTAAATATTGAAAAATCACAATGTTGTAAATTTTGATACTAGGGTTATATTTCCGTGGGCTTAAAAATTGAACTTTCTTTCCCGAAACACTTATGACGCAAATCGCGATTCATGAGTTCTCAAAACACAACATCAAATCTTAGACCAACTCTTGGTACAATGGCCCAGGTTTGTTTTACACTAATACGTAATTTCACTCCACAAACATGTGTGAATGTATGTTGTTTTATTTTAAATACAGCTAGTCTAATCGCAACGCTCACAGACGCAAAAGCGTTTTTCCACGAAACGCGGGCGATTGAAACATCACCAATTGATAAGCAGACGCCGAGCATTCTAGAGGAAACCTATTGGACCACATTTAATTTAATTCACTTTGTGTAGCCTAATATCAATTTCGTGCAGTGGTGCTTTTGTTACCATGATTTATTTTCTAGAACAACTCCACTCAGCTGATCATGCCGTTCGGCCAATCCGGAACGCAGCAAGACTTTTGCCTCTTTGTTTCGACTATCAGGCGCTGCCCACTTGATGAAGCATCATAATTAATCACCTCAGATGTGGCCAGCCGGGCCGGGTCAGCACGATTGTGGGCACGCCATTCCGGCCATTCTATCAGCGGACGGTAACAACCGTTCGGTTCAAACCAGTACGGCAGCAAATTGGCCCGATTCAATCCACGGCGAGATGAGTCGTTCGCGGTGCCAAAGAAGTCACCTGATAATGGAAACCAACAGCATATGTTTTTTGTTTGTTTGGTTGTCTTCATCTTGGAACGTTCCCGACCCTTTCAAATCGAAAACCACCGAAACGTTCATTCGAACTTTGGTCGCACATGCCACGCAATGATGGTGGCGTTTAGCATGTGGTTTTGTGATTCCCGGCAACGGGTCGTGCTCTATAACCAATGATGGTGATAAAGGCATGCCGGATCGCTACGAGTTGGGGTTGGCTACGCCTGGCTAATGAGTGGTTGTCAAAAATAAAACTAAACTATTATGCTTCAATGACAAACATTTGACCAAACTTTAGCCCTTCATTATAAAGTTCAAGCGAACTCAAGGGGACGGACGTTCCGTGTGCTATGCTCCCTGTTGTTCACAGGCCATTGTTTCCGGCGTTCTGTTCTGCTCGGTAGTGGGGGAAATTTAAAGACAGCTCGTTCGGCAAACTTTCCCAGTTAATGAAGGGGATCGAAGAAGTTTGCTCTTTCCCGCCATCCATTCTAACTACCATTCATTTTTGTAACGTCGCGAAGTTGTATCGGCTGTATGGCGGTCGACCGATGAGGATATGCCACCGAAAGAGGGGACGCTAGAATGCACAACGCAAACGGTGCACCTTCATTAAGCCTTCTCAGCTCGGCTTAATATATCCGTTTTGTCAATAAAGCTATTCTCTTGCGCATTGGAAGACACCGATAGCGGGTCTGGGTATGAGCAACTTTGCTAGATATCTTCTTCTCGCTGCAAACTATTGGTAACTATTGAAAAAAAAGACTTGCTGATAACGTCGTTTAGCTGTGGAAGAAGTTTGGTAAAACAATACCCACAGCTCTCTCAGCGTTCAGAGCGGACTGGGGGAATTCTTTTTGACAAGCCATCGAATCGGGCTGTACAAATCAAGCGAACGGGGAAGAAGTTTCCGATACACAGTGTACTGATTTAATTTTATTCATAATAAATTGAAACTTCATCCATGGGAAAAGCGCTGTAATGCCGAGGTGGCTTAAAATGAAGTTCCCTTTTTTGGGTAGGGAGAAGCAAAAGATGCAAGATTGTAAGGTTGCGTTCTTTTGAAACTTGTTTAGATACTTGTGCTTTAATGAACTGTCAGGAAGTTAGGCTGTGCTATCTTCTGGGACTTTGCGATGTCTTTGTCAATAAAACGTCTCAAAACTTTATTTAAAAATATATTTGTTTTATTGAATGTTTGAGTTTATCACAATACATGCTAAGATGTCAATTATTGATCTGTAATGAACAAACCAAGAAAAATCATGTCAAACTATTGAAATTAAAGGTACTGAAATGTCTTCTACGTTTAAAAAGGGTCTTTGATCCTTTCTTTTTTACTATCTTGTTGTTTTTTTCGGCTGATCTTATTTTTGTTTGCAATTCTCAACAATAATGGTGTATAAATCAATGGATATTCATCTTGATATTTTTATTTATCTCACCACAAACCTTTTTTGTAAACCACAGACCAATCACATCTTTCACAATACACCACACACGGACGGGAAAATAGCCAACCAGCCTAGAAGATTCAGCGAAGCTACCATATCGTATTATTAATACCACAAGATTCAAGCTCACTAGTGGCCGGTGTAAAGTAAACCAATTAAATCTTATCCTTCTTTTGCCATGAGTGAGAAACACTTGCTTTTCCTTGAGTGCTTGGGTACGATTGTTTCCCACGAGAAAGTTTTCTGCAGTCACGTCATCTTCCCAAGTTCAAAGCTCGCGGATCGTGTGGAAGTGTTCGGATGGCTGAGGGTTTTACAGGTTCAGGTTCATTGTCTTTGCTACCCCAAGCACAGGAAACTGTTTGCGTCTGGCATGGGAAGCATAAATAGGAGTAGTTGTAGTATTAACACTACCGTGTTTTGGCGCTAATTCCCTGAGAAACGAAACGAACGTCTCAACATCGGTCGGTGGTGCCTTTGCTGATCGTAAAGTTGCAATGTTTCGTGGTAGTTTGTCGGTGAAGTTTGTGGTTATTTTGGCACCGAATGTGATGGTTAGCACGGTTACAAGAAAGGGAAGTAAGTTACGAAAGTGTGGCAACGATACAGGAGGTATAGAATTA
Organism: Anopheles gambiae; assembly: GCF_943734735.2. Classification (NCBI taxonomy): domain Eukaryota; kingdom Metazoa; phylum Arthropoda; class Insecta; order Diptera; family Culicidae; genus Anopheles; species Anopheles gambiae. Next base: position 88,518,202 of record NC_064602.1, read on the forward strand.
TGGAGTACTTCGTAGTGAACAATAAAATAAACTCATCGGTACTTTAAGAAAAGGAAACACTTTTTCTTTAGATTTATATATTTAGAGATGTCACGTGCACATTCTAGAGAAGTTTCAAGTTTAACAGTTATTAGAACGTAATTTGTAATCAAGGAATGTTGAATGAATTAACAACTGCATTTAGTATATACTCGATCTTTATTGAATCAGCTTATTATCCTTTCCCCTAGTAACTACGTTCTATCTCTTGCTTTTTTTATGTATTCCTTACACCTTTCATAATTTGACGAACCTCTCTGCTCTACTATTACCACAATCACAAAGGAAAAGGTTGAAACTCATTTACTAATTTCAGTTCTTCGGTAACACAGATGGTAGAGACCCGAAATTGTGTGATTCACTTAACAAAAACCTTTTTTTCTCTGTCGCTATTTCAATTTTTCGTATTAAATTACACTTCCAATTTTGCTCATTTTGCTCCATCCCAGCTTCAGGGTGAGTGGAAAAGATACGAATGTTAACCCAACTTCGTGCGGTTTCATTTTTCTCGATGTAAAAATTATTTGTCCTTCCTTCGTCGTTAAGTCGAGTAAAAGATACTTTCCACCATTTAACAGATGGCAATTGGCTAGATTCAAATTGGTAGTCGTACAACGAGCAGTAACACGAGCACAAAAAACTCAGATGAGTTTTATGAGATAATGGGAAGAGAAAGGCAAATAAAGTTATAATTTAATTCCCGCCAACTGGACGGGAAAGTCCAGCTCGTTTATTCTGCGTATCATCACAGTTGTGGTTGCGGATAGGGCAGCATTCTTGTGATTACTCTTCTAACCATCCATTACGGGATTGCCAATGGACTATTTCACATCGGACGAGTGGTCGACAATCGGTGTGAAGTGGAATGAGTGTGAAATTTGAAAAAGTAAAACTGTAAATGTAAAATGTAAATGAATGAAAATTAATTGAAAACTCGTATGATACAACACAATCATACGTTCATTCATTTAATCATTTCACAGTTCTGTTTTTGGCGATCTTTTCTATTAGTTTGGTTTGAATTTTCTATCCCATAGTTCTTGTGTCTTCTTGACCAATCGCTGGAGTATGATTATAATTTAATGATATTAGTTAAACGTTGGTTTTAATTTTCAATTTTCACACTGAATGCAGTGAAGAGAAACAGCTGCGTCCGCTACGTGAGTCAGCACCAATTTTCTTCTTGTTTCCGAAGCATTTTCAAACCGAACCAAACTCCTTCAGAGCGACACGAAAAAGGAGAAGGGACTACCAGATGCACAAGAATAAAGCGCCATATTGAGATTAAAAACGATAAGAAGGATAGAAACGTGACGCAAAGGACTGCTGAACCGTTGCTAAGAGCAGAACTTTCGAAGTTTGTGTAAGCTTGACACTTTTCTTTCCATCCTGAAATTATGGTTGAGTTTTGCTTGCTGAGAAGCGCGAAGTTGCCAGTTAAAGTAATTATAACAAAAGTGTTACAATAATTATTTCACTTACAAGGCAGTCCAGAAGTGTGACGCCATTTATCATAAGAAACTACCTCTGATAAAACTGCTTATGAATTTACTTATATACATTGTTCAACTAAAAAATATGTAGCAATTCCATAGAATTGATTGATCAAATCTTCCTGAGTAAAAATCGTCAAATGCGAAATAGCGTTCTGTTATTTCTACACTGACTCGGTTGCATCATATTTTAATTGCAACCAGCAAAACGAACATTCAAATCAGATGGAAATTCGTATCACTCATTTGTGTGGAATGGAGGAATCAGCCACGATAAATGGAAACTGTTTAATCAAACATTTTGCATCGATCCACCGACGCTGCCTCTTCCACCGGTATCAATTGGCTGATCCAGTGAACAGTAATTGGAACAGTCACACGGCGGTCCAAGGTTAAAAATGTTGTAAAATGACCTCTGACACAAGGAAGGTGTCCACGTTTTTCATTGCCATTTTTCATTCATCCCATTCTATGATGACTTTCTGACCTGCTGACCAACCAAAACCGAATGTTTAAACTGTATTTATCTTCTGTCGAAAAAACAGTGAAACAACATGATGCAACAACACATCTTTCACTTATTGTGCTTGGCTTCACAAATTGCCCATGAAAAAGGAGGTTTCACTGCACGAAGGGATGGATTTGGTTTGGAGCGAAGGTACGTCGGCGAATGAAGCAATTAATATTCATTCTGATAAATGAATTCGTAAACGAGGCACCTACGTTTTTCGTTTTGTTATTGTGTATCTTATCATGCAGGCGGAAGCGGGGATTTTAATGCATTGTACTTTTCCTGCTCTTTTCGAAGCTTTCCATAAGCAGACAAACACACGAACAGCATCAGTAGCAACATCAGCCGCAGCAACAACATCACACAGACAGTAATTATTATTGGCGCAGAGTAATGTTGTGTGGATGGGAAAGCATCATTTCCGAGTACTGGTGCGATTGGTAAAAGGATGGCAATGGTGAAACAAATTAGCATGTAGGGTAGGCTGTAGGCTCTTTTCTATTGGTTCGAGCAACAATTGATTGAACCGTGTTTTCATAGCGTGTGTATGTTTTTTTGCTATATTTTTCATGTTAAATTGACTGTATTTCATGGTGCTTTACATAAAGCCCCTTACGTGTCATTATAATGCCTGATTTTAATTTTAATTTTCTATTTTCGAATGATTACATGCTATGAAAAAATGGCAATTCCTTGTAACAAACAATGCAGTGATAATATCATATCTATATCACATTGATTGTACCGACAATTCACGAGCCTTTTTTAAGATAAATCTTTTTTTTTTATATTTTAATTCCCGGTTTTGGACATCAGGAAAATATTTAAAATAGAAAACGCAAGCGAACGCTACGAAATATTCTTCACAGCACTGAAAGAATATGCATGGTATAGGTTGCATCGACATGGTTACACTACTTATGACAGCACCATGTTGCGGAACTTACAATAAGCTTTGCACAACGAGGTTCTACCAAATACGGTTGAGCTGATCTCTCGCCCAATTGAATCGGATTTTATCGATATGATTTTGCTCTTTTTCTCTCTTCTGCTTGTTCTGTCCTTACCAACTACCGGCTGGTTTTCGGTTGAGCGAATCCAAAGCCAACCGTCTAGTCTATTGAAACCAAATGGAACACAAGTGGCCAGCTGTAAAATATCGCTCCAAATCCAAATTCAACGAACGTGTTAGACGTGTGTTTCGGTTGCACTTACCATCAAATGATGTGCTTCTTGATACGAGAAGCCTGCCTTCTGCCAAGCATAAGTGTGGCTGCTTGATTCGGTAATCTGCAACCCTGATCCTATCATTCTCGATCGGGGTGTGTAAAATCGTTACAAATACCAACCAGCTTTCCGAACGCTTCTCAAGGTTTACCATCTGTTTACATTGCAATTGACGCTGTGAGCCTTAAAGTTGAATGTAATGCAGACTAAATAGCAAAAAATAGACAAGAGCAAAGAGCGTTTCACACGGATTCACCGAAAAAGAAATGGTGAAGGTGGCCGAGGCACAACAGTTTGTGTTATGCACTAGCTGGATTGCATATGGAGATTGAAAATTCATGCTCACTGTCTCTCCTGCTCTCATTCTTTTTTCTAGCAGGATTTTGACTGCCTTTTTCTGTTTCTTTGTTTCACTACTTAGGACAGCATGATGGCTTCGTATCATGTCCCTTCGGTGCTCAGAGAGTTGACAGGCGATGCATCCGGTTGCATCGCTCTCTGGGAAGTGCAAATCACCTAGGTCAGCGTTTTTTAGATAATTCATTTTGCTTTTATTGCATCAGTGTGGCTGGTGTACTGTGAGCGCGATGGTTTTATCTACTCCATAATAGATGACACAGTGAGGAACTGTGCATCTCTCAGCTCACCGATCGGAGAAAAAGATGAACATCGCCACGGGCAGAATGACTGATTCAATTAAATCTCATCCTCTCTTGGGCTGACATCCGGCAGTGAATACGCGAACTTCTCGATGCTTCGGGCAGCTGTTTGTGTGTCAATAGAGCGCCAAAAGCCGGGACTCCGTTATATCGCAATTGGAAGGTAAACAATCGGATCAAAAGTGTAGGCGAAAAAACTACGCCACCAGCACACGATGGTCTTTCGCGAATGCAAATCGTATTTTCCGGGGCTCCGTTGGCCATTTTGGCCACTGAACGGTGGTGGTTTAATTAAAGGCAAACGGAACGGTGTGATTTGTCTGCGCTGAGAGCAAACGTTCCGGAGTGTTTCGATGAAGGCACGTCTGCAGCAAGAACTAAATCGACTCAGTACGGTACGTAAGTTATCCTTGGGAGTTTTCAAACACCGAGTGGCACCAAAATCTCTAGTTAATTGGTCAACACCAGGCCAGCTCTTCTCCTTTGGCTGCATCGTCATGTTCCACTTGAACCAGGCAAAGTCACCAAACTTTAGCAAGTACAGTTTTCAACTCTTTGTGACCGTTTCAAGAGCTTCAAGCAAAGCGGCATCAATTTTCCGATTGATGCCACGCTTCTCTTCTAAAAAGTCTAAAATGCTCGAAGCGTTCTCACGAGAACGAGCGAGTATGATTGCCAGATACGCGTTTGGTCATTATTTGAAGTGTGTCGCCAGGTTGAAAAAGCTGGTGTGAGGTGGCAGATGAAATTATTTTAGTAATTAACCAAATTAAGGCGAAATAATCAAAGAGAATCGAAAATTGTCATTAAAAAAATCATAAAAATCTTGTGAATTCAAAATATTATAACAAGATTTTTTGGTGATGATTGAAACGGTTATATTAATATTATTTAATATTCAAGAGATGTACAAAATACTTGAAATATAAATCCATGACCATCATTCCATTGGTAAGATCTTTAAACGAAACAATATTTTTATAAAAATTGTTAAAACTTTATACAAACTCAAACTAAATTGAACCAAAGTTGAAAGTATGCTAAAAACATGTATTTAGCCATTGCTACAGTGAACTTAGAATCTCTAGGTTATGATGAATTCAAGTTGATTCTCAAACGTTAAAATTGATTCCTTGTTTGATTCTAATAAATATTTAGCCTATAGAGCCTATAGAGGCTTTAGAGACCACGCAGACGGATAGTCAGTCCTTATTACCGGGAAAGGTCCATTCTAGGCTTGATCCCATGACGGGCATGTTATCAAGTAGTACAAGTTGACGACTGTACTAAAGGACAGCCCCTACACCCAATGCAATCAAGTTCTATTTGCTGGAACACATAACCAAAGCTAGCCGATCACAAGACACAAGTGCATCAAGCAAAAAGATGTTGCAGTTCCATAAATAGTTCGATGCACCTCGAGCATAACGCTTTGCCCGCGTTAAACCAATCAAGCAGCTTTTTGCGTTATTGCTTCTGCAATCGAACCATACTCGATCATACGTGCACGAGTGAAAGAAAGACCACAAAAACAACAACTTGGGCAGCTGCATTCTACCAAGTGTCAGTGATCGCCGTCACCCTCGTACAAGGCCATCGAGGGAACGGTGTAGCATTACTCGATGAACACGCGTTTACGTACCTGTAACGGGCGAACCGGTCCCTTTGCCAGCCTAGCGATCAAGGTTGTACAGTGATCGATCGAACTAAACGGAGAGCCACTGGACTAATTTCTTCCCACGAAGTACCGGTCTACCGACGCGTCAAAGAATTGCTCCCCAAGGTGAACCATAAGTAGCGTCACAGTCGAGTGCATGTGGACCCAACAAGAAACTCATTCAACAACCACACTGGTTGCAAATGATAATCACTTCCTACCGGTCTTTCTGCGCACTAGCGGATGAACAATTCCTTTCGTGTCGTGGGAGAGAGAACGATATCTTGCACCATCGATAGGGGGGTCGTCAGTTCGTTATGGATAATAATCGTAGTCGGGGCTGGCGGATAATGTCCTCACATGCGAAACGGGAATCTACACCGAATTGGGTGTTTCCTCCTTGCCTGGGGACTTTCGCAAGCACAAGCACTTGCCCGAAAGCGTTCACCTAATTACGTTCGGCACTGGTTGTTGCAGGGATTTATTGCGGGCTAATGGTGGAAACGACCAATTAAGGATATTGCTCTGCTTTCTACTGGCTTGCTTACTTTGAACTAGGCGCACTTGAACCGTGGATAAATTACCACTACCAGAAGCACCTTAAACGACGTTCATATGATATTACCTTTCCTTCACGATCGCTGCGATGATTTTTTTGTGCGAGGCTTTGAATTTCGTTTCGTTGGAAAGTATAAACTTGACTTTGAATCTCCGACACTATTCAAAGAAACATTATTCACTTTTCCTTCCAAACGAATGCAACCGTTCAAACTCCTCGCCTACACAACGTACACGTGGCGCACGTAGAACACTTTCCCGCCAACAAGGATCGAGAACGTTTTCTCTTCGTTTTGGACAACGGTGGCGAACGCGATAACTCAAAACGACCACTCTGGGACGGTTTTCCAGCTCAACGGCCGCTCGCACGAGAGCTCTGAAAACGACTGAACCCTGCACGCCGTTCAATGCTCGCCGGAACCGAACGACAATGCTTCGGAGCAAGCCCTTCGGTATCAACGGTAAGCGCGTGCAACACTGCGTAGTCTCGGGAACCGGTTCGGATGGATTGTTATGGTGGCACGCTCGTGTCGTGCCGAACCTATTTCAACATGACCGCGCATTTCGCCCTCGTGCTGCGTGTCGTCGTCCGCATCCGTGCCAGCATCCTTACTCTTCGTGCCGTACTCGTGGAAACGGTGCTTCCCCTTCACTGTGAAACTGGATGCCAAGCTCGTGGAACATGTTTTGTTGTTGCTCTTAGCACGGAAAACGTGTGTGGTAAGCGTGCGGTAAGCGTCCCCTTGATGGCTGTCTAAAATTGTCACGCTTTTGCAGAGCGGAGGTGGCAGCGGATATGTTGGAACAAAAACGACGCATCTCATAGTGAAATTTCGCTCATCGTGTGATTTGTGCGGTGGGTGTGTGGATAGGGCTAGGGCTTTAATTATCCGTGTTCGAGTTGTCTTGGTAGGTGTGATAGTTTCCGGAGTCAAACGGGTTTCGGATGTTTCATAGAGGCAGAACTCGTTCCTGGGCTGCAAAAATGCGTGACTAGTATTTTTAAGTAAAAGGTGGACAATTTGTATTACAAAAGGAATAATAGAAAATGTATAATTAGTTAAACTATTTGTAGGCAGGAACTCTCAAACTGTTGTGTTTGTTTTATTTGTTTTTTTATTTTATTTATTTTTTAACTAGAGTTGTGTTTCATGAACCTTTCCTCTTCTATCGAGCAGTTTAGCAGGCAATAAACATGAATCGTCCCGCCAACATGAACATAAAAATACTCTATTAAAAGCTATACAGTTCAAGTATATACAAGCACATTTTATTTTCAATTCATAGCACCTGATATTACGCAGCATAAACAATTTATTTAACCTTTAAGTAAGCAACCGAATACCCCGATATATATATATTTTTTTTCAATTTATAAATAACAATTCACGATTGAACAGCTTTCAGACTCATTCGCACGAATAAGCCGCCCACCGGTTAATCCGCCACCGGTTAATCGACGTTCTACTTTAGGTTGATACTTTAAAGAAAAAGTTCTACTTAAGGTTTCCAAGAAAAAGGAAAATTAATTAAAAGCGTATAATTAACTGTAAGACAGTATTATTTTTTATGCATATTAAATAAAAATATACAAACAATAATTATGCTGAACGTAGCGAAAATGTAGACAATTGGTTGAAATATTCTTTTTTATGTTATACAGGGAACTGACCAATAAATCAGTATGGAATACACAAGTATCCTGGTTACCAACTTAACGTGTGTAAATTTGGTTGCCATCTCTATAGTTAAAAGTATTTACAGACACATTAGGACCAACCCACATAAGTAAAACAAATTAATTAACAAATAATTAAGTACACAAAATAAAGAACTGTAATAACTAAATTAACGAAATTAATTAACTCATATCATCTAAATTCAATGCCACAAACGCTCGTCACGTCTGAATAACTTTCAAAAGCTTCCGATTACATCATACTAATGCAAAACTTGTTTGTTTTTACAATAGAACCTTTTGCGCTGCAAATATTTTCCATGTTCTACGCTCCAGTTCGAACAAACATTACCCACAGTTCTATTTATTTACACTTCAAATTTGATAAGTTTTGCTATCAGTTAAGGAAGAAGCGCCGAATGAATCGTACTGTCAAAACAAAAGCAAAACAAAAAGCAATGCTCGATCCCGCGCAACAGAAACCGTTCCGGTAGCGGCGGCACTTCTGACGGCTCATTGGCGGCTCCGCCGAGCGCCCAGATTAGTGAGCGTTAGATTGTTAATCGTTGGATTTTGATTAAAATTGATTAACAGCGTCCGGCCGTTTTAATCGCAGACCGGGCGCCGATTCGTTTAGTCGCGGTGGATGCAAACCTGGCGTTAAGCTTAGCCGCACGCACCAAACACAATTGTTGCTTTCCCCTGTGGAAGTTTTAATTTGACGTCACTGGCCTCGAGGTGCAATTTTTTTGTTGTTGTTGGGATAAATTTACTTTGCTTGTGTTTATTTTTTCCCCCGGTGTCAGCGAAGTTGTCACTGATCCATGGCCTGGTGTAAGATATTTTGAAGCGCAACGGGAAGGGATTTACCATTTCGTCGCTAATCCGGCTTATTGCAGGGCAGCTATGAGCTGTGGCTTCTCTCTTCCGGTCAACCAGCGAGCAGGCAGTGTTTATAACCAGCGCAAGGTGAGAAGGTCGGCCCAATCATTTTGTGTTTGTTTCCTCCCAGTTGGTGCTGTAAATTGAGTTAGATCCAGTGATTCAAAATCAGCGAAAGCCCACAAAAAGTCGTTAAACATCGTAAGGGAGCAACATTTTCGTTTGCTGGAGGGGCAAAGTAAAGCATGACCGCTTAATTAATTTATGGTCTTTCAATTGGTGGCTCATTCAACAGAACAGTACGATGCTTTGTGGAGGGTTTGCAGCCGAAGTAGAAGCCACTGGCACTGGTTATAATGAAACGGGGATTCATTTTCTGTTGCTGGTAGTTGAAAAAGCCGTAAATAATTTGGAACTGATTGAGGTTATAATTGTATTATGAATAATTCTTATTAAAATAATTAATTGAAATGAAAGTTTCTGAAAACGCCTGAAATTAAATTCCCAAGTATAAGCTGCAGGCGTTGCGGAAGCTCAGAAAAAAAAGATTTGCTCATAACAAGAAGAGCTCACGTGAAAGCTAATGACAAGCAGCATGATCATTAATCATGTTGGTTTCAAATACGCCCCAGTACAAGCGCTGCTTCCCACGCTCGACAGCTTTCTTCCGCTGCTAAGCTCATCATATTCAGCGGTTGCGCTGTAGCAGAAACCGTAGCCTACTTTGTGCCTATCTTTTTTACTGCAACAAACTTGCTAGCTGCTCGTAGCAGCTCCTTCCATGGTTCTCTAACAACGAAACAGGATGCATTGTACAATTGCATTAAAATAAACTCACCACCGACACAAACGCGGAGCCTACATCCGCCTTTTTCCATTTGCCAGAAGAAACAACTTAACAACCGTGGCGGAGAATGGGGTTGCATGGTCAGGCTAAGAGAGTTGTATTAATTAATTTTAAATTTGAGATACATTCTTTACAAAGAAGCCCCCCAAAAACCGAAAACCAAAAATCTTGAAAATTTTGTCTCCAAAAAATCTTGACTATTTTGTCTCCTTCACTTGTCGAGCAAAATACTTCCCTTGTCTGATGATGAGGAGTTTCAAGAATGAGCATTTCACCCTATTATGCCGTTTCGTCCCCTTTGCACCGAAAGCGCACAGAAAGCGTACACAACAGCGTAGATAACGCCAGCACTTGATGTTTCGATTATGATGAACACGACTGAGCCATGTGTACAATTTCCACCGACACAAGTGCCTGTACCTGCTTTGGGTGAAGAAAGTGGTGCAACACCTGGTGCAGCAGAAGTGTTGCGAGAGATTGCGATCCAATCGACGGTACCGCGGTGGAGGAATAAAACGGGGACGGTGTGGAAATAGCATCGGCAAGTGGCAACACCGCCGAACGCGCTGAAACTTTGTTATACAATTTTAATAAATTTTATTTCGTTGCTTATTCATATGCATTAAATTTATTTCCGAGTTACCCACACGCCGCATCATCATCATCATCGCCACCCGTCATGTATCGCCCGCTGATGGTTGGGTCGAACTTTTCGGTGGTCATGATTTTTAATATGCTTTAATTAACTTTACTTTTAATTCATTCGCACCGACACTGCTGAATGCTGCGGCACGGGTGAGTTTAATGGGCGTCCAGATAAGTTATGCACATGCCGACGCCAGTACCCACAGTACGCTTCAAACCTATTGACCCCTCGTGAAAAGCAATTTATTTCAATCCCGAACCCCAAAACGCGGGAAAGTAGGCATTACGGGCCCCATGCGGGCAAGAGTTTTGTCACGTTGCCTACCTTTCAGGCGCCAACAAATTCAATCCACCAACGATTCACCTCGTACGCCAAGGCCCTGTTTTGTCCCCCACAATCCCAGTCTCAAGGTGTCGGTCAGACGGTTTCGAATGAGTTTAGTTTGTGAGTCGCGCGAAATTGCTCCCAGCGCTACATCCATATTCAACTGTGGCGCTTCTACTGTCACGAGCGAAGTCTTTCATTGATGCCGGCGCCGGATGCAGCGCCAAACGTACACGTTTGATCACATTTTGCGCAAATGCAGCGTTATGATAATGAACTGTGCCGTGCACGAGTGACACAGTTTTTGCTGACGGTGGTGATGAAAGCAATCGGATGCTGGATGCCTGATGATGTAAAGCATAAACGGCCCCGGCTGGTTTGAATTATAAATCGGCTGTGAGTTTGAATGTGCGGCGAACTATTGCGCTTCTCAAATTGCAACGTTTTGTTGGTAATGCAATGAAGGGGATGCATGTGTGCCGCAAGTGTGTTGCATCACACTGCAGCCAATAAGAGATTGATGTATGCAGGCGAGTTTAACCTTTCCCTGTCTCATCTAATAAAACCGATCTTGAGTGAAGGGAGGAGGGGAGCAGGGCTTTCTCACCGTTCTGGTTTTCTAAACTGTGCCACACCGATCCCATCCCTGGCTGGCTGTATTAATTAATGGCCTCATAGTCTCAACTAACGACGGCCGTACCTTCCCGCACGTTTGTAGCTGGTGCGGAAATCAACTTTTGTCGCTTGAAGCCAAACTATGCATCAAAGACTAGTCACGCAAGCTGCCCTAATGACGGGATCTTGCTCTTCCCTTCTTTCCCTTCCCCCCCCCCCCCCCCCTTGTGTTGGTGGTTTAGTTTTTGATGTTAATTGAAATCAATTGAATTTTAAATGACGCATAACCGCATATGCGTTCGCGGTGAAGCACGATGCACTGTTACGTCGGCACACACTATTTGCGTGACATTTGCGTGTGCGGAGGTGTCAATTATAATTCCCACGTGGTTTTGGGACGAGCTGAAGCATTTGGGTGCGGCATCGTGTCTCTTGCTTCGAGTTTATGGTAGGCGAGTTTTAAGACAGAGGTGCAGATTTACGCTTTGTTTTTGGTTTGGGGGATTAAGGGGTGGGGGAGGGAAATGGGTTTAGGTATGGAATGCGATAAATTGATTCAAACATGTTTTGGGAGTGACGTGGATGCATGAGAGTTGACGCATTAAAACTATAATTTATTTCGATTAAAAATTGTTTGTATTTCGATTACAGATTTTTTAGATTATTGATTGTTTAGATTGTTGAACTTGTTTTTTCTCTGTTTTTTATCTTTTTTATCAACATTCCATAGGAAATTTCCATGATAAAACAAGTATTTCAAATAAAGTAAGTTTATTTTGTAATACATGGTTACTTAAGTAAAGTTGTTTAACATTTAGGTTTATCAAATCTATAGTTAAAAAGTCATTCAGTTATTAAATATAACTAGCTAATCTAATTTGATTTTTATTGTTTTATTAATCAAAATTGAGCCAAAGAAGAAGAAGAAGAAGATTAATCAAAAGACTGTTCAATTGTTTATTGGAAAATATTTTTTTTAATTACTTCTAGTTTGATGATGGTTAGAGTTAGCTGATAGAAAAAATAGTAAAGTTGGTCATCGAAGAGCCGATCATTTTAGTATTCAAATAAAAAACCTTCTTTTCTTGGCAGCCATCCAAAGAAAACCTATGCAAGATAGTAATGTATCGACTTTATATAAGAAAAAATGTTCTTTTCGTGTTTGCTCGTGTTTATCTTTCTGTGAAATATCTCCAGTACACAGAAGGAAGTCAAAAGAGATAAGCTGGAGAAATTAATACCAAAATGGATTTTGGCCCTTTCCCATTCATCAGCGTTGCATGAGACATAATTCTCAAAAACAATTGCCCCAGTTTCAGTTATAACGCTTACCCATTCGAGGCTGTCACCAATGCATTCAAGTCCGCAACCACGCTGTCACCGAGACGTCGTATCGTAAATTAATAACATAAACTCAGCACAAATGTGCATTATGGCCTTGCTCAGGAGCCCATTCTTTTGGAAATGCTAAAAGCTCGCGGGAAACTGCATCGCACAGTAACGTCAAATGCCGGGTGTCCAGCATTGTCCTGCGAACCGGGATGACTACCAACACCGACGTTTTGTTCGTTCCCCAGCGGTGTACGAGCTATGTGATGCGGGACAGTTCCATCACGGATCACCCATACGATCGTGATGGCGCCCTATTGTATGAGGCATCGTTTGTTGGAAAACGCTTCCAGCATCGCTTTTGAACGACGAGACTACGGCTACACGGCACCCTGATGAGTGATGATGGATCAAACTGACCTACGGGCGCAGGGAAAGATTCTGGTCAGCAGAACAAAGCCTACGGAGCTTATGTGCCGTGCGCTTTGCAGTAATCTTCCCTTTTGGCTGGCATTTTGCCAAAACATTCGTGTCACGTGTGTCCCCTTCGCCATTATTACGCATCGTTCCGAGCAAACCGTTTTAAAATATTCGTTCCATTTAGGCATGCAAGCGCCTGTATTGTGATGGAAGCGTCGCGCGTTTTTTTGGCTTCTATCTCTAATCGGTCTCAAACGCTTACCCTTTATGGGTAGAGGATAGGACATGCATCCTTCCGGTCTGGTGGGACACACTTTGACAGCAGGACGTTACACCATTCATCAGTCCGGATGACTTGAATGTGCACAGGACGCACATGGGCTGGATATGGCGTGAAGAGCCAGAGTACGGCAGTGGATGAATAGGAATGAATTAAATTTTAAAGGAATGAATTTTTGGTTGGATTTTTCAATATTAACTTCAACATTACTTTAATGATGTGCATGTGCAAGGTCAAATTCAATGTTGCAATGACTAAATGTTTTTAATTAATTTAAACCCAGGAACATCAAGGTCATTTTCATACAATAAGTTATCTCACATATCTTTTACGATTAATATGTAAGTTATACTATCTTTCTTATCAACATTTCTTATCTGAATAAGCTAGCATAGATCAATCATCAGCATAATCAAGGCTTAACATGCTATCGAATCGTTTAACTCTTGATTCATACAAACTATTAAAGATAAGATTATGACATGTTACAAGTTAACCACCAACACACCAACTTGAATCGATAAAACGAATTGGGATAAGTAAGATTTAGTGTTATTACAGAGGCATTCTCACTTAGATTTAAGATACTGAACATATTGCATACATTTAGGCGTACAACTGTAGCTACGTCATTTTACGAAAAGTCTAGGTTTACATACATTTAGGCGTATAGTGTTGATGAGAGTATTTTATTCCCGTTTACAAAACAAAGCATTCTTTCACTATGATGAAATGCAATAAATGAAAATATATTAGGACATGTTCGTAAAGCTTATTACATAAATTTCAGATAATTCTTAAATCTACCATCTACCAGCAGCAAGTACTGCATCGGGAATGGTGGCAGTTTTAAATGTCATAACCATAACCTCAACGATGAGACGTTACCGGCTCACTACAAAATAGCATCCCAACATGACTGAGGCAATCGGTTGGAAACATGTTGCAGCAAGAGTAAAATAAGAAAACGCGGATTCTACCCGTCACTAAAATGTTTCCGCATGCAAAATGTTGCAATAGGTGAGCTGCTGTTGCCTTTGTGCCGGGTCATGCACAACAGCAGTAAGAGTAAAGAAACGAACAAACTTTTTACTGAAGGATAACAGTGTGTTCCTCTGCTACAAGCATCTCTGCACTTCTTCGAGTAGCTTGCTTTCCATTCCAGAGGAACATTGCTGGCAGCCAACTACAAAGTTATGAATTCAATCAATTTTATTCGACTGGAAGATATGACTTCCAGGTCGGCAGTCGCTTTACCATCGCGAGTTGTGTTCGCGAGGGCGACCGTTAGGTTAGAACTAGGATGCTTTTGCTCCCACACCCGCTTCTTTGTCCATATCTGTACCCCATTCGCGTGATGGAAGAGTTGCTAACGATCTTTGGATCGGTGGATTCCAATCGGTTCCGGCTTCTTCCGTTTCACCACCAGCAGCCCGCTTATTGGTTGTGCAAATCTGAATATCTCAGCCAGACACCAACATCCGAGGCAATCGTCCGCGAACCCGAACCCCGTTATCATCCCTCATTCGCGGTATGTTTTATGGTGCTGTTTTCTTTTTGCTGCAAATAAACGCGCATCTTCCAACCCGGGTTTGGACGGGCTAGACGAGAACGATACAAACTTCTTGCAAACCTTGCAGGGAATGGTTCGTCTTCAGGCTAGCAGACAGGGGCTTGAGAGAGAATTTGTAGCGCGCATTTCTTTTAGCTCTAACCAAACTTCAGCCCCAAAACCCGACAAACACCCGTGCCCGATTCATCATATTTCCAATCTCTTTAGTTTGACTGGCGCAACTTTGGCACAGGCTAATAAATCATCAACATTTTTATTGAAAATTTATGCTTTTCTTTCTTGTTTTTATTTTCCACGTTTAAGTTGCTTGTACTTGTAGTTTAAAGGTTGGAATAAAGTTTTTAGATGCGATCTGGTATCGTTTAAGGCGCTAGAATGAATTTGATTGGTGGAGTGTGCTACAAAGAGACTTAAAGTTTCTATTGGAACTTATTTATAGTCATGCATTAAACTTTTACAGATATCCAGATGTTTTCAGTAATGAAGATAGGTACACGAAATCAATCCACATGGTAATATCTATTTGAAAACATATCATAACGCACTTGAATTGAAACAGTTTAAAGGTTGCATAGTTGGGTGGATTAATTCAATTCTCTCATACACAACACGTGTTGATTTAATGTTTCCATTAAAAATTTATCACATCATTGGACCACTAACTGGAACCACTCAATGCAAATGTCTAACTACCACAACGTAAATTGAATGGGAATGCTTGTATCGATTATTCTTTGTTCAACTACAATAGATAAACCACACATCAGGTACACATTAAAGCTTGCTACTTCCATGCCTTTTCTATAAAACATCATACAAATTTAGTGTAATACCAGACGTTAAAATATTTTTTAAAGCCGAATGTGCTTTTGCATATTTTTTGCGTACTCAAATAAATGTCTTTCAATTTGATTGTACATGTAACATTACATTGAATTTAAATCTGAATCTTTGAATAGTAACACTGAAATAACACATGTTCAAGATTTTTGAAACTTTTGAAACCTCGTTTCATCTAAAAGGTTACTACTAATATCAACATACATCACCGAGCTGTTATAAAGACATCTATTCTAAAGAATTATTGAAAAAAACTCATCGTCGTTTGATCCGTCAACAGCAAACTGCATTCAGCGACATCGCCTAAAACAGTGTTTTCATTTCAATTGGTTCAATAAGATCCAATGCGATAGATTTTACACCATGCTCACGTTGAGCTATATCATGATGGAACGTGTTGCCAACTGTGACTGTTTTCTATTCAGTTCAGTTAAAAAAATAGAAATTGGATGGTGTACAACTGGCTGTCAACCATCGTTTCCAAGCTAAGCGTGGATGTAAAAGCGTGTGACGAACAGAACAGACGTCACGAATCCTTCCTCCCATTACACCCTTCACAACTGGTCCGTGGCATTCAATTCCATCCCCTGCAGCCAATACGAGCCAATGTGCAGCATGTGTGTAACCTCGGAGAAACATAAATTCTAAATAAATTTGTTGACAATCGAACATCTGTATGCGAACAACGGCAGAGGTGGCTTGCGGTCAACCTACGGGATAGGGCGAAGAGAAACACGACCTTCCAACAGGCACAGTCACTGTCGATTGGATCGTTGCCGATAAAGCATCCAACGCCAAACCAAAACCGTCAGACTGTCGAAGTAAAGAGATAAATTTATGGCCTTGGGCTATTCCAGCTTCAATCTAAACTTAGGCCATGACATTGCCCGACAGCCCGTTTCTCTCCAATGGGTGAACGGAAGTTCGAAGCTCGCAAAGGACACTCCAAACATTTCAGACACCATTGTGGGTTGGCTGGCTTTGTTTCATAAATTTTGGCTGGATTGTGGTGAAAATGACGATTTGAAATATCGTCCTGATCGAACGCTTCCTACGAAGCGAACGGCACACATTCACGAAATGGTGCCATTTTCAATGGTACAAAACGATAAAAAAGCGATATGGTATGGTTTGTTCCACTGTTGTTTTCCGATTTTGCTTAACTCTCGGCAAAGCGACAGAAGTGATACGCTCAAACATAAATGTTATGAACCGTGCGGGATTGTTGAATCACTTTTATAGCTTGTTTAGTGATCACTTTAATCGTAACGCATTATGGAAAATTGCCAAACGTAATAGCGGAAATAATTCAATTTGTGCTAACGGTGTAGATATATCTGTTTCGATTTGTTTAGATGGCTATTAAAGGTATTGCATTGCAACAGAGCTGAAGAGGTTTCTTGCCTTTGGGCTTAGCCACGTTAAACGCCTAAAGGTATACATGATGAGAGTAGTTACTATATTTTACCTTGTTTCCTTGCGTCGTCATGTTAAACGCCGGAAGGTATGCAACAGGAGAGTAATGCTTATATTATACTATTTTTGGTGCTTTAACTATGCATTTTAGCTTAATAAACACATTTACTGTATACAAAAATTTGCCATAACTGTTTTGCTCCAAGATCCAAGCAAAATGTCTGTGAAAGACCGAGCAAAGGAAAGCGAAAAAGAAAAACCAATCAATAATGTTCTAAAATTTCGTCACAAAAGTTACTCTTCAAAGCATTTTTTTCTCAATTACCTATGGCACTATTATCGGTCCAAACTTTATAAACTCCATAAACTCTATTTCCAACACCATCTGGTCCGAACTTTTCGAGCCAATCACGAATCGTACCTGATTTGAACACAACGTGCACGGATCATTGATTGCCCCCGGCGGGTAGGCAAGTTTTCTTTTCCCACCTTCACCATATCAATCAAATCAAATCGAGCGAAAGCGCAGAAACAGAACTCGACATGTTCCATCGCCGAAAAAATAAAATAAAATCAAAGAAAGCAAATCAAAACAATCGACTTATCCCATTCCCATCCATGCATACCCGTGCAAACATTTGCTGCAGAAACGTGGGTGGGCGAGCAAAAATTTACATTTTCCATTTGCACATCGTTACGTCCCGGTGCGCCGATAGCAGTCTGGCGGCAGCATCCTGCCACAATTCCTGGATTGTACCGGGGGGAATTTAACGGTTTTGCCAGGTAACAGCGAAGTAGCGCCGACGGTGTATGCCCATGTACTTTACTGTACTTACGGGCCGACGGCTGATTTTTGGTTCATTGGGGCATAAAAATTGCTCCACATATGGGTTAGGTTGTTCATCGCTTTGCGTGTGTTTTTTGAGCTGCTCCAGCATCGTTCACTATTTTGCTTTCCTCCAAATTTCCAACAATGTGTTACCTCGTTTTATTAGAGCAAACCAAGTTGATTTGACTTGACGACACCTTATGCTGCAGTGTTGAGGAAGTAAAACGCTTTACCATTTGAGAATATGAAAACGCCCAAGCACACATGGCCACTGTGCACTGTGCACACTTGAAAGAAAAAAAAATGCCATTCACTATAGAACAATACACACTATCGCACGGGTTAAGTAAGCATTCTTTTTGAATGCATTGCAATAAGGACGGTCGTTTCGGTCTCGCACAAACCATGACGCAGTAATGAAAATATTTTCCCAGTGCGCTGCAGAAAGAATGTTCTCCGACTATTGCTGCTGCTGCTGCTGCATGGGGTGTCTAAACGACACCCAAGTGAGTCTGAGAGCAACGAAATGCCAATGTTACGAGCTTAATGCGAATATTTATTGCACTGCAGTTATGTGGTGGTCGAGCGATTCTCGCTTACTACTAGTGTTTATTTGTATTTTTACCTACATTTTATTAGTGTTATGTAAACTAATTTGAATATTTATCTTTTTTATAAATTAAGGGATCGAGTCTCAGTGGCTTGCATACACAATTACAACAAATGTTTTATAAACTATGGGCTCCTAAAGTTAGACATAATAAAACTTCATATGACACTTGTATATTTCGGGACACGAAAAGACAAATCAATGACACTTGAATACAAATTAAATTTCTT
Organism: Anopheles gambiae; assembly: GCF_943734735.2. NCBI lineage: Eukaryota > Metazoa > Arthropoda > Insecta > Diptera > Culicidae > Anopheles > Anopheles gambiae. The sequence continues at coordinate 88,536,865 of NC_064602.1, forward strand.
GGACATCAATAATAAAGCACAGAAAAGGCAGTAACGAAAATCAGTCATTATAAATTGTCGAGTTCTTAAAGGTCTAATAGGGACATACAATTTACATTTATTAACGATAGAGGTACATCAATGCGTCCAGTTAACAATGTTAACATGAAAATTCCTTGGGCAATTATTCCTCTCTTTTCAAGTGTATCGTGGCCTACAAACTGATGTCTCTTGCGATAAGATGATAGCACATAGTTATTTGCCCATGGAAATCGCTTAATGGCTACACGAGTAAATTTCCTTTGAATCCTCTCGAGCCTTTCAATTCGAGCTATTTCCTCTGTAATTCAGGCAACCGAAGCCTACTCAGTTACAAAACGAACAAAGCCACAGTAAAGTGTATTAATTATGTGTCCGAGAGTCTTACTAGCCCTAGCAATAACGTTGTCAAATTGTTTGTCTAAGTAAAGTTTAGTGTCTAACAAAATACTTGTGTCCCTAACAGATGTAGATCGATGCATTGGAGTTTCGGAAATAGCATAATTAAAACATAAAGAAGTTCTCGAGCGAGTAAACGAAATAACTGTGCACTTACTATCGTTGAGTGACAAGCTGTTTAAGGTGTACCAAATATTAAAACCAGATGGAAATCCTTATATTCCGAGATCGTCATTAGAACTACCCGCAGGAAAGCACATCTTAATGTCATTCGCGTATTAAAATCTAACTTGAATTAAAAAATACCTTTTTTTGATGATTTTTCCTATTGAGTTGGTTCTTTATTCTTCTCTACAATTATTTCACACTGAATATTAATGCGGTCATATATGCAATCAGATAAATGAGTCCGATGAGATTACTTGTGTTCGTGATTGATGATATTTTGATATTATAGCACCGATATTATGACACTTTGTCAATGCAAGCCAGTAAACTGATTCTGATTTTATCCCACCGTATCGTTCACTCATTTGCTCCCTTTATCATGACACTGACTTCTAGCTTCCCATGTCGAGCACATAAACAAAGAATGGCCCAATATCATTCCAATGGTTTTGTTCAACCTGGTGTTCCTGGGAAACAGCACTTCCGTCAGCTAACGCGACCAATTTGGTGGTGGCGTGTGGTTTGCGATATTTCCTGTTTTGGCTGTGTCGCTCAACACAGCCGGGCGATCGCATTTTTGTGTATCCTTCCCAACCGCCTCCCTTTCAGGCGTAGATGACCACGGCCAATGGTTTGTTCGGTTTTTTTTTGTTTTGTTTTGCCATTTCCGCCCAACGCGACACGAACGCACACGGTGGCCACCCATAAACTTTTATCGTACCGATAATACAATCGTGCTAAACACACACACCATCGATAGCATCGATTGGATAATGGTGTGGGGTTCACACCTCCCTATCCGCAGCGGTCACACCATCGAAAGAGCATTCGATTCGATTGTGATCAATTTTATTTTTATTTTATTTCATTTATATGGTAATAAAATTAATAGAATTTTCTTTTTTTTCGCCTGCTCAGCCCTCAGTCACGGAATTGCTTTTACTGGTAGTTGTTGGCAGCCGACGATGGAGAAGGTTTGGGTATACATTGTGCGAGTGAGAGCACTTTTGCAGTCAGTTCGCTTTTGTATTGTAGGTGAAACGACCACTTGTGTACCAAGATCTGTTTCTAGTCTTAAGAATGCTTCAGTCTTAGTTAATATGATTATTTTGTACGACTTGTATTTGGAGTATATTCCAAAAATTGACAAAATATCAAGGTTTTATGGTAATATGCTATGCAGAGCTGAAATATACAAAAGTATAGTATGATAAAATAAAATTGTAGCTGTCTTAAACATGTTTGTATAATTATACACAGTTTCCTCAATGGATGAAATTATTGAAGAGTTATAAATTGTTTGGAAATGATTATGTGGCATGCTTCTGCTTAGCAAATCGACCTCTCCGGATTCAATGAAGATCTCGATAAGCACAAATTAAGCCTAATTTATGCTTACTGCTTCAACGCGTTTTTCTCAAAACGTACAATTTTTGAAATGATAAAACTCTACCAAGTTCTTCCAAGCGGAGCGATCGAGAAAATTGACTTTCATCAAGCTTCACTGCGCTTGACGCTCCTTTTGCGTTTGGCACACTGTTTGCACCTACCAAACCAAAACCCTACCGACGGAACGGTACCAAACGCGAGAGGTGCAAAACATTCTCGCGAACGAAACATCGTTATTGGGAAGAAAATAAATTCATTACACTTCCCGGCCCGGGATGGTAGAAACTTGGGGTGGAAGGAGAAACAAAGGAAACGTCGGTGTGCGCCCGTAAACACAATCCTTCTTTGTAGCGCTTCGTTATTGTCGGGGAAATTATTACAACGGGGTAGCGTTGTACGGTACCGTTGCTTCCATCCGAGGAGCGTGGCGTGAGATCAACGTGGGTGTGGAATTGAAAATTGAAAGACACTGACAAGCACGGCAAAGCGCACGGTACGCCGGGGGGTCGGTCGGTGGGTCGGTTTGTGGGCGTTGGTGGGAAATAAATTTGTTAACACAATAGATGATGCAGCGCACACGTCACGGAAAATCGTATAAACTCATTTACCCAACCAGGCACGCGGTGGTTGTGACGCGTGCTGGAACGTTCCATGCTTGGTTTGTGTTGCTTGTGAAAAGCGCGATGCGGCAACGTGCCAAAGAGCACAATCAATGCGTCACAACCTGGTTGATGGTTTTCAGCATTAATACGGAAAAACCTTTGGAAAGGTTGCTATAATGATTTTAGATTTCATTAAGGTCAGTTAGCGTTCTAATAAGTTACTATTTGAAGAGTTATTATTAAACTATTAGTATTGATATAATAAACAAGTCTTTTGAGTGGTCAACTGTATCATCTTTGTCGTATGTTCCTATGAAATCGTCGTTTTTAACCAGCTTAAAGCTCTGCTGTTGCTACTCAACCAACCAAAAACGCCCCCAGTTGTAAGAAGCGGCTACATTATGCTCGACCGGTCCCATCTTTGGCTAGATGTAGCTCGCCTGTCGCCTACTGATTATGTGTCCCCGCCTGAGTGGACTGTTAAAATTAAGCCAAATCAACCGAATAAAATAAGTAGGCCGGGTAGCAGCAGCAAGTCACCCTTCGTTCGGGGAGATCAACTCTCAAAGGAAATAACAGGATCCACTTCCCGAACGGCATCAGCCCGGGACCCGTGGATATGGTTTAGGGGAGGCGTCAATGAAGCACCACCACCAGTGTCGCTCGCCTTCCGAAATGGATACGAATGGCTTACGGTGAAAATGAAGGCAAACAATCGGCCCGTAACGCCTGCCTGCCGAGGTAACCGAGGCACGTACACCGAGAGTTCCGGTTGATAAATGGCTTGCACTCCCCGGTTGTCATTGAAAGCAGGGAGGTGAGGTGGGGGCTAGCGTGAAGAAGTAGTCACACTTCGGGTCAACTTTGTTCCCTGCGACTGCCCTGAAACGACCTGAAGATTATAGCTCTGCTGACTCGGGTGTTCACGTGGGCCCATTCCTTCCATGCCCTGTTGTCAAACAGTTGAACCATATTCTCGGTTACGGATCGGTTGACATTGGTGTGGGGGAGTGGTGGTGTTGTACGTGGGAACCAGGTTGGTGACCACAAACTGGCCCAGACTTTGAACTTTCGATTTCGTTGGAGGGGACGCAAAGGTGTTTTGTCACCTTTTGCTTTAAAGTTGGTTACCCTACTTACGGATCGTTTTGTGGTGGTAATGGTTTTAAGAAGAATAAATAAGAATTATTGATTAATCCTTATGCTCGTGTGATCCTTTGCTGAACAGGGGTTTAGTTTGAATTTATCGATTTGTTTTGTGTAAATAAGTGCACAGTATTTTCCCGTATGGTGTAAATATCTACAAAAAACTTGATATTTAGCACTCTGTAGAACAATTCCAGCTACATTTACAATTACCGTCACATACAAATACAAATAAATCACACTGTTCCACCGTGTGGTAGTATAAATTATATTGTTTAATGGTTTAAAATGAAGTCCGCATTCTAACGCTTAAAACCGATCGGCCCAAAAATTCCACGTTACCTAGCCCGGTCACGAAATTTCTTCTCGGAAACAGTGGTTTAGAGTGAACTTTTTGTTGTCTTTAGTTCGGCAGAAACCAGAAACGGCAACCAAGTTTAACTGCATCCTAAACGTGCTGGAAGCACACTGCCCTTTAGAACGTAGAAATTGAGCGTTTGCAAGGAGTTGCAGGCTGGCAAAGCATTATAAATCGCCCCAAAGGAGTCACAACCATTACCACAAGAGTGTGCTTGCAGCTAGACTAGGTTCCTCGTTCCCGAACGCAACAGTACCTTGAGTTATCGAAATGGAAGGCACCCGTTTGGGGACCAGTTTTTATTGTCCCTTGTTTGGTTTCGGTACATTACGGCACATGTGAGTAATGGCAAATGCATGGGCGTCGTTGCTTGGTGTGCATTTACAAACCGAAACGTTGGGTGTTTCCTTTCTAGCATCTAAAAAGTGTATGTGTTTGCATGCGGAATCTGTTGAATCGTTCGATGAAATTAACCCAAATAAGCACAACTTCACTAAATAGGGGATTCGCCACTAGCGGCTAAATGGTGACCCAGTAATTGGAACAGAGCTTGCTGCAAAAGAGCACTGCGAAGGAGGACTGTCTGTGGCATCGCACAAACCACAGGACAATAAAAATCCTCTTTGCAAGAAATTAGACGCTCTCGTACTTAGGGCTGGCTGAGACGTGATGTGCGTTCGCAATGCTAAAAATCACACATTCATACTGCCTACGTGGTGTTGGTCCCAAAGTCACGCAGTCGTTCTGTGGGTAGGCTTGCGAGGCAAAACAAAGACTACCTCTTCTCTGCCGGATTGTGTCGTTGTAGGTGGGGCAAAACAAGCATCAAAAGCCATCGATGATGGATGGTACGTTTGGAGAGGGGAAAGACGACAGCACCGACCCGACAGGGCAACATTTGTCATTACGGATGTGAACATGTGACGTGTATCAGTAAAATATCCGCAATGGAGTAACCTCCTCACGAGACCAAAGGAGAGCACAATCGGACAGGACGATTCCCCGGCATGACGGTGCTGTGCAGCAGTTGCTCCAAAATTCGATGATTACCCTTTTCAAGCGCCGATCTGTTTGTAGACCAAAGTACGTTCACATCGTAGTAGGCTTACACCGTTTCGTTCGTATCTGACTGGTGTTCTTGGCTGGCGACTCTTGAAGTGCTGTTTACTTCGCATTCACGTCTCGAAGCTTCACATCCGTTGGTTGCAGGCTGTAGCCGTAGATTTGCTGATATTTGCCGCGTGATGGGAATGTAATGACTTATGTGACGATTTGTGTGGCCTTTGGGGACGTTTAGAGGAAGCTCGCAACTACTTGTGCCTCTCTGAACATGGCTAATGACAATCCATTTGGGACTATGGTACTATCAATCACGGTTCACGATCCGAAGCGTTGAAAATCATTCCTCGTTTGAACGCAAAGCTTCGATGATGGCCATATCGCTTTCGTTTCTGACTTAGGCATTATCCTTTGTTGTGTAAATCCCATTGAACGTACTTTTCAAGAGGCTTGATGACGTTCATTATTGACCAATTGGTAGAAGATTTTTTATTGACTTGAGAGCTGCATTCTTCCAATATCAATGAAAAGAATGTTTAAGAAATTTCTGCTCGTTTAACCTTGCTTGCACGTAAAGAAAGTTCATTAAGGAAAATAAACAAACACGCTCTACTTTTCCCTCCTTTTGTCCACACGGCACACACGGTCAAGAGATCATGTACATCATCTTAGGCTTCCGGGCACTGGTGGGAGGATGAGCTTTGATATGATTTATGAGCCCAGCGTCTTTAGTGCGTCTTTGTTTCTACACGGACGTTACGCTTCGTAGGAGACAAATCCATCACAAATATACGACGGAAGCATCCTGCTGCTGCTGCTGCTGCTGCTGTGCTGTCCGTATAAAGGATGTGGCTTGTAATGACCCTCCCTTGTCGTCCACTTTCCGTTCACTTGCTTTCCGTGCTGTGTGTTGGGGAATTTTTTAATTTTAACGACTCCGCATAATAGCCCACTCTCTGACAACCGGTGGAATGCATAATCAACTTACACTCGGACCGGATGGAAAGGGAAGCGAAAAATGTCCAGTCTACGAGCAGCTGGATCAGGATGGATGAACTATCTTACTGTTGCATCTTCTTCGCAAGTTAACAAATTGTAAAGCGTCGTGAAGCTACATTAATCTTTTTTTACTCGGTACACTAAACTATGTCTTTATTTTTTATGCTCTTGAACAGCACAGTGCACGGATACACAAACGCCTCAGTGAAGAAATTGTATGGTTTCCATAGCAACATTTATTTACACCACAGCTAGTATCCAAAGCCATTCGTCGCCACCTTAAGCACCAGCATTGTGTAGTGTCGTGCAAAAAGCAATAAATCATCCGCCCGGCCGATTTCCCACTATCGGCATCGCGTTCGTATGCCAATGTACCATTAATTATCCCCAAGAAATCACTCACCGTCCTCGTGTCCAAAAGCCCAAATTCAACGGGGTAAGATTTTCATCACCATCATCAGCAAGCAAGTCTAGCTTCTTTTAATTTGCCCCTTTTCATTGCCTTCAATTCCGAATCACTGTGAAAGTCAAATGAAGTACCTACAGTGCCTGCGCGGGACACTGCCGGAACCATTTCGACGTTAATGAAAACGATGATTTAATTGGCTTGCATCGGCGGGGAACAGTGGAACAGCAAAACAAAACCGACTACTAGGGAAGAGGGAAACCACCCACGAAAGACTAACCATTAACTGATAAATGGTTTGTGGGAACAACGGTTACTCCAAGCAATCGCCTGTGCCAGCACCAACACCTGAACGAAAGCTAAAGCTGATCGCTGGAAACACTTTCAGCCGGGGGAAGTAAAATTAATGCGAAAATAAATGCTTAATTGTAGGTAGGTTTGACGAATGGATTCGTGTTTTGAGAGTGGTTGGATTTTGCAATTTCTTTTAATGGGTTTTGCCTGCAAGCCATTTCAATACGTGGGCTTGCCTCAGCATGCCGTCATTCCTATTATGTTTCTGGATAAGCTATGGTGCGATACGAAGGAGTTGGTTTCATTCAACTGGAGACGGAATACAATAAGAAAAAAAGCATGATCCCTCTTCTGTTTTGAAAACAGAAGTGAAAATCGATGCAGATTTAGCTGGAAGCAGAATTTTGCTATGTGAATGCGACCAGCAGCCGCGCAGCAGCTTTTGCGATGCATTTTCATAATAATAAAATTTTACGACCAATTCGGGAGTTCGCGCAGCAAGTGCACCACAGGGAGAAAAAGGATCATCTTACCCGTGTTAACTGTATGCATCTCTTGGATGGTGCATTTCCGGGGTGAGCAGATACTTCACCTAGCCGTACACACGGCTAATCACCGAAATTGCTTACCAACATGCCATTACCAGATGGCTGCAGGCCACGGAAATGATCGAGAAGCTGGGAAAAGGTTTACAATAAAGTTTCTTTGCTGTTTTTAGAATATGGTTGTGGTATAATTGTTCAACAAATTTCATTCACCCTTTGCAATATGTTTATTTGGAGTTCGCATTTTGCTGGCTGAAGAGTCGAGAGAACTAGTCTTTCACAAAAAGTGTAAAGCTTTATCATCAACCTAAAACAAAGCACAGCACACACCCGTGCGAAGGTAAAGTAAGACATCGTACCGTACCATTGGCAATGACACCATTCGACACCTTCGCAATGCCATCAGATAAAATTGCATTCTGTCCCTGCCTTCCCATTGACAGCCAAACCGCCCACCGAACGTCGTTTGCAGGGTTGGCATTATCCGACGATTAAGCACTATTTTCATACCCATTGCTCGCTACTTTCCATACTTTTCAAAGGAGCGTACAGTAATCCCGTTCTCTGGTTAAGCTCTGGATAAAAGGTCCCGGGAATCGTTGCGAGCGTTTTTTTTTTCTTCTTTCTCTCTCCTTCAAAGGTAGGGAAATGGGGCGAAAGGCTAAGCCAAAACAAGCGGGAAAAAGTGCAATTCCCGCTTGCTAACTATCGTACCAGTTCTCATCCATCCTTTACTATCAACCCTTTCAACGGCTTCCAAGCCAACAAGAGTCATGCTTGGGGTGAAGCTTACTGTTTCCTGTTACTTTCAACACTTCATTTCTGCGCTGGTATCCCTCCCCGAGGGACACACATTATTCGAGGTTAGTTTCATTAAAATGTGTAGCTTTTGTGCTGTTTGCTGAACGGTCGTTTGTTCGCACTGGATTTGTTTTAACAACAGTCTTCCACCAGTGGGGCTACTCGCGGTGTGTTGTTCCATTAGTGCGATCTTAGCGTTTACACTTTTTTGTTCTTCACTCTTTTATTTCTTCACCCACGAACAACCGTTTTGCAACGCCCTACAATGCTTTCCTAGCTTCAGCTATGGCAAAGAGTGTCGTTAAAATCTGTCACAAAATGAGTTCTTAACTTGAATGACTTTTTGTTTCGGTTGTACTTTGGATGGATTTACTTTTCGCCGGTCAATGGCAATCATGAGCAATAAATGTCAAATAAAAATGAAATTAATCGTTATGCTGTCTGCAAAGGATGCAAATTTGTATGTCTTTGTATTGGTTGTATGGCGTTTGCGAAGCACAGTTTTGGTAGAGGATTTATGGTACGAGAGTAGTTGTACAGGGTTGTATGAAGAAAAGTTTTGCTTACCTGGCTCTATTAGCCTTCATGTTGCGTTGATTGATTTCATTGTACTTTTGTAATAGTTTCATAACATACAACTATCGTGCCGATGCTTCGTTTTCATTACACCCTTACAACCATTTTACGCAAAAACTTTGGAACTAATGAACCAACTATTTGACGCAGAACGTAAATGTCAAAATTATATGGTTATTTTTGAATGCCTTTTTACAAATAAGGCGAGCTAAAGGGGAAGTAAAATTGACCCTTAAAAACGTTAGTTACGAAGCAATGCGGCCTGCGTATTGAAAAGTCCGTCCCCTCGTAGCAAGGACTGGCTATCCGACTGTGGGCTACTTAATAAGTCACGAAAGCCTGTACAAGCCGGTATCAGGTCGTTACGCCAATAAGAAGAAGAAGAAGTACTTAAAAATTCATAGTGTGTTAGTACCCTAGATGTTATTTGGATGTAAACTCTTACCAGCATATGTGGAGTGTTTATATTTGAGTGTTATGTTTGAGAGTATTTAATTAATTTTTTTTAATATTTTTATTTCTAGTTGGGACGTTATCAACATGGCATTTTTCCCTGAAATTAACAATAAAACAAGCCTTTTTTTAGCGTCATTTTTTAGTATCGAAGCTAAAACACCTGTAATCTGTCTCTAGATTAGGAGAAAGAGTGGTTTAATGTCATTTCCTGCGTTGCGATTGAGAAAATTGCATCATTTGGGAGTCCTCGGCACGATCAATGTTAGCTCTCTCTCTCTCTCTCTCTCTCTCTCTCTCTCTCTCTCTCTCTCTCTCTCTCTCTCTCTCTCTCTCTCTCTCTCTCTCTCTCTCTCCTAACCTTCATCTACGGTGCCCTCTGTGGACTTTAAAAGAAAGCCAGCCGTACGATCTAATCGACTGTTAATATGTAAGTTTTTTCATTGATTGACATATACTATCAAACGAACAGTATAACGAAAGAAAAATATAACACTTTCTATTATGTCTTCTTTTCCTAATTGAATGACGATAAAAAACTAGCAAATTTGCAATAAGTTTTAAAAACATAGCTGAACTAGCTTTTTACAATACATGCAATTTCATTAAGCGCAAAATGCAATAATTGTTTCAGTTACGTTCCGAGAATCATGCGATTATTACTATTTTATTCCTAAAACACCTTAACTAGACACAAATTCTCATTGTTTTCATGTTAATACATATCTGCATTTTTCTCAAGCATATCTAAAAACCATCATGAACCCTTTATCATGTATAACATCAGTATAGGGTAAAGCATTTTTTGCTCCACTCAGCCGCATCACGGGCAGTTCATCACGCACCGACCGTATAAACCACGGAATGCTGCAAACTGATATGCACACTAAATAACAAATTCCACTCACGTGCGGCCATAACCTAACCTACAAAAAAGAAGAAAAAAAACTCCCCGTGCCGCTACTGTTATCGTTTCCTGCTTTACAGAAGAAAAGAAGGTTTACAATGTACACACAAAAAATACACCTGACGGGCGAAAGACTTTGCATTCCCGCAGAACCGAACGTACCTGTTCAACCTGCTTGCATGGTGTTGTGGCGCCACACACACAGAACACCAGCATACACTCGCCAGCGCTTAAAACACCCTAAATAGACAAAGGAATGTGCTCATGAACGCATTCAACGAGGTGGAGTGCTTTTTTTGTACCACTGACCCTCTCGTTTGCGTCTTTTCAAACTCTTCACCTAGCTAAGCGTATTGGTTTCTATTGCATATTTCCACTACACACAATGCAGCGAGAGTGTTCAAGCTTTATATGGTTGCGGCTTTCGCTCTGCTTTCTTTTCAGGTACCTTTTTAAGTTCGGCGCTCCCAGCGTGAGATGTTTTACAGACCTTCTACACCCGAGTGCAAGTGCTAAAAAAAGGCATGGAAAGAAAGAAGGAAGTTTTGATGCCCTTGTATCGCAACGTCTACGCAACGCAGGCATTCAACGCAATGCAAGGATAATGGAAAAGCTTTTGCGTTGCCTTTTGCAGTGTGTGTGGCTGATGATGGCCACATGGTTTATTCACTCAGTTTCACCGTTCGCGCTTAAATCCACGCGATTGCACATTGGCAAAGCATTCTACGGGTTTTGGTATGAGCTTCAGAGGAATTTGAAGTTTGCCTTAAAATACCTACCTTTATTATGCTTAAGGTATGAGGTATGCAATTTAGCAGGACCAAAAAAGAAGTACTATAAGCTATCCTGTACGCCATCGGATAATGTTTTCATTCGTTCTTCCATTGCTTCTTTACTGATCGCAGTATTGCATCTGTGAAATTGAAACACTCTTAAATTAATTAAATACCGCTTTGTAGGAATTATGTTTGTATGGTTCGACAAAAATATGCCAACACAATTTCGATCAATTTCAGAACATTGAAACACAAAAATAACTGACGAATGAGACCAAAAATCCGAAATGAAAATTTGATTTTAAAAGCAATCAGTTTTTATGTACAAGCAATAAAAAGATAAAAAACACTCTTTGAAAGCCAAACATAAAGAAAACACTTTTCAAAATCCATCCTTGTTTTATCAGACTGTCACACATCGGTTACGCCTAAATCGCTTGATCCCGTTTTTATGACAGCACGCTAACACACTGGATGCTCAGTAGTAGCCAGAGCTGAGCTACCCGTACCGATGCAACGATAAACGCTAATAATAGGTTGTAGTATCAGAATACTGACACTTTCGCACCACACCACTTATGAGGAGCGCGCTGCGAGCGTAGCACAAACAAAAAACCCGGCCGAAATCAGCGTCAGATGCGCCAAAGCTCTGGATGAACGTTTGGTACGATTTAAATCCATTTTCACACCCAGCCTTCCATTCGGCAAAGGTAAAAGCGCTATTTCTGTTTTTCCCTCTTTTCTTTCCTATCTTGCCGTTGCGTCCTTATGAAAATAGCCAGCTGCGTCGGGGAGGCTTCTTTTCGTGCCCGGTATAGATGCAAAGACACAAGCAAAAAAGTGTAAACCCCAAGCATTGGAGCCGAAAAGCAAAAGGCGTGTGGTTTTTCTCTCACCACCAACATGAGCACCGACCGCAAGGGGTGGCACGATGTCCCCGCAGCTGTTGTGCGGACGAACGAACCCACAGCAGAAAAAGCGAGCTAAATTTGCTGCCGTACTAAAATGCGTTAATCCTCTTACAAAGGTAAGATGGCCATTGGGGTTTGGGGTGGTTGGGGTTTGTTGTACTTTGGTGTGTGGGTTTTTTTGTGTGTGTGGCATGCTTTTGACACTTTTAAGGATTCTGGCCAGCGAGATCCATCCTTATTTTCCGTCGACAGTAAAACAGCTGGACACGTGGGGCTTGTTTTTGTTTCCCCCTTGTTACGCCATGCTCTGCCGTTGGATTTTGTGGTGGAGCACAATTGCAGGGCAGGCTGGTGCACATAGGGTTTTTACCCTACATGGGGTGGACTTTTGCTGAGCGTATGCTCGAGTATGCTTCGTTTGTTTAATTGAAATTCGTTAAAGAACCGAGACGTTTCCCTATGAGTATCAATCCAAACCTGTATTGCACTTTCGATCTTCTCGCAAAACGTATGACATTATGGCATTGCCTAACTACAAATAAAGGTCGGAATAACTGGTTTTATATCAATAATTAAAGATAAAACAAGTTCTTTTAAAGTACAAGTAACCCTACCATATTTAAAGCTTGATTTTGGGCGTACCAACCGGAGTAATTCTGATGATTTATCAATTTAATTAAACCTGAAATGCCATGAAGCATTCGACGATTGTTCGATTGTACCGCACGTAGGAATGTTTTGTCGTGTGACGGGATGTGAATCTTCAATTTTCCGGCGTAGATCTGTTCAGGGATAAACACAAAATTTCATTAGTCATTTCCGTTCCCCTACAAGAGACGCTCCATAGCGAAAGTAAGTCGTGCAAAGAAGGCAAATGTCATGATCACACATGACGAAAGAACCACAGGAATGGCACCGTCGAAAATACCTTAAATCGGGTTAATTCTTGATTCCAGACGACGGAAGTAGCGTTTTCGGTGCTAATTAGCAGGGTTACGTACACACGACAGGTTAATTCGCGTCTTCCTCCGCCATTTCCGGGCTCTCATCGGATGAAAAGTGAAAACTCGTATTCTGCATTCCCATTTATGAGCTTCCACCATTGCGGTTGTATACTTTTTGCGCTCTCGACCCTCACCCCCAATGGTAAGACCTTTAACCCTTTACACAGAAGAGGGACACATCCTTAAAGAAATGTGTCATGATGTAAAGAAAGGGTACATTTCCCTCTTTGCCACGCTTGTTTCCTATCCTTCTGTTGGTTATGTGTCGGTACCGAGAAGGGGGGAAAAACATGACAGCAGCTAGTTCCTTTGTACCTGAAACCCTAAAAAGCACGCTACTCTTTTGGCAGAAAGAGCTGAAAAGAAGCTCAATACCTTTTGGGGTAGAACGATGTACACGATGCACTGGCGTGTTGTTTCGTCGTCTTGCCTTGCCGTGTGGCGTGGATCATCACAAGCAACGCAAAGGATAACAACGACAAAGAACGGCACTATTTCGCTACCAGCACTGGCGCAAAGCTACATCTGCCGGGTTTGGTTGAGCGTTAAAGTAGTTTCACCTTATCGAAAAAAACCAAGACCCCGTCCGCGCTCTGTCAATCGTTGAGCTTTGACAGTTTGCAGTGCCATTTTCATACAGCGAACGCTGCAAAATTGCGATACATACACCGCCTGACACTCGATACGTTCCGCCGACGGGCTGATTGCATCGTTCGCTTCCGAAGAAGAAACGAAACTTCTAAAGCACTGGAGAAAACTGCTCTCGTCGGTGCGCCGGAAAGAACTTCATTAACTGACCTTCTTGGGGGATGGGGGACGCTCAACGACGATGTAATGACGATAATGAAGAGATGAAAGCCTGGTAGAGCGACAATCTTCCTGCACAGTCTGCAAAGGACGGGAGCAAAGAAGACGTGCCCGTACTACTGCCAACCGTACCAACTCATCGGTGTTGCCGGATCGGTGCATTTCCGTGTCCCCAAAACACAGACCGAAACTCTGGTCTGGCAGAGGCGCTTGTGAAACGTGATGATTATAATGCTTGTCCCGGAGGGCACGCTTCTGCTGAGCATCGGTGCAACGGTGGCACGAGAAAAGATCAACCAAGCAGGCCGGGAAGTCTGTCACTGACGTACAGACACACAGGCAGGGCATACTACGCGACTGAGTGATGCAATTTTTGGTGCCACATTATCGCTCCCGGGAGGTCGTCAGTGTGCCATACCCTCGGGTGCTGTCGATTCTAAATGATCAAAAATTGGTTTGTGCCTCTTTGCGCCCCTGAGGGAGCACAAAAATGAACCGGCTACGGTTGACGCGCTTTGAAAGCTCACTTGACACTTAACGTCATGGTGAAGCTTGTGTAGTGCTTGAGGAAGATGTTAGCTGCAAACAGCGCTAGTGTTCAGAGAAAAGAGTTAATAGGAAACTAGTTTCAATAACATGTTTTAGAAGTAATATTTTCAACACAACATCAAACCATTTCATACTCTACGATCTTTTCAACGTTGGTCTTTGGAAGAAGTAGTTGACATCAAATTAATTCTTTATCCGAACGTGTCACTGTACGTGGCACATAAAGCTGAAATAAATGAATCTTATATTATTAACTGGTTCATATCTCGCTATATATAAATAGGTAATAATCATTCCTCTTTTATGTACAAATCTGTATAAAAACTGTCCCAAAATGTCCCAAAATAATATTTGTATTATACTTTTGAGCTAAAACATACAATTCCCTCGTGAGATTACATATCCTGCGTCTTCCTGAAGCTGCCTACCACAAAGAAGCCCTGGAAACAGGAAAGCTTGAGACCTTTATTTTAAAACACAGTGAGTACACTCTGTACTACGCGCTACAGCAGCGACAAGGCATGTAATATCTCAAACATTTTAATTGTAATCCCATGGGTAGTATAAGTTTTATGTGAAAATGCTGTTAAACCTCCCCAAACAACGCGTCACGTGCTTCAGCCACTGGGCACATTAGCATCATGATCGTTGCGTGCATTGTAAGAGTAAGAGTGGAAGCGATGTACAAACTGCTCCCTTTTCCGTTTGCTGAGATTCTCGCGACATCTTCCATGGAACGAAGTTGGCTTGTCATCGAAAAAACAATCAGTGAACATTAAAAAGGGAAGGCATCTTGTTGGTGTGAACTTCTCCCTCTCTCTCTCTCTCTCTCTCTCTCTCTCGCTCTTTCTCTTTCGCCCATCCTTTCATTCTTTTCACGCTGAAAAACAGCAACCACGAGATGTACCAGTGTCCTGGGAGAAAGCAGATACGGCTTACGGTTTGACGGGCGCTCTGAAAGTGTCAAACTTTTGCAATAAGCATCGTTCGTTTGTGGAGCGCTTTCAGGGTGCTAACCTTTTACAAGACTTGTGAGAGTGGTTCCGTAATGAAAGAATAAATATTTCTTTTGACGATTGGTCTTGTAAGGTGTCTGAAGTTTATACTGTGATGTATTCTGTGTAGCGTGTAGTATAAAGTTTGTAATCTCTTTTTTTAAGGAATAAATGTTTCTATTGCTTGTGATACAACTACTTGAAGTCTGTTGAAAATTCCTTTTACAAAAACATTGTGTATTGACATTTTGTATTGAGTTAAATATTATTTACAGATAACAAAATGTTGTGATTTTTGTTAAGTACTGGGCGTCTCCATCGTTTTGATTTGGAAGAAAATGATATCAAAAATTCCATTGTTTATCCACTAGTGGTCAAGCAACAGTTTGTAACGTATTGTACTCTTCTTACTCGTTACCACTGTTTACTGGCACAACTTTGCCCTTCTGGGACAATTATTATGCAAAATGGTTATAAATGTGGCCGGTAAGGATTTGACCTTAATGACGTTCGCACCTGTTGCCCCGTACAGTATGTCCTGCATGTCCGACACAGTGGCAGCAGATGCCCGATGTGCTTCTCCTGGGATCAATTATAGACTGTCCTTGCCACTAGTCGAGCCACGGTTTTCGGAGCCTTAGCCTTATGGGCCAGTCAACCGACACCGTCCATCCATGGCTCTCTGTTGCCATGCTATTTGCTGGCAAAACACAGCCAATGCCATTTCGGTTTCAAACAAACACACGAACCTTCAACAAAAATGCTGTCACCACAGAACCAACCTGTCTAGCATACTCAGAGCAGCACTCTGGTGTGATGATTTTTATGTCATCACTTGTTGACATTTTTGTGTGAGTGTATGTGTTTTTTTGTCCCACTTTGCGGTCGCTATCCAGCGTCCGGTTGTGTATAAGAGGATTTTTTTAATTCGAAACCACGAAAAATCCACACATCAATCTGTGACGGGTCCATTTTTGTCCACCCTAGAGGACTATCGATTGGAGTAGAATTTGAAGGGCGAAGTGAGTGTGTATATATTTATCCAATGAAAATATTTGTCAACGTCAACGTGCTATCGATTTTGACAGGTTTGGTTCAGTGTTTCGCTCGGAACAGACGACTACTTGATTATTCTGAATGAAGTCTATTTTTGTTGCTATAGCAGTAGACATGAGAAGAGTGTAGTATGACCGTGACGAATGACAAACAGTGGATATACATACGGTTTAAATTATTTGAATAAAATGGAAGTAAAAGTCAATATTTTTGAATGGCTTTTAGATTCTATTTCACACAATCAAGGCTCTCCGTCAAATACGTTTTATTGCCAAATTCACAACAAACTTCTCTTTATGTAAATGGATGTTCATCCAATTTATGGGATTTGTGTATGCTTCTGAAAAGTCCCTTTCAAAGCATAACGAGACAAAATCTGCATTACTGTTCTCCCCCCAAAAAAAAACAGAAAAACCCCATGCACTAAAACAGTGTGCACAAAACTGTCCAAAATGACTAACGAATTGACTCCATCCAGTCGCCCGATCCCGTGCACGTCCCTCGACTTACGGTACGCTAAATTGTGTATCGAAAGTGTCAATCTAGACAAAACTCCGGCAGGACACAAGCAGTTGGAAAACAATTTGGCAATGCTCGTTGACCAGCCATTCGGTGTCGTGGGACGGATGCACAGGACATACTTATGCGCAGACAATGCACAACTACCCAACTCTTTGGACGAAGCAGGTTCTATATCCGGTTTGGTGATGGCGATTTCCTTTCCAGCACGAAACTGTTCGTTTGTGAGAAAATCCTGTGTGTGTGTTTTTTTTGTGCTTCACCAAACAAACACGAACAGGGGATTGGGAGGCCATACAAAATGGTTCCGTTTAAAGAAGTTTATTCTTTAAACCAGCAACACGGGTGCCTTGCCTTAAGAGTCAACCCATGTGCTTGTGTGTTTATAACACGTTCACCTAGCTCTTTCGTGTGTATGTGTGTGTCGTGCAGAACAGAGTCTTGCAAAGGACGTGCTTCAGCTTTACCTTTCCATCCTTTTTCTTCCTACATCTTCCAATTACCAGAGTTACACATGACGGGATGAATCTGAGCTCAATTTATTTTTGCATCCTTGCACACGTTGGTGGCGAAACGTTCCTCCCCTACCCACCACCAAGGTGCACCGCTTGGGGCAGGTTTATCGAATTTAAAACGTCAGTTTCACTTATGCACCGGCGTTGGGTTGGGAAACTGCTGCCACTACTCCGGTTCCGTACGGCCCCTTAGAAAATCTGGGGGGGGGGAAAACATACAAGGATGACATTTTTGCCTTCGGTTACTCAACTTTGTGTCCCTTTTGCGATGCCAAAATGTTGCAGGCAGTGATAAAATTTTCATGATTCTTCCTATCTATATCCTGCCGCGTTAGAATTTGGGGTTGAGTTTTTGGCTTGTCGTAGCTGAAATCATAGTAATTGATTTTCTAACCGCGTTTTTGGGGTGGAATTGGGATTGTGCATTGGGAAAGGACTTTTTTTTAAAGATGGTTAAATTATTTCAACCCACAATCTAAAATGGGTTGAAAGTTAGGAATGGAAAAATGAAGCACAACGTTTCATACTAATTTGACATGTTCGCTGGATTCGATGCATAACGGAAATATGGGGCCCTTTCCGTTTGAAGCTCGAAGGCTGAAATTTCAGCCTGTCAGCTGTTTGCATTGTATAGCAGTTTTCGAGCAGCTATCTAAGTGAGTATAATATACAGGTGGGCTTATCCCAAGGTGTATGAATTTAGAAGGCTGATTTTTATCGCTTCTGCTTCTGAATGAAGATTGTAAAATTGTTTTGAGTATTCGTCAAGCCTCCAGAAAGCTCGTTGGAGCAAAAGTTTTCACTCGTTCTGTCAAAAAGTGATCTTCAAAATTGGTTATGAAAAAATGCTATGAGACCACCTGGACTACATACACTTTGATTCCAGATTCCACCACCTGATCTCTTTAATGCACCTTGGGATAAATGTAAACAAACCTGTGTTTTCGAGCAGGTACTCGAATCAAATTCTAGCTTTTAGGCTAAAATTTTCTAGACTGAAAATCGCAGGCTAGTTTTTTGTGTGGTTTTGTATGGATTGTTTACATGATTTCAGCCTCCAACTGTCAAACTCCATACAAAAAACTAACTAGAATCGTGAAGGCCCCCTATGTTGGTTATTTTGGTTCCTTGTCTATTTTAGTCCCACTCAACACCATATTTTTACCCTTCATGTGAATCTATTGCTTGCTACACATTCAATCAGCATCGTAAAACATGACCACTTTACCGTACCACAACGTGCTGTCAATTACTCTTAGAGTGCAACCCTTTCACATGACGGATCGTTAAAAAATAGAAAATAAATCTCAAGAGCAACCCCTGGTGGAGGTTTTTAATGGTGAGGTGTACGTAAAGTTGTTGGAATTGTGGAATTTTAATTAATCTTATGCAAAACCAAGCACCAATTTGCATCTATTGAGATGCATCCAAACATATCCAGACTAGGATGGTTATCGGGTTCGTTTATAAAACCGATGGATTTGTTTTGCTGGCAAAGGATGATGAACAAATGGAATCAAAAATTCCTATTGGATTCGAAGCAATATGGATTTGGAATATATTGTTAACAAAACAGCGCAAATAATAATGCCGATGGTATTTTTAAAATTATTGTTTCCTTATTTTTCCACAATTTTTGAAAACGTTGCAACAACTTGTATAAAACATATGTCGAAACACTAAATTCGATTGGATTGAATAAAGGTTGTGTTTTTTAAATGTGGATAACGTAACATTTTTTCCACAATGGATTAGTTCCACGAGCTAATCCTATCACGTAGGGTTAAATAGACATCAGTTGGCGGCTAAGCCTCGTGTCAAATGAGATAATTTCCGGTGAGCTGTCAGATTGTGTGTATGTGACTGTGTGTTAGCTAAGCTTCCATAAGCATGTCAACCGAATGCATAGTGTCAGGCGGTCAATCAGTATTAATTAGTATCACATGCTCATGGATTAATCATTTTGCATTTGCAGCTGTTTATTTTTCTACAACACGACACGCCTCAGAGTAAGCTTTATCAAAATCATAAATTGGTTCATCACATGCTTATTTTAGTTCTTTGTGTATGAGACACTGTCCTTTGATGTAGTCTTCCGAATGGGTAACATCGATTAATAGGAAAATGTTGTAACTTAAATTTTGAAACGCTTTTTTCCTATTTGTGACTATTTTGTGCAAAAATTGATGGATTTTTATGATTGTAAAAAAAATCTTATTATTGATATTCAAAAACATAGCATCATACAGATTTTCCTGAACATGAGTCAGCTGTAATCATGCGTGATGGTACGTACTGCTTCAAATACAAAATGAGCAAAATTTCCACTGATTGGGTTACCATTTAATCGTACTCTTGGCCTTAATCGAAACAATCGTACCTTTCATCTCATAAAATTGGTATAATTATCTTTACACGGACACTTCTCTTCCATCTCACCGTGTCAGTGGATGTTTTTTTTTCCTACAGCAAAACAAAAGTGGGTTAAAAGAGGAATTCCCTGCGTTTCACTCATTTGCACTCTTTCATTGCAGAGCATCCGAACGTAACAATGGTAGTGGTGTTAATTTAATCGCTTACCGGTGAATGCTGAAAATAATCTACCTACTGAAGCTTATAATTGCTGAAATAACGATGATTACTGCTGATGATGCTTTGCATAAGTTGACCAGTAGAAGGGAACAGAAATGAATGAAATGTTCTGAAAAACTACATCCGAATCTGGAAAGGAATGAACCGTGAAACGTGAAATGTGTTTGAACAACGAAGATAGTTGGATCTTCTTTATTCAATGTAATAATCTAGTAAATTATTCATTGCATGGAAATATATCATATTTTGGGTTTATTTAATACATAGTTTTTCAATCTAGATTAAATTGTAGTTAATCCCATCTGATCTGTCTTCAAGTTTACATAACTCTTCACTCCCTTTCAACCTTCATTAGCCCTGTTCTGTTATCTCTTCTTGCAACCTTCAGTTTAATTTTATCGTCCAGATATGTTGTGTCAGCCCGTGGTGAGTGAATCCGTGGCCATAGCAGAGGACAAATAATTGAGCAAATCATACCCAATTTACACTTTCCATGCCCATTACCATCTGATGACTCAGGCGCATTGGTGATGACGAACTGGCCCGAACTCCATTTTAAATTTGTTAATTAAAAATTAATTTCATTGCGTGAGAAAATTGTAGCCTTGAAAACGGTAGAATAAATGCGTACTAATTAAAGGTAGATACAATAATGCATTCATTGCGAAGTAGAATGAGGCTAGTGTGAAAAATTACAAAAGTATGTCGATTCTATCTTGTGAAAGCTGTGTCTAAAATATGTTATGCTTATAATTTTATATTATTGATGAAATTAAAACTACTGAAAGGGTTTAGGTTTACTTTTGCACATAAAATTTATCATGTTTTTTTAAGCATTTAAAATGATAAAGTAAATAAATTTAAAAATGTATTAACAAGGAGTTTAAATATTGAACAGCAGTAAATGCTTTCTACTTTTGTAATGTACCATTAATATGACGACTTATCATCAAACACGGATACGAGAATTATATTGATAATACATCCAACCCCAGGGTAGCTCTGACCTACAAAATACCCCTATTTCCGTTGACCTCACCAAGCAACACCGGTGATGAGAGAAATTGACAGTGATATCCTTTATTCTTTTTTGTCCGCTGCATCCGACGTCCTCAGCGTGTCAATTTCAGTCAACCATGCACGGGCTAACCGCTGGATTTTCACACAATTACATTCCATTTGAAGGGGAAGAGCAATGTTGCACCGTGTTCAATACGTGACATGCTTTCACTTGAAGGGGAAAGCAACGTTGAAAAGGTTTCGTTAGTGTGCTATTCCGCACTAAGGGGAAAAAGTGGCGAAAGTCTATAAGGACGACCCGATGTACCACGATGCTGAGAACGATGATAAGATCGGAGCGTGTTTGAGCTCGGGTTCGGCACGACACGAGCGAACCACCAAAACAAAACTCCAAACCAAAATTCCAAACCGTTCCGAGCACATGGCAGTGAAAGTGCCGGTCAGAGAATGCTTGTTGAGTTCTGGTAAGGATTATTCCGACAAGCAAGGTTTAGTCGCTTTCAAAGCGTTCACGCGAGAAGCCGATGTGACGGTTTACATTGACGGGCTTTGTAGGCAATGTTTTGATTTATTACGCTTGTTGTCGTTTCGTTGGCGGGAAAGTGTGTACCGTGCTAGGTGATGGTTTACATTTAACATTTTAATCTAATTCTACTATAACATTCAAATTTAAATAATAATAATGTAGACAACGTTATCGAAACGAGTCATTGTAGGATAAAATATACAATATTCCTTTCGAATACTGCTTCAAGTGATTGCTTTTTACCATACAGTGCACTTCGTTCAAAGTAAGCAAGCCAGTAGAAAGCAGAGCAATATCCTTAATTGGTCGTTTCCACCATTAGCCCGCAATAAATCCCTGCAACAACCAGTGCCGAACGTAATTAGGTGAACGCTTTCGGGCAAGTGCTTGTGCTTGCAAAAGTCCCCAGGCAAGCAGGAAACATCCAATTCGGTGTAGATTCCCGTTTCGCATGTGAGGACATTATCCGCCAGCCCCGACTATGACTGGTACCCATAACGAACTGACGACCCCCCTATCGATGGTGCAAGATATTGTTCTCTCTCCCACGACACGAAAGGAATTGTTCACCCGCTAGTGCGCAGAAAGACCGGTAGGAAGTGATTATCATTTGCAACCAGTGTGGTTGTTGAATGAGTTTCTTGTTGGGTCCACATGTACTCGACTGTGAGGCTACTTAAGGTTTACCTTGGGGAGCAATTCTTTAACGCGTCGGTAGAGCGGTAATTCGTGGGAAGAAATTAGTCCAGTAGCTCTCCGTTTAGTTCGATCGATCACTGTGCAACCTTGATCGCTCGGCTGGCAAAGGGACCGGTTCGCCCGTTACAGGTACGTAAACGCGTGTTCATCGAGTAATGCCACACCGTTCCCTCGATGGCCTTGTACGAGGGTGACGGCGATCACTGACACTTGGTAGAATGCAGCTGCCCAAGTTGTTGCTTTTGTGGTCTTTCTTTCACTCGTGCACGTATGATCGAGTATGGTACGATTGCAGAAGCAATAACGCAAATAGCTGCTTGATTGGTTTAACGCGGGCAAAGCGTTATGCTCGAGGTGCATCGAACTATTTATGGAACTGCAACATCTTTTTGCTTGATGCACTTGTGTATTGCGAACGGTTAGCTTTGGATATGTGTGCCAGCAAATAGAACTTGATTGGATTTGATGTAGGTTGAATTACAATTTGAGGCTATCTAGCGATCATTGATCAATGTGATCATGGAAGGTTGTAAGATGATATTTTAACATTTGTACAGTATAATGTTTTTAATCAATACACATTTATTAGAATCAAACAAAGAATCTATTTTAGCTTTAAATTGTCATACCAGCAATAGATAATTATATTTAATCTTGAAGAAGATTTCATTTTTCGAAGAAGATTTCATTTTTTTCGTTTAAAGATCTTACAAATACATTGATCATTGATCATTGATTTCTTTTTTTCTATACAAAATAATATTAATATAAACGTTTCAACCAGTATCGAAGATAATATTACAAGTAAAATTTCTCCAATTCTATCATATTTTCTGCTCTGTCGGTTAAAATATTTTAAATGCACACGATTTTCTTAAATGACAATTTGCGATACTCTTTAATTATTTCGCCTTAATTTGGTTAATTACTAAAATAATCTCATCTGCCATCCCATACCAGCTCTTTCTACCTGTCGACACACTTCAAATAATGACCAAAAGCGTAGCTGGTAATGGTACTGGCTCGTGCTCGTGAGAACGCTTCGAGCATTTTAGAATTTTTAGAAGAGAAGCGTGGCATCAATCGGAAAATTGATGCCGCTTTGCTTGAAGCTCTTGAAACGGTCACAAAGAGTTGAAAAGTGTACTTGCTAAAGTTTGGTGACTTTGCCTGGTTCAAGTGGAACATGACGATGCAGCCAAAGGAGAAGAGGTGGCCTGGTGTTGATCAATTAACTAGAGATTTGGTAGCCAGCCGGTGTTTGAAAACTTCCAAGGATAACTTACGTACCGTACTGAGTCGACGTTCGATTTAGTTCTTGCTGCAGACGTGCCTTCATCGAAACACTCCGGAACGTTTGCTCTCAGCGCAGACAAATCACACCGTTCCGTTTGCCTTTAATTAAACCACCACCGTTCAGTGGCCAAAATGGCCAACGGAGCCCCGGAAAATACGATTTGCATTCGCGAAAGACCATCGTGTGCTGGTGGCGTATTTTTTCGCACACAATTTTTTTCCGATTGTTTACCTTCCAATTGCGATATAACGGAGCCCCGGCTTTTGGCGCTCTATTGACACACAAACAGCTGCCCGAAGCATCGAGAAGTTCGCGTATACACTGCCGGATGTCAGCCCAAGAGAGGATGAGATTTAATTGAATCAGTCATTCTGCCCGTGGCGGTGTTCATCTTTTTCTCCGATTCGCGAGCTGAGAGATGCACAGTTCCTCACTGTGTCATCTATTATGGAGTAGGTAAAACAATCGCGCTCATACTACACCAGACACACTGATGCAATAAAAGCAAAATGAACTATCTAAAAAACGCTGACCTAGGTGATTTGCACTTCCCAGAGAGCGATGCAACCGGATGCATCGCCTGTCAACTCTCTGAGCACCGAAGGGACAAGATATGACACCATCAAGCTGGACGGGGTAAGGGGCTAGCCTGCATTTTCAATGGCGTTTGCCTACCCTAAGTAGTGAGACAAATAAAAAGAAAAAGGATGTCAAAAACCTGCTTGAAAACAGATGGGAGCATGAGAGACAGTGAGAATGAATTTTCAATCTGCATATGCAATCAAGTTAGTGCATAACACAAACTGTTGTGCCTCGGCCAGCTTCACCATTTCTTTTTCGATGAATCCGTATGAAACGCTCTTTGCTCTATTTTTTGCAATTTAGTCTGCATTACATTCAACTTTATGGCTCACAGCGTCAATTGCAATGTAAACAGATGGTAAACCTTGAGAAGCTTTCGAAAAGCTGGTTGGTATTTGTAACGGTTTTACACACACCGATCGAGAATGATAGGATCAGGGTTGCAGATTACCGAATCAAGCAGCCACACTTATGCTTGGCAGAAGGCAGGCTTCTCATATCAAGAAGCACATCAGTCGGTGGTAAGTGCAACGGAAACACACACGTCTAACACGTTCGTTGAATTTGGATTTGGAGCGATATTTTACAGCTGGCCACTTGTGTTCCAGTTGCTTTCAATGGAGTGGTCGGTTGGCTTTGGATTCGCTCACCCGAAAACCAACCGGTATTTGGTAAGGACAGGACAAGCAGAAGAGAGAAAAAGAGCAAAATCATATCGACAAAATCCGATTCAATTGGGCGAGAGATCAGCTGAACCGTATTTGGTAGAATCTCGTTGTGCAAAGCTTATAGTAAGCTCCGCAACATGGCGCTGCCACAAGTAGTGTAACCATGTCGATGCAACCTATACCATGCATATTCTTTCAGTGCGTTTTCTATTTTGAATATTCTTCTTATGTCTAAATAAAACTAGGACTTAATAAAAATGATTGATCTTAAAAAAGTCTCGTAAATTGTCGGTACAATCAATGTAATATCGATAGCAATCAATGTAATCAATCAATGTAATATCGAAGCATTATAATGACACGTAAGGGGCTTTATGTAAACCACCATGAAATACAGTCAATTTAACAAGAAACATGTATTAAAAAATCACCTACACACGCTATGAAAACACGGTTCAATCAATTGTTGCTCGAACCAATAGAAAAGAGCCTACCCTACATGATAATTTGTTTCACCATCGCCATCCTTGTACCAATCGCACCAGTTCTCGGAAATGATGTTTTCCCATCCACATAACATTACTCTGCGCCAATAATAATTACTGTCTGTGTGTTGTTGTTGCTGCGGCTGATGTTGCTACTGATGCTGTTCGTGTGTTTGTCTGCTTATGGAAAGCTTCGAAAAGAGCAGGAAAAGTACAATGCATTAAAATCCTCGCTTCCGCCTGCTTGAAAAGATACACAATAACAAAACGAACAGCGTAGGTGCCTCGTTTACGAATTCATTTATCAGAATGAATATTAATTGCTTCATTCGCCGACGCACCTTCGTCCCAAACCAAATCCATCCCTTCGTGCAGTGAAACCCCTTTTTCATAGGCAATTTGTGAAGCCAAGCACAATAAGTGAAAGATGTGTTGTTGCATCATGTTGTTTCACTGTTTTTTTCGACAGAAGATAAATACAGTTTAAACTTTCGGTTTTGGTTGGTCAGCAGGTCAGAAAGTCAGATAGAATGGGACGAATGAAAAATGGCAATGAAAAACATGGACACCTTTCCGGTGGCAGAGGTCATTTTACAACATTTTTAACCTTGGGCTGTTGTGTGACTGTCCCAATTACTGTTCACTGGATCAGCCAATTGATACCGGTGGAAGAGGCAGCATCGGTGGATCGATGCAAAATGTTTGATTGAACAGTTTCCATTTATCGTGGCTGATTCCTCCATTACACACAAATGATTGATAAGAATTTCCATCTGATTTCAATGTTCCATCTGTTGCTGGTTGAAATTAAAATACGGAACAACCGTGTCAGTTTTTCATTACTGCACAATTTGTGTAAAAATAACCGAACGTTATTTTCATTTGGCGATTTTTACTCAGGAAGATTTGATCAATCAATACTATGGAATTGCTACATATTTTTTAGTTGAACAATGTATATAAGTAAATTCATAAGCAGTTTTATCAGAGGTAGTTTCTTATGATAAATGGCGTAACTCTTCTGGACTGCCTTGTAAGTGAAATAATTATTGTAACACTTTTGTTATAATTACTTTAACTGGCAACTTCGCGCTTCTCAGCAAGCAAAACTCAAGCATAATTTCAGGATGGAAAGAAAAGTGTCAAGATTACACAAACTTCCAAAGTTCTGCTCTCAGCAACGGTTCGGCAGTCCTTTGCGCCACGTTTCTATCCTTCTTATCGTTTTTAATCTCAATATGGCGCTTTATTCTTGTGCATCTGGTAGTCCCTTCTCCTTTTTCGTGTCGCTCTGAAGGAGTTTGGTTCGGTTTGAAAATGCTTCGGAAGCAAGAAGAAGATTGGTGCTGACTCACGTAGCGGACGCAGCTGTTTCTCTTCACTGCGTTCAGTGCGAAAATTGAAAATTAAAACCAACGTTCAAAGAATATTATTAAATTATTATCATACTCCAGCGAATGGTCGAGAAGGCACAATAACTATGGGATAGAAAATTTAAACCAAACTAATGGAAAAAATCGCCAAAAACTGTTAAATGATTATTCCTTCTAGTGTTGTATCACACGTCTTTTTGATAACACATTACATTCAAAAAGATTTTACTTTCACAATTTTACAATATCCTTGCTTTCTTTACGAGTAAAAATTAACAAGAATAAATTGTAAGATTTTTTTAAAATTTCACACTCATTCCACTTCACACCAATTGTCGACCACTCGTCCGATGTGGAATAGTCCATTGGCAATCGTATTCCATTGGCGTAATGGATGGTTAGAAGAGTAATCACAAGAATGCTGCCCTATCCGCAACCACAACTGTGATGATAGGAAGAATAAACGAGGTGGACTTTCCCGTCCAGTTTGCGGGAAATAAATTATAACTTTATTTGCCTTTTCCTTCCCATTATCTGATGAAACTGATCTGTTTTTTTGTTCGTCTTGTTGGACGACTTGCACTTTGAGTCTTACCAATTGGCATCTGTTAAATGGTGGAAAGTGTCTTTTACGCGATTTAACGACGAAGGAAGGACAAAGCGTTTTCACAACGAGATAAATGAATCTGCATGAGAATGAGCTTGTTTCCGAATTCTACTCCACTCAGCCTGAAGCCGAGATGGAGCAAAATGAGCAAAATTTGAAGTGTAATTTAATACGAAAAACTGAAATGCTTTTGAAAAAAAAATCCCAAAAAGAAACCCACAGCATCATGTCAGTATCCATTTGCCATTTGAAACCCGCACTTGAGCCAGCTGTGGAAGTGGAGAATCCAAATTATCTGATGAGTTACAACCTTTGTCATTGTGATAACGGTTGTCGTAGCGCGGAGAGGTCAGTCAAATTATGAAGGGTGTAAATAATACACAAAAAGAGCTCAAAGATAGAACATTGTTACAAGAATAAGGGATGGTCAGTTGATGCAATGCGAATCGAGCATCAATTTTTCTTCTTCTTCTTCTTTGGCTCAACAACCGTTGTCGGTTAAGGCCTGCCTGTACTCACTTGTGGGCTTGGCTTTCAGTGACTAATTGATTTCCCCCCATAGCAGGATAGTCCATCCTACGTATAGCGGCACGGTCTATTTGGGGATCGAATCCATGACGGGCATGTTGTTAAGTCGTACGAGTTGACGACTGTACTATGAGACCGGCTCTCGAGCATCAATTACAGAACGAATAATATGTGCAAGCAGTTTCAACGCAAAAACAACATCTTTGAGTTTTGGATTAATATGATAGTTCATTTTTAAAAACGAATTAAAAAAGTTACGGAATCAGTATTACCTCATCTTGTCTATTGAAACAAGGAATCGAAAATCATTTTAAAGGATATATTAATATAAAATAAATGAATAAAATTTAATGAATGGCATTTATTCAGCGCAATTCTTCAATTCAATTAGCTTATCATTTCGTAATGCCTTAAATATATCAAACTTTTAGAGAAAGTCATCATATGTTTAAAAAAACGTAAGCTATAAATTAAACTAAACTTCCGTTTTCCTTTCTCTTGGTCTGTTTTGTTGTCTAAGCACTTCATAATTCTCTACGTTCTCTTCCGTTTTCATTCCATGAAGTATTTCTTCGCACGCTGTATCCATCCTCTCACGGTCATAAGCGTGCTAACCATAACATTCGGTGCCAAAATAACCATAAACTTTGTCGACAAACTACCACGAAACTTTGAAACATTACGATCCGCAAAGCCACGGCCGAGACATTCGTTTCGTCCCTCAGGGTATTTTCACCAAGGCACGATAGTGCTACTACTACTACTACTCTACTCTCTACCACACACAAACAGTTTCCTGTGCTTAGCGGGGAAAAGACAATGAACATGAACCTTTAAAATCTGCAGCAATCGGAACACTTCCATCGATCCACAAACTTTGAACTTGGCAAGATGCAGTGACTGCAGCAATTTTCCCCCCTGGGAAAGTATCCTATTAAAGCTCTCCAAGAAAAGCAATTGGTTCTCGCCCATAGATACGATGGATACAATTTCAATGGTGTGTTTTACAATGAATCATTTGGGTTTGGTGGCTATTTTCAACGTGCTAATCACTTTTCCGCTGCGAACATGTATTAAGCCAAGTCTTGAAACAATCCATTTCTGCGTATTCGTCGAACTTACAACCATACAACTTTCCGACGCAACTAAACTGAATGGCAGTTATGTGAAAGCATGCAATGAAAAGTGGAAATTTATTCAGTTCCCTTCATTAACTTTTTAGCTAGAAAGTCTGGTAAATCAGCTTCCTTTCCTAACTGTCAACATCGCTACACGAGCCGCAAGGCTAACGGAAAAATATTTCAGTAATGAAGGGCTAATGTTCGGTCAACCGTTTGTTGTTGAATTATCTTTGAAGAAGTTGTTATACCCTATAAATCAAGCAACATTTTCTGCTTGAACATATTATTATCCTTTTTCTCATCCTCTATGCAACAGGCTACAGAAAGGCGTCACCAAACAAACAAACATCCTGCTGCAGTGCTTCAGTCAAATACTGGAAACTCTTTTTTCTATCTCCAACCAACCGTTCTACTTCCTATCGGAGTTGAACATACTGCAATTCAGAGAACGACTATAAAAGCAATAAAAAAACTCGGTATATAAACTATCCAACCAGAAAGGACGAAAAAATTAAAAAAAAGGCAAAAAACAACTGATACCCAAGACTTTCATGGTGACAATATGGTCGTGGCGGTGACAAGCAAAACTAAAAAACCCTTAGGCAAGTAGACGCTTTGCACAGTTTGTGTTCTTTAGTCCGACGCAAAGGAAAGAAACGGTGAGACGCGTGGCAGGCAGTGAGAATAGAGTGATGTTGATCTTGTTTTCGTGTCAAAGCGTACGTGTAACACATGTGAAACGGAGTCGAACGGCAACTGTAAGCATAGTGTGAATTTTTACATCAAACATTGACCGAGAAGGTTAACGACGCAGAACAAAGTGAAAATTGAATAAACGATTAAGGCAATAATTAACAACAAAAAAGTTCAACGACAGAATTAAGGTGATGAACGTGTCGTCGCATGTGATGGGGATAAGGAGAAGTGTGCTTACTAGTAACGGCGTTTGTCAACATGATAGGTAAGTACTGTTGCTCGTTGTAAGCTTAAGGGGTATAAATTACAACGTTTTATGAAATAATTATCCTTGATTTGAATTAGTGGTACTTAGTGATTAACTGTTGCAGGTTATCGATAGGCCATCTCAATTGTCAGCTAGCATTCAATTTTCCCTTGGATCGTACCAATCATTTTTAATCAAATCGTACTTACTCAAAACATGAGAAAGACACCCTGAAGAAATGTGTAAGTAACAAAACTGCTAATAAAAGCTTCCTGTTCGCTTATCATTGGACCATATAAGTGGTTATTTTTCTCGTTTTTTTCAATACTTGCATGTATCCTTCCCTAACAAAAGTAACAGTGCAGCTATTTATATGCGTATGCTAGCGCACAGACACTACTATACTCCGTACATCAATTTGCAACTATAATTGATGTCTAGGAGCATAGCTCCAGTTTATATTTTCACGTTTATCTTAACTCTTCGGGGCTCTATTTTCTCAAATTACATTTATCTATATGTCCTGGGAAATTCGGAGCGGGTTTTGGTGGTTCATGAAAAACGTTAACGGTTTTCTACATGTGGAATGAGATAAAACTGTTTTTCTCTCAACCCTAAGTCAGCTACAATTTTGTTTGGATAGCTACACAAACACATATTGAACGACAAAAAACCAACATTCGATTGTACCGGAAAAACAGACCACATTACTAGAGCTGGTCTTCTGCAAAGGCTGAGTACCCACCCAAACCAACCAATGCAACTGAAAACCTGTTGTATGTGTATGTAAGGGAGTTTGCGTTTTCGGTTAACAGGCAAAGGACTGCTAATCGGATGATCGAGAACGGGTTTAAAAGGGGTATACCAATACAAATTCCAGCATCCCAATTTAGGCCCTGTGGCCACAGATTCATCAAACGATCATGGGACACTACCGCGGATTCACACACATACACATATAAAGCGTCTAGCGAGAACGGAGTGGTTGGTAACAAAATCAATTAAAACGAAGCCGCGTACTGTGCCGATGGCTGCGAGCTCGAAATTGTGTGGCGCTTTTCGTGTGTCCACTGGAACGTGCCATAAAGCAATCGTTACTTGCAGGGAATTGCAATTGCCACAATGTTCGCCGTATTTCAATTCGCCGTGCGGGGAGAAAACAGATAACTTGATAACGAAATAGTTGCGGACCGTTTTGCTGATTGCTTTTGTTATAGTAATCGCCAGATATCGTATATTTACTTATGTAGTGTAAATATTTTTTTTGTTGTAAAAAAATAAAATTAAATTTGTTTATCAAATGATACATTAACCTTCACCAATATCGTTGACAGCATGGTACTTGTCCGAACAGAGTGTAATGAACAAAGATTAATTGATTGATTGAATGAACCAGCTTTCATTTACTTTTATTATTTCCTTACGTAAGACGTTAACGTAAGATTTAAGAAATATTTAATCAAAACTGCAAAAAAGTTGCAAAAAGTAAAAAAATGTTTCTCAAATTCATCTTACCCATCCTTCAAACACACCATTACGTCCCAATAGTGCCAACCATTTTCCAATGCAGTCGAAATGATTCAAACAAATCAAGCATAAAATGGCAACCAGCTGTACCAAACTGAATGCAAAGCTGTGACTGGTTGGAGGATTGGGGGGAGAATATTCACACCATAAACATGACCATACCCACTCGAACTTGAACCGGCTGGTCATGACAACCGCGTCCTTCCTTTTTTTCTCACAGTTCCCTTTAATTGTTTTCCCCCTGGTCCATCTTCTCATTATGAGACACATGTAGGTGCTCACTAGGGTCATGCAGCTCGTTATTCATTAATGATTTCATCTGTTGTTAAACAATCCAATAACATTTTAAAACAAAACACCGTCTACGCTATACGTTTCCCTGTTGCGAGACACGTGATGAAGTGGAAAGGTAGAGTGCAAGAAGGGAATAGTTGGGGACAATTATGGCTGACGCGAAGGCCGAGGCCCTCATTTGTTATTGCAGTGTCGAGGAAATCAGGGGAAGATAAAATACCGAATACAACCCACCGAACCAATCACCCACAAACTACGTGACCGACCACTGCAAAAAGCGCACCTATATCGTGCAATTGTGATTGCAATATTTTCCACCCAGCTTACCGACCACTTCCTGTCTATTCCTTCAGTGCACCCGAGGAAGCGGTGGAGCGTTAAAACTGCGTACACCGTACCGAATATGACTATAAACAACACCAGCAGCACACTAGCAACCCGCGTACAGATGAGAGGCATGCGGACAGTCGATGCGAACAGCAAAAAGAACTCTCTGCTGCACATTTAATTAAAATTCACCGGAGCTCGGGCTCCACTCCGAATCTGAACCAAGAGAAGCTAACAAAAATATTTACTGCTGAAAAAACTAGAGAGAGGAAGTTGCAGTGAATCGATCATACCGTTTCCCGGGACTGCGCGGCGCACTCACTAGCTTAATTTAACTACAAGCCAAACTCAGTCAAACTAATAAACATGGAAAGATATAAAACAAAGAAAAAAACTCAAAGAGATTGGGTGATAGTTTTTGACCACATGTACGATGAGACTGACGATGAGGGTGATGTGAAGAGAGCGTACAAAGAGGGAACAACGCTGAGAGAGATCGATATAAAAAAAAAAACAAACAAAGTTACAAAAAACATGTCAGTCCACAGTCTTTATTTTGTTACTTTGTTGATCTAGTTCATTAGAGGGGTTTTAATGAAAGCAATGAACATTTATTTGATTATACTTTGTTGTGAATATTTTAGTAGATTTTTGTTTTGTTCACGTGTTTTTTAATGATTCTTAATGAAGTGGTTTTTCGTTCATGATTTTTTTTTGTTGAATTATATAGTTACTCACTTCAGGTCTAGATGCAAGTTCCAATCCTTATAGAAAACATAAATATATTTGTGACTGGTTCTTAGAATATGTTTTGTGTAGAAACCTGTTTTCAAAAGGAATTCTATGAACTATAGGATTACAATACACCCGTTAAGTTAGAACAATTTAATAACCACTCATGACTAAACGCATTCTATTGCATATGCCTAATATTGTTGTTTGTGTGTAAAATATATCTTATGTTCGTGAAAATTCAACGCGAAAATCGCTTAAATATTGTCGTTGCTGGGAGATTAACGCTCATTTCAGTTCTCGGTTCTCCTCTTTAACTACACTAATCTACATTGAAGCATCACTGGTCATATATTTTGCTAATGTTTTATATCTCTCTTACTCAGCCCATCTACTTATATGAGCTGTAATAATATCACAAGCATCCGTTCAGTCCCAAAAACCCATGCACACGAACAATTTATGTACGTTACAAGCAGTTTTGTGTGTTGTACGGTTCTGGGAATAAAGTCCCATGTGAGTGTGGGCGCGGGGAGTACGAGTAATTGTAATTAAAATCGATGTGAACGGTATGGTTCCGGAAAATCCACCTTATGAACAAATGACTGAACCTATCTACCTATTTCCGTTCGATATATCATGCAAAAAGCGTGAACTCATGCTCATCAAGCAACTAAACACTGCACGATGCAGTAGTACGGTGCATGGCTGACACTCGGATTGCAGTTCATAATCTTCCGGTAATTAGTCGCACCGTGACAACAATGTTCGGCTTACCGACACGGACGCACTCCCGGAAGCGTACACTCGGTTGAACGTACCATCGTAGCCCTTGTCTAAACTAAGCCTCGATCGGAACTGGAACGAGTGCGTTGGTTGCACGAAAAATCAATAGATAATTAAATAAATTAATTTATTTTCTATCAACGGGGTAGGCTCCAAAATCGCGTTGTCTATCTAGAGTGGCCTAGATGGCTCCCTAAGGTATACGCGTACGTTCAATTGGAACGGAAGAACGCTGATTCGAGAGGCACTTGAAAATGTTGGCATAGAAACGTGATGTACGTAAAAAGGTCCATGAGATTGTGTGTAGCTTTTGGCGATGAATAATGAGACACTAGTTGAATGCAGTTGGTACAAATAATCATGATTATGTTACGGTTAACAAACTGAAAAAGACATGGTGAACTTTTGCACGATGTGTCGGTAATCCGACAACCCAGTTCCTACGAGCTAGTTTGTGCATCAAATCCGGTTCATATCGCACCAGAGTATAATAACTACAGAGTTACGTGGTAAAATATGTGTACTCCTTTCGCAAAAATCTAAATTTGATATCAAAACTTACATTTCCTATTGACAATGATAAAAACATCCAACTATCTTCGGTATGCATGTTACTATCTGTAGGTCATACGCTGTGGCAATCAACCAGAAAAAGCTTATCTCCTCTCTTGCGGTTAGCGAGCTACTTTTCTCGCGCAATACAATCTAAAATCGATCGAAATTGTGTTTCTGTTGCAAAATCTCATTTCAATGCCATTCCTGCAAATACCCTTTTAACACTTCCTCTCAAAATCACATCGATCATGCTTAATAAGCACTTATCAATTGCGTATGTGAGGTGGAAATGTATGTGTTCGTGAGTACAAAAACCATTCCATTCTAAGCTCAAGCGTATTAAATTTTAGTTTGAAATCAATTACCCTATCCCATGGGAATAGGACCTCGTGGAATGCATGGTGCAAAGTAGGGATTTTGGGACGATAATTATTATAAGCCATAAGCGTTCAGCTTGGGGTTTTAAGAGAAAGGCATGAGGATAGAATCCTGGATAGCCTTAGGGAGGAATTATTATAGCTATTAGATAGTTGTACGAGATAACGCAGAAAACTATCTTCTCGTTTCTAGACATCGTTCCCTTTCTCTGAGCGCAAACGCGTTTGAGATGGACTTAATTGAGATGTTCTTCTGTGTATGCCTTTTTCGTCCCTTTCCCAGAATTGCTCAGTGCTTGGAATAGATTGATTGAAATGGCGTTACTAAAATATGGAAGAGATTAGTCGATGTAGAGTGCCGTAGTAAATTTGCAGTTCGCATGCATCACAAGCAGAGGACCAGACTCCAAACTAATAGGATCTGACGTCATGCTTACTGACCTGTAATCGATCTAAAAACGAGATAGTAATTTCATCAGGAAAGTTATTCAACTTAGTAGAATCTGGTTTTATTGTGGCATAAGGATATTGTGAAAAATAATGCCCGAGCCAAAATACCAGACATTTGCATAGCTTTAGGCTCTCCTTTGAACGCCGACGGAGTTACACAAATGATACCAAAGTATGCTAAGCCTTTGCAAAATAATAAATAACTTCCTAAAGGCTTCGCAAAATATACATTCTGCTCGATATAGCTCCGCTCAACAAATGGCATGTTATAGTCAATGAGATTAATTTCACACTAAAAAGCTCCTGCTCCATAATGCTCCAGGTTGGCCCAAACCGAGCATGCACCGTAAAGGATGCACCGAAAGAGTGAACCAAATTCGCTTACTAAGCCACTGGACGATTAACCTATCAATGTTAACGGTTGATCGGAATCGCCATCGGAGACTCTTTTAGCTTGGAGTGTCACACGGTCTCACGAGCGTGACTGCAGAAAACTGACCGTGCGATTCCATAGGCGAGCATAAAAGGGCCGAGAGTTTGGGGCCTGAGCTTTTTGGTCATCAGTTTTGCTGCAGCTTCATTGATTGCGTGACTTGGGCAACGTTGTGGCACACAGGACCCTATCATGATTGAAATTGTCCTAATCGCCCTTACACGTACCGCTGAACGAGACTCCCTGCTTGTACCAACCATGCCTTGATGCATCCATGCACGTTCTTCAGCTCCGCTCTAACCGTTCTCTTTTTTCTTCAAATTATTTTATGTCCCTGTAGCGCTCGTGCGACAAGTTATCACGGAGGACTGTGGACAGGAGGAGCTGGTACAGTGCACAAGACCGCTGCAGGTCCTATCGGCCACATCGGAGCTGTCCTTCGTTACCAAGAAGGAGGAGCTGGATAAACTTTGCCCGTGAGTATTACCCGCTTGTACCATTCAACCAACCAACCAACCAACTAACCAACCAACCAACCAAACCATCGTCCTTCTGTTCTGTGTGGTGTACCCGACATCATCACCATCCCCGGCATCATCTTCCGCAATATATTCATTGAATCTAGCAGCTCGTTTTGGCTTACCCATTCCGAGGTCGGTGTCGTTGGTCAATTTTAGCCGTTGAGCGTAATCACGTCCCCTTTCTCACGTATAGCCGAGATTTTTCGCTACCATTTGGTATTGATTTCATGCCTGAACGTTCGGTGAGAGGTTGGTAAAGGTGGACGCTCACATGACCTCTTGTAACATCATTGGCTGATGGACAATTGGTGCACCGAAGTTTTTGGTTTCTCTCTTATTAACCTCGGACACCCTGATCCTTGATCGGGAAGGAATTTAATGCTAAAGAGAAGGATTTGCATCTACTGATGCAGCGTAATCACTTTTACGCTCTGTTGCTAAACGAAATGGGATAGATAAGTTGACTTTATCAAGAAGATTATGGTGTGATTTTATTGATATGGAGCTTAAATGGAGCAGATACTGTATCCAAGGTAAACTCCTGGCTATTCATTTGCTACGAAAACGAACTCTTTGAAGCTGGTCGGGACATGATGCAACAGTACACGCTTAATTCGTGTGTCGAAGGTGTGAGTAAAACCTCCGTGTTCAGCGCCTAAAGGCAAACAATATGGTTTAGAACAAGTCCACTTGATTTTTTCAACATATTATGTTTCGATTTTTGTCTCTAGAAAGTAAAAATACATCGAATTAGAATCATCAAATGGTTGTAATGATTGTTAGTATTGCACTTTGCATTTGAGAAGCAATGCTATAGTTTTTTGGTAGTTATTAACAAGATCAATGAAAACATGAAGCGAGCCATATGTTCCGCTAATAGGAGCTCGTAGCTCACCGTATAGTCCAGCGCTGTCCCATTCACATAACAA
Organism: Anopheles gambiae; assembly: GCF_943734735.2. Classification (NCBI taxonomy): domain Eukaryota; kingdom Metazoa; phylum Arthropoda; class Insecta; order Diptera; family Culicidae; genus Anopheles; species Anopheles gambiae. Next base: position 88,573,489 of record NC_064602.1, read on the forward strand.
AACCACACAACGATCCGGTCGGATGTAGTTGAAGTTCTGAGGAAACCACATGTGCTATACATGTTGGTGTCTGTTGCCATCCAGCCACTTCCCTTCATTTTGCATTCGCCACTCTATTTCCACCGGAAACAGCTGTGTGAAAGTTTGCCGGAAAAGTCCGTCCTACCGGTCGTCGGGAAATCCCAAACCAACCGCCACCGGAACAACAAAACGGTTGGGCCGATGTACGAAACCAACAACCCAATCCGCCATGACCGGATGGGGCAAACAACACCGGATCGGGTCGCAGAAAGTTAACTCTACGGGGTGAAGGGGTCGAACAGGAAAGCGTCAAACTATTTTCGGGGTTGTCGTCGAGTTCATTCCCATTCTCACGTGCTCTTTACTATCCCACACTTCGGCACAGTGTCGTGAGATTATTCCAGACTCGAACTAGGCGAATAATTAGAAGCGGGAAACTTTTCTAATTTAACGTTTTAACACATTTCCGTTAGACAACGTGAGGTTCGCTCAAGGAGGCGGCAGTTCCCAACGTTAGCTGACTGCATATTCGACTGCTCTCTCGGAGCTAAGGTTTAGATTGCAAAAGGTTGACAAGTGTACATCGTCGTATGAAGGGCTACCTTCGGATATCAACCTCAACCGATCGGATTGTATGTCACCATCGTCTCTTACTGGAAATTCTCTCAAACTATTCAAAACAACGACAGAGACGACGATTGTCAAATCTCACCAGGTCTTGCTGTCCCATTGTCCCATTGCTGTCCCTTGCTCACGAGAATTAGTCCCATTGGCTGAGAAATGAGCTATGCGATGAGAAAAGTTTGAGGTAACACTGACGAGTTTGACTTCAAACCTACCTTTTCATTGAGAATGCCAAAAGCTGTCAAAAGAAATCCAATTTCGTCGATGCATCTGGTATTGGTCCGGTTGATGCTGGCGGCTATAAAGACTATGAATAGTGCCTGAGATTTACTATTGATGTTTTCTGCGGAGAGACCATGTATCTTGACTGTTCCAGCGTGTCAAATTTCGCACAGCAATAGCAAAATAAACGTTAACAATATATTTTGGGCACATTGCGATTTGTGTCGCTTTTTAATTACAGATTGAGCTCTTCGGTTGAAGTCCAATTGCTTTCCGTGTTTGTATTTCTAACAATTGATAACTATTTCATTAATGGAAATAACTCTCCCACTCAATACACTCACATCAAACATACGTGTTCGATGCCACAGTTGACTGGTTTTCTCCTGCTGAGCTCTTGATGAGTGATATTTATAAGAGGCTTCATTGTGCATCTACACCCTCCGATTTTTGCTTTAACCTTATCATACGGATCCAATATCGAATGCACCAGTGAATAGGGAATGCAATAGAAGCTCAGTATGACTTTCAAACCAATACGATTCGAATGTTGCATTCTCCAACAGCCAACATAGTCTTTTAGGATACGCAATATCGTACCGTACCGCTCACCCAGTAATGTACAGGTTTCAAGAATATTGTTCATTCCGAAGCATCCAATTTCAACATAAATGTTATCCTCACAAGGCACAGAAAAATTCAATAAGAAAATGCATACCCGTTAGGCTCTGCTTCGCCCACATAGGCCAGGATATTTCAAATAATTCTAACCCAGCAGTAGCAGCAGCGTTCAGAATAGAGTTAGATCTGGATAGTCCATAGAAAAGAAAATTCAATACTATCGCTTTAACTCTTACCAGCCTTCTTTTCGAGGTTTGGCAATTTCCTTTCGAATGACTTGCAATGAAAACTCTGTGTGGGGGGTTGAAGATAGGAAAGCTAAACATTTCTTTGCTCCATTAGACCTCTCGGTGCAGCCTCGGTTTACCAACGGTGGACGATTTCCAAGAAGGAACATTCCTCAAAAGATGACGACGTTCGCGGTGCATCGCAGTCGCTGTTACAACGAAACTATTGCTATTTGCACTGTACAAATAAAACATGCGCTTCAAACATAAATAAACATTACTGAACCATTTGTACACGACCGTTTACTCCGAGGGACGGCCCCAGAGCTATGAACGATTGTGGAAATCAACTCGAGACCACAGTTTCGTCAGAAGATGAGTTCGAAGACCCCGAGACAAGATTGCATCTGTCCGTTTTGCAATAGGTAAGCCCGTACATCCATTTGGACAGTGGGATACACTTTTCCGCACGCACGGCTCGACTTAGTCATCTGCCAAAAAGTTCACATATCAAATCAGATGAAATATAAATGAACTAGCAAACCACCTACCGATGAATGGTACGTTCAAAGGGTTTGAGCCGTGTTGACCCGTGGAAACACTCCCTGGGACAAAATGTGTCCCAGTTTCTGTGTTTACGTGTGCACTGAAGCAACGAATGTAAATACAGACCACATGGACTCGAAGGCCTGCCGTGACGGTCAAAGTCCCCAATGGAAATGTGGCGTAAAGTTCGCTTCAAATCCACCCCAAACAGAGTGGCAACCAAACAGATGTACTTAGTAAATACCAAAAAGCTGAACTGGGTGTGTGCTGTGTCACCGGACCTTCAATCGTTACCTTCGCACAGAGCTTAACCTTCAAGCCTTCATGGCGATTATGCAGAGCAGAGGGAGAGCAAATCGACTTAAGCAAATACACTGACCATTCCTTATGCTTTTCACTTCCCCGTTGCACCGTTGCGTCTGGGAAAGGATAGAGTTGTTATCGTAACAAAGTGACCGGAAATGGAGAAAACGGGAGTGAGATAAAGCTGGATGCAAGAGCCCCATTCATCGGGGATAGTAACGAGGAAGTGTATATATTGTAAAGTTCTAGCAAAGAACATCCTACTCTCCCAAAGCCTCAAACCGTCCCTTGCCCAGTGATGTCATCGTTCGACCAATGTCAGCAAGGCAAATGTGACAGAACCTATGTCCAGTGTACGGGGCATCGTTGGAGATGTCCGTTTATCGGATTCATTCGTGTCACACGTCGTGTCTCAAAAGAGGATGGGCCATTGGCAAAGGTAGAAGTATGGTATGGTCAGTATAAAGGATTGCAAAGAAAAACGAAGGATTAATCTTTCACAACACTTTTGTGGGAAGTTTTTGTGCAAGACAGAGAACATGACCCATGTAATGGTTGAATCTTCAAACCGGTTGGAAAGGTTCAACTTGAGGTGGAAACTCCGATAGCTTTTACTCCGAAAGAAGCAAGTAACGTGGGGTGTGAAATTGAACACGGTTCCACAAACAAACACACTCAATTACACACCCGAATAGTTGCCACTCTATTGGCACGGTGGATGGAGAGGACTTTGAATTTAGATGAGCAGAAAAGGTTAGTTGCTTAGTGAAAGATATTGAAGATAGAAAGCATGTTGGTTCTGTTGGTTATGTTGGTCCGAGATGTCTTCAATGGAATTTTATCGATATTTTATGCCAGTTATTTCTCTATCGGACGGATGGCATTGCAAGAGAATTGATTTATATGAATGTACCATGCTTCGAAAGCAAGAGTATTGTGGAAATAGTTGTTGATGTTCCGCATGGTTCCAGCAATTGAACTCCAGCTTACGTTTATTCATAACTCTAATAAACGATATTCTTCGTAAACGTTGGCTTCAAACAACTTCAAATTGAAAATGAAAGCTCCAGAGTGTTGTACTTTCCATTCTTCGGAGCCAAACGATCGTTCTTTTTTTGCTTCTTAAAACATTTGTCCTAGTAGGAAAGTTAACATATACACACATGTAATTATGACGTTCTTTCGATGTTCAAATTAATCTCTTGAAATTAGTACAGAAAATTTTTTAGTTTTTTTATAAGAATAGTTGGTAACAGTTAGTTGTGAAATCCAATTTTATTTATTAAAATAAAATTTCTCATTTCAACAAGATATTGTATGATTGCTGATTTTCCTTTTGTACCTTCCTTTAAAGCCTTTGTTTTGCATAAAACAACTGGTAAATTAAATTATAAACGTGAAGCCCTCAGTTCTACCAAGTTCAAATTAACCAAAAAGAAGGCAAAAGCTCTCACCCACCCAAAAGCACATGTGGAACGTAATTAAAATTTATGACAAAAGCTGCTCGTTTTCATTTCGACTTCGACGCAAAGTGAGCCCGAGGTGGGATGGCTTCCCCTTGCTTCTCTTTTTGAGAGCCACATAATCAGCAAACCAGTGTTCTCGCGACAAACAAACAGCACGAAACAGATTCTGTTGTTCGCTGAAATTATCTCTCACGAACTCTCCGTAAATGCAACATGCCGTCAGTTATTTGGTCAGTGTGTCTTTTCAGCAAACGCATCGAGACGAACATCTGACTGACGAAAGCAACGCAGCGGACGGTTTAGAGCGCATCACGCAGCTCTCTTTTGATGCGGAGAGGGCTGGGCTGGAAGGTCGTACGTGCCGCATACGTGCAGCTCTGAAATCGTATTCTCTACGGAGGCGTTTATCTTCCGAACGGTGTTGACGACATAATTTTGACTCACCGGCACACCAGACGAAGTGAAAGAGTAAGAAAAAGCCCATTCAAAAGTATGACGGTGGCCGCAGCTTGGTTGACATTCCCTCTGCGGACACACACACACATGTGCGTCGTGTGGAATGAATAATGATAGCCGGGAAAAGGCCGCCTGCCGCTCTGCGCTCTGTTTTTGTGTGTTTTCTTTCCCGGCCAAAAGGACTCTAACACACGTACACGCTGACAAGGTAGAAGTTTAATGGAAAGTTGATACGGAAATGCAAGCAAAAAAACGCAAAACTCCACCAAAACAACCGGCAGCACGTGTCGGGAGTTTCTAAGCCTAACTTTCATACACAGATACAACGCGTTTGTCGTTCGGATGCGAAAGAAGGGCAGCCTCAACAACTCTAACCTCACACTGGCTGGCGGGAAAACACATTCGGCTGTGGTTGTGTATCAAAATAAATTAAAGCCCGTGGGCAGCGGCAGACAGGGAGGGGTGTGATTTAATTTATGAATTTTTCCTAATGAAATTAACTCAATTTAAAGGGAGTAATTTAGCGCATTTCCTTTCAGCCGTTTTCTCCCCCAAGGACTGCATGGTAAACGTCCGAACAGGAACCGGAAATGGATTGGCAATTAAAACGAGTAAGCTTGTCTGTATCGCTGCATGTCGCTTTGCCCACAATGATAAGCGGAAGCGGGTACGACCAGTACGGAGGCTGCGTATCACAAAGCTAACACGTTCCCTCAATATACACCCGAAAAGAAGGGAGGCTTGTCTGCATTAAAATGCCAAATGTACGAAATGTGTGTACACACATCATACGGAAATGTCAGACAGAAGATATGTTGAGACAAATTACACCATCATTTGCAGTACCCGGCACACCCCAACCATAAACTCCCATTCGTCGTTTATTACCCTTTACAACCGTAACATTTCATTCACCTTTTGACCCTCCTCTCACTCTCCCAAAGTTTCCAAAGAGATGCGCGGAGGTGATGTTTTAACGCGGAGGGTGTATGGGCCATTTCCCAATTCGACTACCAAACTCACCTAATGAATAATAACTGAATAAGCACATCATTGCTGGCAGATTGCCAAACGGAGCGAAAGTGTGGCTTGGTGGGTGTGGGCGAGAGTGATGAGGCTCATTTTTATGGCTCGTTATCAGATCATGAGCTGTAAAATTGTGTTACAACCCAAGTGGGGCGGGAGAACGGATGTGCGATGTAATTAGCGTGCGTGTTAATCAATAATTGTTCACACAAAACACTCGGTCTCTCTTTCTCACTCACTGTTTGGTCATAAGCGTTGGTGAAAGTGTAATTTTGCAACTGAAAATGATAGGCTTGCTGTGGGTGGGTGGTTTTTAAGCTCATGCCGACAGCTCGTTTCACTAAATGAATGATTGTTCATCTCTTCTGGAAGATTTTTTCAAGCTGGAATTAACCATTTTGTACGTGTTCTCTGTGATCAGTATGAATGATGTGTTTTGGAGTGATGGTGCCACTCACATATTTTTCGTAGGCAAATAATTATCAAATATGTTTAGGTCTTTACCGACTACCCCTTCGAATCTTATAAATCTTTGGTAAAATGTTCGAAAAATATAGAAAAGGTATGAAAACAATCAGGAACAACTGCTTTAGCCGTTTTGGTTTAAAAGTAGTAATATTTAAATTAGATAAATAAAGCACAATGTTATTACACACTATCGGGCCTGGAAAATCTGAGTTGGTCATTATCAAAACAGTATGCATAACTTTGTACATTAAGTATGCAGTGCTAAGACTAGTAATCATGAGCCTCTTTTTGATTTACTAGCTTCATAAAGAGTTTAATAAATAGTAAATAATAATGTCGCGCCTGAATAAGAAAAAAATAATTATAATGCATCAAAACCAAAGCATTCACGAAGAATGAGGAAAAAAAATATTGCACTTGTCAACCGTTTTTAGTTTTACAATAAATCAAATCCATGAATGTTAAACACACTTGTATTAGAATTATTATTTGTTACACACAATAAATCAATAGCAAAATAATAAGAAATAATAAGCTTGACTCAAAATATCTTAATTGAAAATGCTTTTAAATACTATCATAACAGCGACCAGGCTACATCAGCCAACTTTCAAGCCCAAAAAACGACAACCCATCCTAAGAAACCTTTATACTTAACCTTTCACTTATGTGTACTAAGCCATATGAGACGCTTTAATCTTTGCACCACTACCATTTTATGTGGCCACCGTTCTTACGCTCTCACAGTTTCCGTCCATCGACATCGTTTCCTGAAGTCTCTCCCAACCAGCTCCAAGTGTAGAAATGTGTTTTTGCTTTTATCTCCAAGTCTACTATTTTCCCACCACCACACAGTCTGGCGCCACTTCTCGTTCGATGGCGACACCATGGCTAGCCAACGTTCATTATACAGTAAATCAATTCATTCCAGCGTCGACTCGCTGTCTGCTCTACAGCATCCACCGTTTCAGCTAGTCTTCGCAGTGCCTAACGCATCGTACAACTGACACCAACTGCTAACCATGACGACGCCGTTCACCGAGTTGTCCCAGTTTGTTTGCGGCGACAAGGACGCTGAAACGAGGACACGCACGCAGCATTTTTCCGTGCTTTTAACCTCTCTTTACACATTGAGAGAGAGAGACAGGATGAGGTAGTATAGCAAAAAGTGTTTAGATGCCAGTTTTGACCTACTCTCTCGGGGTGGCTGATGTTGCCAAAAATGCTGTGCTTCATAAGCGCAAGGCAAAGGATATAGGCTTTGAGGTTTAGCACATGCATTACATTACGGATCGTAAAAGTGTTGATTGAAGAGACACATACAAGTTTGTTGTTTGATATTTTCGTGAGTGTTGGTGTTGAAGAAAGATAAGAATGTTTTTTTATAATAATAAAGCAATATTGTGACCTCTTCCTGTTTGATCAACTAATGATGTTTAATAACAAACCACGAACAAATATTTTCGTAAAATCTTCCCACGAGTTCCCAACCCTCATATATCATCTTAATCATACCAATAAGCGATGAGCACATCGATGCATTACCCACTCTCAACTATTTTTCCTTCCTCTTCATTCACAGCGATCTGCACAAAGGACTGCACTGCATACGAAGCTACACCCGGCGCTGCATGAATATTCATCAACGAGACCACTTCAACAAACTCTACCACGGCACTAATGAAGTGATACACGAGCTCTGCGAGGAAGGCCCATATCAGGAAGGCACGTACGTATTGTAATAATTATATCAATGTGTTTCATCTCTGTTCCGTTGACATTTCTTTTGTTCCTCTGTCCATTGCCATCCATTTTGTGTTGAGCTGTATTGTTGTGTTGTAAAGGGAGAAGGAGATGTAGTTTGTCCTGCGGTTAGCCTGTATCATCACGTGTATACGAAGGTGCCAATGTTGTCAAGGTGTCGTTTTGTTGTGTGCAACACGTTTCATGGTGCCATTTGCTTGATAATTAATTTATTTTATAGTGATGGTCACAGTTGAGCGTAGCTAAAGGTAAAACGTTAACAATTGAAGTTATATAACAATAATTGCATCCTTTTAGTTGTGTGGTGATGGGAATTATCGTTGTAGGTTCGGTACGGGTTCGCGTCGTAGGCCTGGAGGCAGCGCTGTGTCAGCACTTCGCGATTGGCGCGGTAAACTAATCGAACTTGACCTTGCGTAACAATTGAAATCAATCTGCGTCAGGTGAAAAGCGAACTTCCAGCTATGCTAAACCGTGGGAACGACGTTATGCCACTTTAGCATACGTTAACCTTTCGGATTGGGGTTTTGCTGACCGGCCAGCTGATACACGGTGCGTTTGTTGGAGACAGTAAAGCCTTACCTTGGGTAGGGGGACAATGCTGCTCATAAGTGAGTTGAAGGGACAAGATGTACGATCCTATGTCCGATCAGAACTGACCTTCTGTCCGTTCTGATAGCTTTATTTATACTCCCATTTTAAGAAAGCTAGCGCACATTTGTTCACCAGATGTTTACGTTCGTAACTTTCTCTTTCGCAACTTGATGCGCTTTGACAAACGCATGTTTGTCAAGAGGGTCGCCTTCCTGGTGGGCTTTTACAATTTACAATGTTTTGCTTAAGGTCTAATGCGTTATGCTAATTGTTCTTCCTTATTTATGACCTACTTTGGAGGTCTTCCTTGTTTATGTCCAGCTTGGGTGGTGCGACCACCATGGTAAAACACGGAACCGCGTGTGCAGTAAAACACGGAACGCATGTGCAGTGTTTTACCCGGCTGTTAGCATTCATGCTTTAAACGGGTATGCGATAGCATGGATGCTACAGTTGTGCAAGTCCTTTCAAAACCTGCTTGTATATTTTAATATTTATGACAAAAACTCTGCAATGATATTAGCTATTTGGTTGATAGCAGTTTCGTACAAGGCAATGAAGGGGAAAACATCCACAAAATCCCCATCCTCCAATTACTGGCAATCAGTGCCCATCGAGAAGGTTAGGTGCTCATTAACAGCCTCTTATCATCGTCTTTAACGGTCTAACTCTCCAGAACCTGTGTTGATAATCACGCTGATTATCATCCGGATACAACTTTCGCATCGTTTGCCGTTTTTGTTGTTCGATTCGCTTTCATACTGGAAGGGAAAAGCCAAGGGCAAAACTTTCCCATTCTCCTGTCATGGTTTCTCAGTTCTCATCTTCGTGAAAATCAAATTAGCCTTCAGGATTACAGCTCAACAGTGGGCTCAATCCATGAAGAAAGAATGGACCACAAACACATTTTTTTTTTCAACGATTGTGTTGTTGGTAAGCTATTGTCTGTGTGTGTTAATTAGCTGTAATTGAGCTGTTTTCATATTCAAGTGGCTTAAACGCCACTACCTGACCACCGTAATCATCACCATCGTTCGCGAACTAATCGTGTGCCGAGCATGGACCAATTGCTGCCTAATAAAAACTGCCCTTTCAATCGCTTGTTTTGGAGAATCCTTCCAAAACCTCACGGAGCTGTTCTCCACCTTAACATCATCCCTTTTAGCACTCTCATTGCTCTGTTGGCAGTATCTGTGGAAGGTGCATTGAATGCAGCTCTTAGAAAAACGGTTCGCTGTGGCTTAACGAGAAAAGTTTTACTTCCCATCAACAAATTGTGCCGGCGAGAAAGTGTGCCTGCAGCGTGTAGGCGGTTGAGGTGTAGGTTTGGGTGATGGAAACGATCATCACCATCATCGCCCAAAACTCACCGTTTAGCTAACCGTTTAGTAACACTCACTGTAGGAAGGATAGTACCGAGTGGCGATAATAAAGAAGTTACACTTTCGGGAACAGAGTTATCTATACTTTTAATAGATAGGAAAATAAATTTAAATAATTTGCAAACAATAATAAATTGGAAGTTTGCTCTTTGTTGAAGGATAAAAATATTGATAATGTGGGCTAAAAGATAATAATAAAAAGATCTTGGAATAGCTTGATTTTACTGTTATTTCTGAAATATCTTAATGACATCAAGCATGTTTGATGAAATGCATATTTGTCTTATTTTATTTCTAATTCATTCCTCTTCATATATGTTGTAATAAACAAACGGTACAAAATAATACTTGTTTTTAAGAATTTAATTCTCGATATCAAAATACATGGAGACGCATGGTGTTTCATAACAAAAATCTAATATCAATCAAAGTTTATCACATTACGCATGCAATTCTACGTGATCGAAAATTCATACAAAATTTTAAAAAATCAATTAATAAGATAAACACTTCTCAAAGGAATTCCTATACTAGTGCTATCCTGGTGTTGTTACGCAAAATAAGCTTGCATTCTTATTCTATCACAGATTTCTGAAGTAGTTGTAACTTCAAACGGATGCAATGCCCTTCCGATAAGTCGTCGTGCTGAGCTTTCTTGCTGTACTATCTCACATATTCGTAACAATTCCTCTTCTCACTGACTCGAAGCTTCAAAACGTCCAAGGGACGTCCTCCTCGCCTTCGAATCCGCCAACCCAGTGATACTAGATGTCACTGGGACCATGCTGGGACTAGGGCACAATGGTTAGCTAAAAGCACAATAATCATGCGTTTGTAAGCATGCCCGGTTGCTTTGACGTTGATCAGCGGGAGAGAGCGTACCTTCAAAAGGGAAAGGTTCTGTGAACGTGCCGAGTAGCAAGTGGCAAAAGTGGTGTACATGCAAGCGATGCACCGGTCAGTTCTGGGAAGTGAGATGGACTCCAGTGAGACGGACAACAAAAGCGCCTGTCGCTGTGCGAAGGAAATCTTATCAATTTTCCCCTGACTGATGATATCCTCCATTTGGAGCAGTGTCACGTACCCAGTATCACACGTCCGCTCATGCATCAAAACGACGATGACTTCAAAATGAATGCGGCCGGCCTAACGATGACCGATGTTGTCCCAAGTTGGAAGATATGGAAGCAGCACAGAATAAATGCGGAAGGATGTTTAGGATATAAAAACTACAACAGGGAAAACCTTTTCCTATACCAGTCTCTTTCCTATCCCCTTGACTGAGCTAAATAGCATACACACAGACACTCTCTCTCTCTCTCTCTCTCTCGTCGTGGCTACTCGGAATGCAATCCGATTTACGTCGGCACCTTTTAACTGGATTTATATGCATCGAACCAATAATATGATACCAATCTTTCAAACTGTCAGCTTTTGCACCACACATCGACGAGGTGGATCGAATCTATGTCGAACTCTGGAACGTAGTTCGTGATGTCCAGGGCAGTGCCGAGTACGTGCGTCACATATTCTATTTCCGTTTCACCATTGCAACCAGCCCACGATGGCTACGAGGGCACAATGTGATGGAATTTTACTGTATTCATCAGCCAAGATTTGGACGTTTTTCGCGTTTCGGAGAACATTCGTGCAATGATGGATTTGACGTGGGCCACGAGTATCATGCATCCCAACGAACGTTTGGATGTTTTGTTCGCCAAATGTGCTGCGAAGAGAATTCGTTTAAAAGGATTTCAGGCACGTTGCGAGATCAGGTAACGTCTACCAGAATCACGATAAAGACCCACAAATGTTCCGTAATGTGTTGATCTCTACCGTACTTGGTGCAATCATAGATTGAGAGCATATTTTAACGATCTGATCAAGTGACGGTGAAATCTTGTCACATTCTTTTATGAGCATCACAAAATGGTATCACAAAATGTTTATCAAATGGAAGAATCTTGCAATTTCAAATATTAAAATGTTGCAAAAAATATTGTTTAGTCAATTCGAGTCGGTAAACTTTTTCTCAGCACTACTTCATTTCGGAACACATAATACAAAATACACAAAAGAATCATAAAATCAAAGCATCTCTTGTAAATCACGCTGCAGGTGATGATTATGGTAGAATGAATTGTAAAACCATCATGCTTCGTTTACGAACTTCCGCTTGATGCGGAAAGAAATGAAGTCATTTTCGATCTTTGCGTTTGAAAAATATCGCGTTCATGCCCGTAACGGCACAAAGTTTTGTTGAAAGAAATTTGGCAGTTTCTTTACTTTTTCATCAAACGCCTTGTAAAGCTCAACCTTATGGCTTAACACTGATCGGACTTTTTGTATTGCCAACAAGGGGAGGTAAAGTTCTTCATTTCCATCTAATTTGCTCCGTGATTGGGCACGTCAGTGATGAGGAAAAACTTTTGCCCACCTTCACGCATAAACTCGCAAGTTGAACGAGCGAAAGTTGAAAAAATAAGCGAAACAGTGTGCACAGTGTGTAGCTAATTTCTCACTACCCGAAACTACCTTACGAAGGACCAGCGAGTCACCGATGACTCGATGGCTAATGATCCGATGTGAAGAGAGCAATCACAGCAACAATCAGGGAAGAAAGAAAACACAACTCAAATCAGTAATAAAAATGGTGAAAATGAAAATGTATCAGAAAAAACAACCTCTCATTAACAATATGAGCACAAAAGTGTACATAATGCTGAGGTTCTTATTGCGCATTGCGGAAGTCAGTTAGAATTTCAGGATATCCGCTCAGTCCGGAGTCATGTGGGATAAAATTGCACAAGAATTGTGGGGTGAATGCACTTACAGGTTTGGATTGCCCTTCCTCGTGAAGGTGGAAAGTAAGGCGATTAATTACATTTAATTGTATGCCAGCTTGTTTCGCATGATATTTGTTTAGAAGAACTTTAGCATGGAGGAAAGACCGGTAAAAGATGTTCCTCTTGTGGGTAATTCATTATGCGTCTGAGGGAAGGCGAAAACCAGTTCCTTGTTCGCCGCTAATTAGTAGCGATTGCTGTGCTGTGCTTAGTTTGAAGTAAAACACCTGATTCTCTATACACTGGCTGATTATCGTGCATTTGAGAGCACGATATACGATGATTCAGACATTGCACGACATGAGATTCACTTCAGCCATGGTTTGTTGGGTTCGTTGTGTTGTGCTACTTAACCGATAATGGTTTGGTTTCGCTACAGCTTCCACAAAAGGATGTGGTTTTGGAATGGAATGATATTTAATCTTGAGTACATTGTTTACGTTGCTACTTCGTCGAGTGTTTTGTTGCTGAACACCGCAGAGAAAATTGTTATTATGAGAGAATTGCTACTTCATCGAGATATTCTTTTAGTAATAAAATATCACGCGTTATACGTATAGCATTTTGTTAAAATGTAGAATTGAAACAGATATCTTTGTTTAAATCTTTTTAATATTGATTGCTCAAGTAAAATGTTTCGCGGTATGAATTTTTTTTTTTGAATTTTAAGTGAGGTACCATGCGCCTCCATTGTGATATTGGTCTTCATAATAAAGCAATTTTTGTGAATTATTAACTAGTCAAATAAGCTATTAAATAATATTGATTTTTATTCCTAAAACGTAGTTCTTTACGACCAGCCAAATCTAAAGGCCTATTAAATCTCAAGTTCAATGTCCAGTCCTCATCCTACATCATAAAATGCATGGCAGCACATGTGTGTCAAAGGTCAAGTCCTGCCAAATTTGGCACGCTTCATCAATTCACCTCTAGACTCCTCGACTTAGATCCACTCCTTCCTTAGGCAATCGATTTCAAAGGCAAGTGTCAATAATTCAATCGTTTCCTCTCTGGATTGGATAATGTTCTTCACCTCATCCTTAAACTCAACCAGAAACCACAGAACCAAACCATTGCGGTTGGAAGACGCCACATTATGATGTCTAATGGTCGTGATGGTTGAATGTGTGGGCAAAAGTTTTCATTTGTGTGGTTGTGGGATGCCTTAATGTAAATTGTCTTATCAGATTAAAAAACATCAATGTTCTACACACAATATTATTACAATATTATATCACACAATATTAATATCGTTTTAATCGTACTTTTTTATACTCATTTTAATGTACTCATCGTATATGTTTACCATTTTTTTGTTGCATTTCAACCAACAGTCAAAGGAAGCTCGAAGCTGTACCGCTTTTTTGCCAATTTCATAATGTCTTTACCAATAGAATCTTGGATCGTATTCGTACGTTTCGAATGTCAACGACAGGACAAAAGCACCCACCCATACGTCCATGATTCTAAACAGTGTGGCTCAAAAAGGAAACCCCAAAATTGAATTGACATTCACCGTATCCGTAATAACAAACCAAAACCAGGGGGAAAAAAACTTACCGTATGTGTTTGCATCTGTTCTCTCCATTTCTACAGACTTTCTTAGACATGCACCGTGCATGCGGCATGTGAAAAAAGACTACGAGGTGTGTGCGATCCACTACCAGAGCACCATGGCGAAGATAGGCCAGTCGGTGGCAACGACAACCACCACGACGGTAGCGTCGTCCATCTACCCAACAATGGCCACACATCCGGCGGCCGTCATGAGCAATGGTGGTGGGCAGTACCACAACGGTGACATGAGTCAGCATCAGCATCACCATCACAGACAGCAGCAGCAGCAGCACGAGCATTTGGGCCGAAGCCATCCAAACAGCACCAAGTCGGTGGAGGATGCGGAGGAAGAACGGCTTAAAACGGTTTGCTGGTAAGTTTTTAAAGAGACATCGAGATGGTCTGATGGGTATGGGTAAAGGTTTAGGAATGGGTTTGGGCCAGATAGTTGTGATCATTGCGCTCAACATCTGCTTCTAGACGAAACACTGGTATTTTTCGTTTTTATACACTTTAAACAACTTTTAAGGATCTTTTGACCGAAACACTTGAATGACTTCACTTGGACCTTGCTTGACATATTGGCGTTACATATAGTTAAAGCTAACATTCTAAAATGTTCAAAGGTTTGTCATAATACAGGCAACCACAACCTTTTGTGTGATTAATCTGTCCACCTTTTAACAAACTCGCTTCTTTTCAATCCAACAAACTAGAACGCAAACCGAGCAAGATCATACTAACACACACCGAGCAAATCCATTCTGATTGTAACCAAACGTCCTAAAGGATGATTGTAACAACCGGCATGCAATACAACCCAAGGAACGTTTTATAAACAGTAACTAACTACCATTAGACCTAAGCATCATCGGCCGTTTTCGTCCACCATCCAAGGCCAATCAAATTTATTGTTTCACACGAAGCTGACAGCTCACATTGACCGGTAAAGTGACCGCTGTGACTCTGACAGTGCACTATTTCCCATGTAACGGGTATCTTCGCTTGGGCTTACACCATCGCACCATCTTGTGGTTTTGGGCTCCGCTTTTCCCCGAATTGTTCTTGTCGGTTTTTTGTTGCCTTTTTGCTGGATGATATTGAGCCTTAGTTTGTGAAATTGAACCCCTCCCTGAAGCTGAGACAGCAAATGTCAGCCTGCCAAATGACCATTCAATTTTTGGACCATCACCACCACAGCGAGCGAAGCAAACGAGTCTGGGTTTATTGTATTGTTTCTTCGCTCGAAAGGCAACCCGGAGGCAACAAAAGATGACGTCCAGTCAGTTAGCAGCGAGCAGTAAACGACCATCAAATTAGGTTTTTTGTTAATCTTACGTGTAAGTGTCGTGGGTAATAAAACGGACGATTCATTTACGCTCTCGGTAAAGGCCGATGACTGGTTCAGCTTTGGCCGGTTTTCATTTCGTCGTCCCTTCTTTCCATTTAGAGGTTATTGTCTTGCGCTGGAATTGGATGGAATTGGAAACTCATCAATTGGCCGTCAGATCGATAATGTGAATGTTTATGGCTAGGTTTGTTAGTGTGTGTATGTGTAAAGTGAAAAGCTGTGCAAACTATTCTTACAAACTTATATAATTCGAGAAATACATCGGAAAATGGTAAAACGGAGAGTTTGACATGTAAATTGCATACTTTTGGGCGTTTAACATTTCAAATTTCTCATTGTTACAGTATGAAAACATTGTTAACTTATGAGGTTTAAGATAAACATATATATCATCTTATTTGCATGAATGCAGCTTCTGCTCATACCTTATTAAATCACCTTCTTAACATACAAACTCTATCTACTCTTTAAAGATACTCCCCATCAACAACTGACATCACACGCTTGAGTCAATCCGTTCTGTGTAGTCAGCTTTCCCTTCAAATGCATCGAAGTGCATTTCCCGTCAATTTCACACCGATTACACGCACCACTTGCGGCACAAAGTCGGTTCTGGATGGGAGGGTGTGAACTGTATTTATCTCCTTTCCCGAGGCCTAAGACGCTACGGTGCGCTAAGACGTTCAAATACCCTTGCGTTGTACGAGTCCCACTCATCTTCCGAGCACTAAACGTTCTTCTTATCTTCTCTTCCTCTCTCTCTCTCTCTCTCTCCCCCTCCCTGTTTGTCTCTATTACAGTGCCTTCCAGAAGTACATGCAGTGCTCGGAGTTTACGGTGCGGCATGCCTGCGGCGACGAGACGGCGCTGTTCACGCGCAAATTCCTCGACAAGATGTCCAACACGTTGATGCGGGTAAGTCTAGCGTGTGTTGAACCGGAAAAGTCGGTACGATGCAGAACATTTCGCTACAACTGGCCGTGCTTTTGGTGTTGACTTTGAATGGAGCTGTGACTCTAACCAGCGCTCTGTGAAGGTGTCCTCTTTCTGCTCGCCGTTCGGTTGTTTATTTATTGATGTGTCTGGTTGGTACCTGTACGTGTGTGTGTGTTGGAGAGCAAACATCAATCGCTTGGATGCTGCTCCTCTTCGATCCCTTTTCCTTTGGTCGATCTCGTTGCTCGGACACGGCCGTAATGGGGTGACAAAGTGAGAGCTAATTAGGGACTGATAACTGTTATATTAACAGCACCATTGTAACGATGTTAAACGCAATCAGGCATGCTTTGGCCGTTTGGTCGAGTGAAGATAGATTTGAATGGATCTTTCGCAATCTTTGAACATCAGTCAAAGCTAGTTCTTAACGACCTTTGTCTTGGAATGCTAAATTGATGTGCAGATAAAATTACCTAAACCTATGAAATTAAGGATTTGTTAGAAAAAGGAAAACTTTAATAAAACAAATGTTTTGACAAATATTAGGGCTGGTAAAGAAACTTATTGAAAAAAAAACAGTCTCTTTGATAAATCAGACTTCAAAGTGATCAAATTAAAAAGAAATTAAGGAATACCATGGTATCTATTAGCTGTACAAAATTACTTTCTTAGAAGTGGCATCATAAAAATCGTTCGTTTTCCAAATCGTTCAATCATGTGTTCTCGGTATCAATACATAGAATATTGTCCAGCAATGAAGCCAACATTAATTTAATATTGCTTTTCCATGGATTGAATCACTTTTGATTTGTGCAATGGTTTTTAGTATGCTTTGTCATCTAGTGCCCACGTCACGTATTAATACTAAAAATTGTAAACTAATTTGAAGATGGCCTCATGTGCTCTTCTTGAAATTGAACATTTATACCAATTACATTACAACATGTTTTTCAAATTTCATGAATTTACCAATCCGGACACATGTACCAATAAATGGATGGACAGTTCTCGCATCTCATTGGAGGCACTTTTGAAACGACCACGCAAATACATTAATCCCCATTGCTATCATAAAGTCCTCCCCAAATAGGAATGCTTTATTCTAATTCACACGATACAATTACCAGCTTCACACAACATCAAAAACAACCAGCAATATCGCGTCCTTTTGCTACCGTTTCCCCAATACATCCATCGTGGCAAAACAATTAAGCCAATTTGTATCCAGAATCACCTCTAACCTTCCACCACAAAGAGGTTCCAAGCGAATCATTTAAGCCAACCGAACGCGATTCCCACCTCGTCGCTTTTTTGTTTGCAAATGCAACATCGTTGTACAACCAGTTTTTACACCCTCTCGTCTACATACTCATCAGAATGTCTCTACATTACAACACTACACACGGGAGGACGAGTCGGATCGATGAATAAAACATGGCACACCCGCTAAACCGCTGCTGGACGGTGTGGTGCCGTATTTTACTGCATTTACTTGTGCGTGAAAATAACACACTACATTCAAACGTTTAGCCCACTCCCGAACAATCGTGATGTAGGGAAAATGGTATAAAACTTACCATAGAGTTTACAGTGGGGCGGTACTTTAAATGCCTGGGTCACGGTCTACGTTTTTCAGTTGCATCCACATTTACCCGTTCACAACATAAATAGAGCTTCTGTTGCCCACTTCATGCATATTGTATTAGGAGAAGAGTTGCTCTCTCCCATTGGCTCTGTCTCTCTCTCTCTCTCTCTCTCTCTCTCTCTCTCTCTCATTCTCTCTCTCTATCTCTCTTTCTCTCTCTCTCTCTCTCATTCTCTCTAAGTTTCTATTGCAATGGCTCACAATAAGGGAAGCCCAACTGGGAAGGGCAACGAGTAGGCCATGATTTATGCTGCACTCGTTAACTGGGTGACAATGAAAACTGTGCAACGGTTTTGTCGAAATGCACAAGTACAAGGTGGTTGCAACTAGCACCCCAACATGTACATCTCCATGTACTGCGTGTTTGAACAGTTTTCATCTGGAATAGAAATGCAGTTCGAAAGGGTGGACTTCCAAACTTTTAAGCAACACACATGCTTTCGTTTCGACTGTCCTCCCAATAGAATTCTACCATGAAAGACCCATTCTATGACATTATTGATTTTTTATGCCATTTTCTCCCACCTCTCTCTCTCTCTCTTTTGCCACGCTTGCGGTCACAACCTCCAACTCATCGCTGAACCTGGCAAAACAGATGCACTGCGTCGATTACACGCCGGAAAGTGGCAAATGCCGGGATTACTTCAGCTCAAGCGCAACCCCGACGGGTCTAACGCGATGGAGTTCATCAAACATGGTCACACTCGCCATTGTCACGGTGCTTGCGGTTGTGCACACACTGCCAGTACAGCTGCATCACCGGCTGGGAACGTTTATTTAATCGCCACCCACAAGGGACGCCGATCGGTGCACGATCGCACCCGGTACGATCTCGATGACAGCGACGGGGAAGCAGCGAAAGCAAGGATGCATCTCAATTGGCTGCAGGTAAATGACCATAGAAGCGCTGTAAATTGAGTGGAAAGCGAAGTTTAATGGATGATTGAAATGCATAAAAAAGATTCAAAAATCACATCCATACAAGCTGGAAAGCTTTGTTACACGCGGAAGAAAGGCAAACACTCAAATGCAAAAAAGAAAAATAGAAACAACAAAAAGTAGATTATGAAGGACATACAAGCACAAGGCTATACATTGGAGTTAAAGTAAAACGAAAAAGAAGTAGACTGGATTCGTGCGAAGAGAAAGTATAGGGGAAGCAACACGGTATCTTCTTGTTTCTCTTTATCTGAGGGTAAATACAGCTGGCGCCGTGACCAGGATGTAAACTCGTCTATTTTTCCGTAATTACCGATAATAGGCAGTACGGATTGATTATTTCATTTTGCAGTTTAGAAAACTGTTGCACAACGTGTAGAAAAAGATGAAAAACGATTAATGAAAGAAAGGAAGCAAAACCGACGGTCCTATGAACTATTGTTACTTTTGTTACTTTAAAACTATTATTACTTTGATAAAAGAGCAAAAAGTATGATTAACAAGCGAACAAGCGATACGAAAAGCACAAAAAGCAGCAAAAACAAACAGAAATGAATAAAAGTATCAAAACTGTAAACTATAAAAAAATAGAAAAAAATGGGTCGTTTGTGTTTTATTTACATTAATTGGATGCATTAATAAGCTCGTGGAATGGATAAGCACTCATTTTCAACCATTGCCCAGCTCCATTACATACCGCACTGCGTTTGCTTTAATTGGATGTGCAAATGAGATTAGATGCATAGAATAATGCATGCAATAAATCAAAAATACATCAAACGATCGCAGTCCGAAAGAAATCCGCAGCAAAAACTAGCTCAATGGTAATGAAATTGACACGTGAGTTGGTGGGTTGTTATTTCCCAACGCCCTTTTTTCTTTACACCATTTGTTTCACAGCAGCACATTGAATCAGCATTTTTCCACAGAGTGAACGCTTCATTGACCAATTCATTGCTGTCTCGTGGAGGAGGACGTATTCATGCTCGGATGTGTCCTCCAATTATGGCGTAATTATATCAACAAGACCTATCCCCGTAAATCAATTTAAAATAATGACAAACATGAAAGCGAACCATCCGCTCACTGCATAGTGGTGCAGTTGCACTTTCTCCCCCGAAATGCGGAACCAATCGCCTACAATTTCGAACCGTGACGAGGCACGGAAGGCAAAAGGGGTGAGTGGAACGGTAAGAAATAGGAAAAATAATACAAAACCGACAAAAAAGCAAAAACAAACCAATCTACAAGCGGCATACTGGCCCATGCCCAGTATAGTTTGCTCATAACGCATGGATTATTTCCAATTTTAGCTTGCACTCGAATGAATACAATTTACACAGCGTCAGCAAACGGTCGCACCGCGTTGGAAGCTGTTTTTGTTTTGTTTTCAATTTTCCTTTTTCCCGCAACGCATGCATATGGATGTAAAAATGATTAATAACAGCACCCACGAGGTAATAGTCTGAGGTAATAAAACATTCCCGCAACCATTCGTGGGTTCAAACGAGTATGACAGCAAAACAAACCAGGAAAGTTTGTTGCTGCTGGACGAGGTTTTGGGAAAGCTTCATATATTCATCCTCAATTGAGCTTTTTATGTTTAGTTGTTTTAAGCTCTCTTTATTTATGAGTCATTTCAATTAAAAACCGCATGGCTTGTTGTTACATCTTAATTAATACCAACCCACTTCATGGTTAGTACTGCATAATTGAAATAAAGCTTTGACAACTTTAATTAAAGCCCTAAGCTCATGTGCTCTTGGAAACGTTTCACTAATTGATTGGGATATAGTCATCTTTACAACAAACTCTTGATTTGATTTGCTAGAATGCAATGATTGCTCGGAAATCCAATGAACAAACGGATTGTAAACATTTGCTTGGGATGCTATATTAAAATGTATTACTTTTTGTTTGTTTAGTAACGCTTCAGTTGATTTAAAAGGTTACAATGCCTGGGGGAGTGAAATGACACAGTAGCGTGTAGAGGAGTGGGCAATTTATCATACAAACAAACTAACACAACCATTATGTACTGAAACTGAAATGTAACAATATTGAACCCACAAAAAGGCTCTTCAGGCGTCGAAACAACATGTTGAACTATTCTTTTTTTTATGAATCAGTAACGCAGAATGATCGAAACAAAGCACAATGATGCAAAATAAATTACCCACAGTTTGAGGGAGTGTTCATTCTACCCAGCGATAGAGTGGAAACAATACAAACACCCACAGCGTATGTGCTCAACAATTCTAAAACAAACCAACCACAATAAACAAACAAACAAACAAATCGAACAAGCGAAACCAACTGACAAACAGAAACACCCATAAATCCATCCCACCGTATCCACCGTGCTGGCTGTGGCTGTGATTGCAACATAATGCAACTCGTTTGAAAACACTTTTCCGCCGACCGAGCGGACGAGTGCGGTTTTTGAAACTTTTGCATTCAATCATCACCTTTTCTCGTGGGAAGTGAAGGATGGGACGCCTCCATTAGTCGGTGGTTTTTCTCGTTCTCTTTTCCAAACTTTCACCTTCAAACACACAGCTGTTGATTCATGCAAATCGGACAGATAAAAGCATGTAGTTTGTCCAGGAAATGGATCAAAGTGATTTAATTCGAAAAGAGTCGGTCACACGCTAACTGAAAGGGATAAGGACGGTTTGCCGGAAAAGCAAACTAATCCATAAACAAGTGGACATCTTCATTTGTAGAGCAGTGAGACGGCGGGTCAATGCAAAGTAAACAATGTCCTCTTGATTCTTGTTTTGGATACTTTGGATAATCATCCTTAAAATCGGCTTGGTTGATGAGGTAAGGTAAGTGAAATAAAGCTATTAGCTTACCTTTAGGACGTCAGACGAGTGGCGGTGCGATACGAAACAAGAAAAGTATCCGGCAGGTTCGGGCATTGGAACTTTGCTCAACAGGAAAGACAAACAATCCCCAACTTACTGTATTTGTTCAGCATTTAATACCTGCTATTTTAAAGGAATCACTTTTCTCAAGCATACTGAAGAAGTTGATCGACTTTAGGCACACATATTAACTGCCATTTAAACTCTCTGTGCAAATAGAAGCATCAGTAGGTTATAGTTTTACAACAGTTACCTATAGATTCACTATAGTTTGCTCACACCTACTTTAACCTCCAAAGATTTATACATTTGTTTGTAACCAATAGCAACAGATACTACAAACAAAATTAATTGAACAGAACCATCATATTACAGTCTTTCCGAATGAAAAATGTTGAGATAGACCAATTGGAGACTCCGGATATCATGTTTATTTGATGACGTTCAGCAGAACAGAAACAGTTTATCCGTTGCCCCAAACAGTTCATCCAAACGGTTCAGTTAATGCACATATTGCCCTCCGTATCCATACTAAGGAATTTAAAACTGTACGTTGGTCGAGGTCATAGGAGAAACTCGTTGCCAGCTGTGACCGTTTCTTTTTCTGTTGTTGGTTGATCGTTTCCATTGAAAAAAGGAAGAAAACAAATCAGGATGCTGTTCGCTTGCGTGTGACGAATACAACAGACACCACAAATCTTTCCCCTGTACCACCCTTCCTTCGTGCAATTCAATTCCATCCCTGTAAGCAACTCAAGTCAGAAAGGACAGCATGTGTGTAACCTCGGAGAAACATAAATTCTAAATAAAGTTGTTGACAATCGAACATCTGTATTTGAGCAACGATTGAGGCACTGTTTGCCTGGTGGTGGGTTGTTCTCGCTTTTCTAAACGCCACATTTTAACTAGTAAAGTCACTGTCGTTTGGATCGATGCCGATAAACCAACCAACGCCAAATCAAATCGTCCGACTGTCGAAGCAACGAGACAAATTTATGGCCTTGGGCTATTCCAGCTTCAATCCAAACTCGTGCCATGACATTGCCCGACAGCTCGCTACTCTCCACTGTGTAAACGGAAGTTTGAAGCTCGTACAGGACACTCCAAACACTTCAGACACCATTGCGGGTTGGCTGGCTTTGTTTCATAAATTTTGGCTGGTTTGTGGTGAAAATGGCGATTTGAAATATCGTCCTGATCGAACGCTTCCTACGAAGCGAACGGCACACATTCTCGAAATGGTGCCATTTTCAATGGTACAAAACGATAAAAAAGCGATATGGTATGGTTTGTTCCACTGTTGTTTTCCGATTTTGCTAAACCCTCGGCAAAGCGACAGAAGTGATACGCTCAAACATAAATGTTATGAACCGTACAGGATTGTTGAATCGCTTTTATAGCTTGTTTAGTGATCACTTTAATCCTAACGCATTATGGAACATGGTCAAACTTCATAGGGGGAATAATTCAATTTGTGGACAATATGTTTTGGAGGTTGTTAAGAATATATTAGTGACAAATGATTGTTAGGAATGAAGTATACCAAAATATGACAATAGAAAAGTTTAAATAAAACAGCTACAAATATTGTTAACATATTTGCGAACATTTGACACATGTACCTAAGAATTTACATCTTTCTCTTGCCTATAGCCTGTAGCTTAATCTATCGGACTCTATTTTACCTCTTTCTAATGATACTCCCGATTTAGGCGTTATTTTTGACGACACACTAACATTCCAAAGTCATCATGATAGAATAGTCACCAAAGCTCTACACTCTCTAGGTTTCGGAATACGTGTATTCAAATCATTCATCGATTTGTTTTGTCTTGCATCGTTGTACCGTGGAATTGTTTATCTTTTACTTGAATTTTTGTGTATTATCTAGTATCCAATACAACAGAAAAGAATTAACAGTATTGAGGCTATACATATAAAATTGTGTACTATCGTCTGCCCTGGTTTATCCGTTTAGATTGCCCATCCTACCGGACGAGATATTTATTGTTTGGATTGGAAACGCTGCAGCATAAGAGAATGTCCTGTGTCTTTTTTGTATGAACTAATCAGTGGTTTTGGGGCAATCTCATAGTACAGTCGTCAACTCGTACAGTCTCGATTGCTTCTTGATTTTATATCTGTATAATAAATGCTTCACAAGCCGTAGCAAAATGGTCAGTGTAATAAGAATAATTTTATCGTTTTATTTTGTCTTCTGTACCATTTCATCTTCTTTCTATCTGGCAGTTATCTACTGGCGTTCTAATGACACTAATTAAAAACTAATCGCTCATTCAAGTCAGAAGGCAGCACGGGAGTACGCAAAGTCTCATCCATATTCTCGACCATCCAGGTTAAATATTCATCAGTACTTGCATAGATAGTGATTTGGTCGTAATCGAAATGCTCATGATTGTGCCATGCCATACCGCGCAAAAAGTATCGCTCCTTACCGGCGAACGTTTGAACAGTGTACAATGGTAGACCACATTTCGTAAGACAATAAAGATTATCAGTGCATGGAGTCAAGTTTCGCCACATGCAACAGTACGTAACAAATCTAAAGGTATCGGAAAGGTTCATTTTTAGCAATGAGAAGCCTTCGAGGCAGCTGAAAACCTCATCTAGTTTGTCAGTTTCATAATCTGGAACTAGTCGGAACGTTGCCAAATTGTCCTTGGTATAGCTGCGAACATCGTCCAGGATGGGCAGGCAAATGGGTACCACGCTCAGTTCGGTTATTATCGCGGATCTTGCCAACCGGATCAGTGCCATATCGTGCATCTGTGTGTGTGCTTCGTAAAGGTGATGAACCGTGATCTGCCCAATCAGGATTTTCTGGACATCTTCAGAGAGCGTGTTGAATCCCAATTCTATCATCTTTCTGCAATAAATCAATATCAATGTTATGGTTCTACATAGTTACTTATTGAATAGCAAAGGCGTACATACTCTGTGTCGTTAGAGACCGATCGTGCCGTGCCTATGACATACCATTCACTGATTAAAATTACTGTACACTCAATGACATCGAAAGATGGAGCATTGGAACGTAATTTTCCTAACCATGGATGTATCCTATTTGACACGTTTTCTGTTATCCCACAGGTGCTGAAATTGAACATCCTTCGTTTTTTATACTGCTTCACTGGAGGAGATATCACTATCTCAGACCTCAGTGACAAAGTGTTGACCGGCTCCAGCAAGGTATCATTTCCTTTCCTAATGCTCATCATGCTCAGAATCCATCCAAGGTAGCGATAGATGTCCTCAAACAAATATACCGGATTACCCAAATGGTCGTTTTTTTCGTACTGCCCTTTGCGACGAAAGTGCAATCCACGTAAAAAGTAGCGCTTTTGTCCGGCAAAATCCAACCTCGCTTGCAAAGAACTACCCGTTGATATTTTGTTCCACTTTTTGTCTTCAGCATTTCTATGGATTGCGCATAGCGTAACATCTGCTGGATTCAACAGAATGCCTTCCTGTTCACACCGTTGCCGGCAGGTTGTCATATTGATCAAGGTAAAATTAGTTCTTCTCACATTCGAAAACTGTTTGCTTAAACTATCACTTGCTAGTGCAACAAATTGGTTAAGTTTGATGTTTTGCATGCTTTCAGCGAAGGGTAGACAGATAGGTCTGATGTATGGGTTAGATATGTCGGCTGGTTGCCAGAATTCTATCAAGGCTATGCCATTTTGACCTGTGTTTCTGTTGAAATCCGGAGAAAAATAGACAGTTTTGATTTCTATAACTTGATTCTCTAGGCTATAGGTGGTTACATTACATTTTGAACTCAATTTTCCTCCTCCTAGAATTATAAAACGCCTGAAAGGAATTCATATTTTACATCACCGATGAGTTCAACATTCATGATTTGTCTCATACAGTTACTTACATAAATGTTAAGTTTGTCATTATACTTGCCGAAGCCAAGGCATACCATTCAGTAATTAGCACAACAAAGCCAATTACTCTACATTTAGTTGTATCATAAGTTGCTATCCTACCAGTCCAGGGATACGACGTCAATGTATAATTATATGCTTGCATCCCACAGGTAGTCATGTTGAACAGACGCAGCTTCTCCGAGTCCGGTCCCTGCAGCAGTTTAGACCAATCGGTCTCCATGTCTATGTGCGTGACATTCTGAACAGGAAGTTTCATATTGTACAGAATCCAATCCATGTATGCACTAGCATTAAGGTAAATAGGTGGCATATTTAGATCACAATGTCTACCCATTAGATCAAATCCATGTAGAAAGTGTTGGGAGTGCGTTTCATCGGCAAATGTTCGGGCTTGCTGTAGAATAGCACCCGAAATGTGGGGAGTATATTTTTCTGCGATTAATGAGAAGTTACACGGTTGTTGGGTTTGAGCGCAGAACCGTTTGTTGGCGAGAGTGGGATTTATACCAAATCTGCCATATTTTTCTATGCATATAGAATCACTTAAAACGCTCACATCCACGCTTTTCACTGATTGCTGAGGTTCTTTGCTAGTGGACACGGTAAGGTTCAAAGAATGATTACATTGAAGATCTGGTGTGACGGCTACACAGATTGGCGTTATACTCCAATGGGACGTGTTTGCAGGTGTACTTAGCTGAATCAGAGCTATATTGTCTACAAAACTATTGTTATAGTAATGCGGATGGATAGTGACACTTTCAATGTGCAGGACCTGTTGGGATGTTTGGACCGAGTAGTTACGGCCGACATGTATCTCCAATCTATAGACATTAACGATTTATTAACATAATTGTTAACAATAAAGGTGTCCCGATATGATCTACTCACACTCTTGGATCATCAGATGCAAAGCAATGTGCCGGACAAACGACGTACCATTCGGCTATGAGTGTTACGATACATCTGGCAATGAATACACCCTCGGTAGTAATTCCGATGAAGCCATGCCAAGGTAAATACTCCAGATCTGGTATGATGCCACATGTAGTGAAGTTAAACAGCCGAAGCTTTTCCTCGTAATCGATTATATGCAGATTGGTGGGGTAATGTAGCATCCGTGGATCAATGTGCTTCGTAATCCACGCGATATACTTCGCCACATCGGTATAGGCAGTGTGACTTTTACCATCGCAAACGTTGTCACTTGCACGTGATCGAGTGAAAGATACAATACCACGCACAAACCATCTGCCACCGATCTCGAACACCATCCCGCCACCACTATCGCCATTGCACGCACTCACTCCGGGTCCACCAATGCCGCAGAACATCTCTGGGGTTAGATGAGTGCCAAACAAGCTCCGGTCACTTGCAAGACACGTCACAGTATCAACCACTCTAATCGATGCTGATCTCAGAGTGTCCGATACTTTATCCTGCTCTGCGAAGCCAAATCCAACGATCGTACCGTTTCTATTGACGATCGGTTCCTCCGAGTCACTCATTGTCCACAGGCAGACGGGTTGTACGTGCTTCGACATCGTTATATTGATCGCTAGCTTGATCAGTGCAATATCGTTAGCAACACTGCCCATCGAGTAGTGAGGGTGTAGTATCACATCCCCAACCAAATGTGCCTGCGTGTGTTCAGACACTTCTTGGAGGTGAATGCGACCTACATGTACCGTCAGCTTACTTTTATGTAAGACACCGTGCATGGACGTAACACAATGTGCCGCTTGAAATAAACGTGTAATTCATTATCTGATTGTTTAAAGTAACACACAAATCACAGTACTTGATCCGCATACCCGTAAGAATGATCGATTGATCGATGATGGATCCACCGCAAGCATATTCCATCGTGTTGTTCTTTCGATGAAAGATGGCTGCATGCCAGGGCCATTGTCCATCCACTGCACTGAGCCCTTTCCGTATCAGGGGAATGGTTTGTGTCGCGATTCTTCCACAGGTCAAAGGTAGTTGATGACCAAGCAGGGAAGGTATGAAACAAAAAGCACTCAACAATAGGCAAATGCAACGTAACTGGCGTGAATACATTATCATTGCAAAACGTGCAATTGATAGATCATTAGAATTAACGATTAGCAAGACGGAGATTTATGTATTCTGGAAAACATTTAATTGTTGAAACTCATAATATCCAACATTTAATGGCGAATTCGACCCTGCGTTAATCCTGCTATTGTGCGTCAAACCAGCTTCGATGATCTTCTTCAAAAACCATTAGTCGGGCCAATACTCCAAGAGCAGAGGATCAAGCTACTCGTATTATGCAATTCATCAGCAACAGCTAACAGCTGTAACGGTTCGCTGCAACAAAGCAGTTAAGGCAGTGATAAGCAACGTGCAACATTGTTAATACACGACTTTGTAACAAGAACGTATTTCCGAACGTGCTGATAATTGTGTCTGACAATACCTCGCAGTTCACATTAACGCGTGTCTTTAACGAACAATTAATGTCTGAAAACATCACAGATAATGTAAATTAGCACTGGTACTATTAGGTTTTGGGAATTATATTCACTAAAGTTCTGAATTCTGACACTTAAGTGTAAATCTAATTAGAAAAGCGTGCACCTTAATCGCCGGTCTCTTTGCAACTGTATATTAACACTTTTAGCGCTGGTATTCCGCGCTGGCTTTCTACGGAGAGCACAGTACAAGCTAAGAGAGCGGTTAGAGCGTTGCGGTGGCTTTCGATCAGTGGATCGATTGATCTTCTCTTCTGATCCCCAGAGACGATGCCGCGCGGCTCTATATGCTCTCTCTCTCTTTCTCTTTTTAGTCTCACTGCAAAACGTTCTGCTGAGGGTTGCAACCAGGGTTGCAGAGAATGAGAGTGAAAACAGTACAGGCTAACAGTACGAGTTAAGCTGAACATATTCTGTTGAACACTTCACTTTGCTACATAAATTTGCAATGAGTACCTTGCAACAGGGTTGCAATGTATTTTTGTTCATTTTGGATTCATTCCAATTGATGCTTATTCGTTTTACACGCACTCACATTTCATTCCATTTCTGCGACTTGGATCAGTCAAGCAATTCACTCTCTTCTGCGTAGCTCCACCCTTTTTTTACTGACTACTGCGACTTAATGATTTTATTTTTTAAAACCAAGAGTTACTCTCATATAGATGGATGAACATAGTTTCTCAGCAGCTTAAGCTTATCAGCACACGATTTGAGAGAGCTCGGTTTAGTAGCTCAGCCAATCGGGATCAGTCTTGTACGCCACGAATCGTGTTATCACCGCGATGTGTTTTTTTCTCTTTTGTGATTGGAGATGGATTTTTTTTTCAATAGCGACTTTAAGACTTTTGGAAACATATGTCTCTAAGCTGATAATCCTCTCATGGGTACACCATTTAGTTTGGGCGGCGTTAGTGCAGCGATCGGCAAATTATAGCTCACGAACCGCATGCAGCTCGTTGCTATATAGATAGCGGCTCTTTGCCGCTTTTTGTGGAATTTGGTTTCATGGTCGCAAAGCAAGCCAACTTCTGCGTTTATGGATAAGGCCGGCGTTGAACGACTACGGTTGTTCCACATAAGAAGATTTAGCCAAAACTAGTAGAATAGTGCAAGCTAAACTTTAACGACATACCGTCTAGAAAATTAAAGATTATTGGCAAAAATATTAAACAAACCCGTAGGGATTGTTCAAACTGAACTACGTTTATAATAACAGGTTTTTTGCTTACGAATACATTAAAACACATCAAAAGCAAAGCTTTCACGACACACACTAGAGAATGAGGTTCCTTCATACACAATGGTTGACTACTAAATGTGTGTTACTCAACCGAGTGGACCTTTAAAATTGATAAGATAAACCAACTGCCTAGTATGTATAAAACACCTGCAGCAGCAAGAGGTCCTTCGGTTGGGTAGTTTAACACCTTCAAAATAGATACCAATGACTAAAAGTTAAAGCATAAGACCGAACCGTAACATCGGCTGCCTCTCACAGCTCACGTACACCCTGAGTTTCCGTTGATTAATGGTTCCCAACCATTAACCTCGAACAAAAAGTCACACTTTAAACAGTAGGCTAAAGGTAGTAGCCCTTGTGGCCCTTTCACTAAATACGGGAAACCCTTCTCCCTGTTGGCGGGTTTAAACGGGTCATCCGATTTCATGGCCATGGGATTAACTGACATTAAATAGGGTCATGTGTAAGAGTGCGATGGGAACAAGGTTGATGGCCAAACACTGGTGCAGGCATTGAACTTTCGATTTCGTTTGCTGACACGCAAAGGTGTTTGACATCTTTTGCTTTAAAATTTTTTAGCCTATTTATAGTTTTGCTTGTAGTCGTAATGGTTTGAAGGGAGTTGATATGGGATAAGGCTTCAAAACTGTCGAGTTTAAAGTTTGCTTTATAAGAAAACCAAGATTTTGAAATGTCTAATTCTAATGAATAGAATCAATTATTTAACTTTTTATACAATAAAATCCATGTGCAAGATTCAAGGCAGTCCAAATGTTAATTCTGAATACAATTGCATTATTTACACTCTACAATCTGTAGTCAATTCCAACATACGCCGGCGGTATTCAAACTGGATCGTTTAATGGCTTAAAATATATTTTACATTCCGACCATAACTGGTCCGAGTAGTCACGAATGGTTTTCGGGGAATCGTGTTTACGAGTCTATGTTTCTCTCTATTTTTATCCGCCGTCGAAATGTAGGAACAGACTATTAACGTTGCATGTAAGAGATGGATAATATATCGCTCTAAAGGAGTAACAACCATTAAACCGCAAAAAACCAACTATTTTCGTTCCTGAAGGTATAACAGCACTAAAAGTAACAGTACCTTGACTTGATTCAAGAGTACAGAGATTACAATATTGAAGCCAGCCGTTTAGAATCGTCTTTTTGCTGTCCTTTGTTTGGTTTCGATACATTACCCCATATGAAAACACATGGCACGTGCTATAGCACCGTTTGTTGGTAAGAATTTACAAAATGAATCCAAATTACTCGTTGCTATGTGTCGAATCTTGTAAATGCTACTAGAATACTTATTATGTGATTAGAATGTGATACGAATATTTCATATTCATAATTTAAAAAGTTCGGAAGGGTGATAATTGGTATGATTTATGAACTCAGTACCGGTAGTGCGATCGAGTACGGTAAACTTTACGCTTCGCAGGAGATAAATCCATTATGATGCACGTATCTCTTGGCTGGAATCTCGTCGCTGTAAATGCAATGAACAGTACTTTGTTCGTTTACGTAGGCTATTTTGTTTAATTTTTAGTGTTTGCATGATAGCCGGTGCAATGCATAATCAATTTACACTTCGATCGGATGGGCGGTTAACGAAGGCTTACCTGTTCACAAGCAGTAGGAAAAGGGAACAGCTGGATGAAAAATCATGCAGTTGTATTTACCCTAAATAAATACAGTGTGGAGCGTGGTACCAGCTTATTTTACTGTTTTTGTGTGTGCTTCCGTTTAAAGAAATGGCAAAGCTTCTTATAAAATATCATCGTTACTTAATGCTAGGACAACATTATTTTATCGTTTCCCATTACATCGATGACTGAAAAGGTACGATTATGTGTGTTCCGTGATGGTTTAATGTTAATAAGTTAATATAAAAGCAACACATTTTATCCTTTTTTATTTTATATCCGTCACACATCCATCTTAATTCAATGACACTGCCTACCATTACCAAGAAGTATGCAATGCCATCCAGCACCAAGTGGGTTTGTGCAACGAACCATAAATCCTGCCCAGACGTTTCCAGTCGATCAGCTGAGCAATCGTGTGCCAATGTGCCATTAATTATTCGCAAGAAATCATTCACGATTGGGTCCAGCTGGGATCCATTTCAATGAGGTAAGGATTTCATCACCACGAGAAACTTCGCGTTTGCTTAGTTGCTTTCTTTATTCTGCTCATTATTTTCCCATTAAATTTCTTCAGAATCACTATGAAAGTCAAATGGAATGGAATAAATACAGCGTCAAGTGGACACTGCTGGTGCCTTTCTGACATTAATGAAAACGATGATTTAATTGGCCTAAGGCAGGATGTGGAGCGAAAGGGAAGAAACAATACTCAACACTAAGGAGGAAAATGAAGGAAAATGCAAGTTACATCATGATAAACTCAGAGCAATCACGATGGAAACACGTCAGAAAAATCGTATCCGAACATTTTCCACTGGGAAGGAAATAAATGCGAAAATAAATACGTAATTGTAGGTAGGTTTGAAGATTAATTACGAGTTTGAGCAAGAGATGGTTTTGTTTTGCATAAGCTGACTGAGTTCGCTTTTGAATTGCATCGTTTGATACACCATTGCAATGATAGTTTTCTTGGCTTAGTTTAGTGCGTACTTAGTTTAGTAGTTTAGGCTTAGTGCAATTTTTACATAAATTAATTGTTTTTCAAGAAGAAAACAACTATCGATAAATAAGTTGATTTGAGTGTTTTTTGCAGTACATAAGCACGTTTCATAAGAAATCCAGCCAAAATGTATACGCATATACATATGCGGGAGGATAAATGCCTTCCTAAATCCTTTCCACCGCTATCGTAGCAGAAGTAAAGCCTA
The DNA here is from genome assembly GCF_943734735.2 of Anopheles gambiae. Lineage (NCBI taxonomy): Eukaryota > Metazoa > Arthropoda > Insecta > Diptera > Culicidae > Anopheles > Anopheles gambiae. Next base: position 88,605,883 of record NC_064602.1, read on the forward strand.
AATACCTTCATCCATTTTATGACATGGCTCTCAACGGTAGGTGGACGCTTACTCACACATTTCAACAATGAACCATAATAGTAGGTTGTACTATCATAATACTGACACTTTTTCAGCCACTTACTCAGCTAACAAAACACACTCTAGCTAAAGGAAATGCTTGAGATGAGCTTTGGTACGTTTTAAATCCACTTCTGTACCTACCGCTCTAGTAGATGAGTCTGGACTGGCTAACTCTCTCATGAAATGAACCAGACGTGTTAGGAGTCTTCTTTTTGTTTTCGCATTAGTCCCTATCGCCCTGTAAGAAAAATACACAAAAAACCTAGAAAGGGTGCTGAAAATCGAGCTAAGCGTGTGGTTTTTCTCAACGCTGACGTGAGCATCGTGCGCCGTCCGAGCCATGATACCGTTCGCAGACTGTAGGCGTGTGAAAATGGGACGAAACAGAAAACAAGCAGCTGAATTTGCTTCCGTACTTAAATGCGTTAATCCTCTTACAAAGGTAAGGTGGGCACTCTACTGCAACGAAGGACGATAAGTGTTTGGGGTTTGCGATAGTTTGGTACGCTTTTTTGGAACACTTTTGACACTTTTAAGGGGCTTTGGTCAAAGAGATCGCCATCCTTTGCCGGCGATGAAGTAGTCACCAGCTGCTTTTATTTTTTCGTTCTTATTCCACCGTTTTTTTCAGCAGTATACTGCGGTTTGGCACCATTTCGAGGCCGGTCTTTGTCTAGCTTAAAAGCATTTTATCTCACTAGCTGAAAGATTTTAGCCTTTATTGGTAACATTTATCAGATGACCATACTGCATTTCGATTGCTTGAGTAATATGCACGTAGCTTTAGGTGTGAAACTTCTTGTATACTACATAAATGAGGTTCAAGTGTAATTAAAACTTTCATTATTCGGATCATCTCATAGGAAGTATCAATTTTATTCTGGTTTATTTGTATATATATATATATATATATATATATATATATATATATATATATATATATATATATATATATATATATATATATATATATATATATATATACGTTAAATAACTATTTTATGCTATTACTAAAGATATGGCACTTCAATCCAACAGATAATTATGAATCATGCTGTATCCAAATCAAGCGCAAATATGGTTGATATATTACCGCTCTTAATGTATTAGACTTAAGATGTGAAAAACATGACGAGTGCAGGTTATTTTCTTTCCCCCTTGAAGGAAAGCAAAAATGTGTCGATTCAACTTGAGAAGCTTTGAAAGCTCACTTGAAACTTTACGTCACAGTAGAGTTTGTGCGGGGCATGGGTTCATATTTCTTCACATGAACATTTTATATTACTTCTGTTGTAATAACAGTTTTTTAGTTAACAATCTAATCGTATGAGGAGCAACTATGATGTGCTATCTAACATCATGTTTTTATCTTACACATATTTAACATGACCATAAAAAATTCCTATTTGTACTTGAGTGTATGTGTCATCATCATTTTACTCTGATCGGATGAGATAGGCTGCATGCTTCATTTTTTGAAAAGTTGCAAACATTGTTTTACTTCCAACCCAAAATATTTCGATTCCCAAGTGCACTCGCACATCAATTCCCCAAGGCTGAAACCGTAAAGAGGTTCGTTTTGTCGGTTATGACTCTTGAGCCACGGAGTGCTGGCGCTATATGCCTTTGGTATATTTTAAACAATATAATCGTAATCCCTAGGGATACGTTTTATGCGAAAACGATGTTAAATCTTCGCACTGTGGGAACACCGGGTGGATGGTTTGTTTTAGTTAAAGTCGCTGATGTTACACGCGCCCATTTACACTTTAAGCTTTTTTTGCGTTATGATTGATGATATGTGGTAATGAGGAGAATAAATTCCCTAGTAAAATGGTGAAAAGAATTTACATTTTACATGGGCATCTGTTTGTAACTAACACACAATCACTGCACTGTAAAACAGAAAGCAAGATCTCGTGTTAAGTATGTTGAAGGATTTTTTTTAGATGGAGCCCTGGGACTACGAATATTGAACAGCTCAGTGCAATGATTTGTGTTGGTCTAGACATAAACTTACTAAATTAAAAATAAATTATCACTCTAACTTAAAATAATACCTAAAACCCGTGAAGTACTGGGCGCCTCCATCAAAGCCATGAAAATAGGAACGTGTAAAAACAACAAAATTACTATCATACTTATAAAAAGAAAACGAAGTATCATAGGAAACTAATAATAAAGAAAAAAATCATTTTATGAAGAAACAATTTTATATATTAGATTACTAACATCGCTCTCCTCTTATTGTTTATTGTTTATCCCGAGTTCAGTGCAACGAATTTCATAGAATTTATTTTAAAGGAAGTAAACTTCCTGCGTTTTTTTAATCCTTTCGGCGTGGTACTTTGCTCTTAAACTGTTTTTCAAACTCAGCTCAAAATCTAAAGCCAGCATCCTATAGCCTAACTACTAAACGATAAGGAAACGTTACGCTTTCAACCACTGCATGCACTTTTCTCGCTGAGCGTTCTGAAACTGTGCTTAGCCCATGAGCTATCCCATCGCGACCACGTCGTTGAACTGTACACACACACACTTTCACGGGGGCGCAATTTGTTGATGGGCTGCAAAACTTTTCTCATTTAGCTAAACACGGTTTGGTAGCGAACTGCATTCAATGAACTCGCAGACAAGGGATAAAGTCTTCTAGCGGCAAATAGCTTTGCTGCTATTGAATCATTGCCTGCCACAAGCCTTTGAGCACGGTAATTTTCATCTCGTCGTACCGATCGCTTCTCCATGATTCTCCACGAGCTGTGTTGATGGTCGACGGTGGTTATCGTGGTTGAGTAAGCATGCGGTCCTGGTTGTTGCGTTTAAGCCACTTGAATGCGAAAACAGCTCAATTACAGCTAATTAACACGCAAACAACACCAACTACGCTGCAAAAAAACGACTCTTGTGGTAAGCGTAAATTGTTCTCCGTGGTGCGACTGTTGTGGTGTAATAACGAAGGTCAGCTTTCGTACCCGCGAAGATACTAGGAAAACGAAATTAAGCAAATGGAGAGTTGCTGCCACTGATTCCAAATTGCATCATAGGAGAAGACTGGAGAAAAAGGACGATATGAACAGCAACCGTAACAGAAAACGACGGTAAAGTTTTATCCGTATGATAATCAGCGTAATTTGCTCTCGTGAAACAGCTGCTAACAATAGCACAAGTATGCGAGATTTGATTGTTGAGAGCGATGATAAGAGGCACATAATTATTGCTACGACAAGCACCGATTTCCGGTAATCAGTAAACGAATTATTATGTTAATGTGTTGTCAACAGGTAAATTAAATAGCAAAAGAATTTGAAATTGAAAATTCCCATATTTTAAATCTTTACGTGATATAAACAACACTCAATTAGCAGCTACATCAAATCAAAGGATGTCTACTAAATCTCCTCGGGAACGGGAAACTATCGTACAGATAACCAATTGCATATGAGGGGTGAAATAGGTGTCGCTCTTCGCTCTTCACACTATGAGTAAAAATACGAATCAGAAATAAAACAAATTGATAGCATTATTTTCTAAATGAATGTGCAAACCTCACAATCAACTTTCCTTACTGAAGTACGGGCATCACTTCATAAGGGCGGTATTAGAATGTGTTGAAAATGTCCCGTTGATGAATATTCATGTAGCGTCGGGAGTACAACTGAGCAGATCGCTGCGAATGAAAAGGAAAGAGGACACGTATTAACTACCTATCACTATGAATCAGATTACATTAATAAAGAGGTGTGAGTTATTTGTTATTTGTTAGAAAACATCAAACATAGGGACTAATGACTGATACGATAAAGCCCACAGCAAGTCGATGCTGGAAGCAATTGATTTACTGTATAATAAGCGACAGCTACCCATAATATCGCCATCGAACTACTGCATCTGTCACACGGTGTGATAGTGGAAATAGTAAAGGATAATAAACGACAAATGTGAGTTTAAGGATTTAGGAAAGTTATTGAAAAGATGCGCAATTGACAGATCATTCCATTCCTATTAATTGTCAACTCATTTCCTGTTCCTCTACTATAAACGGTCAATCGTGCTACCGCGCAGCTGAATCATCGAACCTGAAAGGAACTGCGCTAAATTAGTCTGTTTTATACGAGTTAATTCCATTAGCAAGTTTTTATAAATTCAATCACATGCTGCTCCTTTCCTCGTCGTCCGGATATTTTAATTTATTTGGACACCACTACCTCGGTGTGGTTAGAATGTATTTTCCCGCAGGCCAGTGTGAGTTTAAAGTTGTGCGGACTTTTTTTTCTCATACCACCGTTGTATCTGCGTATGGAAGTTAGGCTTTGAAACTTCCGACACGTGCTACTGGTTGTTTGGCAGTATGTTTTGTATCCAGCATTCAGCAACAAACGTACAAGCCTTTCCATGGTTATTGTTATTCATTCCACACGTAGCACATGTGTGCCTGCGAGGAGTATGTCAATCAAGCTGCGACCACTGTCATACTTTTGAATGAGCTCTACCTTACCTCTGTTTCCGCTTTCACAATGCCAATGTGCAGTAGAGTCAAAATTATGTCGACAACATAGATAAATCCGTAGAGGGCACCATTCCATAGTCACATTTGCAACACGTACGCCTTTCCAGTGAAAAACAAAAAATAGGATGCGTGATGCGCTCTGAAACGGTCGTAGCGTTGTTTTTGTCAGTTAGGTTTTTAGAACATCTTACAAAAAAATACAAACGATGAGGTCGAATGAAAAACGGAAAATGCGTCCAGATAGTCTTCTTTTAAACATAAATTAAACAAAAAGAACACAATAAACAAACATATATGTTTCGTGGAGCTCCTAGCTCGCACACTGATACACAGATTGCTTGAGAGGAAAGCAAAGGAAAAGGGAAACAAAGGTAAAATCTGTTTATGCTGATTCTGTTTCAAACGACTTTAAATTTGTTAAAACTTTGTGTAGAACTTTTTGGTACAATATTTTGAATTGTTTAGGCGTGAATGTTTTAAGTTTATTACATGTTTTGTCCAGAACACAAGGACAGACAACAATTTGTAGCAAGAATTTCTAACAAAAAGATCAAATAATACAACAATCAACATATGTTGATACAGATGATGGCGATAAAATAAATAAAAATAGCTGTATCTCATCATAATAACTAGGAATCGTCAAGGTCAAACTTCTGTTTTCCGTTTTGTTCTCAACTAGTGGCTATTTAAGCAAAAAATCCATTTTGCCATTCATCGAGTATCGAGTAACCATTAAAATTAAACTAATATGAAACACATGTAACTCAGTAACCGATCAATTACAGTCTTCCGTGGACACGGGTCAACTTTGTATAGGTGTTCCTTATATCAACGCTGTACATGCTGTTCGCGGGGTTGAATCGTAGAAACGTCTATACCGATGAAAAGTGTTTAAGGATCCACAAGGAGATAATTGGATTTTTACTTTTGTTGTTTATCTTTTCTTTCTATTTATCTTGCATTCCTAATACTTCACATAACCATCAGAAGAACCTTAAGGTTAGGTCTTAAGGTTATGGCTAGGAACCCGTATAACGCTGCATGGACTTGGGCATGGACGGATGTTGATTAATTACTACCAAAATCAACCAACCGTCTCGTCAAACATATGAAGTTTCTGTTGTATCTCAATCATTCTAACGTAAAAACCTCAGGGCAATCGGTCGTCCACAATCGTTCGGTAATGTTTATTTATGGTTGAAATGCATGTTTTTGCTGAGTAAATAGTTACAGCTTCCTTGTAACAGCAATGGCAATGCAACACAAATTCAGCAAACAGTCCTTTCAGCAATATTCGACAAAGTGTGTAAATGCTTTGCTATCCTTTCCTAATTTGCCCAAATGTAGTTTTCATTGCATGTCGACTGCCCGAGATGAGTGTAGACTAGAGTTATTAACTGTAGTACTGAATGATCAACAGTTTTCCGTGAGATTCTTGGGTTGAAACCTTCTCAATTTGCTGCTACAATGGTTGAATTATTTGCATAATCCTGGCAAGTATGGGCAGAAAATAAGCCAACGGGCATGCATAATAATTTTGAATTTTTCGTCGAACCTTGTGGGGAATTGGATCCTTTGCAATGAGCAGTATTCTTGAGAAACGTACATTTCTGTTCGCCGTTTTTGAAAGGAACATGCGAGGCGTGGAAGAACTGCACTGTTATTGCATTCCGTATCTAAGGGTGAATTGGATATTGACGCCATAGGAGATGATTCATGGAAATACGAAAGGCTATTGAAAGACAAATCTCTATAGTTTTAAAAGCACTAATCAAGAGTTCAGCTTAATAAAACCGGTCAATAGTTCATATATGTGTGCATACATTTTTATGTGTGAGTGTATGCGGGTGTATTTCGAAAGGTATTTGCAATAAAGAAATAGCACAATGAAGGGACGACAATTGTCAACCAACCGATAATTTAACACGAGGTCAAGCTTTACCAAGCTTTTTTGTACGTTCAGGCGTGCAATCAATAAAAAATGGTTGTGAAAAATCTCAGAAGTACGTAAGAAATAGTACGTGGTAATAATAGTGTTAGAAATTACGCTTACTGGGCTTCAAAATTTGCCAACGATATTGAACTCCAAAACGAACTCCTAGCTTAAATTTTAATGCGAACGATGATGCTGGACATGGTGATGATGTCGGATACACCACACACAAATCGAGTGGATGATGAGTTGGTTGGTTAGTTGGTACAAGCGGGTAATACTCACGGGCAAAATTTATCCAGCTGCTCCTTCTTAGTAATGAAAAGCAGTTCCGATGTGGCCGATAGGACCTGCAGCGTTCTCGTGCACTGTCTCGTCGCACGAGCTCTACAAAGCTATGAGAGAATTTGGGAAAAGGGAAAGATTAGAGTAGAGCCAAATAACGGGCACGGATGCAACCATGCAGAGATGACAATGGGTTTCTTTTAGTGAGTGCATGCCAGCGATTAGGACAATTTCAATCTTGATAGGATGGTGATGTGACACTAGCATCGTTCGCACAACGAAAGAGCCAGTAACGAAAAACTGATGAATCCAAAAGAAACGTTTTGCCATCGGCTCCTTGGAGCTTCCAAGCTTTCCCTAGATGTCCAGATCTACTTCCAGTGCCTTGTTAAAATCCAAACTGCAAGAACCCACAATGGAGATTTCAATCAACCGTTAACATTGATAGGTTAATCGTCCAGTGGCTTGGTAAGCGAATTAGGGCCCCTTTTTGCAATGGATGCATTAGCTACACTCTGATCCAGTTGCTTGTGAGGGCGTGATAATCTCATTCACTCTAAAATACTATTTAAAAATACTCTCGCAGCTTGTTTAAATACCATTTAAAACTCGAATCTGGAAAATAAATGTTATACTATTTTGACATTCGTTTTAAGGGTATGAGAAATAGTGTTACGATGTTGAGCTGGCTCGAGAAACCCTGTATGTATTGCTTTATACAGTAGTATTTCAAAACTCAACAAAATCGATTATTTAACTTTAAGTTAAAATAAATATTCTATAAGACCTGTATCCACTGAGTTCATTGAAGCAAAACATAACATATGTCTTGCTCTGCTAACGTAGTACAAGAAGTTAATTTTCAGTTGATCAATTTTGACGATAGAATTCCTGCCGATTTATAAGATTGATTGCAGACCGGTAAGATGACCGCTCTCTTCTTCTCAATTTTAGATTCACGGTAATACTAGCAACTCCACCCAGGCATGTGAGCAGCAAATTTACTACACCGCTCTATATCTCGGCTAACCTTTTCTATTATTTAGCAGCAGCGTTTCAATTTAACTATCCCAGAGCTCGGGCATTAGGGGCGTGAATGGCTCACCAGATCTCAATTAAGATCATCTCATACACGAACTGGTTTTCGCTTCGAGCTTGGGAACATGGTCCATATAGAAGTGTTGAATAGTGTTTCATTAAAACTTCAACGCTCAACGCTTAAGGTTTATATTTATTATCGTCCCAAAATCACTATTTTGAACCATACATTCCACACGGTCATGTTCCTGTGGAGTAAGGTAATTGATTATAAACTCAAATCTAATACGTCGAGGATTGTGTACGGTAGTTGTTGCATCCACAAACATGATAAGTGCTTTATGAGCACGATGAAGTGAAAGTGTTGCAAGGGCGTTTGCAGGAATGCAACGAAATATGACGAGTTTAACTTAATCCGGTTAGATGTTTTATGGAATTGCCATCCAAATGGTGTTCAAATATTTTAACAATTCTTGATTAAAACGGGCTTGTTGTTGAGATGTGGAAATCATTTTCTTCATAGCTTTGCAGTACGCCATACCACACCAAACTTACATGGCTTGCAGGGAGCTATCTTGGTCATTGCATATCGAAAAAGGCTGTTCAGACCTACCGATGATGGAAACTAAATTGATTTATTCACTCTTCATTCACTCGCTGTACTTTCGATAACGCTGGCATGGTCAAGCCTTACACTAGCAATGATCAGGGTTGTAAATTCACAAAAGAGACGCGTGACCGAGAGTGCATCCGTGTCGGTAAGCAGGTAACATTGTTGTCACGGTGCGACTAATTACCGAATGATTATGCACACGTTGTCCGTTGTATGCCGTAAAGCACTGCAGTGCTTCGAATACTTCTCGCAAGTATGATGAGCATGAGTTTGCGCTTTTTGAATGAAATATGGCAACAGCAACAGACCAGTTGGCACAGTCTACTTCATTTACGGTCAGCCCTGTCAGTGCTTTGTTCCACTCATTGGGCTCACAGGGATTTTAATTACAACAGCGCCGTTCGCGCACACATTGCTCTCCGAAGAGGATTTACCATCGCACAAATCTGCTTGAAACGCACCTAAATTGTACATGTTCATAGGTTTTTAGAACTGAACGGTTGCCGTTGTGTTACTACCGTGGCTTGCCATTCGGTTTTAGAGGTAGATATGTTTCCGTTGCTGTACTGTAAAACAAATGAAAATCGTTAACACAGCACTTTGAGCCAAATCTGGTTGTCATTCACGTTTGTAAGCTCCTACGTAATATACTACTACGGTCTATGTTTGATAGCTTACTAAATATATTAAGCTAGTCAGTGTTTTTGGCGATGTAAAGGATCCAAATACTGTAGGAAATTCAAATATGTTTTAAATGACACAATCAGCAGAGAGCTTTAGCAAATTTTAATTAAATGTACACCCGAGACTTCTTTAGCGCTATTCCACCATCTTCCCCTCTTTGTTTGCCTGGCTGTGCTGTTCGGGCTACAGGCGTGCTGGTAGTGCTGTTGAATGTTTTATTGGACTGCGATGTTTTAACGCTTCACCGATTCGCCCGATACGAATGTACTTGCAGGAAGGGTGAAATATTATTGCAATCACAATTGCACTATAGTTGTGCACTTTTTGCAGCACTCGGTCACGTAGTTTGCCGGGTGATTGGTTCGGTGGGTGGAATTCGGCATTTTATCTTCCCCCGATTCCCCCGACACTGCAATAACAGATGAGGGCTTCGGCCTTCGCGTCAGCCATAATTGTCCACAACTATTCCCTTCTCGCATCCTGCCATCCCCCTGGTAGCAACCAAACAAAAAAACCCCGCACAATGTTCCCATGCCGCAAAACGGAAAGCGCATAATGCAATGGGGCTTTTGCTTTAAAATGTTATTTGATAATTCAACAACAGATGAAATCGTTAATGAATAACGAGCTGCAGGACGCGAGAGAGAGCACGCACACGGGTCCCATAATGAGGGAACGGACATTATCGAAATGAAGAGTAACAGGGCAACACAGCGGAGTAATGCCTGACCGGTGAAGGTTCGGGTAGGTAAGGTCAGGTGCAATATGCTTCGTCATAAACCTATCCTTCCACGCTATACGACATGCGGTTCGTTGCATCTTGTTGCCATTCTGTGCCCACATCATACGAAAACGGTTCATGAAAAAATCGATATTTTCGAACGACAAACAAGTTGCATTTTTGCAATCATCCACCAGTATCGGGGGTCATGTTCAAACCAACGCAATTAGTTGGTGAGCAACGTAATGCAAGCGCTGATTATTGTCCCTATCGTTTCGATTGAAGTCTTCATAAAACAGGGGAAATATAGTACAGATAATTGGAGAGTGTTTGCAGATATCGATTTGGAGATTGAATTCTTTTTCATCCCCTTCAAGACAAATTGAAGCGATGCGTTTTTTTGCCAACCCAAATTGATATGAACAGGACGTTACGCAAAACAGAAGAAAAAGAAGACCTTATCTAGAGTTCGTCTTGTGTTCTTGAGATAGTTAATAGAACCATTGAGAGAGTTAATAGAAGTATTATTTTTTCTTGATTTTTTTCGCGCCTCGACCTTGAAACTCCTAGAGGTACTACAGTTAAGCCACGAAGGAGAATGAGAGGAAACGCAGGATGTTCATAACATATTTTTGCTTATAGTATCAATTATGAGAAGACGCAAAGGTCGAAGGACATCAACAACCCTTCATTTAGGTTGTGATCAATAGCTCACAATTTCCTTAGTTTTCCGTAACGCTCGATTCACATCTGATACGCTTGATGATGGTGCTATTTTATTCCTGGTGTTCCGACTCCAATCTAAAAAAAACCTTAGCTCTATGGACAATGTATAATCAACGATGAGGTCGAAAATGCCGTCGGCGCTTAGCTAATGATTTTAACCATTTACCATTACCCATTTAACCATACTTAAGCCCTTCATTATGAATTTCATGTGAATGCCGATACCCGCTAGCCTGACGAATCCCCTATTGTATTTTTTTAAGTTCAAAATTTTATAGGTAGATCATGCCACAAACTTTCCATCTAACGAAACTTCCAACAAAGGGCGTCAATGAAGTTTCCACTTTATTCATTCCAACTACTGCTATTGATTTTCGTTACTTATTGTCACTGGCTAGTCTGCCGCAACGATAAAAGCATCAGAAGATTTTAGATAATTTCACTTTTGGAAAAAAATAAATTACCCTCATGAAGCCTTGTTAGTAACTCATCTTAATATATCTATTTTATTAAATTTATTCTCTCTTTGGTTACTCGATAATTGTTGAAAGTCAAGATCAACAATTTCAATTTTTCTATATTTTGACCCCTCTCTACAAACTGTTGATACGTTGAAATGAAAAACTACAACATAATGTCATCTTACTGTGAAGACGGCTAAAGAGCACAAAAAGGAGGAGTTCAGCAATGCAAGGACCGGAAAGTTTTTGCTATTGACGACCTTTCGAATGACTTCCACTGTTTAAGATTCTTATCGACCAAAACAAAACATGCCAGTTGAGGAGAACTTTTCGATAGACATTGTACAGATTTAGTTTTATCCAAAATAAATTAAAAACTTTACCAAAGCGTAGCGATCCTAAAGATGCTATACCATCCTAAAGGATGTAGTATTGTGAAAGGAAATTTGAGTTCAATGCCAAAGGCTGGTTGTTTTCCTTACCAAGAAGGAAAGTATCTCTAGTAAGTTATCCAAAATTTAAGTTGAATCTACTGTTAGGGTTTGGCCATGTCTTTGCATACAGTGTTTCCTTAGCTAATCAGGCATCTTAAAAGCGTTATCGGTCGCCGTAAACCCTAGTGGCTTATTGAAGTTTGAACCGGACATAGTAAAGAATTAAAGCGGTTTACTGAATTTTGGTATTTATTTCGCATCATCTTTTTGAAGCTATTGATTTATAATCTTCACAAGTGCTGTACTTTATATAGCACAACGTAATTTGGCGAAAGAGGCGTAAAAGAGAGTTGCACAAAATCATATCCCAGAGGAATTAGACCGTAAAAAAAGTGCACAACTCTTGCCCATCTTCCATCATTCTCTTTTATTAACTCATTTTCTTAGCGTCCCAGACGCCTCGTCGGTCAATTGAAAAGGGGCCATTGAAAATACACCAATGAAAAGACGAAGGGAAATGGTAATCGATAATACAATTATTTCTTTTAGAACCAACGTTTATGCCCAGGAGTGCTTTCTTATTGTTATTTCTTATTGCTTTCTTATACCTTTCTCGATACCTTTTAGGCACACCGTCTTTCGCTGGTCACTTGGGAGTTAAACCTTTTTGAGCAGTGATTTCCGTTCCACTGCTAGCAAAAATGAATGATGCGTCCATACCGCGTTATTGATATCACAAATTTCAAGCTCAACGGCTATCGGTTTAAAGCAAACCAATTAAAATCTTATCCACCTCCTTGTACACGCCAAAACTTGCATCGCTTGAGTGTGATACTTTCCCGTGAGAAAGTTTCCTGTAGTCACGGTACCTAGCCAAGTTCAAAGCTCCCGGAACGATGTTTCGGGTTTGGGAGGTTCAGGTTCGTTGTCTTTCCCTCCGGTTACGGCAGACTGTGTGCGTTTGGCATGTGCAAGGAGTTATAGGAAAAGTGATAGTACCACCCTGTCTGAGGGTATATTCCCAGCCGAATGAAAACGTATCTCGAGAGAGGTTGGTGGTAGTGCCTTTACGGATCGTAAAGTTTCAATTTTGCGTGGTATGAAAAGTTTTGCTTTAATTAATGCATTTTCCAAAAGAATTTCAGTTATTTCACTGTTAATATTAAAGTTCTCTCAGAAGAAGGTCGTGAAAGCAAAATCATTATCACTATCAAATGTTTTCAGATTCATTAAATTTGAATAAAGCACGTTAACATCAACATGAATTATTAGAACCAACGGTGTTGTACCAATTGCAAAACAATCTAAAATGACCTTTTTTGTCTTTTATTACCTATTCCATTGATCCAGCGTCCTTTTACCAGTTCTACAAAAAAGATAATCCACTGCTCAAAACGAACAATGAATGTCCTTTGCTTTTCCCAAAATCGATTAAAATTTCAGTTTTTTGCCTTCCTTGTACTGGCAAGCTTTCCGAAAGTATGAAACTCATTTGCTAATTTCAGTCCGATTCGTTTGAATACCCAAACATGTCCAAGTTTTAAGAACATAACCGACATGGATAGGTACATTACCAGGAATTCTTATTGCGTGAAAGTTGTGTCTGTCGTGGAGTTTGCGTTTCAATTTTCCGTTGTATTTTGTGTTTTTTCTATTGCGTCCGGACAACCATCTCGAAAGTCGTTGAGGCGTGTAAAAGATACTTTCCGCCATTTAACAGATGGCACTTGGAAGTAACAGGAGAACGAGAATACGAACAAAAAAACATGCCAAAGTTATGAGGGAATGCGAAAGGAAAGGCAAACAAAGTTTTAATTTAATACCCACAAACTGGAAACGCTAAAGTCCAGTTCGGTTACCCGCCGTATCATTACAGTTGGATAGGGCAACATGCTTGTGATTATTCTTCTAACCATCCATTACGGGATTGCTATTGGATTATTCCACATTGGACGCGCGATTGCGATCGGAATCACGTTGATAGTAGGATGAGCGTGGTATGTATCTTTTTCTTTTCTTTCTTTTTGCAATTTACAATTCATCAGCTACATCACCACCTACAGAGATTTATTTGCCTCTTTTTTTCCTTCGTTCTTCTTTACTACTGCTTTCCTGTTTCATTTCTAGGAGAAAAATTGTTTCCTTTTGCAAAAACAAAACGAATGAAAGTAGCAGTGTACGAAATATGGAACAATGGAAACAAACAAACGAAGGAAGTGTAATCATTTAACAATTCCATTTCGATACTAAACCTTTTTCACCCCGTTCTTTCCCCTCAAATTTGATCCTCACTGGTACCGACTCGCAAGAGCATAATGAAATTACTTTAATAATAATATTTTAATGCTAGTTTTAATTTTCACTCTCCATCCGGTTGAAAAGAAGCAGCTGTGCTCGCTCGGAAAATACCGCAGCAACGTGAGTCAAAGCCAAGCTGCTTGCCTTGTTTCTGGGAACCGAATCGATGCCAACTTCTGCGGACACCGACCTGGCAAAGAGTAAGGACATTACGGATGCAAGTAAAAATGGCATATTGTAGTTTTTTTTTATTGCAAAGAAAGTGAAAAAGCTTACCGTTACATCCTTCAGAATTATGGTGCGTTCTTAACACTTTACTTTCTAGGCCGAATTTACTCTTGAAGTAAGTTGCTGTTTTTACATCTTGACGATATAAAACGGTCGAGAAAACCAAATAAAAGAAAACCATTGTAGTAAAAAAGAAATACTGTTCTGGGAACCCATGAGTCCATGGGTTAAAAACATTAGTCAACGAAGTACGGAACGATAGTTCGTGGTAATAGTGCCAACCTACGCTGGTATTAATGAGTATAGGATTTGCTCGAAGGAGAACAGAATTGCGCAACCTTTCGTAAGCCTTCCATGCCAGTGTAATGCTATTCATCAGATTTAATTAGTGTTAAGCTGTGCAGCTTTACAGCTGGTGGCTGAATATTGTAACGCCATATGAAAATGGAAGGCATTTCTAATAATTTCTTGAAAGTTTCATTTACGTATGGTTTGCAATCTTTCTCTATTTCTTCGAAATTATTTTAAAGTTTCAGTGTTTTTATTTCAACATTGTTTCTTTGAATTATGAACAAGAACATACAGCCTTACGCGGCTTTACCTTTAGGTCGATAGGCATGTAATACGATAAATATTGCATGGTAATACAATTTGCACGGCTCTAAATTTTATTATTTTTACTCTACCAATGTGTCAATTCAAAATAAGTCAAAACAGAATGTGTTTGTAGGCTTTAAAAAAAACACTATTGGTATGATTTTAGTTGCAGTACGTCGCCCAAATGAAGCTATTAATATTCGCTCTGATTAATGCATTCATAACCAGGGCACCCGCAATCTTTTTTGCACTGGTCAGAGACCCCGTTTCAGCTGCTCTCAACTACTGCTTTCCTTGCCTGCTCTGTTCATAGTGGACAAAACCAAAACCAGAAAAAAAAACAAACTGACAACATCAGTACCAGCAATTGCAATAAAAAATACAGTATTTATTATTGCCCTAGAGCAGTGCAGTGCAGATAGAGAGGCCCGTGGATGGCTTTGGTAAATACGGCACTGGAGGCAGTAAAATATGCGTACTTTTCACTGTAGCGGGAAGGCTTTTGAACAAGTTTGGTTGTGTTCGATGTCAGAAATTCGAACGGAGAGGAATATTTAATTGATTCGTTTTGAAACCAACTACAATGTTTTGTCCCTAATGCAATTCAGATGCATTTTGGCAAAAGCTTTCAATCGAAATCGACTGTAATTGATGGCGCCGTATGCGTAAGCTTCTTGTGTACCATACAGGAAAAGATGATTAAACGTTAATTATATATTATGAACACATTTGTAAACTGTGCTATTCAAAAACAGCACCAAAAGAACAATATTATGATCATTATTTCGTTCAACTGTTTTTTTTTTTCATTTGTTTAGGCTTGTTCCGCTTTAAAAATTATTAAATTAGATGAATGCAAAAGTTTGTATGAGTTCTTACACCTCAAGTTTACTTTTTTGTAGTTTCTATAAGTTATTTAACTTTCTGAATTCATTTCCCTTCCTGATGAAAGAGTAAGCGTTGAACATGAGCTTTACAGACCGCTTTGTTCGATATGGCATCTGTTTGTTTTTAAAAGATTCAAGCTACACTCTTGAACCTAAATAGAGAAGCGTACATTATGTTTAAACGAAATCATTATAATATCATCATTGAATCTGTAAAGCAAATCATTATTATAATAGAAGACATCTAACTTTTATCTTTATCTTTACAAAGTCTTTTGGAAATTAAAGCATAGGGTACTGAATTGTACATTTACATCCCTTTGAGATGCAAGTATGTAATGCTGCAATATATATTGAATGATTCCAATCTTGACGATACTGGACATTTTTTTTATTCTAATCCTTTGCAAACAATTATTATATCCGTGGGATCATTTTTCGGCAAACAGTACAAAAAATATCAGTTCTTGTTTCCTTTTCAAATGTTCACACAGCAAACACGTGGCAAGTAGCATAGTTTGCCGGTAACAAAACGACAACAAACGCGACTTTCCCAAAGCTCTCGTATATTCTCACCGGCACAACCACTTCTCGCATGAGAGCTTGCAATGCTACTAAATGATACATTACATTCTATCCAAACGGGTACCGAACGATAACGTTAGCTCGAACCGGCTTTTTTGCCACCTAACATTACACCAGCTCGGGTGGATTGTTTTGATTTGTTCGGTCGTGTTCCGCAACGGAACCGAAAAAAGCCGATCTCATCATCGTCCGCAGTACCCTTCCGCTTCGTGAGATGCTCTTGAACAATTTCCCCTTCAAATCGTGCAACGTTCCTTTTCTCTTTCAACGGAAAGAGCGCACGACTCCCCCTGTGTTGCACAACATTAATGTTCCCTTTCAAGCGGGATCCTGATTCCAAAACGCTGCTATTCACCGTCGGCATCGACTTTTATCAAGCCAACACAGAGGATCTCAATGTCAACTTCACTCATCATCAGATTTGTCTGATGTGCATGTGGAAAGGAAGACTACCGTTATCTATTTCAGTATCGTTCGGTAGGAGTGACAGTTTCCGCAAACTACTGAGTTCCGGATGCATCTTGCATGGTTTCACTGTTTTCCGAGCATCACCTTACGTAGCAAGCGATGTGTAATTTGGAGATGAATCGCAGATCGAACCCCATTACAGCGCTAATTGGACGAGTATGATTTAAGATCCCTTCTAAAGCTGCAGGAGTACTGATTACTCTGGATTCATCAGTATTATAAGTTCGTCACAGTTCTTAAGTTGCTTAAGCCTCATAAGATACCATGCAATGTTTTGTAAATAAACAAATTAGGAGTTAAATTAATTTTTAATGCATTTTATAGGTACAGCAAATCAGAGGTAAATGATATGGGTCAAGCTTTTGTGTATGTGTATATATTATGAAGAAACATATTTTTGTGTAACTTAAATTGCCATAATATTCAATTAATTATTAATTATTAATTTAATTCAATTAATTCAAATTCTTATCTTGTTTCCTCCCATTCTAACGTTAAGCGTTTCTTTCCTCCTATTTTAACGTTACGTTAACGTTAAGCTTGAGTTAATAGATATTGGTCAAACCATTCGGAATAACGTCACACAGCGTTGGGAGATACAAAGCTGGATTCCTAGGGTGATTTGAAATCAACGATTCGAAATCCTGAAAACTGGATGTAATTTTAAACTGAAAGTAAAGACATTTTAAGCTCAACATACATGGCCAAGTAAACGGACAAACAAATAACCCGTGTGGCAAGGAACTAGGGATTAAGCGCCGTCACTTAAGCGAATGCAAAATATACTTAGTCTCTCGGGTGTGCACGTTCGGCATTGTCTGCGAATATGTATGCCCTGTACATTCGTTCCTTCGCACTGAATGGTAAACCACTAGCTGATCAACGAGAAATGGTAAATTGTTGAGTTGCTACCGTACCGCTGGGTTGACATTTTCGACACACAATTTGGTGAGTCCGGTAGAGGGACAGAGCAGCCCATGGTGTTGGGAATGAATGGATTCAATTCGTTAGTCATTTTGCATTATTCTGAACTCTTCTTTCCTTGCTGCCAGGTTTGATACAATGCATTTTATTTTGTTTGCCAGTAAATGGTCCAGTGATATATGGTTTGTCTCTCAATACCATGCACCCAATACCACAAATTGGGTGAGTTTCGATTTGCATAAACCGGACATTGTTATGCATTTAGATTTGAATAAAGGGTACAGAAAGATTATTTGAATAACATCACAGAAGGTATCCTATTGCATACGGGTGTACATCAGCTAGCTGACAAGATCGTTAGAAATAATTGCAAAAACAAAAAATATTCCAGGACTCGGTGTAATTCCAAATTTGTAGATTTAACAGAAACATAGTACCCGAGTGATATTAAGACCATATTACAACCGTATATATGCAAAAGAAGCCCAAAGCTTGACCTTGACCATATTATTTTAAACTGAAACGGCAACTCATCTTAAAAGTCACTACTACTACTACCACACCTTTAAACAAATCAATTTATTATATATGATAGTAATTAAAAAAAACACTATCTAATATGCATTTTACAGATTTATTTAAAATTTTAAAAATAAAAAAATAACTAATACAAGTGCTTTGTAATGATTACAACCGATCACTAATGATGACAACCGGCCGCTATGTTGCACTTGACTGCAAGTGCTATTTTTGCAGCTTGCGCATCACACTAACACATGTCAATAGGCAATAACCACGCCACTTAATCGAACGGGCTTTATAATAGATTGTACAGCCTTTGTGAAGCTCGTCTAAAGCCTTCTTCGACCGCTGGGTACGATTTCAAGCTAAACAGATGGTAAATTGACCCTAATGTCAAGCTTGCAATCTCTTCGTTAATACTTGAAGCATCACAGATGTTGATAAGAACGAACAAAATTAGAAGTGATCAATAGTTTATGTTCTGCTTTATTGCAATTCAGCACGCGTCGCGAAAGGAGCAAGTTGTGTTGTGCTGTAAATTGAGCTGATTTGCCACCAGACAACCCAATCCTTTAGTTTTCGTGAGTGTGTACAATGGTTTTGAGGTGATGAAGAATATTTGTTGACGGCTGTACATTCGAAATTGACTCGGAAACCCATGGAAATATATGTTCCTGTGCTGACGTAATAATAATGGTTTATTTGTTACTAAATATATGTATCTCCCGCAGATCGAACGGCAGATTTGGTGACTCCTTCATTGCTTCCAGTATCCAATCCAAATAGACATCGGTGTTTGTGTAAACTACGGGATAGTAAATACTGCAAGCTCTTGGCAAGATCACAGCAAAACCGCGCAGAAAACGTCGTTGCTTCGATTCTAGCCACTGCAACGAGTGAAGCGAACCACCGAAATCCGTATAGACACATTCATTATTCAGCGCCCGCTTGCTAATTACACAATGCTTCGATCTGTCTACGGAAAAGTTCACCTCCAAACCTTGCCATCGTGATTGACACTCCGCCGAGGTGATGTATCTATCATCCACGCTACTAATTCCAAAGTTAAATGTGGAGGAAAATCCAATGACAGCCTGTACCAGGTTTGATGTATCGTAGCTGCGTGCTGAATCGATGGTCGGTAAGCAGATGGGCCTCACATTCGGAAGAGTTATATCCGCAGAAGTGGACAGCAGAGCCAATGCAAGATCGTGTGCATGATTCGTTCGGTTGTACTGTGGATGAATGTGGATCCTCTCAATCGCAACAGGGTGAGTAGGAAGATCGCATGCTTCATACTTATTGGTTTTGAAACATTGCTTCTCGACAGTGTCGCTATTAGCGTACCCAAACTCAACGGAGTATCTGAAACGGAGTAAAATATATTTGAATAATGTCTAGCATAAGCCAAATCCGTACAACTGCACTTACTGTTGACTAGCGTCCTCGAAGCAATATGCCGGTCCAACAACGTGCCTGTGGTTTACGAGTGTTACCGAACACGGCCTTGCACTGGCAAAAGTCGCATTTGATAAAACATTCCCCACCCATGGTGTTGGGTAGCTGCTCGATGATTCACCACAGCTATTAAAATTCAACAACGCTTGAAGTGTTGGCTTGGCGGCGTGCTGTACTGGCTTTAAATTCACTCGTTCATTTCTCGTTGTGGCGAGGAATGACGATTGATGCGCTTTATCGCGCACGTTTGCCACTATCCATTCGAGATCGGCCAACTCAATCGTGTGGAACAGGTACGGACCATTGTCTAGCTTTGCGAATCTATGCGGTTCGTTGTTATCCATCCCGTACAGAAAGATACGCGAGTTCTCTCCGTACGGTACAGGTACTTGTAACGGACTGCCCAGAATGGAAGGGAGCGGAAACTTTGCAAAATTATCCGTCTCAATTGCACACATGGAGTTTTCTTCCAAGGGAACGAAACGATTTTTCAACAGCAAGCGTTGCTGGCAGTTGCGCTGATCGATGATGGTTAGTTTCTTGTCTAGGATGGAATTCCATTGGCTAGATGATATGATCGCTTCCGTGGGCTTGCGCCAATGCAGCTGCTTCATGAAGGGCAAACAGATTGGCCTGATGTAGGGATTCAGTAGATTCGCTGGCTCCAGAAGCTCTATCAGTGCAAACGTCTGTCTCGGATGGTTCGGTGGAGGGATGATAATGTTCTTGATTTCCACCAGCTGGTGTGATAACTCACACTTGGTAGGAAAGCAAGGATCATCTCCAGTATGCTTGCCTAGGATAAGATGACGCCTAAAACGATGAAAAAAGCCCCATAAAAAATTGGGTACTTGCACTCCCTGCAATGGTACTTACCATGTGACACCGTTTTGTAAATTGCGTTTGGGGGCCAGAGCATACCATTCGCTTATGAGCACTACCATGCTCCTTGTCGATCGAAAGTCACCGGTGCTATTTTCTGCAACCTTTAAATAACCAATCCAGGGCATAATGGGCATTGCATTATTTATCTGATAATGGGGACTGACTATGCCGCAGGTGTCCATATTGAAAAGACGTAACCTTTCCTTTCCCGGCTGCTGCTGCAGCTTGCTCCACTCGGATTCGAGCAATTCTTTGGTTATTGTGATTTTATCCGAATCTGTTGTTTCTAGCACGTTGTACCTCATGTTGTACAGTATCCAGTCAAGATAAGCTTCGATATCGATGTACACGGGCGGTGGATGCACATTACAGGCCGACCCATGTAGCTCAAACCCCCACAGAAAGTGTCGCTGCGTACCATTGAATGTCTTCGTTTCTTGGAGCGGGGCACCCGCTTCCAGCGCTCTACAGGTAAGCGAATCCTGCTTGTCCACCAGTTCTGCACAGATCCGTTTGTTTCCCAAATCAAGCACAATCTGCCGTTGAGTGTACTGTCGCATACACTCGGCAGCCTCCAAGTAGCGCACGGGTATGCTTTTAAGTTCGATTGTTCTCCCAAACTTTGATGGCACACTTAAGCTACTCGGTTTTCTCTTTCGAAGCTCGGATGTTACAGGCAGGCAGATGGGCTTCACATTCGGTTGTGTGGTGTCTGCCGGGCTCAACAACTCGATCAGTACGATATTGTCCGTAGAATTGTTAATGTTGAACTTCGGGTGTACTATGATCCTTTGAATTTGTCGCATTTGTACTGGATGTGTACAGACGGCGGACCCATGACTTTCGAAACATTCTATGCTCGACGACTCAAATGCGAAACCTAGTACAACGGTCGACCTACATCCACGAATTAATATTTCATTAGTACCTTGACCAACAATACAACTATACTTACTTGACACCATCGTTTTCGAAACAATGTGCTGGCCCAACCGCGTACCACTCGCTTATTAGTGTAACAACACACTTATATGAAGCTTCACCAAGTGGTATGACCAAACCAATCCACGGCAGTGTCCAACCAGTACCATTTTTAGCATAAACAGGTGACTTCAAACCGCAAGTTTGGAAGTTGAATAATCGTAGTTTCTCCACATAGTCTACATCGAACAAATCACTCCCATACGTAAGCACTCGCTGATCAATGTACGGTTTAATCCATTCCAGATACTTGGCCACATCCGTGTAAGCCGTGTTCTTCAGCGGATCGCACAGTGCTGTACTTAAGCGTGCTGGAGTAAACGACACCAGACCCCTCACGAACCATTTACCACCGATTTCGAAGAACATTCCGCCGCCGCTATCGCCATTGCATGCACTTACTCCCTTCTGCCCTTTACCACAAAACATGTCCGACGTCAGGTGAGTTCCAAACACCCCCCGATCATCTGCAATGCAACTCAACGGATCCACCACACCAATCAATGCCTGTTTCAGCTGCTCCGACACAACGTCCTGTTCATTCACACCAAATCCAACGATGGTTCCGTTTCTACCCACGATCAACTCCTGATTGCTGTCCATGGTCCACAGACAGACCGGTTGCACGTACTTGTTCATCGTGATGTTCGAACTCAGCTTGATCAGAGCAATATCGTTGACGATACTGTTTTTGCTAAATCCCGGATGAACTATTATCTCTCGCACACGGTGCGTCTGCGTGTATTCGCTTGATTCGTTTAGATGAATTCGTCCCACATCCACCGACACTCGCGATATCGAAATCACACCGCTTTGGGTATACACACAATGAGAAGCTAATAAAAGGAAAATTGCAGTATTTTTACATGATTTGCACTTGGTAAAACAGTGATATTTACCTGTAAGAATGGTGTTCTCATCCAGGATGGAGCCACCGCATTTGTAGTGCATCTTTCCAGTCTGTTCGTGAAAGATAGCCACATGCCACGGCCAAAAACCTGCCTTAGTGTCCATGCCATCGTGAATGAGGTATTCCGTCGTCACTGTGCGTTTACCACACGTTAAATGGTTCTCCTGTGCGCGTGTTTGCGATCCGACGTACAGCAAGCCAAGCAGTAGAGGGAGCCATTCCATTGAATGATACATAATTGCACGATGTGATACAAAATTTTCCATTTATATAAATCCTGCCCTAAGTATCAACAACAACTGAACGGTTCGTACAGTGTCGTAGCCAAACTGTAAATGATTCCGCTTGCTCCGATCGGGGAAGATGGTAGGCAATGCTTTTACAATTTGCAATCTCGAACATAGAAGGTCGTTTGAATGTGGTAATAGTTTGTTGTTATTAATGTGAAATACCGTGGAAATACCGGACGCATGTATCAGATACATCATAATGTTATGAGTTAGCGGAACTGGAAACAATTTTATTTAGTGGTTGTTATTATCTTCCTACATAAAATTCTGCATTACATCAAAGCCTTATCGTATTTGGCAAATCAGCCGTAGTCGGGCTAGGCCTCGAATAAGGAGCTAATGAGCATGAATATCTGTGGATTTATAGATCCTGAAGAGATTCTGTACCTTCAAGGGTTTTACGGTATCTAACACACTAACACCGTATTTGTGTAAACTGCAGAATAGTAAGTGCTGCAAAATTTTCACAAGATCGCCACAAACCAGCGAAGATAATGTCTGTTGCGCGGTCTAAGGCTATGCGGTGGCTTTGGAATAGCTGCATTTTGTAGTCAGGAGAACCAATGCAATATTCTTGGCAAGATATACTCTGGTTGAATGAAGCGATCGTCACCATTGGGGCTAGCGGAATAAGTATGGATCATAGATCAGGCGTGAGCGCCCGGCTAACTTGTGCGTAATCCGTATCACATCTGAAACGGATTTCCCATGCTAGAAGATAACGGTGTTTGCCTTTTACTTTAACGCCTCGATCGCATTCAGCGGGTTCGTATATGTGCCATCAATAGTTTCTAGCTTACGTTGGCAAACACATTGTTCGGTACGATAATCACTTCCGTAGGTTCGTGGAAATGTGGCAGCTTCGTGAAGGGCAAACAGGCCGGTCTGATGTAGAGAATGTTTTTATTTGCCGGTTTCCTGCAGTTTCATCAGTGCATGGCTCGGTTTGTGATTGGTACTTAGCTGACATTTCCCGGAATTACGGTAATCATACTGCTCTTGGGTAAGCAATCGCCTTAACACAACATCCCTGTTAAGGCGTTTACCACGTATCATGAGGGGGCAAAACCATACCATTCGCCATGCGTACCAACATTAAACTTGTTTTGTAAGCTATTCAAAGATAGGAAAAGCATTGATCATTGCACCAGTAACAATGGTTTTCTCATTAAGTATGGACGCTGACGATGTTAGATACTCGCTTGCCAGTTACGCAGAGTCTTTGCTAGGCACAAAAGAACTGCACACTTTCGTGCGAAACAAATAATCTTTCAGGAAATCAGTACACAAATAAATAAATAAAGTACACAGACGTCAATTTCTAGCTTCTTCATTTAAAGTTTATTTTTAAAGTGTTTATTTCCTAGCGTTTCTCTCTTCTTGTTTCTGCTATTTATTGAATAAATACAAATATAATCCCAGTTTAGGAGAACATAATTCTTTCTCTTCATGATTTTCATTATGTTTACTAAACTAACTAACAAAAGTATAATATTTAACCCGATGCTGACGAGAGATTAATGGCTTATTTGTCACTAAAAATCAGAACCTGGTGCAGATCGAATGAGAGACCTGGCTGCTCCATTGTTTCCAGTATCCAATCCAAATAGGCATCGGTATTTATATAAACTACGGGATAGTAAGTGATGCATTCTGTTGAAGGGATTACAGAAAAGCCGCGCAGAAAGTGTCTGTCACTCGATTTCATCGCCTGGCGTGAGTGGAGCGATGCACCATGAAGTGTACGGTAACACGTATCTTCCTTTGTTGGTTTGACAACGACACAATGCATTGATCTGTCTACGGTGAAGCTAGCCTTCAAACCTTGCCACCGTTTCTGACATTCCACCGGGTCGATGTACCTATCATCCACATTAGTTATTGTAAAATTAGAAGACCCCATTACGAGGCTTGAAATGGTGTAACTGCGACTCGTATCGATGATCGGTAAGCAGATGGGCCTCACATTCGGACGACTTGTATCGACAGGAGTGGCCAGTTGAATCAATGCAATATTATTGGCACGATTAGTTTGGTTATACTGTGGATGAAGAAACACCTTCTGGATCGAAACTCGCTGAGCTGGATGAATACACGAATCGTAGTTTTTGGTCTTAAAACATTCTTTGAAGGCTGTTTCATTGGTATCTCCGAACATTAAAACGAACCTGTAACAAAAAGATATTAAAACGTACTAACCATTCAATATGCAGCCAAGTAGGTAACATCAAAACACACTGCGATACTTACTTTTGACTATCTTCTTCGAAACAAGCTGCTGGGCCAACCACATACCAGTCGCTTATCAGCGTAACCAAACAACTACTTTCGTTAAAGAATGGAGCATTTGAGAGGCGTTTCCCGACCCATGGCATTGGAAAGTTGCTGGATGATTTACCGCACGTGTTAAAGTTAAACAAACTGCTCTTGGAAGCTTGCTGTACAGGCTTCAAGTTCACACGTCCATTCGTCAGTGTGCTGGGAAGTGACGTCGGACGTTCATGCTCCCGTACATTCTCTACTACCCATTCGAGATCGGCCGACTGAACCGTGTCAAACAAATACGGACCAAAGATTGATCGATTGTATTCACCTGGCACATTATTATCCATACCGTACAGAAAATAGTGCGTACTTCCTCCGTACGATACAGGCATCATTAAGGGACTGCCCAAGACGGAAGGTACAGGGATCTGTTTGTACTCAACTGTTATCTCGATTGCACACTGTCGAGAATCCTCGTTAAAGTCGATAAAATAACTCTCCTGACGTAGTCCATGCTTGCAGGAAGGGTTGTCAATCACTGCTAGCTTCTTCTTCACTGTCTCAACATCAAGATTAATTGATATCCCAACTTCTGTGGGTTTATGATGATGCAACTGATCCATTAGGGGCAAACATATTGGCCTGATGTAGGGATTCATTAGATTCGCAGGCTCCAGAAGCTCTATCAGTGCAAACGTCTGTCTCGGATGGTTCGGTGGAGGGATGATAATGTTCTTGATTTCCACCACCTGCTGTGTTTTGCATTGGCTAGTGATGCAGTCGTTGAGTTGAACTCCAAGCATAATATATCGCCTGCCGAACACATAGAAAAGCATTTAAATTTAATGGGAAAGCAGACACTTATATCACTATACATAAAGTCACTTACCAAGCAACATCGTTCTCTATACTACGCCTTGGGGCCAAAGCATACCATTCGCTTATCAGCACTACCATGCTTCGCGTCAAAGGAACCTCACCGGTGAAATTTGCATCATTCATAATGATCCCGTTCCAAGGAAGGGTCGTTGAAGCTTCATATATCTCTAAACCATCGGTGGTTAAACCACAGGTGTCCATATTGAACAGATGCAACCGTTCCTTTCCGGGCTGCTGTTGCAACTTGCTCCACTCCACCTCGAGCGTTTGATTCGTAGTTACAGTTTCAAACACATCCATTGTATCTAGCACGTTCTCCCTCATGTTGTACAGTATCCAGTCAAGATAAGCTTCTGCATCGAAGTAAATCGCCGGTGCCTGTAAATCACAGACCAACCCGTGTAGCTCAACTCCTCGCAAAAAGTATCGCTCCGTTCCGTTCAACATCTTCATTTCCTGTAGCGGTGCCCCCGCTTGAAAAGAAGTACAATTAAGAACGTCCTGTTGATCTGCTACCTCTGTACAGAACCGGTTGTTTTCTAGCTTTAATGCAATCTTGTGTTCTGAGTACCGTCTCACACACTCTACGGACTCGATAAAACGAACGGGAGTGTTTTTGTGCGTGTATGAAGCTTCTTCACTTGAATTCATTGCCACGTGTAAGTTAGTCTTGGCGTTCGTTCGCAGCTCAGACGTTACGGGCATACAGATAGGCTTCACATTCGGCTGCATGGTGTCTACGGGGCTGTATAACTCGATCAGTGCAATATTATTTTCATAACTGTTCGAGCCTAACTTTTGGTGCTCGATGATTCGTTTAATTCGCCGTGCTTGTGAAGGATGGGTACATACGATCGTCCTATTGCGATCGAAGCATTCCGTCTTTGACTGATGCATGTCGCTACCGAAGATAACAATCGAACTAAATTGTTGAAAAGCAACAAAATTAGTAATTAACAAAACACTTCATTTGAAAAACCACAACTATACTTACTCCACACTATTGGTGCTCAAACAATGGGCAGGTCCAACCGCATACCACTCGCTAATGAGCGTAATTGTACACCTAGAATTTAAATCGTACCATGGTCCGACGAATCCAAGCCATGGTAGTGCCCAAGTGGTACCATTCTTAATATATGATGATGATTTCATGCCGCACGTTTCGAAGTTGAACAGCCTTAGCTTCTCCACATAGTCTATATTCAGCACGTCACTATCGTACGAAAGCACACGCTGATCAATGTACGGTTTAATCCATTTCAGATACTTGGCCACATCAGTGTAGGCCGTGTTCTTTAGCGAATCGCACCGCTCGGTACCCAGGGGTGTGAACGACACCAGACCCCTCACGAACCATTTACCACCGATCTCGAAGAACATTCCGCCGCCGCTATCTCCATTGCACGCACTCACACCCTTCTGCCCTTTACCACAAAACATGTCCGACGTCAGGTGAGTTCCGAACACCCCCCGATCGTCCGCAATGCAACTGAACGGATCCACCACACCAATCAATGCCTGTTTCAGCTGCTCCGACACAATGTCCTGTTCATTCACACCAAATCCAACGATGGTTCCGTTTCTTCCCACGATCAACTCCTGATTGCTGTCCATGGTCCACAGACAGACCGGTTGCACGTACTTGTTCATCGTGATGTTCGAACTCAGCTTGATCAGAGCAATATCGTTGACGATACTGTTTTTGCTAAATCCCGGATGAACTATTATCTCTCGCACAAGGTGCGTCTGTGTGTATTCGCTTGATTCGTTTAGATGAATTCGTCCCACATCCACCGACACTCGCGATATCGAAATCACACCGCTTTGGGTATACACACAATGAGATGCTTGGAAAAAGAAAATTGCAGTATATTCACATGATTTACATTTGATAACACAGTGATATTTACCTGTAAGAATAGTGTTCTCATCCAGGATGGAGCCACCGCAGGCGTATTCGTACTGTGCATCCTTTCGATGGAAAAGAGCCACATGCCACGGCCAGTGTCCAGCCTTAGCGTCGATGCCATTGTGGATGAGATATTGCGACACTACTTTACGTTTACCACACGCTAAATGGTTTTCCTGTCCACGTGTTTGCGACACAACACACAGCAGGCCAAGCAGTAAGGTAATCCATCCCATTGAACGACACATAGTTGCAAGTTTCTTTGGCGATGGCTTTTTTCCGGCAACTAAATTCAGATTTAAGGAGCAACAAGAACTGAACGGACCGCACTGTGCCGTTGCGAAACTGTAACTGATTCCACTAGCTTCGATCGGCGAAGATGATAGTCAATGTTCTACATTTTGCAATCTAGGGCATAGGAGGTCGTTGTAACGTAATGTAAAAGCATGTTATTATTATTGAGTGGTGGAAATACCGAACGCATGTTCCAGATAGATAGTCATCTATGGCATAAGCGGTACAAAAAAGCTCCATTGGTTTGCTCAATAGATGGTGTATTACAACTCATTACTGTCCTTTTGTTGCAATTGTGTTTCGACACATCTAGCGGCTTCATCTAATCATGACCTATATAGCCTTCTAACTTTCCGAACCAAAATCTTTGAAATTGGTCGCGTGCTCAGATACATGGGTATCAACACCAACGACCATTGCATTAGTTTACATTGGAGTTTAGTATTGAAACAATCGTATCGCCTTTTCTAGTTCTAGCGATACATAACTTCAATGCGAAAACCATACAACAGTACAGAGGGAATGAGAAAGCTCTCCAAGGGATGAAGCTCCACTGGTGGTTGGGTGGGTATCCCACCAACAGATGACGAAGAACAGCTTTTTGCTATTTTCAGAATGTATGAGTCTTTTACAGTCTGCTAAACGAAGCCTTTCTATATTCCGTTTAGATTGAGAGTTTGGGTCGTTTAGAACCCGTTTAGTGGTCGTTTAGTGGATTTGTGGCACTTGGGATAGGTCATGATTAGATGAAACTTGTCGAAACAAATTGCAAGAAAAGGACAGCAATATAATGATGAGTTGTAATACGCCATCTATTGAGTAAAACAATGAAGCTATAGAGTTTAAAAAAAATTAATATCTACAGTAGAACGTCGATTCCCAAGTGCCACAAATCCACTAAACGACCACTAAACGGCTTCTAAACGACTCAAGTTCTCTACCTAAACGGAATATAGAAAGACTTCGTTTAGCAGACGGCAAACGACTCATGCATTCTAAAAATAGCGAAAAAGCTGGTGGCGCTCTCTGTTGGTGGGATACCCCAACCAGTTGAGCTTCATCGCTTGGAGGAGAGCTTTCTCATTTCCTCTGTACTGTTGTATGGTTTCGCATTGAAGTTATGCATCGCTAGAACTAGAACGGCGATACGATTATTTAAATACTAATCTCCAACGGAAACCACCAGCACTGAAGCAAGTGAGATTTGAGTAATGGTCGTTGGTGTTGATACCCACGTATCTGACCACACGACCATTCATATAGATTTTTGCTCAGAAAGCTAGAAGGCTATATCCCAAGCGCCACAGATTAAGCTTAAACGACTGGAAAATTGAATATCCATAGAAAAAAAATGAAAGCTCCACAGCTTCATTGGTTTGATCAATAGATGGCGTATTAAAACTGATTATTATATTGCTATCCTTTTCTTGCAATGTGTTTCGACAAGTTTCATCTTATCATGACCTATATAGCCTTATAACTTTCTGAGCAAAAATCTATATGAATGGTCGTGTGGTCAGATACGTGGGTATCAACACCAACGACCATTACTCAAATCTCACGTGCTTCAGTGCTGGTGGTTTCCGTTGGAGTTTAGTAGTTAAACAATCGTATCGCCGTTCTAGTTCTAGCGATGCATAACTTCAATGCGAAACCATACAACAGTTTAGAGGAAATGAGAAAGCTCTCCTCCAAGCGAGGAAGCTCAACTGGTTGGGGGGTATCCCATCAACAGAGAGCGCCACCAGCTTTTTTGCTATTTTTAGAATGCATGAGTCGTTTGCCGTCTGCTAAACGAAGTCTTTCTATATTCCGTTTAGGTAGAGAACTTGAGTCGTTTAGAAGCCGTTTAGTGGTCGTTTAGTGGATTTGTGGCACTTGGGATAGGTCATGATAAGATGAAACTTGTCGAAACACATTGCAAGAAAAGGATAGCAATATAATGATGAGTTGTAATACGCCATCTATTGATCAAACCAATGAAGCTGTGGAGCTTTCATTTTTTTTCTATGGATATTCAATTTTCCAGTCGTTTAAGCTTAATCTGTGGCGCTTGGGTTATCCGGGCAGCTCGGGACCGGACGGTTGCCGGTTAATCGATTTGCACGGATAATGGTCCAAGAAATGTCATTTTCATATAAAAATTATTATATTACTAGTTTTTGATTAGTTTTATGATTAATCCAACTTGAATAAATCGATTAATCGTTATTAAAATATTATTTTAATCAATAACTACAGGTTTAACAATTGTTCATGAACAAAAATGAATTTCGAAAATACCCTTAGACACCTCAGAGCTACACAAAAATCTGGTTGCCCACTTGACTATCGCTGCAAATGTTCGCTGTACGTTTAAACCGCTGTCACATTTATGCGCACGGTTAAGCCGCCCGCCGGTTAATCCGCCCCCGGATAATCGACGTTCTACTGTAATAAAATGTTGACGCTCCTAACGAAAACCGACAAATAATCTGGCCACACTGCCTGGTATATGATTTTTTTTTTTGATTGCCAGTGACAGGGTTAACGTTCTTATCGAAATCTTCGTGGAAATATGGATAAGGGCTTATTTCACGCAACCTTTTTATCTGTTGCATACAACAGTGGAGAAAACCTAGGAATATTATTTTCCTATAAATCTTCTTAAGCATGTTATTTGATAAATTTTAATGGCACTATCGCTCCGAAAGAAAACAACAGATTTTCAATGATAAAATTGACAAAAATATTTTAGTAAAATTTAACAAACATCCCACGACTGCCAAAGCTGATGGACACCGAACAGCACACCGTCAAACCTCAGCGCTGTAAACAAAACTAATTCCAAGCACGGCTAACACACACCAAAATCCCCTCCCCGGCTGCACGATGGCGAATCTGCGCGATATTACCGCGAAAAAATACGCCCGCCCCACGATCAACGTTGCGATCCATCCGAACCCGGGCACACCGCCGACGGGCGCGGGCCCATCCGCCGACGGCACCGACTACAGGTCCATCTTTTTCAACGAAATCTCACAAATCATGCGCGGGTACGGCGATTGCGAGAAGCCGCTCCGCGAGTCGGTCCTGCTGGTGGAGAAGATAGTGCTGCAGCAGCTGCGCGGCATCATGCAGGAAGCGATCGATCACGCCATGTCGCGCCCGAACTCACCGACCCTGTCCCGGCGCGACTTTGAGTACATTATGCGCAAAAATCAGGTGCGCGTGGCGCGGCTGCAGAAGTACTTCCGCGACATGGCGCTGATGAAGAAGCGGCTGAAGGATCTGTGCGGTGGCCGCTATCCGCACCTGAACCTTGGCCCGAGCTCGGAAACGTCCGACGACGATTCGGACCGCGAGGCGCCCGAAAAGTATGACGAGGAAAAGGCCCGCCGGCTGTTCCGGGCGGACCGTATCTCGCAGATCCTCACCGGGCGACAGTACGAGGAGTACATAGCGGCCCGCCGCACCTCCTTCATGCACCGGAACACGGAGGTGATGAAGAGCCGGATGCGCCAGTGGTTAAACATACCGGAGGATGTGAACATCACGCAGAGCTGCCTGCTCACGCTGGCGTACCTGGCGCACGAAACGATCGCCGTGCTGGTGGACTTTTGCATCCTGACGCGCCTCAACACGGCCAACCGGACGGTGGATCCGTATAGCCGGGTTACCCCTTCCGGTAAGTTGTATGCCAGTTGGGATGGAGGGGAGGGGAAAGAGCATAATGATTAATTGTGTCCCGCATTGACGGTGTTGACAGGCAAATCGTACAACATGCTGCACGCCTGCCCGGAAGTTTCGCAAGGCCGCGGGCTGGACGGCGTGAAGCCGATCACGCCGCAGGAAATTACCGAAGCGATGCGACGACACCGCCAGATGGCCATGCGCAGCTCGGGTCGGTACCGAAATGCGCTCAACTTCAAACCACCCTACTTAGCGATGTAATAACGGAAAGTGTCTCTCATGCTTATGCTTTATGTTAAATTAGCCTTATATTTGTAATAAAAAAAACATTCTACTCTCCATCCTCGAGGTCAATCACTTCCACCTCCTGCACGACGACCACGTCTTCGTCGCTTTTTTGAGGGCTCGTGGAGGAAGACGTCGAGCTCGTCTCATCCTCGGAGCTCTCTGACTCTGCCCGGACCCGTTTACCAGCGCCCTTCGACACCCCGTTCGTTTGTGTGGACGTTTCGCTGGTCGTTCGTTTCCTTCCCGCGCTGCTGGTCGACGCGGTCGCCGGTCCACTGTTCGCCGCGAGCGGAAACAGCTTGCCGACGCGGATCTTCAGCGTGCTGTTCGCAACCCTCGCCGAACCCTTCTTGATGTAGCTGTGCGTCGCGTACGGTGTGAACACGAACGATTCCTTCAGATAGTTGTGCACGATCAGGTAGGCGACGATCTGCTCCGCTACGGTACGATCGATCAGCGGGGCCGGTTCGCTCAGCCGCACGTGCGTCGGTCCCTTCTGCATCCAGGCGTCCACCAGCTTCAGCCCGGTAAGGTTCGTCTGCTCCAGCTCGCACTTGTCCACGATCCGGTGCAGCTGCTCCACGTACGGGGCAATCTCCTTCTGGGGCCACACCAGATCCCTGTTGGCGCACCGGTCGCACATTGCGTTACAGTCTTCGGCGCCCCAAACCTCGGAAAAGTAGGCCGAAATGAGCTTCCGTCGGCATCTGGGAAGTGAGCAAGGGCGTGCCATCGGTTAGTACCTCTTCACCCAGCAAACGAACCAAAACGATCCCCGCAAAACACTTACTCGCTCGTGGTGATGCAGTACTCCACCATCGCGTACGCATTCTTCAGCCCGGTGCGCTCGGAGAACGTCATCGTCGTGATGCGAAACACGTCCGAGAAGTGGTACAGCAGTATGCAGTCCGATCGGGCCCCGTCCCGTCCGGCGCGCCCACTTTCCTGGTAAAAGTTCTCCATGCTTTTGCTCATCGTGTGGTGTATCACGAACCGCACGTTGCCCTTGTCGATGCCCATGCCGAACGCGACCGTCGCCACGACCGCCTGCAAGTCCTCGTCGTGCCAGAGCTGGTGTATCTTGGTGCGGTCGGCCGGCTCGAGGTTCGCGTGGTACGGTGCCGTTTTCAGGCCGCGCGCCACCATCTCGCTGCTAATGTCCATCGCGTCCTTCGTCGAGTAGGTGTAGATGATGCCCGTTTGCTTGCGGAACCGGGTCAGCAGCAGGTTGGCAAGCAGATCGTACTGCTCCTGCTTGCTGGCCGGCTTCGGCAGCACGTGGTAGTAGAGGTTCGGCCGGTTGAACGACGCGACGAACAGCAGCGCGTCGGGAATGTTCAGCATCGTCTGCACGTCGCCGATTACCTTGGTGGTGGCGGTGGCCGTCACGCCGAGCAGGGGTGCCTTCGGGAACATGCCCTTGAGCACGTTGAGAAACTTGTAGTCCGGCCGGAAGTCGTGGCCCCACTGGGAGCAGCAGTGCACTTCGTCTGCAAGGGAGAAAGAAAATTGAGACACATTTGAAGGACGAGAAATGGGGTTTCTTGTTGCGCCACCGCATTACCGATCGCAAATCGATCCAGGTTGCCATGGTTGTAGCACTTTTGCAGTGCCGTCATGAACCGCTTGCTCTTCGCCAGCCGCTCCGGCGTCACGTACAGCAGCTTCGTGGTCGGCGGTCGCTTGTCGCTCAGCTCTTTGTGTATCCGGGTGACCGCCTCCTTGCTGGTGGTGCTGCACAGCAGCTGTGCCCGCACCTTCCACCGCTCCAGCGACCACACCTGGTCCTCCATCAGCGAGATGAGCGGGGAAATAACGACCGTCAGGCCCGTGCTCAGCAGGGCCGGCAGCTGGAAGCACAGGCTCTTCCCTCCACCGGTCGGTGCGAGCAGCAGCACATCGTTCCCGGCCATCAGTGCGTTTATCGTGGCGAGCTGCTTCGGCCGGTAGTCCTTGATGGAAAATACGAGCGCGAGCAGGTCCCGCGCCTTGGTCGACCAGGGAAAATTTTCCCGCTCCCAGTCGCCATCGGACTGTTGGGCCGATTTGCGCTGCTTCCGCACCTGCTGGATCGTTTCGCACAGCTGCACCAGGTGGGACTTTTGCGACCGCAGCCGGGCCAGTTTGTCCTCGATCACACTGAGCTTTTCCTTTATCTGCTGCTCATGTGTGCTCAGCTCTTCGTCATTCAGCGAGCTTAACCGTTCCTCCATCGTGGGAGTCCTCTCACAACACGTGTGCCACGGTTGCCTCGAGGAGAATACTTTTTTACTTAACAAATTGCACCGTTTTACGCAAAGTGGGTATAGGGACTAGGTGGGCTTATAGGTTTGGCGGGAAGGCCATATTGGACGAACGAATGACAGGAGGGGATTCGATTGTGATACGTAGTTTTTCACCCACACTACGACACATCATCCAAAATAGCCATTGGAGTTCACACGCATACATCAACAAATGATCGAATCCCCTCCTGTCATTTCGTTTTCATTTTTCTACAGTACGGCTGTCAATTTGTTCGGGATAAGCCCACCTGTATAATAAACCCACTTTGGTTTTACGCATACTTTTGCCACTAGAACGTGCTCACCGTCCTGACTAGGATAAGGCGCGTGCCGGGAGCCATGCCGAGTGTGTGTGTGTTTACGTTTGTTGACAGTTTTTTGACAGGTAACGTTGTGGTGCGTGAAATTAGCCCTCAGGTTTAAACACATTTTTTTCGTTTGGCTAACAAAATGTTAAATTATATTTAAATTAGAACATTAGATTAAATATGAACGTAATAAAAACCATAAAAATTGGTTGAAGTAATCTTTCAATTAAAAACAAACTCATTTCGGGGTTTTTGCAAAAAAAACAGCATTCCAACTGTCAAACGTCATCGTAGAAAAAAAGGTAAACATTGCGTTGTCAAACTTTGCAAAAGAATGTAAATTATTTTTTTCTCCTCTGCTGGGGTCCGAATCCAATAACAACTTGGCTGACGAGAACAAAAAAGTGTCCCCGACCCACAGTTACTATGCTAAGATGAGCTGTGTCGATCGCATCTGTCGCCTTTGCCTGCGGGAAGAGCTGGACAATGGTCCGGACTCGATGGTTTGCCTGAACGAGGACGGCCAAATAGTGAACATCATACGGGAAACGACCACCATCGAGGTAGGCGTTATTTGGTGCCCCTAGAAGTGGAACGGAACTACGAAAGGATCGAGGGTCAGGCGCATTCTTTCACACCCCGGTGCAATTTTTTTTGTAGGCCATCGTGGACGAAAGCATTCCGTACTACCTGTGCTCGGAGTGCAACGAGCTGCTGCACAAGTGCTACGACTTCCGGGAACGGTGCATCATCAACGATGACATTTTCCGGCGCAAGTTCAGCACGGCGCCGGAGGCGGAAGAGCCCCTCTTCATGCCGGTGGACGTGATCCATCCGGAAGCGGTCGAGGAGGAATCGCTAAAGGAGACAGCCTTCAATGGGGCGGCGGAAAAGCCCATCATTGAGGAGTGTCTGCTGGAAATGATCGAACAAAATGATGATGACATGGAGGGTGAGGAGGTGCAGGAGGAAGAGGAGGAGGAGACGGATGGGTACAAACCGTCGGAAGCAGCCCTATCCAAGCTGGACTCCTCCTCCGACAGTGAGCCGTTGACTGTGCGAAAGAAAAGCACCGACAGGCGGAAGCGGAATCCGACGCGCACGAAAAAGGCGGCAGCGGCGGCCGATAAATCGAACAACAAGCTGCCGTGCGCCCAATGCGGCAAAATGATCGCCCGGAACAACATCAACCAGCACCAGCTGACGCACGATCCGGACCGGCCGAAGGTTTTCTGCTCGTACTGCGGCAAAGCGTTCAAGGATCCGCGCCGGATGCAGCTGCACATCAACAGCAACCACACGCAGGAGAAGAAGTATCCGTGCGACATCTGCGGCAAGGTGTACCTGCGGCCGACCTCGCTGAAGGACCACAAGCGGGTGAAGCACAGCACGGTCAAGCGGTACGACTGCTCCGACTGCGGGATGGCGTTCGTGAGCTGGGCCCAGCGGTGGCACCATTTCAAGAAGGAGCACACCACGGCGAAACCGTTCGCCTGTACCTACTGTGATTGGGCGTTTAAATTTAAGTAAGTTGGCCATGCTTTCAATCGCTTGGTGCATCATTTCGTTTCCTTGCTTTCTCCTCCAGGGGCGATCTCACGCTGCACATTCGCAAGCACACGGGCGAAAAGCCGTTCAAGTGTGACATCTGTGGTAAAGCGTTCAACAAAAGCTACAACGTGGTGATACACAAAAAGTCGCACCGCAATCTGCCGCCGCCGGAACAGTCGACGCTGCTGGCTGCGGAAACAGCGATGCTACCTCAAGGCGAGGTAAAACCGGAACATACGGCAATATAGCCGGCGCGGCAAACAGTGCACTGTGACGATATTACGCGACCGTTTTTTTGTGTTAGCTTTTAGTTCATCATCCCAGATATATATCATTTTTAATCTTATTAAACATAACTTTATTCACTCACGATGTAAATGACGGATGTTGGGGTTATTGCAACTGAAAAAAGTGATTTAAAAAATGCTATTTAAACTTTCGTTCGCTGCGCCTTCTTGTCACATGATAGCGCACGACGAGCTGCTTTCCACTTCGGGCGTTTGCGGTCCTTCCCGCAGCTCTTTGGCTTTCGACGCTAGGAACGACCCTTCGTACTCCTTCTGCATATGCTCCGGCAGTGGTTTGGCCCAATCCTGCGGCGGTGCCGTCCGCTTCGTCCACACGTTGTTGCCGTAGTGGGCGCGCATCCGCTCTTCGCGCCGCTTCTGCTCGCTGCGTATTAGCTCGAGCGCGCTTTTCGTGTCCGTTGCGTTCTTCTCGAACCGCACGCAGTTGTCGAAATCGCGCTTCCACTGGTTGCAGTCGATCGATTCGCCGTGTATGAAGTACTGGTGGAACCGGGCCTTAACGCTGGTGCAGTCCTCGTACTCTTCATTATATAAGTAACACGGCCGGATCTGGACGGGGACGGAATGCCGGTGAGCCAAAATTGGATTAAATGCGGAACGAAAGCAAACCGCGCGGGTACACTTACCGACCAAAGGTTTTTCAGCACTTCCTCTTCGTCGGGTGTTTTTGGTTTAATTGTAGCGGCCGCTTCGTATATTGTGGACATGGTTGGTTATTTGTTGTTCAGCTGCGGCAGTGTGGGCTGGAAACCCCGTTGCAATCAATTTTGTTTATGTCCTTTGACAGTTGTTGGACAAAAACCAGGGCTACATTCACGCACATCGCTAGTTGGTTTACGGTGTAGGATTGAGGTTAAAGGCTGAGAGGAACGGGCAGCTTTTTGAACGCAAAATCAGTTGGCAGATTGAGGATTGAGGCCACAGATCGCTTTTCTTCGGTGGCAAATAACAATAAGATATTAAATATGAACCAAAAATCATGTTTTACAGCTTCATACTTGGTTACAACTATTATATTAGTTTTGTTTAACTTTATTGACCTTTGCAAAATGTTGCGTCTTGAAAAAATATCTTAATACAAATGAGTGACCCAAAGCGTAAAACTGATCGACGGATTAACTAAACCAAAAAGTAAACCATACAATCTATGCTTGTGCTTTCGCTTCCTTCAACGCTTTCCGCGCTTCTTCGTTTCGGTGCGATTTCTTGTGGATGGTAACGTTGTAGCTTTTGTTGAACCGTTTCCCGCATATGTCGCACGAAAATGGCTTCTCGCCCGTATGCGTTCGCACGTGCAGCGTCCAGTCGCTCCTGCAATTTAGAAAGGAACAAAAAAGGTAACAAAACAAACCCTCAGAAAGCAGCACTTCCCACCGCTTACCTAAGCTTGAACGCTTTGTCGCAGTACTGGCAGCTGTACGGTCTCGCCTCCGAGTGCGCCGTAGCGTAATGGTAGGTCCGTTTCGAGAAGTTGCTAAACTTCATCCCGCAATGTTTGCACTCGTACCGCAGCTCCTTCGAATGGTTCGCGAGGATGTGCTCTCGGAGCGAGTTCGGCCGGTAGTACACCTTCCCGCACTCCTCGCACTCGTACTTCCGCTCGAACGTGTGGTGGCTGTTGATGTGCACCTTGAGCAGGTTCGGATCACGGTACTGCTTCCCGCAGTACGAGCAGAACAGCTGCGGCGGTTTCGGATCGTGCGTTTCCAGATGCTTGACCATGTTGCTGCGCCGTAACATCTTACCGCACCGCACGCACGGCAGGTAGCGATTGGAGGTGGCCGCCACAAACTTTCGCTTGGGCTTGGTGGGTACCGCCGTCGGCGCGGGACTGTCTTCCTGTTTAACCACCAATTCGGGTTTGTTTTGGGGCTTTTTCGGTGGCTCCCGCTTCGGTGCCACTTGTTTCGCTTTTCTTTGTCGGGTTTGTCGCACGCTTTCGTTCTTCTCTTCCGGGATGGAGGGAGCTACGTCCTCCTTTACCTCTTGCTCTTCATCCGGCCACGATTGCTGCACCACTTCTTTCTCCAAACCGGCCTCATCGATGAGTCCGAGTTGCTGAGCTTCGTCCTCCTCTATGATGACCACCCGCAGGCCATCGACGTTATCCTCCTTCACGTACACGGTAGTCATCGACTCTTCGCTCTGCAATCTTTCCCGGAATATTTCATCGTTATGGATGCAACCTTCGCGAAACTGCTCCACCTGCGTCAGAAAGAGCTGGCAATCTGGGCACAGCACAATGGTGTCGATTGAATGCGGCATGGGCTGCAAAAGGGACGATCAACGGCATTTTTATTCATCTTTCCGAGCCAGACTCCAGGGGATTGTTCCAAGAGGTTTGTTGCTTACCTCGAACGATAATACATTGAAGATTGTATCGATTAGATCACTGTCCTGCTTCAACTCGAGAAAGGTTGGGTCTCGATCTGTTAAACACAGTCGGCAAACAGCTAGATTCGTCATTTTTATACCACATCAACGAATCGGAAAGTAAATTTGTGAACTAGTGCGTCCCTTCGCGATGTGTGCTTTGTTGTTGTCTGTATGGTTGCCCGAAGACGCTACTGACAGTTCGGGATACAGTACAACGGGCTTATTTGGCGCTCATGGTTTTTTTGTATGTGTGTAAAATGGATTTCTCCAAACATATTTAGTGGTATTGTATGAAAAAGGTTTATTTATTGCTCAATTGTTGCTGCATCGAATTATATTAAAAATAGTGAATTTTAAGCAAAAAACAAGTCCCTAGCAAAAAAGAAAAAAATGACAGCTAAACAAGCGCGCCCTTTTTGTTTGACAGCTCAAAGGAAACGTAAACAAACCGCTCGCAACGGCACCAACGTTCCGCGCACGGGAGCATTCGGCACCGATTCTAGTCGTTTTTAAAATCACTTTTCACTCACCTTCACCGCTAAGAATATAAAGTGTCCGGATCCGGATGCGACCCGAACGAAAAACGGCAAAATGATACAGCATGAAAACAATCGCGTACAAATGACGAAAATGCGGATGCTGCGGGAGTACCACATCAAGGTGCTGGACAACTGGCTGTCTGAGTGTGTGTCGTTCTGTGTGCAGGAAAATCCCACCATTTCCAATGAGGGCGTGTTTCAGTTCGCATTTAGTCAGTGGTTGCTGGCAGATTTGAAGGAGATCGGTACCGGGGTGCTTCCGCCGGGACTGGCCCAGAAGGGCGAACAGCACACGATGAGCGGCTCGTTTCCGGTTCAGATGCAGTACTTGATGGACATTTGTGGGTAGAGCGCGCTAAAGATAGTTTGGATTATCTGTACGTAAGCAATTTAACGCTTTTCTTGTTGAACGCATTTGCTAGCTGAACCGGCGTACGACCAGTGGAGAGCGCTGTACGACAAAAAGCTGGACGAAGCGGACGACGAGGTGCAGATGAGGAAAAGTCAGGCACCGAACGTGAAGAAGTATGCACCGGTTGCGATGCTTGTGAAAATGATCAGCTTAAAATGCTCAACCGTTTCCTTCATTTCAGACGAAGAATGCTTAAACTCGAACTGACCGATGGCAAACAAACGGTAGTAGCGATGGAGCACAGTCCTATCCGCTGCCTGAACACCAAGCTAACGCCCGGCCTGAAGCTGCTCCTAACCGGTCCGTTGCGCTGCATCAATCAGGTCATCTTTCTCGAGCCGCGCAACGTGCGCGTGCTCGGCGGTGAGGTCGATGTGCTGCTGATAACGAACGCGTACGAGAATGTGCTGCTGCGCGCGCTTAACAAACCGGCCAACCCGACCCCCAAGCTAGACTACGAAGAGCCGGACGTGTCGGAGGCTAGGCATCGCGCCAACTACAGCGCAATACAACCGATCCCGATGGACCGGAAGGCGGGCGGCAGCAGCAGCCATCATCAGGGGCCAAATCAACGGGCACATCAAAGGAAATCTCCCGCCATCGTGGAGGATGATGTGGACGATTCGCTGCTGATGGGCATCGATCTGGATATGATCGAGTCGACGCAACCGAAACCGGAACAGGTGCCGACCGTTAGCACACTGATGGACGACGACGATATGGACGCGTTTGCCGTGCAGCTGGTGGATGTGCCGCGGGAGCCGGAAATTATGCACCACCAGGTGTCGTCCACGAAACAGTCGCAATCGTCGCCCGTAGCCCGTAAGGTGGCGCCAGCCCCCCTACGTCGCCCTGAACCGTCATACGAGGGGCTGATTGAGGACGATATCGATGTGATGAACGCGCTCGAGGATCAAATTCAGAGCGAGCTGAGGGGCTTCGATCAGTTGGACGAACAGTACGATGAGGTAGCACCTCCGAGGGCTAAAAAATCCAGACCCTCGGATGAGTATCGGCAAGAACAAAGGGAAATGGAGACACTGCCACAGCCAGCCGCGTCCAGCAAAAGTAAAAGCTCCGAACCGGCGCCCACGACCAGCAAGAAGTTCAACCAATTCACCACCTCGGACCTGTTCGAGGACAGCATGGACGGGATGGACGCGCTCGAGCTAAACGAACGGTCAACCACGCTCAGTATCGTCTCGCCCAGCTACCCGCACCGCATCGATGGTACCAGCCTGGCGACGATCGATCAGCTAATGGCTCTACCGGAGGAGCAGCGCCGCTCGGGCGCCGCCTTCGTGGTGTACTGCGAGGTGGAGGCCGTCACCGAGCAGCCCCGCATCCGCAGGGAGCAGTGGAACCTGAGCGTGGAGCTGACGGACCAGTCGGCCGTACGGTTGCCGGTCCGGCTGCACGACCGCGTCATCAGCCGCATGACGCGCCACGACGCGGCGGAGCTGATGCGGCTGCGCAAAACCGATCGCGACGGCGTGATGAAGCTGCTGGCCAGGATACTGAGCGAGCTGAAGGAGCTGCTGCAGGACATCAAGTGCTTCTGGCGGGTGGTTTACGAGCCGGAGTCGGACTCGGCACTGTCGGGCGGCCAGCCCCTCCAGCCGGTGGTGATGGAAACGTACGAAATGAGCGAAGAGCGCGGAGCGATCCTGCTGGAGAAGATCATCAAGGAGAACTGTAGCCAGTTGAGAAAAATGTTATAGATCGCAATAGAAACGGAAGGCAAATGCAAATTCATTGAACAAAAACAGGAAAGCTCCAAAATCGACGATATTTTTCCCGAACGAAAAAAAGGGATTGACGGATGTTGTTTAAGGTAAGAATGATAGATTCTTCTTAGATAAAAGTTTATTCAGGTTTTGTTGTTGTTTTTTTTTTACAATTAAAAGACACGACAGTAACAATTTTCATTCGCACACATACACATACACAAACATACTGATTATCACATATGTAAAAGAAAGCGTACACGCTCAAGTTTGGGAAAATTGTTGCACCAATCCGACACTGGTCGCTGCTGCTGTGGTAACGTAAACGCCCCCGACCCGTCCCGGATGAAGGTGCGGATCGTGGTCCGGGGTTTCCGCTTCCCTTCCTACCTTGGCTGGCTCTTTTTTGCTGACTCGGTCACACACTGTCGCAGTCATACCGCGTTATAAAAGTATAAATATTGATCCATGTTTTGAAGAAAAAACGAAAAATCCCCGCGAAAAAAGAGGCATATAGCTACAAACACACTTCGTTAGCTCTAGATACACTCCGGGAACGTGTGAGGACACGGGTAAGCCACGGTGAGAGCTTCAAGCAAGGGTTTCGGGAAGAGTTGTCAATGGCGTCCTAGCACCAGTATGGTATCGTCCTCTAGCTTTGGTTTCGATTGAAGATGACCAGCTTCAGCTGCTCGTAGCTAATCCACATCACCACGTTCCACGAGACGAGCCGGGCGAACGACGGCACGAAGCCCTTGTAGAAGGCGGCCACGCCCTCCTTCGCCCCCATCCGGATGGCACAGTCGATCGCACCCCGGTACTGGCCGCGGGGCGAGTTCATGTAGCGCGTCTTCACCACATCGACCGGTGAGGCGACGATCGTGGCCGCCAGTCCGGCCACAACTGCCGCTGAAAAGTGGCACCGTATGTCGTTGGGCATGTGGGCGTACAGCAGTAGGCAGTCCTTCACCACGTCGTAGCACACGATCTCGGCCACGTTGACGATCGCATTGCGGCCGACGTTGGGCATGGCGCCTCGCCACAGCCCTCGTACGCCCTCCTCCCGGTGTATCGTCCGGTAGGCTTCGAGCGTGGAAGCGTACCGACGCCCGGTGGATGAGCGGGTGGCCGCCTGGAATCGCACCTTCACCACGTCGGTGGGTTGGGCGATCATTACCGCGGCGCCGCCCGTCGTTAGGCCGGCCAGGACTCGAGTTCCGATCTGAAGTCCAGCTTCGTTTTCTGCGCAATCGGAGGGAGCGGAGGGAAAAAATAAAGGGAACAGTTAGCTAACACTCTGTAAAAAGGGGAAATAGGCGCACCCTACCTTTAAGCAGGGAACCGTAGAACGTTTTCACGGTATCGTACAGGCCCAGCCGGATGGAGCAGAAGCACAGCTGGCGCTGCAAACCGGCCGACAGGCCGTTGTACAGCGTCCGGAAGCCTTCCTGTCGCGTGATCGTGGTGATCGTACCGACCAGACCGCGGTACTGCACGTGCTGCGTCGCCGGCACGGACGTTGGGTTGAGCTTGAGCGAGGCGGATGTATTGATGGTGGCCGGGGCGAGGGCGACGGTTCTAACTGGCTGTTCGCCTTGAATCTATAAGTGGGAATGAGAGGGAAAAAAAATAAATTCAATCATTCTACATACATAAACGCGCGCTGGCGGAAGTCATTATAGGCGGACAATGTTGTAATGTTCAGGGGGGAAATTGATCGAGCGTTGTGTGGGTACTGCAATTGCAGAAATTTTACTTGTTAATGCGTTCTGTTTTGACAAATGAGTGATCAACAACAGGTGTGCACGGAAAAGCACGCTGCAGGGGTTCTTGGAGGCATTCTATTTGCTCTTTTCTTTCTTTTCTGTGTTATGCAATGTAACTGGATATAATTACTGTCATACTAAACTAGACCATCTAGATATTTTATAATTTAAATGATTTTTTATTGTAAAATGCATTTCAAACACAAGTTACTTGCACCTAGTTACTAGTGCTGGGTACTCTTGGTAAAATAACTAGTTACTTTTAGTTCCTTTTTGGACTTAAATGATGACTGTGCAGATAGTGACGGGACATATTTCCCATCATGGGTTCAAACGAATGATGCAGCAAGTTTAAGCCAGAAACGGCCCAAAGTAGGGGCGATGATTCCGGGCATAAAAG
Organism: Anopheles gambiae; assembly: GCF_943734735.2. Lineage (NCBI taxonomy): Eukaryota > Metazoa > Arthropoda > Insecta > Diptera > Culicidae > Anopheles > Anopheles gambiae. The sequence goes on from NC_064602.1 coordinate 88,649,366, forward strand.
CATGAGCAATTCCGAACCTTTGGTACAGCAAATTCAGATCAGAATCGGGCCAAAGTAGGTTCCTAGAACGGGATAGGTTGATGATCCGTGCCATAGCATTGACAGATACAGATATAGTTTTTGGACCAAAATAAAATAGGAAGCGTTACTACGACCTGCATAGCCCAGAACCAGTTCCAGGACCGTCATTTGTCCAGGATTAGTTCTAAGTCTGGTATTGGTTCAGGATTAGTTCCAGAGCCGGAATGGGTTTGGGATCAAATTCAGAACTGGTATGCCTGGGGATTCGTTTCAGTACCGGTACGATGTCAGGAATAGTTCCAGAACCAATATGATCTTTCTCCAAATCGGTATGGGGCTAGGACGGGGAATCGCTATGGAGGCTAGGGCTGGTACGGGGTCAAGATCAGCCCTTAACCAGGAACGGAATGAGATTAGGATTCGTTCCAGGTCCTGTATGGTGTCAGGATTAGATTCAAAATCCAAAATCCGAACCAAAATGGGGTAAGGACCAGTTCCAGCAACTGTATGAATTCGGGATCAATTCCAGGAATTATTTACGTTTGGAATCAGTTCTATGAACGGTATGGTCAAGAAAAATTCCAAGATCCAATTGGTTTAGGACCAGGTCCAGCATCAGTATTTGGTCAGGATCAGTTCGTTGACAGTTCAGGATCAGTCCCAGGAACGGTATGGTTTCATGATTAATTCAAGTACCAGTACCAGTACCAGTTCGAATATGTTTTCAGCATTACTGTTAAAATCAGCATGGTCTCGCGTTCGGTTCGAGAACCTATAAATGTTAAAATTAAATCCAGAGCCATTATGGCTTCAGCGTTACCGGTAACTCAAGTAAGTATATAAGTACATAAGCTCCTTTACTTTAATGGGATTGGGAGTCATTCTTTGTTTGGAGTACAATTCGGAGATCTTGAAATTGGAGTACAATTCGGAGCTCTACAAACGGGTCAGTTTAACTTGTTACAAGAATAATAGATAAAAGTAATTAATTAGTTAGAAGGAACCGATCCTCGAAGGCTTTAGTAAAATTTCAAATACAAGTGAGTAACCGTTTGATAAAAAAGTAACTATAAAATGTGACTAGCTACTTAAATTAGATGTTTACTGCTCACAAAAATATAGCAAGTCAGTAACATAAGAAATTGTACACAAGAACCCTGCTCTGATACCATTGTTTTGTTTGTAATTCACTATTAATAGTGCAAAATTATAGCAAAACCTCATCCGGGGTTTGTTGCATTCGATCACAAAAGACACTCACACGCGACCCAACCTTGAATGCGTATGATGCACTCTTGCCTGCATTGCCTGACCGACAATCATCATCATAATGAATTCCAATGGAAAGTTCTGCTCTTTCCCAAGCGGCGGCAGTGTTGTGTCCAACGATAATAAACCGTTTCCCACTGAATCAATCGCCGTTGGAAAAGGGTGTGCGATTGTACAAAGTGCAATAATTGTTGAGCTATTTAGTTCCTAGTTTACCAAGTCAACTTAACAAAAAATCGGTTTAAACCAGACAGAATTATTACATTTTGTTTACCAAACTGAACGCCCGAAGAAAACCAAAACAAACAACCAGCTCTTCGTCTTCAACCTGTCCCTTTGCGTTGCATAACCCGTTAGAGAGAGAGAGAGCGCGCGCGCGTGAGATTCAGCTCGGTGAAGGACAATCGCATCAACGCGTATCCGCGACCTGTTCAAAGTCCTACGTCCACCGGCAAAAGGGTTGCCCTACTTCCTATACCGGAGCTGATGCTGTTGCTGCTGCTGCTGCTGCTGCGAGCAGTACAGATGCGTGGTTCGTGGTCAGCCTGAACTTTGTACCCGACACCACCGGTTTGTGCAGGCCGCCGACACAGCTCGAGGGCACCAACAGCACTGTCTCTCGAGCGGTCTCGGTGTGCGTGCTCGTTGAACCGCGAAACCGTCCACGAGCGGCGTCTCGGCGGAAGCACGGTGGAAGGGCGCACGATCGTGTGTCTGTATGTTGACGGACTCTGGGGGCAATCATCCGCATCGCTGGCCCGAGGAGATGGGTTGGACCGGAGCCATCGGCCACGGCTCACTCTTGCACTCATTTCGATTTCGTTTTCGAACGGAGAGACAAATAGGAAGCAAAACAGCTCGTTCTACGATAGGGTTCTGCATCCTTGCTATCTGCTTACCTGTAGTCGCACTTTGGCCGTGTCCAGCGGGAAGGTAATGAAGTCGGCAAAGCAGGCAGCCGAACCGGCTGTCAGCAGCTTGACCGGCACCGATGCCGTCAGCTCGGTCGTCTTTTCCGAGGTGCGTCGTTGAAAGCTCATTTTGATCGTCTGTTTTTGCACTGTTGTGAAGCTTCTGTTTACTCTTAGCAGAATGTGTCCTAAAATAGAGAATGGAGCCGTAAAATAGAAATACGCTTGGTTAGCACCATTTTCGTTTGTTTTTTTTTTTTTTCGGTGGTTTGTTTATGCGTTCGATCATAAGCAATTATTGTATTTGTCCCTCGCCATCTCTTTGCGCCGTCTCTTCATGCTCGGCAGCTTTTTGCGCTCCACGCAGTGCCTACGAAAACAAAAATAGCCTTGACAACACACAACAAAACGGCGCAAGAGTTCGCGTCAAGGCAACACAGGGCATAAGAGCAGTGGTAGTAGTAGGCATCGACGTCGTAAAACCGCTCTTCCAAAGAGGAGGGGATACCGTCGTGTCTACGCCATCGCCAATTGATGCCCGCTCATTCCGCTCCATTCGTACGGGTGTCAGCTGATAAAAACCGGTGCCGCGAATCTCGATTGTTGTTGCCTGGCGGGGGCTCGTCCAGCGATTTACACACAACGGTCAATCGAATATCTCCCCAGGCAGGCGTGAGTTGTTGTCTTCTTTTTTATATTGTACGTCTCAAGCGTCCCATTGCCGATACGCCATCAGATCTACCTTTAGAGCGACGACTGAAGTCGTTAGCTGAATGGGCGGGGAAATTCTCAACGCCACACTTGAAATTGGTAGCATAAGAGCGAGATGAACCCTGCATTATCCCTTACCAAGGATCCAGTTTAGCGATCGAGACTGAACCGGATGTAAATGAGACGATTCACTTTCTAGTTTCTGTTAGTTTTGGCTAGTATTGTCACTTCAACGACCTTGTCAGCTTGTCTCGATGGTCCTTACACAAATCACTATGGACGCTGCTGGGCTGTGCGAAGGTGAGCTTCGTTCGTGTGGTGAATCTCTCGCTTATCATGGAGCCCTTCAAGAAGACGTCCCCACAGGCAAACGTTTATGATCATTAATCTATAGCTTTGGCCTTCTCCGCGGTAACGTTATCTAGCAGTGCGGGACAATGTCCATCAAAAATATCGGAATATTTATTGCCCTATAGGGCAGGGTTTCCATACATTTTTTTTATTTCTTCGATATTTTTGTGGAATTTTATTTCTGTTACTATCGCTCATATGAATGATAAATAGTTTATTAATGAACTTTAATCGTTTCTTCTCAAGAAATGGAACAATGCTAGCAATAGTGAGCAATTTTGAACAATTTTGGAGTTGAATAGAAATATTCATTTAGATTTTAATTAGTTTTAATTAAAATACAAGAAAAGTCATCCAAAATGTAACGTCATATAATATTAAAGGACGCTTAGAGTGCTGTCCTAGAGAGTTTTCATTGCGAACATCATTATTCATCACTGGCGAGAAGTTTTTCAACAGCTGTCTCTCATTTTATGTATGACAGATGTTGAAAAACATCTCGCGATTGGCGAAAACATGCTGTTCACATAGGAAACTGTCCCGAAAAACCCTAGAAAACGATAACAATGCACCAGGACACCATCAATATGATAAAAAATAGTGGATACATTTATATATCACATTCTAGGACAGCTATACACATCGAAAACATAAAATAGAATCGAAAGAAAAAGATTTTTTGTCTTTTTTGTAAAGTTTTCCGTGTAACTCATGTAAAATTTTGAAATATCTGAATCCCTGTTACATCCTAGAGACTATTTCTTTGCAATTTTGTTTGAACTAACTCTTAGAAAACGTCGAAAACCACACTTGTACATACAGCTCCAACCAGTGTCCTTCCCGGACAGGCGGGGGTTTTGCTTAACCTTTTCAGCACCTTTCTAAAACGGCGTTACACTTTGCACACCAAACCCTCCTAACTTATGAAACGCGCTGTTAACGAGTTTTCGTGCACACTTACACAACGGTCACCGTCTCTGTTGGTCGGTCGGCCTGTTGTCGTCCTCCGGTAGGTTGTTGTGAGCTTTAGTTTTGAAATTTGTAAACTTAAGCCACTGTCGCGCACTCAAACTTAGCTCACGTTTGCTCCGAAGATGAAAAGTTAGCTCAACAATAACTTTTTGTTAACACTTGCTGATCGATAGTTCGATCGATAGAAAAGAACAGTGCACTTTAAAGCTCGATCACCTCCTGTGTGTATTCTCACTTCCGGTATGTTTTTTTTTTCTCTCCCTCTGTTCACTCCGTGTTCCCCTTCACTGCTCGCTTTGCCGGTGATCTCTCTCACACTATCTGCCACTGCACTCAACGCTCTACCACAGCACTATCCGAGACCGGAAGCAGTAGTCGTCACTGGGTTGAAAGGCACCACGGCACCATAGCTCGTCTTTGCTGGAGCTTCCAAAACGGCACAGTAAGGCTCGAGCGCGCAACGGTGTCATATAAATAGGCTCGCGCGATCGGCCGCGGCCTCCCATCACACACGACCGACCCGCGAATGTGTACAGAATGGCGGGAAACGACGCATCGCGCGCGCGCTGCGGTGGCGGCAGCGGCAGCGGCCTCGTTGCGCGCTCGGTTCGGGTTCGGGTCCTCCGACCGCGTTGCTTTGTAATGGGTCGGCATAAATCGAACAGTGGTGGGGAAAGATAGAGGGAGAAGGGGGACGATGGTACACAGATCAGTAGGACGAGATGTCATCTGTTGCTATCGAGGGAATAATGGAATCGATAAGAGTCAAGCGCGCACACTGTAAGGTGTGTGAAATACGCGCATGAACTCATTTTGCGCTCTTGCACCTTCTTGGTCTCTAACGTTGCGGACAGCAACCGTTGAGGAAAATTGGAAAATTTGACAGTGTGATAATTAATGTAGCAATGTGGTGGGGGGGGGGGGGGGGGGGGGCTTTTGCTAAAACTGACTCATCCATCGATCGGTAACACACCTGCGTGCGGGTACAAAACAAAACGGGAAAGGAACCCGCGCCTGGCAACCGCGATTCGCCACGGGTTCGGCCAAAGTACACGCTGGACGCTAACGAACGTGTTTATGATGGAACGAACCGGGTCGAAAGACGACATCTCGGCACACACTAACCGGTTGATCAAATATTATTCCCATCGTTATGATGCGGAACCCTTAGGATCGTGCGATCTTTTCTGTTTTTTTGGCAACATCGATGCCGACACACGCGCGAACTTCGTACGGCAAGCTTGTGCGCACTTAAATTGATGCGAAATTAGTGCCACGCTGAAGTTGACTTTGGTGCGTGACGGCGTAACTTTTTGGCGTAACCTTCCGCAGGATAATGTTATCTTGTCTTATTGTGTGATCCGTATCTAGCATCACGTCGTCTTCGATCGTTAAAAAACAAAGTCGCTCCCCTGACCGAGCGGTGAGTAAATGAGTAAACAAGTGAAATCAGCATTTACTTACCAAAAAAAAAGGAAACAATTAAATCCTCAAACGGTCATCTCAAGAGTGTGTGTGTGTGCCGTGTCGTTTGATGAGACGCGTTGATAGGTTGTTTTTGTTTGCATATGCTCCTCCGTGCCAGCTGACCCCATAAACCGGCGTTGAGCCATTAAATCGAGGTGGGAAAGAAGAGGCTTGCTTCGATTATGATTTTGCGCTGCGCACCACAGAGAGCAAAGCGCACGCGCGTTATCACGGCGCGTTTAAACGCAACGACTCCCGCGGGCAAGGCAAAAGGCGGATGGAAAAAGGTGTGTCCCCATCTGGGCGCGTGAACGAACCAATCAGGATCAGCCCCACAATCTTTCATGTGGTCCAAATTCTCACTGGCACTTTTTCGGCATCAACATGTATACGCCGGGCTAGGCAACAGCCGCACAAGCCAGACGATGACTTTGAAAACAATCACGCCACCAGCCGGGGTCGGTTGGTGGGCTCGTCCATTGTGGGAGTGCGTGATCGGTCACTAATTTAAGCGATGTTGGTGCGCTTGGCGCGCGGTGTGTTACTGAGAAGAGTATCATGTGCAATGATCGAGTGATCGCACTGACCCTCGAACGGGCGGAAAGATATTCCGCCAAATTTTATGGCGAAGGTCAAATTTATTCAAAACCGACGATGAACTGTATCACTAAGGGGTGTGTGTCTGTTTGTTTTTTTAAATGCTCTGTAGCGCTGCAGCTCCACACTTCGTTGTTTTGAGCTGCAAAATGGGAGGGACAAGTAGTGACGTCGATTGTTGGGATCTGTTGCCGTCGGATGATGTACCAATTGCCGAATTTAGCGCTTTTGCTCTCAAGTGGACCGAGCATTTGCGTAACCTGTTTGCTCCGTACACCGTGGGAAGGGATGATTTGCAGTAATATCTACCCTCAGTACTCGTAGGTTGGTTGGTTTTGCGTATATGAATGGAGAAACTTGAGCAACAAAAAAACTATGATGAAGATAATCAAATAAACCCAAAATACAATGCCCAGAAAACCGGTTATTTTACACTCATCATGCTCATCTCATCAACACGACCTGGTTAGACCACAACCAGGATGTGCTCAGTTGCGTTGGGAGCGTAAATTTGAATTGTGCTAGTACGGCTAGCGTGCAATAGATGGCGCCACAAAAGCAAGCGCGGTAAGTTGCAGATCAGTGCAATCAGAGAGGCAAGGCTCTCTCTGGAGCGATGCCGGATCATAACTAAGTAACTGCCACTGGGTCTTCAGGAACAAAACTTTCAAAAGGGATAGTGGAATAGCATATCCATTCATAAACTGGATTCCTGGATATTGGTATGATCGATAACAGCTCTAGCTATTTGTGATTCTAGACCTAGCTAGTGATCTGATTGCTTTTTTGTTTAGAAAAACGATACTAACACCTTCTGTAACTTTTGAGGATATAAATAGAGCTCTCGATCGCTAAATGAATCCATCATGGAGGTAAGCGAGTAGCTAGACGCCAGTTCGTAGGAAGGCAGCACGCATAAAAGCTTTATCAATGGGGTCTTCGAGGAGACGACCAAGAGTTCCATGGCTACGCTACTGGAATGTAGCTGGAATGGAATGGAATTGTAAATAAAGTTTGAAATGTCTAAATATAGTTAGTTTGAGGAATCAATTATCTAATGACTTTTCGGAAAGATGACAAGAGAATAGGCTAATATTTAGCTTGAAGGTGATGTTCTTTTATATAATAAGCCATCATTTCTCTATTAAAGCTATTAGATACTGCTGTATACTATTCTTCAAGTTTTTTTAGATTAAAAAAATGTTCCATCCTCTGTCCCTTTGCAAACACAACATTTAAGCCACCTGGGACAAGTAATTATCGGAACTGTAGCGATCGGAATTTAAACCGTTCTATTCTATTGCTTGAATCCTCTGGATCAAAGTCCATATAATACAGAGGTCGATGCATAGCTCGATTTTGGTCCACCATTTTGAAAGCTTATTTTTGACAGTTAGATGAAAAAGCGTTCACAAACGATTCCAAACAACCATACACTTTTTAGGGCTAATTGTGCATTTTGTGCTCAAAACTTAGTTTAACTATACATTTCTTTCTCATGAACGTGGCATGGAGTAGTTTTTTTCAATAATTCATCACTTAAAAATGACCACAATCAGAAATCTGGCCTCTTAGCTTTGACCCTCTTGAGCTGCACAAGATTTCGTCGTAATTTCGTGCGCTGATCTTGTTGTAATTGATAATTTCACTATAATTCTATCTTTTCTTGATATTCGTCAACTTTTTAAAGTACAATATTACAAACAAACGAAGTTGAAAATGAGCTTTAGAAAAACACTAAAGATCATTAGTCACTACTAAAACAGTCAGTCATGTATTATGTAGATAAATCTGATTTCTTTTCCAGATTCATTGGGATTCAATTGTTACTTATTTTTAGCTTGATTTGACCATAATATGAATGAAAAATATGATGTTGGGCTTTTTTTTAATTCTCTTTAAAGGTAGTATCTTTTCTACTAATTACTAAGCATGACTTACCGCGTTTTAGATGCTGAAGAGATCAGATTTCCTAGATCTGTTTCGGCGTAGATTTGTTAAATCAGTTCACTAATTCACTCCAATGGCTTGTCACACTTGAAAGTTCACTGACGACTTCTGAAACGCACACGATACTTTCGCTTTGGCACTTTGCTAAAGACTAACGTTCAAAGCTCAAACTCAAAGCGTTTTTATGCATAATCATAGCAAAGGATTCGTCCTTGAAGCTCCTGTGGAATTTTCCATACATCCAAAAACAATACAACTCATTTACGGTCATTACAACAATCTGGCACGCTGCCGCGCCGTGGAAATTTCCACTCCTCTAGCCTGTCCTGCGGCGTGAACAGAAGGATCGTAAAACCTTTTGCGCGCTCTTTTTTCGTCCTGTTTCGTAAATATTCCCCCGTACTCCTATTCCCTTTGTGCAGGGTGTGAATGCAAAGAAGCTGAAATTTTCCACTACATCATTAACACCGGTGCCCCGGCTTTTTTGAGGTGGAAAACTAACGACTCCAGCGACGGGTACACATCTTGGGTCAGCAACGAATCGAACTTCCCGGTACTCATAATATTGTTCTGGGAGGCTTCAAAGACGGGTAGTTTTTTGGCCATAGGCTCTTTCCTTTCAGCTTAAAAACAGTTACCTGTAGTAATGTCATCAAATCGATTTGTCCAAAGCAAAGAATTACAAATAATTAATTTATTCCGTACACAAAGAATTGTTTATTAAAATGTCCTGCTGCTTATGTTCTAAATGACGGCCCAAAGAAGCACGAAACCCTTCAGCCACCAAACCAACCCCCGTTTAAATCGGATAGTTCAACAGCACGTCCTGGCGGGCCAGCTCGAGCAGCATAGGATCGTCGAAGAACTTGTTGATCGACACATCCTCCGACAGACCCTTCCGGCGGCGCGTCTTCATCATAAACTCGCGCGCCAAATGTGTGGCCGGCTGCGGTTCCAACGGTCTGATGATAATGCTCTTATCCAGCGGATCACCCGGCACAATCTGCCAGTGGTGAAAGACGGACAGACAGAACGCTTGCCCCTGCGTGTGCGTACGCAGATCCGTCTCAAACCCGAACGAATCGATCGCGGGCAGGAACGCTTTGATGATGTACAGCGGCGATCCGGGTACCGGTGCGTCCTGCGTTACGTGTCCGCGGCGCCGCGCAAGCACGGTGTACACGGACGACACGCAATCGGCCGGTGCTTGCACCTCCACGAACAGGTACGGTTCCATCAGGCGTGGTGTCGCCATCAGGAAAGCCGAGTACGCCACCCGCCGGGCCGTTGGAATGATCTGTCCACCGCCACGGTGCAGCGGTTCCGGCGCAATCACCGCGTCCAGTATTTTGAACTTTACGTTGCGGATCGGTTCCTCGCACAGGGGGCCCTCGCGCGTACCCCACTGGAAGCCCTGCACGATCGAGTCCTTCACCGTGCCGAGCAGCGTTTTGTCCACCTCGAACGGGAGCGTATCGTCGACGAGAATGTTCGGGCCGGTTGAGTCGGGCCCGAACGCCCAGATCGACCGGGCCGCGAGCAGATCCCACTGATAGTTGACCTGGAAGAACTCGCCCAGCTTTTTCTTGTTCCACCCGATGGAAACGGTTTCGTTTTCAATGTCCTCGGCAAGTCCCTTCTCCAGCGGTTCGGCAATCATCGTGATTTTGTTCTTCTTGTTGGGCGTTTCGGCAAAGCATTTGAGGGAACTGGTTTCGACGACACTCTCGCAGAAGGCGACCACCGGATCCGCTACCTTTATGTCGATCTCCGAGTACATCTTGCGCAGATCGTGCATGACGCAGTCGAGATACAGTTCGCCCGTGCCAAGGATCACGTGCTCGCCCGACTCTTCCACGCGCGTCGACAGCAGCGGGTACGATTTGTTCAGCTTGCGCAAACCGTCCAGCATCTTCGGCAGCTCGGAAGGGTTGACCGGCTCGACGGCAATTTTGATGACGCTCTGCGTGTTGAACTTGAGCGGCCGGAAGATAAACACATCCTCCGCCATCTGCACGTCCGTAATCGTGGCCGTCTTTACGATGCACTGATCGATGCCCTCGATCAGCACCCAATTCCCCGCCGGCACACGGTTCAGCTCGATCTTGTACCGTGCTTCGTAGATCCACAGTCGGCCCACCTGCAGCACCCGGCTGTCCTCCTCGTCCTGCAGCGTGTAGTTTTCGCCCAGCACTCGCACCTCCTGGCCGGCGTGCAGCGTTCCGCTCATGACGCGCGCCAGCACCTGGAAGAAGGTACAGTCCTCGGTCGGGTACATCTTCGAGCTGTGCACCATGAGCTGCGCGTTCGCGTCACACTGCAGCATGTCCTGGTAGAGGCCGCTCTCGCGCACCCCGGTGTAGATGTGGTCCACCTTCACCTGCGCATTGTCCAGCGGCGACCGGATGTGATCGACGCACATCTGCACGAAGCCACAGAAATCGCCCACAAACCGGTTGCAGATCGTGCGCAGCAGCGGCCGTATGTTGCACTTCATCTCTTCCCCCGTCACCGGGATCTGCAGCTCGGCCAGCGTATCGGCGAGCGTCGTGTCCACGTCGCCAACGACCTGCGCGAACAGCTTGTACAGTGGTTCGAGCACAAACTCCACGAAGCTGCGCTGCGCCGACGTGTGCGCTGGTTTGCGGGTGAATTTGCGCGTCTTCGGTTGGAAGTACATGTCGCCCCAGAGCCGCCGGGAGAACTCGTCCACATTCACGCCCTCGTACGTGTCCGCGTACAGCCGGGCGAACGATTTGAGCGTGAAGCACACGCCGTACAGTGAGCTGGCGAAGCACACGTTGCCCAGGACGGGCGAGACGGGCTTCACCGTGGAGTCGCCGTGCAGTGTCAGCAGCCCGTTGATTTCGTCCACGATGTGCTGCAGCTTAAAGTACGCATCCTGCGGGGGCAGCTTCAGTTCGAGGATTAAACGGTCGATTTTGTTGATGCAAAGCGTAAAGGACAGACGCTCCTGGATGGCGTGCTTCAGCAGCCGTTCCGTGTTTAGCATAACGCCCTCGGCCGCATCCACGAACAGGACGACTCCATCGCACAGTCGCATCGAGGCGGTCACCTCGTCCGAGAAGTTGACGTGCCCCGGAGTGTCGAACGTGTTGAGCAGGAAGCTTTTGCCCTTCACATCCTGCAGGACGAGCGTCATCGGCGTTGCTTTGATGCTAACGCCCCGCTCCTGCTCGGTGAAGAGCGTGTCCGTGTAGCGCAGGTTGCGCTCCTCCATGTTGCGCAGCTGCGGATGCGTCTGCCGCACCAGACAGTCGACGAAGGTGGTCTTGCCGTGGTGCAGATGCCCGACCAGCGCCACGTTGCGGATGAGCGTCGGCGTGTCCATCAGATCGGACAGAAACTCCATCTTGTACGTCGTCTCGGGGAGCTCCTGCGCTTTCAGCTGGAACTTCATGCGCTTCACCGGTTCGATCAGCGGCTTGTCCAGTGGCTGGGCGTCCTCCTCCTGCACAATCGTTTCCACCTCCTCGCCGTACACCTCGAGCGAGGTGGGATAGTAGCGCTTGTCCTCGTGCAGCACCACCGCCTTGGACGAGCGCTTTTCCTCCTCCTCCGGTTCCGGCTCGTCGTCCATCAGCTCCTCCTCCTCGTCCTCCTGCTGGTCCGCCTGGCCGTAGAGGCTCTGGTCGTCATCGTCGTCGCTCTCCAGATCCGGCCCGATGTAGTTGCCAAACTCGTCGTACGATGCCGTGTCCATGGTTAGACCTGTCTTTATTCGTTTGCCGCCGTGTCTACTGTTGAAACAAATGTTCGATTATTGCTCTAAAAAGGAGCCCCAAGTTTTCACTCACAACAAAACACACGCGCGCGTTGCCGGTCTGTGTGGTGGTGCAGAAAAGCTTGACAAGATTTTGTTTGGCAACTGTCAAGCGTTTCCAGTGGGATACAGTTCAAAGGGGCCACTTTCAACCCTCACGAATCAGCGAAACGTCAAACCGCAGCTTGACAGTTCCCAGCCAATTGGACGCCGTGTTGTGTTTAGATTTTTGGGCCTGCGGAGAAGCTAAAAAACAAGGCAGCACAGCAAATAGCGAATTTACAGTACAAAAGCGGTGGATTTCGTGCGCCTATCATGGCACAAAACAAAACCGACCTACTGGCGGTGTTGGCCGTGGTGAAGAAGTACAATCTAAAGGTATGTGAAGCACTCGCCGCGCTAGCTCTTCATTTGTCTAAACTTTGTTTTTGCTACACCCCCGGTCAAAACCTAGAGCACCGAGGAGCTGCTGAAGAAGGAGGCCGGCCTGACCGACATCCCAGAAAATGTGGCCGGCGAGGCGGAAGTGAACAGTGTGCTGGCGGCGTACAAAAGCGAGGGCGACCCGGACATTTACGAAAACTCCTACATGGAGTTGCGCCGGTTCGTGGAGGAGTCGCTCGACATCTACAAGCACGAGCTGGCCCTCATCCTCTACCCGGTGCTGGTGCACATGTACATCGAGCTGGTGTACAACAGCCACGAGGTGCAGGCGAAGAAGCTGATCACCAAGTTTGGGCCGGAGCAGGAGTACTACTACCAGGACGAGCTGGCCAAGCTCGCGATGGTGACGAAGCGGGACGAGATGAGCGGGAACGACATTACGGACACGTTCAAATCGAACGCCTTCACGATACGCATCTCGCGCGACACGCTGTCGCTGCTGAAGCGTCACCTGCACGAGAAGAAAGCGTCCGTCATACTGAACATCGTGAACGAGCACATGTACTTCGACCTGTACGAGGGGGTGGCCCGCAACAAGGCACAGTGCGACGCGACGAGCGGTGCAATGACGGGGGAGGCAAAACGGCAGGGTAAGTTTGGAGCGTGTTTTAGCATTTTATACTGCCTTAATTACAATTTGTTGCCTCTTTCCCCGTACAGATAACAAGATAAAGGTGTACTACGGGCTGCTGAAGGAACCGGACGTACAGACGCTGGTGGCCGCACCGCCAGAAGAGGACGACGATATGGATCCGGACGCACCGGACAAACCGAAGAAGAAAAAGCCCAAAAAAGATCCACTGTTTTCGAAAAAGTCCAAATCCGACCCGAACGCACCGCCGCTCGATCGCATTCCGCTGCCGAAGCTGAAGGATGTGGACAAGATGGAGAAGATAAAGGCACTGCGCGAGTCAACGAAGCGCGTCAATCTGGGCCCAGACCTGCTGCCATCGATTTGTATGTACACGCTGCTCAATGCAAACCACACCGTCACATGGTAAGTGTGCTGTTACACGATAAAAAACCTCTTTTTTAACGCTTTTCTACTTTCCCGGTCCAGTGCCGATTTCAGCGAAGATTCCAGCCTGCTTTCCGTGGGCTTCGTCGACTCATCCATCAAGGTGTGGTCGATGACGCCGATGAAGCTGCGCGAGATGAAGAGCGCCGACCAGCTGAAGGAGATCGACCGGGACGCGGAGGACGTGCTGATCCGCATGCTGGACGACCGGAAGGCGGAGTCGTGCCGCACGCTGCACGGCCACAGCGGCCCCGTCTACCGCACCTCGTTCGCGCCGGACCGGACGATGCTGCTGTCCTGCTCGGAGGACAGCACGGTGCGGCTCTGGTCGCTGCACACCTGGACGTGCGTGGTCGTGTACAAGGGCCACCAGTACCCGGTGTGGGACGTTCGCTTCTCGCCGCACGGCCACTACTTCGTGAGCTGCTCGCACGACCGAACCGCCCGGCTGTGGTCGACCGACTCGCACCAGCCGCTGCGCATATTCGCCGGCCACCTGTCCGATGTGGACGTGTGCATCTTTCACCCGAACAGCAACTACGTGGCGACCGGCTCGAGCGATCGCACTGTGCGGCTGTGGGACGTTTGCGTCGGCAACCACCATCGGCTGCTGACGGGCCACAAGGCACCGATCTACTCGTTGGCGTTCTCAATGTGCGGCCGCTATCTGGCGTCCGGGTCGGCCGACAAGCGCGTGCTGATATGGGATCTGGCGCACGGGCACCTGATTGCCGCACTGACCGGGCATACTGCCTCGATACACTCGCTGTGCTTTAGCCGGGACGGGACGATACTGGGCACCGGTGGGCTGGACTGTGCGCTGAAGCTGTGGGACTTTACCAAGCTGGTGGACGACATCAGTGGGGAAAATGTGAACGTGTCGCACAATCCGGACGTGCGCGATGGCGAACCGTACCTGTTGCGCACGTTCCCGACCAAACAGTCGCCCTTCCTGACGCTGCACTTTACGCGCCGGAACCTGCTGCTCGGGGTCGGCATGTACGACCTTGGGATGTGAGGAAAGGATCATCGGTAGAGGGGAGGGAAGGGGAGAGAAGAGTGAGACATTCGCATTTTAACGCATTTTGTGCTTTTAGGGTTCATTTTTTTATTGCAATAAATAGGCTACTGTCAAACGTAATTTAAAAAAATAATGGCGGAGATGGTCGCTGATGACAAATGAGTAGGAATAGTTGAATAGTTTAGCTTTTGACGGCACAGAAGGGGCGTGTTGTTACACTATAAAGTCAAGGGCAAGCGTGCGCAGGCCAGCTCAAGGTTCACCTTTTCCCCTCTCGGGAAAATGGTTTCCGCGGCGCAGTTTACCGTGGCGGCGCGTGATTGACGTAGCTCGGAGCGTAGGCGTCCCGCGACCCTATCCTTGTACGAAAATATTATGATCCTCCTCCCCTGTAAGGATCGCCACATCAACGACTCCGTGCTCCGTTACATCTGCAGCAATTTGTACTTTATTTCCTTCCTTCCTTTTTTTGTTGTTGCAAATTAATCTTCTTTCCATGTTTTTTGATATTTTATTACGTCCAACACACACTACAGCAGCGGTGGGAGAAAATGATGAGGAAAATCCCCCGCGCGTGTGTTATACAGAGCTGGCTCATACATTTCCCAAAGAGAAACGGAAAATATGCTGCTCTTTACTCTCGCACGCTCTTCTGGACCTCAAAGGGTGCTTCAAGTCTCTCTCCTGGCTTTTTTAAGTGTGTCTGTGTGTGTGTGTGCTGCCCCTCCTCGGCAGTAGAGGAAGTAGTAGGCCTCGGAATATCCGAACGTGCCCCAGCAACGATCCGCACTGGCGAGGTTCGTTCTCAGTCCCAGCTGAACCACCGTCACGGAATAACCGTCTGCGCAGTGTTCTAAAGTTAACTCACGTGAAGAAAGTAAACCACACAGTAGAGAAGAAGAGACAGAGAGAGATAGAGAGAGAGAGCGAGCGAACAAGTGAAAAGGGATCGAGTGTTGGATCCATAGTGAAATTGCTAAAGTTAAAAGTGTAAAAGGGAGAATTACAACATAAATTCCAAAAGAAACGAGTAAAAGTAGGTGTTGCTCAATTATAAAACGTACTTCTGCATGCATGGTGGAGTGAGTTCTACCGATCTTAAAGGTCCTCCAAATCGTTTTAGTTATTTGCCAGTTCTTCGCCAATTCCCCTGGAGTGTAGGATATTATGCAAACCCTTTCCAAGTCCCAAATTTCCATCAGAAACACAACAACTACTGCCCCAAGACACACTAAGCTATCTCATCAGCAATAACGACTCCCAGTGCTGAACCAACTTACGGGACACATAATACCATCCCGGTTACATAATGCGGCAGAGAGAACCACGCGGGGACACCACGAACAAACCATGCGGTCCCGGAACGGCCCAAACGGGGTGGATTTTACTACTCCGTCCGCGCGATATTGATTTATGTGTTCGTGTTTGTGCTGCCGCCGATGATCGTTGCCGCGATCGGTGCCGAACTGCTCTGTCGCTTCGATCCGGGTATACATTTCAAAGACTTTTCCGCCGACACCGGTGTGATGATGGGTTTTAGCTCTCGTTTAACTACCATTTTAGCATTACATTTAGTAGTATGATGGAGTTTGTGTTTTATTCCAACAAACCTTGAGCAAACGATCATCGTTCGCTTTTTGTGTGCTCCATCATTTCGTACCTTTTCAATTCCCGGTTTTCCTTCGCAAAAGCATGGCCCTTGGGGACCTATTTGGAACTGCACCATGCTCTACTGGCAGGCAGCAGTTGTACGGTCGCGTACACACCGTTTGCGGCTGTGTTCGAGCATTAGGGCAGAGCGCAGTGGGAAAAAGATAATAATAGCATTTTTGTTGAAACGGTGAAAATTTTGTCGTTTGCTGCCGCCGCCGCCGCCGATGCTCGCTGTCGCTGTGTCGCCTGTGCTTGTATTTCTGCTGGCGTTTCTTACCGGCGGCGATGTTGGCTGTCTTACTCCTTAATCGGTCTTGCTTTTAGGTGGCAGTGGTGGTGGTGGTGGCGGTGGTGGTGGTGTTAGAACACTGCCAGTTTCTGCCTCGTTCTTTAGGGGTTCACATTAGGTGGCATTTTGCTAGCACATCATGTTTCCCTTCTGCGCATCATATGATGATGGTGATGATCGCTGAGATCCATTTTGCAGACCGGAGGACCACCTAGCCCCAAGCAAGATTATGAAACCGCCCGTACAGGAGGATCTGGACCCGACAACCTCGACACGAAACAACACTGTCAGAGCGTTGTTTATAATTAGTGACGTGAAATAAAGTGTGTGGTGCGCGATTATTGGGACCATTTTAGGGGCGACAATGCGCTGCTCGTGTGCGGTGTACACGGGTGTACAGCAGGCGACGAGAACGCCCGAACGCCTAGCGGACTCAATTTCCGTCTAAAAATATAGAGCAGAACATACCGCGGTGGGTTTCCTTCCCAGCCCCACCTAGTCTTCGGACCTCACTGGTGTAGGCCCCATCTCTCTCTCTCTCTCTTTTCCTATATCGCTTTTTCCACTGGGCCGTACACATCACACTCGACAGACCCGTCTTCTTCCTTTTTCGGGGGGTAGAAATCGGCAGCATACCGGCAGCGTTCTACCGGCGCATTTGTCTTGTGCCTCTTCTCCGCGTACTCTATTTCTTAAGTGGTGTGTCTTCACCTTCGTCTTGACGCTCGTTCGCTTTTGTTACCGCTGTTTTGTTGTTTCAAATGCCATTACTCGAAAGTGAGTCAGGCTAATCTAGCGTGCCATGCTAATGGGAGGAAGGAAAAGGTTCTTGCCTATACCGACCCACTCTCTGCATGTAGTCGAAATTGGCTTTTTTAACTCATATAGGAACATTCTTAAATTCGTAAATATTTTCCATGATAAAACACGTGCAAGTATATTTTCATTCTGAAATCATGATTTAAACCAATTTAAATAAGCTCCATAGAATCCTGAACGTTGTGTGACAACAATCAGCATACCACGTAACGCTGTGTAACGTAACGCTTCGTTACGCGCGCAAAAAAAACGGTTTGCTAAGATCCGCGCATGGCGAATCGTCGCGCAGCACGGAAAGTGTGCGCCTGGTTGTTTACTGTTTTGCTTGCCTGTTCCCATTTTTTTTATTTACTTTTCGGTGGTTTGTTTTCCTTGCTGTGGCGTAAGAGGTACATTTGGTAATATTTATATTTTTTTCCTATACGCTCCTTTTGTGTGTGTGTGTGTGTCTCATATATTTTTTTCTTTTTTAAGAATAATTTTACTACCCCAAATCCACTGGCCCCTATGTAGAATGCGCGGTTCACGGGCCAGGAACACACACAATGCACACAACCAATTGACATTAACTGCGCAGCGTACAGGCCCCAAAAACCTTGGCATTGATTCAAAGCGTCCACAAACTGCCTCCTGCCACAGTGCCGCATTGAAACAGTGTTCGTTGTTGTTGTTCAGTTTCACCCAACGGCTGCTAAAAATGAGTGTGAATGAAGCTCTACGAATTTCCGCCACGCCAAAATTTGTTCAAGGATGGCGTCCAAATTGCAACACAGACGGGCGTGTGTCCTTTTCAACAGATGGCCATTGGAAACAAACCAACATCGACTGAAACATCTCACTTTTTACCTTAACATTCACCCACAGACACACACATACACAGCGAGAAGAGCAATTTTCAACCCAAACCCCAAACACCATTCCATCTGATGCCAAAACGATATCATCATGCAAACCACATACACGCATTTAACGGCACATATAGAACAAAATATTTCACCCCAATGAAAAGGGGGAGGTTAAAATGTGCGAGACGAATTGAAGATCAAACCCTCCCCAAACAGCACAAACACAAATTGAAAACACAATCGAAAAAGAGAGAGAGAAAAAAACGGCGCGCCGTGTTTGTTTTAAAAATACGCCCCAGGTCAATGGCTCGCGCGACTCCTAATGGCGGAGGACAACATCGCCACCCACCCACCAATGCACAGCTGACGGGAAAGGGGGGGGGGGAGAGGAAGGGGAAATGGATATTGCGTGAAAAATGTTTGTACCAAACCGCCGTGACATTGTAAGTGACACGACATTCTGTGGCGGGAGGAGGCAGCATTTTGTGTTTTCCTTTTTGTCTCTTTTTTGTTTTGCTTTTTGATTTTTTTTTTGCTGGTTCCTCACAAGACGCGATATGGGTGTGCGAGACGTGCGTCATACAACCGCTCGGTGATTTGAAAATTAATTTCTACATACACAGCTTCCCCTCACTTGCCAATTATATGGCCTTTCATCTACGAGGGGGATTTTTTATGGGTAATCATCGAAATAAACTTCACGATCGTTTGCCGGTATGGTTGTTTTTTCTTCTTTTTTTTTTGTTATCGCAAATTAATCACCAACGCATTTTGAACGCCATTTAGGTACGCCAGACGATAACGGGGTGGCCCGTGCGCGCGTGTGCTCCAAACACACACTCTCTCTCTCTCTCGTGGCCTCATTCGGGCAAACACACAGCCTCCCTATTTAACAGTTTTCCTCCCCAAAGGTCTCACCCAATCTCGGCGAAAAGGTTGCTTTCTGGTTCGCACAGAGCATTTCGCCTTCACACGACACGGAACCGTGGTCTGCCTGGTGTGTGTGTGTGTGTGGGTCTTGTGGCTGTACTCTTATGTGTAGCGTTGCTCATTTTTGCAGGCAAATCGTACACATTTAGAACTAAATTTAGATTCTCGCTGCTTCGTAAACAGACGTGCGAAACTCGAGACTCTATAGTGATGCTGGTGGCTGGCCGGTTGGAAGGTTTTAGAGCATTTGCAACCGTTCGTATGACGTATTTTCCGCGTTTGAAAACGCTGTCATGCCTGATTAGATTGATTAATGCTGTTGGACATTAATATTACATCTTCTTCCCTCTCGCTCCACAGACATCCCTCCAGCACCCTAGCGCTTGAAGTGGACAGTAATGGCGAAGAAAGGGAAGGCTAAAAATGGGGCAGCCCCCGGTGAAGGAGAACAAGTGGCTGCGCCGGCGGCTCCAGCAGCTGTCAATGCACCGGCGGCAGCAGCAGCAGCAGTAACAGCCGTTCCGGCACGACCAGTCGAGAAGCAGGCCGCTCCCGTGCAGCAGCCTGCAGCCAAAGAGGTGAAGCTCGAGGTGAAGCCCGCCCAGCAGGCAAATGGTGCCGCTGTACAGAACGGTGCCGAAGCCGGTGCCGAGCAAGGCGAACTGAGACGCAAGCGAAGCCGGCGCGGAGCTCGCAACGATAAGAAGAAGTCGGACAAGGACGATCAGTCGAAGGCGCCCTCGAACCTGACGGCGCGCAAGAATCTGCGCAAAAAGCGCAGCAAGCTGATGCGCATGCTGGAGCAGGCCGAGGCGGGCCCAGCGGCCCCGCCCGCTGCCGATGGGGCACCGGTGCAGACGCCGGAAGAAATTCGCAAGAAGATCGAGATCGTCGAAAACTTGCTGCAGCTGCTGCAGGCCCAAACGCAGGAAGAGCGCAAGAAGATAGAAAGCCTCAAGAAGGCACAGTCGGCGGAACAGCAGGAGGCGGCCGCGAAGAAGGCGGAACAGCCGCCGCAGAAGACGGCGGCGGCGGCACCCGGTTCGCCCAAGAGCCTGACCACGGAAAAGGCGCGCAAGGAGGCGGAGGCGAAGAAGCTGGCCGGCGAGAAGGCGGAAATCCAGAACGAGGCGAAGCGGCTGGCACAGGAAAAGGCACGCAAGGAGCAGGAGATGAAGAAGCTGATCGCGGAGAAGGCGAAAAAGGACGCGGAGGCAAAGCAGCTGCTGGAGGAGAAGGCGGCCCGCGAAGCGGAACTGGCCAAGCTGACGCAGGCGCAGGCACGCATCGAAACGGTGGAGCAGAAGATTAACCAGCTCGACCAGAAGGTGCAGCAGCGAAAGGAGGCGGAAGAGCCGAAGGTGGCGGCTGCGCCAGTGCCGGCGGCGGCAGCGGCGGCTCCTGGTAGTCCGAAACAGAAGAAGGATCAGGCGCGCACGCGCAAGGATTCGGAATCGAGCAAGAAGAAGGAGGCAGAAGATAAGGCGAAGAAGGATGCGGAAGAGAAGGCCAAGAAGGAGGCGGCTGAAAAGGCAAAGAAGGAAGCGGAGGAGAAGGCCAAGAAGGAAGCGGCTGAGAAGGCCAAGAAGGAAGCGGAAGAAAAGGCTAAGAAGGAGGCGGCTGAAAAGGCCAAGAAGGAAGCGGAGGAGAAGGCCAAGAAGGAAGCGGCTGAAAAGGCGAAGAAGGAAGCTGAAGAGAAGGCCAAGAAGGAGGCGGCTGAAAAGGCGAAGAAGGAGGCCGAAGAGAAGGCGAAGAAGGAGGCCGCTGAAAAGGCGAAGAAGGAAGCGGAGGAGAAGGCCAAGAAGGAGGCGGCTGAAAAGGCCAAGAAGGAAGCGGAGGAGAAGGCCAAGAAGGAAGCGGCTGAAAAGGCGAAGAAGGAGGCCGAAGAGAAGGCAAAGAAGGAGGCGGCTGAAAAGGCCAAGAAGGAAGCGGAGGAGAAGGCCAAGAAAGAGGCGGCTGAAAAGGCGAAGAAGGAGGCCGAAGAAAAGGCCAAGATGGAGGCGGCTGAAAAGGCCAAGAAGGAAGCGGAGGAGAAGGCCAAGAAGGAAGCGGCTGAAAAGGCGAAGAAGGAAGCTGAAGAGAAGGCCAAGAAGGAGGCGGCTGAAAAGGCGAAAAAAGAAGCAGAGGAGAAGGCGAAGAAGGAGGCTGCAGAAAAGGCCAAGAAGGAGGCGGAAGAAAAGGCTAAGAAGGAAGCGGACGAAAAGGCTAAGAAGGAGGCGGCCGAAAAGGCGAAACAGGAGGCGGCTGAAAAGGCGAAAAAGCAAGCAGAAGAGGAAGCAAAGCGGAAAACGAACGGCGAAGCGGCGAAACAGGCCAACGGATCGGCAGCGGCGGCCGCCCCAGCACAGGAAAAACCGGCCACCTCGAAGCAGGACGCCAAAAACAATAAAAAGAACAACAAACGCACCCCCAAAAACAGTGTGTCGGAGGATGACAAGAGCACAGCCAAAGCGACCGGTCCAAAAAACGGACCGGGCGGCGATTTTGCCTCCTCTGCTGAACCCGCCATGGTAGCAAAATCGCAGGAAAGCCACTCAGCACCAGTCCCCGTCCCGCCGAAGACCGCCGAAGCTGCTCCTGCCTCCCCGAAACCCTCCCCGAAAGCCAACGCCGGCAATAAACAGGCCGCAGCCGCCGCCCCAGTGAACGGCAAGCAACAGACACCACCGACCAAGACGCCCGAAAAGACGCCCGCCCAGCCAAAGACGGCCGCCCGATCGTCACCGCCAAAGACCACGGCGAAGGCACCTTCTCCACCGAAAACGGCACCGGCGGCCGCTGCCCGTGCCGCACCCGCCAAACCCACCACACCACCCGCGTCAAAGAAACCGGAACCGCCGCCCAAGCCCGAATTCCTCAAGAAGAAGTCACCCTCGGTCGAGAAGGAAAAGGTCGTGAAGGCGGCAGCACCGCAACAGGCCTCTCAGCCCCCTGCAGCGACAGCCACCCCGCCCAGCTCAGCAACACCTGCCACACCTGCCCCTGCCACCACCGTTCCAGCAACTCCTGTCTCAACACCTGCACCTCAGGCGGCTGCGGCAGCACCTCCCGCCCAGGAAGGTGCCGCCGTGTCGGCCCGCCTCACCGAGGAAGCCCTGAACGGGGCGAAGAAACCTGCCACTGCCGGCACTGCCAACAAGCCGAAACCGGCGCAGAAGAAGCCGGACGTGCCGCCGAAGCCGGACGTGCACAGCAAGAGCGCGGCCAAGATGAAGACCCCGATCAAGCAGCCGGGCGGCAAGGCGGCCAGCTCCACGGTAACGATGACCAGCGAGCCCGTACAGAATAAACATTTGACAACAATTCAGTCTGATTCCAGGTCGGCAGCGGCAGCGGAGCTAAGTAGAACGGAAGCATTTAAGAAAAACATGGACATTATATCGACCATCGCGGACGTGCTGTTGTCCTGCTCGCGCTCGAAGAAGAACCGCACCGCGGAGCGGCCGGCGGCTAACGCGCCCGAACCGCCTACCACTAACACAAGCAGTAGTTCACCTTCCTCATCTTCCAATACTAATAGCACTACCACCACCACCACCAGTCTTGATCCATCTCTGCCCTCATCGGCATCACTCTTATCATCCCTATTTCCAACGCTTTCGCAATCACCCGGCCCGTCCGGCGGCTCGTCCGATCAAGCATCCTCATCCACGTCCGCTGGCGAAACTGCGCACAGCAAGAAGTCCAAGCTGGACGTGGAACGCATCCTGCGCATACTGCAAGCCGGCCAGACGCCGTCCACATCTTCAGCTTCGTCGGACCCATCTGCATCCTTGCTGCAGCAGCTCCCACCGGAGCTGCTAGCCGGAGGTCCCGAGGGTGAAGAAAATCCGCTCGGATCGTTTCTAACCAAAGATGCCATCCGCATGCTGATGCCAACTCTGCAGGAGGTGAACCACAAGTTTAACGTGGAAAAGCAACTGCACGCGCTCAATGCGACGGCGGCGATGGCGAAGATAATGCCAAAAACCCTACCGCCCGGCACGGACACGACCGAGGAGGACGAGCTGGAGGAGGATCTGCTGGACGAGGAGGAGGAAGATACGATCGAGTACAAGTTCACACCGCGCCCGGTCTTCATAGCAACGATCTGTCAGGTAAGATGATTGCGAGGCTCCGAAGAAGACGCCGAGAACTAATCCAACGCATTGGTAGGTGTGTAAGAACCCGCTGAAGAGTTTCGTCCACTGCGAGCGCTGCAAGATGGTATCGTACTGTGGCGAAGAACATCGGCGCACGGATCAACCGGCCCATCGTGAACTGTGTGCGGTGCTGTGTGAAGTAGCCGGCAACAGAGGTACGTATACAGCATTAAGAGAGGGTTTGCTTCTTTGGAGTGCAACGAGAGCAAATCTCTTTTCCCAGGAGGACACATTTACCAGCTGGCCCGGAAGCTGAACGTGCCCGAGTATCGCAATCTGCGCGTTCACACGCTCAACCAGATCGAGCTCGCGCTCAAGCGCCCCATGCAAGCGTACGAACGGGAGATTGTACTGTTTCCACGCATCTGCCTAACGCCCGAGTGCCGCGAATGGCGGCAGGAGCTGCTGACGGAGTGTACCGACTGTCGGCAGGTTTCGTACTGTGCGGACAATCCTGCACATCTGCCCGCTTCCCATCGGCGCTGGTGCAAGGCGTACCTGCTCTTCCAGAAGCTGATCCTGCGGCAGCGCATCCTGGGGCGGATCGAGCCCGTGCTGCCGTCACGCATCCTCTCGAAACCGGCCCCACTGCCGGCTAACATTGACGAAGCGTTCAAACAACTGTACAAAAACTCGACTGGTAGGTATTTCTGAAAATTTGAAAACATCCAATATCCACGAGAACTTCGGTTAGTAACACTTTGGACCGACTTTACTCCTCTCACACACTAGTGCCTCGGGATGAATGTGTCTACGCCGTACTGTCGCAGATAGCGACCGCGCCGCTGTCCGCACTGTATGCGTACCAGCAGACAGGTCTACCGTTCGGCAGCACATTCACGATCCATCTCGTCGGGGCCGAGCTACAGTTCGAGGGCGACACACTGGACAAGTGGGAAGCGTTCTTCCTTCACCTCGTACCGGAGGTCGCCGTACTGCGCGTCGTGTTCGTCGGTCCGGAGCTGAACGTCGAGAATCTGCCGATCGATGTCATCAGTCGCATTAGGTAAGCGTGTCCTTCTCCCTGGGGCATACGTTTTCCTTTTTCCCGAGCTGTCTTCGTGTTAAATGGTTTCATGGGTAACTTTGATTGACAAAGTCCAGATGATCTTACTAAGACAGATGGTTTATTTTGGACACTCATTGATCACACGACTTCATTAAATGATCGATTTTGCCAGCTGACCAAGCATTACGATCACGATCCACATCAAAACGTGACATATAGAGAAATCTACGTGTGAGAAGTTGATTTTTAGTAAAAGCACTGCATTGATTGCAGGGTTTCTTAGCTCATTTAAAGATGATCTTAACAAGCAAAGCCTCGAGAAAGGGTGCCTTCATCTTGAGATAGAACATCAAACATCCACACAAAATCATTACTCCGCGTGATCACCACAAACAAAGCATTTTTTACGTTTTTTTGTCGCCTTCTATGTTCCTTGGTTTTTGTATATCTGTTTCAATCACTGTGCCGTCGGTTTTTGTTTTTGGTTGTAAATGTTTTGTATCTGTTTGTATTTTGTTACCGTGTAGTTGCTATTTTGGCTTCAAAATCATATTTTTCTTGGCAAAATTTTACTTCTGTAACTAACACTAACCCGAAATCAAAACAGTTTACGGCATACGTGAAGCTTTAGAGTCGGCAACACCTCAACGGAGAAGGTTCATTTTCGAAGGATCCCGGCATGAGACACCGGTGAATAGGGTGTGCTCAGACGCGAAACCCGAACGCATTTAACTGAAGATCATCTACTAGATATTCAGTTCCCCATCGTAAACCTTCGAAAATACGACGCTAATCTTAAACGCCCTCGTTCTAGAATGCGTGAGTATGGCTGAGATTTTCGGGTTGTGCAGAAGAGAGAAATAGAGAGAGAAAAAAGAAGGACGAAGAGAGCATTGCGATGTGCAGGTAAGGTTTGGCAAACGATCGCTTCAATGGTCATCTTTGTAGCAAAGGTAAGTCATAGGGAGCTCTCGCAGGTGGACAGTTATCCTCCAGAGGATCGAACCAGTTCAAGGTTCTAATACACACACGATATGCGTTTTGTTCTTGCCTTCTCCCGATACAGAATGTGCCGGACCTGCCGGTTGAAGTGCCGCGTGGTAGCGTTCGACTTCCAGTGTCGCACCATGTACCACCATGTACTACCGGCACAGCTCGCGCTACCAGCGACCGAATCTCATCTGCTTCTTCAACCCGGGACTTCACCGTACGACCGGGTTTGCCGGGCAGGACAGCTGGCCGGTAACAATTCATGCCGCAACGGAGGCAGGCTGCCCAATGCTGGTGACCGCCTACACCGAGCTGGAGTCTCCCCTCGATCTGGACCGGCTGCAGCGTGAGTCGACGCGTGCCCTTCAGGTCGTTCAGCCACCGACGGTCAATCCGTACGGTTCCAAGCGCCCCGATCGTAACTTCATTTCGGACGATACTGCTCCGATGATCTTCAAGAACTACTACTACTTCATAGTGAAATAGAGTGCGAGATAAAGAGAGAGAGAGAGAGAGAGAAACTTCCCAACATAGGACACATCCGTTCTGCGCGTTCGATATAATGTTCATGGTTTACACAACTATTGGTTTTTGGTTTTTGAATGCTTTTAATTTCTTCGTTTTCCACTAACTTCGACGTTTCGGCCCCACTTCCCGGGTGTCGCAACACTACACGGTCGAAGTACTTCCTTACGCGTACTTTACTAAAGTGGCACAGCGTCACGAATCTCCACCCAGTCGTACGATTGGCAGTTGTGATTTCAAAATACGATGTGCAAAAATAAATAATGTGTATCAGTGAGTTAATTTAATCTCGATGAGAGTGCGAAGGGGGTTTATTTCGGTTGAAACGCTTAAAGAAAGAAATTATATCTACAAGGTGGTGTTGCTCCCGCTACTACAACTTTGTATCGATCGACTTGGAATGGTGATGATGCACTGCTTCGTCGGCCGCACTAAAGCTGGGATTGTCATGGCTTGCCTTTTCGCCTCCCAGTTCCAGCTGGGAGCAGGGTTGGGGTCGACGTTCGAACAGCTTCTGGATGCTTTCCAACTCGCGGCCTTTCGTTTCCGGTACGCACGTGATGACGAACACCACGCCCAGGGCGCAGAGCACACTGTACATCAGGAATGTGCCGGAGGTGGTGATGAGCTGAAAAAGATTAACATTTTTTTTAATTGTTATAAGTTTTTGCAGTTTACCCTAGACATTAATCACACATTATCTGAGTCTGTCATTCAGTCCTAAATTAATCCCTGAATTTCTCTTGGTTAGTTGGCAGATTCAATAAAATCACCGGTAAGGTTTCTGAACAAATACCTTATTCAATAGATTCGATTCCATGGATGAAGAACCTGATCAGTTCCAGAAACAAACACTATGACTTCGAGATAAATCCCAAGCTCTGTATTGGTTGGAGATCATTTTCATGATCAGAAATGGTTCTTGTGCAATTTCAGAATAAGTTTTGCTTTGTGATCAGCTCCAAGATTGGTATAGATATAGGATCTGTTCCAGGACCTGTATCGATACGATCTATACTGGTTCGGGATTAAGATCCCGTTTCAAAATCAAAACACCGGGTCTGCAACAGTCCCAGAACCTGTATAGCTTTGAGATAAGCCTCACGATCAGAACAAATACTGGAACAATTCCTGGACCTTTTAAGGTACTATACCAGTTTCAAGAAAGGAAAAATTTGAGAGAAAAATCCAGATGATTGATTTTGGTCCGAGATCAGTTCCTAGACTTATATATGTACGTTATCCGTTCCAGGAACAGTATTGGGTTTGAATCGGTTTCATGATCGAGATAGCTCAAGAACTATATCAATACGAGAAAAATGTCTGGATCTGTGCTGGTTTGGGATCATTTTCTGAATGGAAGTTGGTTGGAAAACAGTTCCAGATCCGCCTAATGCTTTAGATCAGCTTAAGGATTGGTATAAATTAGCGATCGGAAACTTTACGACCGAAAGAGCCAAATGCCGCTATACTCACGAGCCGCACGTTGCCGATCGCTGGTATAGATCCATATTTAGGATCGGTGTGAATCGAGATTAGTTCCACGATATATATAAAGGTGCAAAGACTTCTTAAAGTGTCTTTGAACCTTTACAATTTAATTAACAGTACCAGTACTAGTAACAGCGTCATGTTAGATTCGGTATTGATTCCTGTATTCCACCTTGGAATTGTGTTGTTTAACCCTCCAATTGTCTAGCCTAAATATTTAGTGAGTTACAAAGACCAGAGGCAAAGCTTTCACCGTCTCACTAGCAAACCCTTAAACAATAAACTAAACTTACGAAATAATGATCACTTACATCTTCCAGTGGATGGTACGTTTTGATGACGGTGAACATCATGGCCAGATTGAACGAACCGGCCAGTGAGCTGAGCAAGCTGCGCTGCGCGGTTGGGAACAGCTCACCCATCAGCAGAAACGGTATGCTACCGAACCCGATCGAGAAGCCGACCATGAACACGATCAAGCTGACGACCGGCAGATACCCGAAGCAGGTGTTACCGATCGAGTTTAGATGGAAGGCGGCACCCATCGATGCCATCGCCAGGCACATAATTAGCCCGGACATGATGAGCAACGGTTTGCGACCGGCCCGATCGACGACGAACAGGGCCGCACCATTGCTCAGTACCTGCACCGTGCCGACGATGATCGTTGCCAGATGACCGTCCATGGACGATCCAGCCGCATGAAAGATCTCTACCGTGAAGAACACGACCGCATCGATACCACTGAGCTGCTGGATCGAGAGCAGCACCAAACCAATGCCAAGGGGGATAAGAATCTCCCGGCGTAGTAGCGCTTCCTTGGAGAAGGGTTTCGGTGTGGGTTCCGCGGGTGAGGAGTGCTGCTTCTCTTTCCGCTCCACCACCGCACTGGTCGCTTTCGGGTCGATCGAGAAACCCTGCAGATGGAGCCACTTGGCGGAGTAGTGTGCCTTCTCGTACTGTTTGCGCGTTTTCAGCCAAACCGGACTCTGGGGGAAGCACGCAACGGCCAGGAAGAGACAGCACGCCATCCCGCAGCATATCCAGGCGAGCACACGCCAGTGGAAAAACTTCCCCATAATGTACATCACCAGTATGCCGACCGACATGGACAGTGCGGGCAGGGAACCGATCACGCCCCGTATCTTCGGATCGCTACACTCGCTCACGTACACCTGGGCGGCGGGCAGGGACAGCCCGGCACCGAAGCCGGAGAGCATGCGGGCGACGAACAGGACGCGCCAATCGTTCGCCGTTGCGATCAGTATCCAGGAGATGACCCACAGCGGTGACGCGATCAGCACGGTGTACTTGCGCCCGATCCGGTGCATCAGCGGGAACGCGACCAGGCTGCCGAAGAACGCACCGAACGGTGGGATGGAGCTGACCCAGGAGGCGATGCTCTTGCTCGGCAGCAGATCCGGCACCGTGGCATGCATGGAGGGGACGGCCGGTGCCGAGTAGCCGCGCACCAGCCCGATGCAGTAGTAGGACAGCGACACGGACAGCGAGAGGAGCGTCTGCGGGGGGGTTGATGGGGGGGAAGAAAGGAGCGGGAGCAAATTGTGAATTAGTACACAGTGATTTGATTGAGGCGGCGGCTGGCGGCCCGAACATTCCACAATGGCATTCGTTTGTTCGCGGTTGGGGTTGTGGGGTTCGTTGTCGCGGCACGTGCTGCCTCAAGGTTAAGCTGCTCACCCCGGATTTGCAAATCGTGCAATGTGCTTTACCGTTTTTTTAATGTGTTTGTGTGTGTATTTAACTGACCGTTAACATTTTTATGGTCAAATCTGGCGAGAGATTATTTTAAATTTAGATTCCCGATGGACATTCATTCAATTAAATTGAAATTAAACCAGAGGTGCTGACACACGTCTCCTATAGCGATGACAATAGGCAATAAAGCATGTGATTGGGACGGCAATACGTGGCACGGCAATGTGGCACTATCAAACGTCGTGGCCATGTGTAGCACAAAAGGAAGAAGACTATTTCCAACACGCCGCTTTTCACTCACCTGCTTTAGCGCTGCCATTGGGGTAGTCTTTTCTTCTGCCATCTTAACTTGATGAACTATTCACTGGTTAATACCGTTCCTCCGATCACCGCTCAACTGTGTGTGTGTGCAAAAGTGGCCCTCACTTATGCCTTGAGCCAATGTCCAAAATTTTAATGCACAACGCTCATCACTCGCCCCAGCACGCAGACCGACCCAACACTGGACTGGCGGCCACCGTTTAACAATAAAGACTGAACGTGCGCGCGTCGTCCCTAACCTTCGCTGACGTTTGCCAAAAATTCACCATCAAGCGATCGTTACGCGATCGCGTTCAATGAAACCGAATAAAAAGTGGTCAGACCACTTTTGTGTTTTGATAAAGAGCGTCACTATGAGGAGGGGGATCTTTTGTTGTGGATATAATAACAAATAGAAGAGTTTAGAGTTTCTCCACAACTATGCTTCCCTAGCTGATCGTGAGGGACACCACACGCGACCTGAGCACTATCAACGACCGTTCGTTACTACCGGCAAATGCGAGAGTGCCGTTCAAGCCGGTACGCGAATCTTTCCTCCACCTCCACAAGTCTCGGGCGAACGGTGCGTTGTGATGTGATGTGCGGTTTGCAGTTCGCTATCGAGATCAAGCGTATTTATCTATCCCCCCACCCGATGCTGGGGTGGCTTATCGGGCAAAAAGCACGTTTTTATTCGCAGCATCATTGGGCGTTCGGAAATCCTTTTCGTTTCGTGGCACTTTCGGTAGCCTTGATGTAATTTGCATGTTATTGATGATTGTTATGGCTGCAGAAAACCAATAAAAAAGCTAAACAAAGTGTAAAATAGAAACAAGATGCATAAAATACATAAAATAGGCAAATAGTAAGAAAAAAAAATCCATCTAAGATGAAAAATAACATTATTAAAGAATAAAGGACCAATAGAATAGCTAAAGAACCGAGTATAAATAACCAATGTCCAATTGATTGTCTAAACAAAGACTTGTAAATATAATAGAGTACAACAGAGTAAATAAAAAAAAATCAAAAGAATCAGTAAATAATAAGCAACTTTAACACATATCACGGGAATATCGAGTTGTTATTACGTTTTTTCAATTCATTTATTTAGTTATATGTTTATTTAGTATATTTATATTTCTTTGAAGTTATTTGTTTCTTTATAATTCATTCAATTAGTTATCTATTTTATTGTTTATTTTTTTGTTTCATTGTGTTTTTGAAAGTTTTTTTTATTTTTTCTTCTTTCAATTCATTTATTTAGCAATATGTTTATTATTCATGTTTCTTTGGAATTATTTGTTTCTTTCTGTTCATTTATTTATGTAGTTTTCGTTTCACTTATTGTATAATTGATTTTTCTTTATATTTCATGAGAGTTTTTTGTTTCTTTCTTTCGATTGATTGAATTATCAATTGAATTATCTATTTACTTAGTCTTTTTATTCATGTATTTTTCGGTTTATGTATTTGTTAATTTTTATTTTGTTCATTAATGTTCATTATACTTCTTTTCTACATCACATCTACATAGAATGATAAAAACACACTATTCTAAACGAATAAATATGCAAACATTGCAAGCTAGATACTTTTCCCCAAACAGTAATAGACCCCATAGTCCCACGCCGATACGATGTCGCTCCACTAATGGGATTCACTTGCGACTTCCAACCGACTCTACAATGAAACATCTGTTCCCTTTTGCGTGAAGGTGCGAGGTAGCAGATAATGGGCAACGAGCAAAAAAGCCCCTCAGTTTAGAAAATCAAAAGCACATGCCTTACCGCAGCACAGAGAACCCAGCGGGCGGACAGTTGGTCCGAAGCTGTGGTAGCTCACCACTCCTGTCATCTCGTGCATGGTAACCGACCTGCATTGGCGGGGAGGACACACACATACACACACACACCGAACTGCAATTTACGGTGCATTACCGCTAATGAAAAGCATATTTCTGAGCTCACGCTCGCTCGCTTGCTCTCCGCCGTGGTGGTGCGCCAGTGAGTAAAGTTAATTTTTAGTTTACGCGTCTCGTACACCGTAACGATACCGCGCGCTTGATTGAGGAATCTGCATGCAAATGACTTTGCAGACCCGAGCGACACCCCCGCTGTTGCGTTCTCGTAAAGAGGCTCGTAAAATTGGAGTAATGGTTCTAACTGATTCGGATCTTCCCGACGCCCACCTGCGAAGAAATGGAGACCAGACTCAGCGATTAGAAGCGTGTCTTGAACGATGCTAACGAGGAGCTGGCTTGTGGCAAATTAATTTAAAGTTTCTGGAGGGGATAGAATCCCCAATTCCCCGATTCCAACAAAAGGCAGGTCAAGTTCCCGCCTTTTACTCGTCCATCATTTAATTTTAAGGGATTTGGGTTAGATTCACTAATTGAATTGCACCCGCTCCCGCTGTTCACAAACGCGTGGAGAGGCGATGGAGAGGGTGAGTTCGTAATGGAAAGGTGGAAAGTTCCAGCTTTTATTACGAAATGACATGCCGTCGCGATCATTAGTCAGAATCGGAACTGAACGCTCTGGGACAGCAGGTACAAGGGGAAGTTAGAATTGTTTGTTGTTTGTTAGCCCAGAGCTATCTGTCTGGCGTGATGGTTGAGCATGTCGCCGTCAACTTCCGATACGATCGTACGGTCCCGGCAACTCACCCTCCGCACACCCTGTGTATCATCACGTGTGGCTTGCGCGCTTACACTACCATCAGCTATGCTCAAACATTGCATTCACTCCATTCCAACACGGAAATAAAGCGACACAAACTTTGATGTTCCCTTCGAAACAGACACCGTTTACACACACACAAACACTCCCCGTGGGAGATCGCTGGAGATCGAGCTTTTTTGCGCGTGATGCTTCACTACACGTTTTAGCAGGAGGGGTTTACCACCTTCCAAAAATGGTGCCTCCAGCAGCAGTGGACCTCCGTAGTGGCCTGCGGCGAAAGGTAAAAATTTCGCCAAATCTTAAACCATCAATCGGCATCGAGTCAAAACGGCTGAGAAGAAAGTACGTCCGGAGGAAGCGCCACCGTCGCTCAACAAAATGCTGTCACTGTGGCCGCTGTGGCGAAAGCGATCGTTTGAGATTGGACGCCGTGTTATTTTTTTTAATTATTTCATCGAACGAAATCCAGCTCGATCGCAACAGTTCCCTCTGAGTGGTTGGGTTGGTGTGTTGTGTGACTTGCTGAGTGAGCTACCACATGCAGTGTTCAGGTGCATATTCTGGCGCCTTGATAACGTTCCTGGCTTTTGCATAGTGTTATCGAGCTGGTGCAATTGCACCAAATGCAAAACATTGTACGTTCGATTTGCTCGGATGCTCGTGAAATACGCTGACGAACGAAAGTAAAAGTGCGAGAAATTGAAATTGTGTCACTTTGGTGCTAAATATTATCAAACATCATACCGTTTTTGTGACGAGATTTGTTGTTCAATCAGTACGTTATGATCAGTTTATTGGGTGAAGTACAATAGTGATACGTAAAAAGTGTTAATGTTTAGCACTGACACGCGACGTGCAAGTGATGATCAAGTGTGCTTCCAGCAATCAGTGGAATAATTTCCAAGGTAACGCCAATCAATGTTACGCTGGTTTCACGTATTTTTTGTGCCGAAATGTGCCAAATTGAAATTTGGTATATATTTTTTATAACCGCTGCTTATCATTCTTTATCATTCCGTACTTTTAATACATTTTTAATGATTTTTTTTTTGTACAGACATCAAACCATATGTTGAGACCGTACAGTGAAGCAACTTCTTACAAACGTTTGATATTACACGTCCCCTTTTTGGGCCATTGGGTGCATTTTTACAACACAAAGCGAATCATTCTGCAGCAAAACAAAACCCTCCTGCTGCGACTGCTGCCTACTACTGGCGGTGTTACAACAGAACCATAAAACTCGTTGCACCGTACCGTGACTACGACAGTCGTGTGATAGGACGTCTCAGGTCGTAACATTGAAGGAACGCTACAGGGCATAAAAGTTTCAAAAAATGCTCCAAACTAGCAGCAGCAAGTGCTCACTTCTAACCGTCCTGGTGTTGGTGAACGTGATAGGCGAGTTTCCATTGCTTCTAGCTAAGGGTAAACATAGCCTACTTGAGGGCTTGTGCGAAGAACAAGTGAGATCATTTTGTTGCCGAGGAGAGCGTTATTGACTTCTGCATCTCTTTGCAGCCGGTGACAGTGACCTAAATGAGGTGCGCATTGGATTTGGAACATCGTTCAGCGCACGGCGGGACGTTCGGTTCCATCTTTATACGCCACTGAACCGCGCCGATGCGCACGTATTCTCGATCGAGACGGTGGACACGCTGATGCGATCCTTCTACAACTCCAGCCATCCTGTGAGGTTGGAAATCTCCGTTTGCGAAATCAACCACAATGATTACTAATGAAACTTTTTCCGTAGAATTATCATCCACGGATGGTTTAACAATGCCACCTCGCTGGTGATACAGGGCATCAAGGATGCGTACCTCGATGCCGGCAGCTACAACGTGATCGGTGTGGATTGGGGCGTCGGTGCGGGTGAGTCCTACTTCCGTGCGTCACAGTACACGATCGCGGTCGGGTTGGTGGTGGCGGACCTGGTCAAGCAGCTCGTACGCTCCGGTATGGCCGAGCTGGACAGGCTCTACCTGGTCGGCCATAGTCTCGGAGCACACATTGCCGGCAATGCAGGTCACTCGCTCAAAGGTCAACCACTCCACGTGATCTACGGGCTCGATCCGGCCTCGATCAACTTCTTCCAGGACGAGCCGGACTCGCGCCTCAGCCCAGACGATGCACTGTACGTGGAGGTTATCCACACCAACACGCAACTCTCCGGCTATCCGGCACCGCTCGGGCATGTCGACTTCTACATGAACTATGGGCGTAAGCAGCCCGGCTGCAAGACGGACGTCTGTAGCCATGGCCGCTCGACCGAGTACTTTATCGAGTCGTTACGTAACACGACCAAAGGATTCTGGGGCGTCGGGTGTAACGATTACGCCGAGATCCGGCAGCGCACGTGCTACAACATCAAGCAGCAGGCGGTGATGGGTGGTGAGTACTGGCAGAAGAACATTACGGCCGGTGTGTACACGGTCGAGACGCTGGCAGAGTCACCGTACGCGATGGGTTACGTTCATTAGTAGCGTGTTGTTACTTAAGCTTATGTCACGCCTCGTGTGCAAGGAGTGTTAATCATGGTAAATAACAGTAAATAAACGTCCCCAAATAATGATAATGCACTAAGGAGGAACAGGGGGGCTTATCTGAATGCTGGGTGCTTTGGTCCGAAAATTGAGCCAATAATTTGATGACGCTACGTTAACAACAATACCCTCCCTTCCCCGGTAATCCACACAGCCACAAGTCACGCTACTAGACGACCGTCGTCTAGACGATGCAAAGGGTGTTACCGTGATACGTCATACGACCGCGAAATGTTATCGAACAGGCCTGATTCGGAAGTGATAGGGCGACTGTATTTTCGGCCCGAGCGACCTCTGATAATGCCGATCGCGCTTTTATCGCCCTTTATAAAGACCAGCCTATCTGCTACCGTTAGTCCATTACCCTTGATTGCTGCTACTGAAGGTGAAGGTGCTGCAGAATGCGTGCATTACTGTCGGTTTGTGTTTTGTTTTGCGTGCTGTCCGTGGAGTTAGGTAAGAAGAAATTGTGTGAAGTGTATCTCAGTGAATCGTTTGGAAAATCCCACTATCATCTTCGAACATCTTATTGCAGCCTATGCCGGCGCACTCTCCAGCAGAGATTTTGACAATCACGAGTGGCACATAGCGGCGGACGAGAATGGCAACATGCGCCTGGTGTCCTACGCCGTACCCTACCAGCTGGACGGTGAAAAACCGAAGCGAGATTTTGTCCCAGAGCGGGACACGCGCTTTCTGCTGTACACTGCCTCCAATCCGGAGGTGCCGCATGTACTCCGGAACGGTGACATTGCCTCGATCCAGAGCTCTCCCTTCAACCCCAACAACCCAACGCGCATGATCATTCACGGGTGGCTCGGTACGCAGGATTCCGAGATCAATCGGCTGACCCGATCGGCCCTCTTCTTCGGCGGTAACTACAACGTGATCTACGTCGACTGGAGCGTTGGTTCGTTGGATGAGTTCTATCCGAACTCGCGTCAGCTCGTGTACGCGGTCGCTGCGGCCGCCTCCAACATGCTGGACTATCTCGCCCGATATGGTCAGCTAAACAAGCGTGACGTAGTGGTTGTGGGACACAGTCTGGGTGCTCACGTTGCTGGTAACGTAGGAAAGTGGCAATCGGGTGCTATCCCTACTATTGTCGGGCTGGACCCGGCCTTGCCATTCTTTGCCGGCGATGCTCCCGACAGGATTATGGCATCGGATGCGGATTACGTCGAGATCATCCACACGAACGGTGGTGTGTTGGGCTTTATGGAACCGATCGGTGACGCTGACTTCTATCCCAACTATGGACGCGTTCAGCCGGGCTGTGGGGCCGATGTGGGAGGTGGTTGTGCCCATGCGCGGGCAGTTCACTTCTACGTGGAGTCGATTCTTTCGAGGCATGGATTCGTTGGACAGCAGTGTCAATCGTTCCAGAACATACGGGATGGTACGTGTGCACAGACGGGCGTTTCATCTCGCATGGGCGGTGAGCCACCGAATGCCGAGGGTGCCCCGGAAGGTATCTTCTTCCTGCAGACGGCCAACAGTTTCCCCTTTGCCGTCGGGTGTTAGTGATATTGACGATCCGTCTAAATAAGTTTACAGAGAGACACGGGCGGCTTTTACAGCAATAGAGCACAGTTTTTGTTTACTAGTTCGTAAGAAGATTAATGTAAATTTCCGCACATAAAGCGAAATCGTAACCTAGTATTATGACATGTCTACCTCGCGTCACGTAATTATCGCACGCCATTTATTTACCGATCGCGAGATAAAACAACCCGCTCATCTTCGCTTTGTAGATATCGTTCAGATCACCGCCCATGACCGCCCGCACACCGTCACAGCCGTCATTAACGCTACCCGTCTCGCAGCGGTGCCCCACGTACAGCGGCACCCTGCTCACGGTGAGCGTTCGCCGGAAGTACTCGACCGCTCGATTGTGGCTGCAGGTGTTCGTCAGACAGCCGGGCTGCGATTGGCCACCGTTGGGATAGAAATCAGCCTGCCCCAGTGCATCCCGATGGCCGAGCACCCCCTTGTTGGTGTGTATTACCTCCACGTACTCGGCGTCCAGCGCATCCACACGCTCTGAGGGCTGATCGCCCGCAAACAGTGGTCCCGCTGGGTCGAGCGCTATGATGGCGGCCAGTTTGGGCACGGCTTGAAACTGTTTCCCCGTCAGACCGGCAATGTGCGCTCCCAGACTGTGGCCGACGAGCACAATCTGGGCCGGATGTTGGCCGGCCTGAAGCAGTAGTGCTATCTGGGCCGCAATCACACCAGCAACCGCTCCCACACGTAACCGCGCTGCAAGATACACTATCGTACCGGCACCAGCTGACCAGTCGATGCCGATAACATTGTGCGCACCTTTCGCCAGATACGCACCGGCAAGCCCACGAACCGCGTCCGACGTCCAGTCGTTGAGCCAACCGTGGATGAGAATGCGCGTTGGATTGCGAGGATTAAAGCTGGAGTTCCGCAACGCGGCCAGATCGTTAAACTTTAACTCTTCGCGATGCGTGGTTCCGTTGCCGGACGGCGACACCGTCCAGAGAAAGAAACGCGTGCCCGACTTTGCGTCAAACCGTAGCGAACTGGCGAGTAGCCTTTGGTGTTGCAGTTCCGTCTGGTTTAAGCACTCGAACGTTTCGATGTTCTTGGGAACGGCAGTTCTATCGGTACCACACGGAGGGACATCACACAAAACCGCACTGATTAGTAGCAGCAGCAGCAGTAGTGATAGTTGAACGATGCACGGCTTCATGATCGATCGGTCGTTGCAGTCTGAGTGCGCTCACCGTGCTGGATGTAGCGCAGTGCCGGGAGCTTGTTTTTAAGCCTCATCAACTCTTCTCACACTCTCTCGTGCGTTGATTGAGCAGTGATTCAATAAAATGCGCCTCGCGCTTATTGCTGTAGTTGTCATAAGCAATTATCTCAAGTGCCGATGGTATTACATTTCCGTGTTTTCCTAAATCCCACCCAGCTGGAGTGGGTTCCATTAATATATTTGCTACACGTTTCCGTTTGTCCGTACGCGTACGGTACTACGGCAGGGAGGCAAGATAAGCGAAAGTTTTGTAAGGCACATTGCATACTGCCGCCGTGTCACAATGCAGATTGTAAGACGGTGGTAAGACTATTTAACGTTCGCGCACGTGTAACTCACGGCACTCATATGAGCCGGGTCTGGATTAATCGTAACCTTCGTGGGACTACGGGGGACTTTTGCGCTTAGCACTGTTGATAGTGTGTATGTACATAAACATTAACAATTGATTACATTGCATTAGTAAGGGATTCTAGTATTGGCTATGTAATCTTCGCTAGTTTATAGTTTATCGACCTAAGTCTGTCAGTCGGTCAAATGTGGCACTTCAATTTGCTGGATTTTCGAAGCAAACGTGCAGCTCAAATAAATTACAGTACATGTTACAGGATTTTCAGGGATTCTCAAAGTTGTGGGACACTTTGTTGTCTCTTGCTTGTTGGAAATGAACTTAATGTGATAGGAATTTGACTCTATAGCACCATTTTTGGGCAATGTCCACTAGGAATTTCCATGAAGCTTGTCCAAAAAGGGTGCCATAGAGTTCAGTTCACTTGGCATAAGAAAGAGTCAAGGAAGTGTCTCACAACTATGAGAACCCATGAAAACTCTTTGAGGAAATGGGCAAGACTTCATAGCATTCGATTTAGCGAAGTAACAGGATTTTGAAGATATCTTGACAAGCCTTGAATGCTCTAGGAAGATAATTCTTCAAGATGCTCGATCTTTTGGTGAAGGTTTGAGCACCCGATCTCCAACATGTCCTGCTTCACCCGATCCATCCAAAGATTACGCTGTACTTCCCAGTACTTCGTTGCAAACGTTTGGGTCGCTGTGGCACATCCTCTAGATGGAGCATAGATCAACATCCTCAAGGCCGTATCTGACATTCTTAAGGTCGTGGTGTGTTTATTGGTTTTACACATATTTATTAGCAAAGAAAGAAAAGGCGAAGACTGTGTATTTCTGATAGGAAAACATATTCAAACAAAGGCATACATCCTACCGGGTCAATCGCCTGTAAGTGAGAGCCTGTGACGTTGATATCACCGTTCGCTCGCTTTCCACTCGCGCTCTCACAGCAGGGGTGCTTGCGCATGAAAGGCTGAAAGAAAGAGTTGGTTCGCCGCATTACGGTCTCCATAACATTCACCAGTCGACAAAACACTGAAATGTTTGTGTTTCTTCTCCACAACTTCATACTAGAACATACCACCAGGCATTGTCCAGATGTGTCGATCATTTGTCCAAGAAGAAACATCCAGCGTATTTGCATCATCTGCAGGGAATTTCTTAATGATAATTTTGAGACATCGAAGGTTACAACCTCGTTCGTCTCTTTAATTCTAAATTTTATTTTCAAATCTGTGATTACTCTTTGAAAAACATTTCCTTCTTGCTTTTACCGCATCTTTTTTACACTCGATTACTAAACTTGGGATTATTTAGGACTCATTTCCGTAGATTTACACAGTGGTTATCGTACTTCGATGTATATCGCATGTCACATATATATCACATCACAGTGTGTCGTTGAAGTTCTTGAAGGACTATCAGAACGCTTGAAGTCATTTAAGGACTTTTTTGAGCCGTTATAACCCTTAACTACAACCGACTCAATACAGCAGAGTTACTCTACTATCTCCAGAATGTTAGCGTGTTGTTTAATACACCGATTTTAGATAAATCCTCTAGTAAACATTTGATCTTCGTCGAATTTGAACAAACGAGACTTAACAATTTTCAAAATAATTTTTATAACGGGCATGTTATTGAGACGTTCGAGTTGACTACTGTACCACGGGACCACCCCAAGCCGAATAAATCGTAGCCGAATATTCATCATATGCAACGCGGTAGACTGAAAAACGTGGTATACTAATTTGCTCCCCGGCTCTCAAAAAGATCCTCAAACTTTGTAGACTTTATTTCCCGACGACTACCTACAGAAATACAGAGTTGTTCTGTGCAACCTCTTAATGGAACACGATCCGTATCGTGTTCTGCACAATTAGCTAATGACGCAAAAGGTCTATCACGGTGTTAAATCTCGTCGAAATAATGGAGCTGTAGCGGTAACTGATAAGAATGCACGCATGAGCTTAAAGTGAATAGCGCATGGGCTAAATAATTCGCATTTCGAAAATCATACGATTAGCGATATACCACTTAAGCGATAAAAAAAGGAATATCTTATCAAAACCCTCCCCTGCGAGTTCTGCTTT
The DNA here is from genome assembly GCF_943734735.2 of Anopheles gambiae. Classification (NCBI taxonomy): domain Eukaryota; kingdom Metazoa; phylum Arthropoda; class Insecta; order Diptera; family Culicidae; genus Anopheles; species Anopheles gambiae. The sequence goes on from NC_064602.1 coordinate 88,689,056, forward strand.
GGGAATACTGTACTACAGGAGCATAAAGCCTTTCTGGCGCGATAAGATTAACACCATGTATGCACATTACTTTCCTTCTAGATCATTTCTCACGGTTTGATTAACGGACAGTGTGAGAGCTCGTGGGAAAATCATAACTTTCTGTGGGCTACGCATATAAAAATGAGCGACCATTTTGGGGAGCCTCTCAGTAGCTGGGAATTCGCCCAAAATGAAGGTATTCGCGATATTCAGCATTTGCTTGGCAATCGGTAGGTAATTCCCAAAGTTTTGCACTTCTTATACTAATGTCGAGTACTTATCTGCTTTAGCCGCTGCCCTGCCTCTCAATGAAGAGGTTGGTCCGGAGCACATTCCTGAGCCTTACGGTGAGGATGGCTCGGAACTAATTCCGGAGCCCTACGGAGAGGATGGTGCGGAGCTTGTCCCAGAGCCCTACGGCGAAGACGGCCCCGAGCATATTCCTGAACCCTACGGAGAGGATGGTCCTGAGCATATTCCTGAACCTTATGGAGAGGACGGTTCTGAGCTTATCCCAAAGCCATACGGAGAAGATGGCCCAGAGCATATTCCTGAACCTTATGGAGAGGACGGTTCTGAGCTTATCCCAGAGCCCTACGGCGAAGATGGTTCTGAGCTTATCCCAGAGCCCTATGGCGAAGATGGTTCCGAGCTTATTCCTGAACCCTATGGCGAAGATGGTTCCGAGCTAATTCCTGAGCCATACAAGAAGGCTGCCCTTGAGGAGCAGGGTTACGAGTCGAACTGGCAGCTTGTCCCCGACGGTAACGGTCGTCTTCATCTGGTGAACACCGATCCCTTCAACCTGGGCAGCCAGGATGAGCCGGCTCCGCTATTCAACGCTGATACCGATGTTATCTTCACGCTTTTCACGCGTAACAACCGCAACAGTGGACATCGCATCACGCCCGGAAATGCTGGCACCCTTGGACCGCACTGGAACGGTGGTCGTCAGACGCGCTTCGTCATCCACGGCTGGAACAACAACGGAGGATCGGAAGTGAACGTTCTCATTCGCAACGCCTACCTGGATCGTGCCGACATTAACGTGATCATCGTTGACTGGGGTGTGGGTGCTCAGAACCCGAACTACGTCACGTCCCGCAATCACATCAACGCAGTCGGTCTTACCGTGGCTCGATTCATCGATTTCTTGAACCAGAGCGGAGGCTTGGCGTTCAACAACGTGTACGTCACTGGACACAGCTTGGGAGGACACACGGCCGGTATTGTTGGCAAGCGTGTGACCCGCGGCCGTCTGAACACGGTTGTTGCCTTGGATCCTGCCCTGCCGCTGTTCTCCATCAACGACCCTGCTAACCGTGTGGCGCCGGGAGATGCCAACTACGTCGAGGTCATCCACACGAACGGAGGACTGCTGGGCTTCGATCTGCCGATTGGTCTGGCTGATTTCTACCCGAACGGAGGCCGTAGCCAGCCGGGATGTGGAGTAGATTTGGCGGGTACCTGTGCTCACGGACGTGCCTTCCAGTTCTTCGCCGAGTCGATCCGTACGGCTCAGAGCGGATTTAACTCCATCCGTTGCGGTAACTACGATCAGATCTTGAACAACAACTGCGTGTCGTCGGGCGCTAACGCTCGCATGGGTGGTGAGCCGTCCAACATTGGCCGTGGTGTGAATGGTGTGTTCTTCCTCACCACCAATGCCAACAGCCCGTTCGCACGAGGTTAACCAGTGATATTCTGAAAATAAAGACTATTGGTAGTATTTAAGCTGAATAATTATCATTTGTGTTACGTTCTATGTCTCTTTAATTTTAAGTTGACTAGAAATAGATTGCATACCCAATTTTTGACAGCAACCTGACTAATTAAAAAAAAAAACAAAATAATGTGCCCAATACATCGTCATAATTATGATTTATCAAATCACAAGTAAAACGATATCCGTAAACAGGGGGTTTCATTTTATTTCTGCACAATAATCGTAATTCTTATCGGATCTTCGGACGGCCTATCGGGCCACACTGCCAGCTCTATTGCGGTTTATGGTCCACCAAAAATAACTCCAATTCTTCATCGATGCGATTAGATTAGTACACTATAGAGGGAGGTTTAGAGCTTTTGTTCGAAAAATCTATCGCACGTCACTGGCGTTCCGAATCCTTTCGACTTCATATAAAAACGAACCTGAAGGCCATTTTTCTTTAGTCAGCGGGGAAGTACCGACCCATGATGAAGCTTTTCGCATTGCTGATCTTGTGCGTAGCGGCAGGTAAGTGCTGATCATACTGTAGTAGAAAAACGTTATTTTATTGTTGTTTTTACTTCCACATTAGCTACTGCCCTTCCTCTTAATGAGGAGGTAGGCCCGGAGCATATTCCTGAGCCGTACGGTGAGGATGGCCCAGAGCATATCCCTGAACCTTACGGTGAGGATGGCCCGGAACATATTCCTGAACCCTACGAAGAGGTTGGCCTAGAGCACATCCCTAACGAAGAACAGGGTTACGAGTCGAACTGGCAGCTTGTCCCCGATGGTGATGGTCGTCTGCATCTGGTGAACACCGATCCCTTCAACCTGGGCAGCCAGGATGAGCCGGCACCGCTGTTCAACGCTGATACCGATACGATTTTCCTGCTGTTCACGCGTAACAACCGCAACAGTGGACATCGCATCACTCCCGGAAATGCTGGCACGCTTGGACCGCACTGGAACGGTGGTCGTCAGACGCGTTTCATTATCCACGGCTGGAACAACAACGGAGGATCTGAAGTGAACGTGGCTATCCGCAACGCTTACTTGGACCGTGCCGACATCAACGTGATCGTCGTTGACTGGGGTGGCGGTGCGCAGAACCCGAACTACGTCACGTCCCGCAATCACATCAATGCTGTGGGAGCTGCTGTCGCCCGTTTCATCGATTTCTTGAACCAGAGCGGAGGTATGTCGTTTAACAACGTGTACGTCACTGGACACAGCTTGGGAGGACACACGGCCGGTATTGTTGGCAAGCGTGTGACGCGTGGACGTCTGAACACGGTTGTTGCCTTGGATCCTGCCCTGCCGCTGTTCTCCATCAACGATCCTGGAAATCGTGTTGCATCGGGAGACGCTAACTACGTTGAGGTTATCCACACGAACGGAGGCCTGCTGGGTTTCGATCTGCCGCTTGGTCAGGCTGATTTCTACCCGAACGGAGGTCGCAGCCAGCCGGGTTGCGGTGTGGATTTGGCGGGTACCTGTGCCCATAGCCGTGCTCATCAGTTCTTCGCCGAGTCAGTCCGTCCGGCTCAGAGCGGATTTAACTCCATCCGTTGCGGTAACTACGATCAGATCTTGAACAACAACTGCGTGTCGTCGGGCGCTAACGCTCGCATGGGTGGTGAGCCATCAAACATTGGCCGTGGTGTGAATGGTGTATACTTCCTCACCACCAATGCCAACAGTCCGTTTGCACGGGGTTAACCAGTGATATTGCACATCAATAAAGTCGAACATTTTTCAATAATTTTTTACCTTTAAATTTTACATTTCAATTTATTTTTTAGTAGAACAATCACAATAAATATATTTTACGAACAAATACGAACAAATTATAGTTTTTAATTGAAAAACGTATTATGAAATTTGAAAGACATCAATCGATCCACGAAAAAATTTTGGTTATCTAAAACAGTTTTTCAAACTTGATCATTACGGCAACAATCTAAGTAGTCCAGATGACCTTATTCAATACGCTTAATAGGTTTAGTACATAAAGGACAGTTAGTCTTGGTTAAGAAAGATCGCTATCCCAATGAGCATGATAACCCATTTCGTGTGCAGGTATGTCAATACGTAAGATGAATAGCGCAATGCATAGCACACAAAAGAACAAGTTCAAATAATTTTGTACATTTTGTATTAAATAAATAATATTAAAGTATATTATTACAGCGATTGAATTGAATAAAGACAAAAAAACTACATTCAGAAAATATCCTACAGTTTGTATTCAAATATCATTCTCTATCTATCCTCTTGCAAACGGCGCTCCATCATTCGTGGTAAGGGAGTACACACCGGTAACACCGCGTCCATAGTTCGAAGGCTCACCACCCATGTTCGCGTCCGGTCCACTTGGCGTACAGTTGCCCTCGACAACCTCCTGCATACTGGCGCATCTCGTAGCACGGAACGGCACCGAGCTAGTGATGGACTCTGCATAGTAAGCGGGCGCACGTCCATGAGCACAACCACCGGCAATGTCCGTTCCACAACCAGGTTGCGTACGTCCACCGTTCGGTGTGAACGTGGCCTGTCCCATCGGCGTACTGCTACCCAGCAAACCACCATTGGTCATGATCATCTCCACATACCGACCATCGGCCGGGGAAACGGCATCCGGCTGTCCAAGAGAAAACAGTGGCCCAGCCGGATCGAGTGCAATAATCGTGTTCACGCGCCCATTCTGGCCCTTTCCGGCATTGCCGGCAACGTGCGCACCCAGACTGAACCCAATCACGTATATATTGTCCGTGGAAGCACCGGCAGCAACCAGCTGATCGATAAACGAAGCTACCGCCGCACCTGCCGGCCCGACAGCATTGCGGGCCGCAATGTAGTTCGGGTTCACAGCACCAGCACTCCAGTCGACGCTGATCATGTTGTAGTCACCGATGCTGAGATACCGGTCGCGGATGTTCGTGTTCATGCCATCATTTCCGTTGCTGTTCCAGCCGTGAATGGTGAAGCGGGTCGGATGGGCCGGGTTAAAGTTGGACGCCGCAATAGAGCCGGCATTGCCAAACTCCAGCACCTGCGGTGTGGTTGGGTTCGAGCGGGTAAACAGCCGGAAGATCAGGTCCTGCTCGGGGACAAAGTTTGGAACGAACGAATCGTCGGGCAGAGCGTACGGGTTGATATTGACGAGATGCAGCCTGCCATCGCTGTCCGGTACGAGATGCCAGTTGGAGTTATCCACCGGGAGGGACGCAACGAGAAGCAGCTGCGTAGCAAGCAGCACAAACGCTGCACGAACCATGGTTGTTGTCCAAACAAAGTCAGTGGTTAAACACGGTGAAAACAACTGTTTAAGTGGATGAAATGGGTCAACTCATTTTATAACCTAACCCATGGTGGGAGAGGTCAAGATATCACCAATATCATGAGAGATAGTGTAAATGCTGAAGGCGATAAAGCCTGGGGGTCCAGTCCAATGTTTTGCTCCTGATTTAGGTGGGAATTTCCAGCCCTCTTACTGACGTCATGATGATAGTTCAAATATACTGAGGGCTTTCGAGTAGAGTGGGACAACTTCTTCTTCTTTGACACGCTTAGACATCATAGTTGATCTAGACCTAACCTAATCTGACCATAATCAGGTTACAAAACAAACTTTTAATTAATAATCGGTTTGCAAGAGTATCAGTTTTTTGTATGGATGACGCGATCCTGGATCTAAATCGATCGACGTCTACTACTGCGACAACTGCGTCGCTAGACAAGGAACTAATTAATCTCTGTAGTCAAAATATTGTAAGGGGTAACGCGAATTACTCGGGATTGATTCTTTCCCTGTAGCGGAACTAGGAACTGATTCGAAGCAGTAACAGTATCAATTATTGGACTTGGACAGGTTTGCGATTAATTCCTTGAACAATCCAGGTACAGTTCTTGAATTAGAGTAAGTTCATTATCAGTTCTTATACCTTACGTCAGTGACAGTTCTTGGAACGGTTTGGGATCAGTTTTAGGATCGGTAAGGATTTTGAATTCCAGGTCCAGTTTTGTTTCAAGATAAGACGGATATGGGTTAGAGATCAGTTCCAAGACCAAATAAATTTCACAGACTGGTATGGGATCTGTAAAAGTGCCAGTCGACTACGGTTTCAGATTAGTTCCAGGAACAATATGGGTTCTGAAGTAGTTTTCTTAGATGTGTTCCTTGGGTTTAAGAAGTACGTGATAATTGCGTTGTCTTAAAAAATAATAATGTGCGCATCCTTCATCATATATATCACCCCCTTATTGCATACACACAAAGTTGAATTGCGTAGCCCTGTAACCAGTCCAGATGAACTGATATGTACTAAAAATAACTAAGAGAATAGTTTTCTATTTGGCATTACGTCCGACGTGGTCATGTCGGCCTATACAGGCTTTCGAGGCTTAAGTCTTATTGTAATTGACATCTTTATTTTAGAAAGTTCATCATTTTAAGGGGATAAGCTGTACAAGATATCCTACACAGTTCTGCCCTGGCCCATCTATATCATACGATGAGTCTTCAAGAGAGGCAATAATGACTGCATTCTTAAGCTAACGTTTGCAGTCGTTTGTTTATTGAAAATGATTCTATTTACACACAGATTCGAAAACTATTTAACCCTGGGCAAACGGAGAGTTACCGTTGGTGGAGACAATGAACATGCCATTTACACCACGGCCCTGGTTCGACGGTTCACCGCCCATGTTAGCATTGCCCGTTGGCGTACACTGTCCCGCCACAATCTCGCCATGGTTGGCGCAACGTGTCGCACGGAAACCAACAGTTGTCGAAACCGATTCCGCGTACAGTTCGTGAGCGCGCGAGTGGGCACAGTTACCAGACACATCGATACCACAGCCCGGCTGCGAGCGACCTCCGTTCGGGTAGAAGTTAGCATCCGACAGCGGCAGATCGAAACCCAGCAGACCGGCATTGGTGAAGACAGCTTCCGTGTACTGAGCGTCGCGCGGTGCCATAATGTCCGCATCCGAAAGCGAGAACAGCGGTCCCGCCGGATCCAGACCGACGATCGTGTTCAGCTGCCCGTTCTGCATCTTGCCCGCATTGCCAGCCGCATGCGCACCCAAGCTATGTCCAATCAGGTAGATATTGTTGCGCGACGTTCCCGTGGCCGACACGAGAGTGTTAACCATGCGCGAGATAATGTCACCCACGGAAGCGACACGATTGCGGGCCGCAATGTAGTTGGCCGTCTGCGCTCCTGCACCCCAGTCCACGGCGATCACGTTGTAGTCTCCCACGCTGAGATAGTTCTGGCGGATGTTTGCATGCAGCCCGGACGTTTCGCCACCGTTCCAGCCGTGGATGGTGAAGCGCGTCGGGTGCGAGGCGACAAAGTTGGAGTTCTGCACCGAGGCCGGATTGTTCCACTGCAGCACTTGGCCGTGGGCCGGATTGCGGCGCGTGAACAGACGGAAAATCACATCGGTCTCCGGGGTGAACAGGGGTTCAATTTCACTCTCGCCCTCCGGGATATCGTACGGATTGGTGTTGATCAAACGCAATCGGCCTGACTCGTCAGGAACCAGCTTCCAGCTGTCGGCAGCGTACGCTAAACACAAACGAAGATATTAGTACCAACCAGGTAAGAAGTTGACCGCCATTTCAGTCTATTACCTCCAAACAGCTGTACTGCGAGCAAAGCGCAAATAACAATCGCTGCCCTTGCCATGGTCGTTACCGTTGACCGTCACAGAGATCAAACTACATCAGCTAATCGATCGAAGCTTTTATACCGGTTCCGAATTTACTTATCACCACCGGGTAGCTGCCACTAGCGCATTATTAATCGGTTATCGTACCACACGTCACCTATGATATGAATTTGTGTTAATCTAGACGTCAGACGATTGGAACGATTGGTTTCGGCTTTAACATTGAACTGACCGCCAGTCATACGTAGAAGGATTCCATGCCTTATCGTGAAATACATACATACCACACGACTGCATGTATGATTATCACGTGTCTCGTGGATTTGCAGCTCGAGGAGTATGCATAAAGTACTAAGACCGATTAGTAGATAAGCTGGTTGTACTAAAAATACATCTTGCATTCCCAAGAGACATTTGTACTAAATTTGTACTTAAAAACTGCTCAATTGGTATTCGGAATGCCTTCAACATCATGCTACAATTATTTTACTTTAGTGTTTGACGAAGGAAGAAGGCAAATGGTGCCGTTATTTTGTGAAAATTTGGTGTTTAGGTGTGAAAAGTCAGTTTTAAAGGGGTTGTTCTAAAACTCACTTAAAGTGAAGCCCTTCAAGATACGGTTCAGGCACTAATTTAAAGACACTTAGCTCCAAAGCTCCATGTTAATGCTTGCAAATGCCATCTGGGCTGGCTATGCAGCTCGACGCACAAGCAGAAAGTACTAAGACCGATTAGTAGATAAGCAGTTTGTGCTAAAAAAGCCTATCCTACGCAAAGAGCTACCACACCCTCTCCGTTTTTCTTTTTTTTTTTCTCAACAGCATAGCTCAGAAAGCCAAAACAAGTTTATGAACTTCCACCTCTTCGCATTTGTTTTGCACACACACATGACATTGTTGTTAGGTGCGAAATACGCACCGAAATTCCCTATCAATAAAACAATAAAAACACCTGCCCCCCAACAGAAGCTTATCACACATCCGTGCGACTGTCGCACGAGCGTATGTGCGCGAACCAATCGAAGCAGGCTGCAATTTTCATCAGCCGACAACAACACAGTAGCGCAGGACACCAATTGTCCAATTCGAACAGCTCCCACACCGCTTCCAAATTCCCAGTGTAATGTGCTGTGCGTTTCGACTCTCTCGAATCTACTACTAATCGGTGCAGGTGGTGATAAGGGGGCTCGTTCGTTGCCTTTTTTGTGTATACTTGCTTTCGTCTCCAATAGGACCTTGAGACGGGGAGGTGCGAACGCCAGCACTGGTGTGTTTTGAGGGTGCTATAAAACCGCCCTCCTAAACTACGGATTGCTGTCAGTCAGATTAAACCAGTCGACATCTGCTACCTGCTTCGAGATGTACAAGTACAGTGCCGTCCTGCTGCTGCTTGGGCTAGTGGCCGCTGGTAAGACGTTTAGGCTTGTTGGGAAACATTACGTTACTTACATCAGCTTCTTCCGCAGCTAGTGCCGCTTCCCTGTCCACACCTGCCCCGGATAGCTGGATGCTAATCCCGGACGGCAATGGACGGTTACATCTGGCCAACCTGAACCCCTACAACATGGACGAAACCGTGCCGGAGCCTCACTTTACTGCCGCCACCGATACGATCTTCCGGCTCTACACCCGCAGCAACCGCGACACGCCACAGGTTGTGGGGCTGAACGATGCCGGTTCGCTGTCCGGCTCGAACTTCAATGCGGCCCATCCGACCCGCTTCATCATTCACGGCTGGAACAATGATGGCTTCTCGGAGGTGAACATGATCCTGAAGGATGCGTGGCTGGACCGGGGCGACTTTAACGTGTTCACCGTCGATTGGGGTGTCGGTGCGCAGACGATCAACTACCCGTTCGCTCGGGCACGTGTCGGTGCGGTCGGTAACGTGGTGTCGACGTTCATCAACTTCCTGCAGGCGAACACGGGCATCACGTTCGCCAGTGTCAGCATTGCGGGCCACAGTCTCGGGGCGCACGCGGCCGGCAATGCCGGTTTCTTCCAGTTCGGTCGGCTGAACACGATCTTCGGAATGGATCCCGCGCTGCCACTGTTCTCGCTGGACAGCAACGATCGTCTGACGCTGAACGATGCACAGTACGTGGAATCGATCCACACCAATGCGGGACTGCTTGGGTTCGATCTGCCGCTGGGACAGGCGTCGTTCTACCCGAACGGTGGCCGTACCCAGCCGGGCTGTGGCGTTGACATTACTGGTGCCTGTGCGCACGGTCGTGCGTATGAGTTTTTGGCTGAGTCGATCGTGTCCGGTGGCTTCACGTCGGTTCGGTGCGGCTCGTACGACGAGATCCTTACCGGTAACTGTTCCGTGCAGGGTGCCAGCCGTCCGATGGGTGGCGAACCGTCCAACTTCGGCACCGGCACCGAGGGTGTGTTCACGCTCTCGACCCGTGCGGCGGCTCCATTCTCGCTGGGATAAACGAAAAGAAGGAATCACGCCCCACACACGGCTTTTGTGTGTAATTGTAGAAATAAATAAGGCTTATATGTAAGCACGATTAATTATCAACGTTTGACGTCAGTACCTGCTTTTTGGTGTGCGTGTGTATGCCCGGTAGCTGCTTTGTCATACGCCTCCCTCGAAGGCGTATTTTATTGCTTGATCCCTACGCAGCAGCAGCGCGGTGTACAATTTTCTGGAAGGGAACGCCAGCAAAGGATTAGATAGCGTGCGCTATCTACTTTGCAGCGCCGGATAATTCCCCCTACCGAACGGTCGATAAGCTGCGCCCCACGCCGAGCGGAACGGAACGTGCTCTTTCTCTGTCCTTTAAAAGCGTCCCCCGGGGGTCCGCACTGGTTTAGTCGTCGCAAACATGAAAGCAGCTACGGTGATACTAAGCGTTCTTGGGCTCGTCGCGCTGGGCAGTGCTGCCCCGGTCGAGAGCATCCACCCGTGGGCCCTGATTCCCGACGGTAACGGTAGGCTGCGTCTGATCAACGTTAACCCGTACGATGTCCCCAAGGGTGACAATGAGGTTGAGCCGCTGTTCGATCCGCTGACGGACGTTGTGTTCCGCCTGTACACCCGTCGCAATCCGGTCCATCCGCAAGTGATCCGCTGGAACGATGCGGGTTCCGTTTCCGGCAGCAACTTCAATCCGGGCCATCCGACGCGCTTCCTGATCCACGGCTTCCTGGAGGGCGAGGATGCCAGCCTGCACTGGTCCATCAAGGATCACTTCATCCGCGTCGGTGAGTTCAACATCGTGAACGTGGACTGGGGCGCGGGTTCGCAGACGATCAACTACATTGCCGCCCGCAACCGGGTGGGCGCTGTCGGAGAGGTGATTTCGCGCATGATCAACACCATCGTGTCCGCTACCGGTACGTCGCGCAACAACATCAACCTGATCGGCCACAGCTTGGGCGCGCACGTGGCGGCCAACGCCGGTAAGCACCAGAACGGGCAGCTGAACACCATCATCGGTTTGGACCCGGCCGGTCCGCTGTTCTCGAACGGGCAGGCCGATCTGTTCGGCGCCAACGATGCGCAGTACACGGAAGCCATCTACACCAATGCCGGTCTGCTTGGGTTTGATCAGCCGCTGGCGCACGCCAACTTCTACCCGAACGGTGGTCGCTCGCAGCCGGGATGCATCCTGGATGTGGCCGGCATCTGTGCGCACAACCGGGTGAACAATTTCTACGCCGAGTCGGTTTCGTCGTCGGTTGGGTTCCGCTCGACGCGCTGTGCCAACCATGCCGAGATTCTGCAGGGCCGCTGTACCCCGAGCGGTGCAAACGCGAACATGGGCGGCGAGCCGTCGAACCGTGGACGTGGTGTGAATGGTGTGTACTTCCTCACCACCAACTCCAACTCGCCGTTCGCCCAGGGTTAGGGTTTTGCGCAAGCAAGGAGGTGGATTGATATTTTCAAATAAATATGTTAATGCATTTTGTAAATAGTAATTACGTTGAGTGTAAGTTTGGGAAAGAAATCATGAAGGGGCGAGTAGCGCACATCAACAAACCGTTACAACAAATTTCATTTGATGTCCTGCTCAATAAAATGGTTAACTGCTTACTTACTGATTAAATTACAGCCGTGAGAGGTATTTTAAAAGCACTCGCCTTCAATTAGCACTAAAAACGTAGGAAACTAATATCACCACCGGTACAAGCAAACAATTACAACTTCACACATTTGAAAGCACACGACGAATGGCGCAAGCAGCAGTTTCAATTGCATACATTTAGGCGCACTTGCAAGAAAACTCATATAAATGATTATTTTTTCAAGCAAACATAGAGAGCAAATGTGAAACAATTTCAAAAATTTGATACAATAAGTTTTAGTGCACAAGTATTGAGTAAATTGGACAAGATTTATTTTGCAAATCATAGCACGTGCCCACATTTTTACTTACAGAAAATTAATTATTCTTTGAGTCACGGTAAACAAAACACACTATCGAGCGACTTTCAGCCTAGGAAAGATTAACTGCAAAAATTAAACGCCATTTCAAAAACATCAGTTAAATCAGCTCCTTTTTGTAACTTTCCGAGGGTACCAGATAAAGCAAACAAAGTAAATTAGATAAAACTATAATTTTTCTTTTTTTTTTTACTTTATCCATCAACCAAAACGGTTTCATATTTACACACCCTGCACACCGGGTCAAATGATGCTGCGTGATTTGCTCATTGTCCAACTTTGACAGCAGCGTGTTTGGAAGCTTCCGTTCATTCGAGCAATTCACTCGAGCTCCTTCATTGCAAAACATTCATTTCGAATCAGACCGCGAAGCCGAGTGGACGTACGTGCGTGTGCCTCGTGGAGTAAAGTTAACCGTAAACAGAGAAAAGCTACACGGTAGAGCTGGGTAGAGAAGTGTTTAAATTCGTTAAAATCATATTCAGAAAACTGTCGTGCGTGCAAGTGGAGTGATTTGGCTTGTGCATTTGTTTTTTTTTTCACGGAAAGAGCGCATATCCAGAGTTCAAACATTTAAAACGGAGGTGCATTGTAAGTGTCAATTGTATTAAATATTTAAGTTGTTCAAGATTAAATGTTGTGCAATGCTTTTAATCTGTTTGATAAAAACTACCTTCAAAATTGTTCGTGAGTTGTGCAAAAGATTCAATCCACTGTGATGCAAAATAGACGCCGGCTCCACGTTCCAATCATTCGGCGTCGGTAGGATTCGTGACGGCGCCGGTCTCTAACCGCTTCGTGCCCTCCCTCTGTGTCCATGTGTGTGTGTGTTTGTATGTGTGTTTGCTTCCTTCCGGGTGTTGGCGCGCGCTCAGGACATTTAAAATCCAGCGGAAGGAAGGAAGGGCGGAAGAAACTGCTCCGTCACGCTCTCTGGTCCGAGGAGTACCCGACAGTCTCTCGCTTTCTCGTGTTGGTGCATGTGTGCGTGTGCGCGGGAGAAAAGCAGGATCCCCCTTTTTCCACGTATAACAGAAGAGGGTGTATTTGTGTGTGTGTGTGTGATTGGGGGGTGGACTGCGGTGGATGGAAAGCAACCCCTAGCTTGAGCACCCCTCCACATACCCTTGCCGAGCGTCGTAAAATAGCGCCCATGATAGAGGGAGGACCAACGTGCCTGCCAGTGGCGCAAAAAAAATCGATAGCAAGTTTGCAAAACTTTAGGACCGTTCGTTTTGGTTCCGCTGCTCCTTGTTGCTTTACCCGTGGGCAAACGGTGTTGGTCCTCATCAAGTTGGCGTGCGTTTTTTCGCCATCAAAGAAGTCAACATTTCGATGCCGATGTGTGTTGCAATCAAGGAGAAGAATGCGCTTTCCTGTCTTTGCTGTTCGCCTACTGTGACGGTTTGGTTGCGTTGCTTCTCTTTTTCTGCGTCGGTTTTGCTTCGCTGAATGTACGCCAAAGATCACAACAATCGGACGATTAGAGAAGCGCTTCTGTTTTGGCGCATCGTTTGGCGTATTTTTTCGTTTTCTCTTTCTTCCGGTGATTTTGCCTTCTTGGCCATTCTACGGTATCAAACCCTGTAAGCGATTTTGATGTCATGTTTCCAAATGGAAGAAAAAGGTAGCGAGTAAAGAAAAAAGTGTATAAAATAAAATGTTTCGAGCGGAAGAGCTTGAAAGCTTGATGCGACAGTTGGATTTCGGTACACAAAAAACGGTCGAAGGATATATATATTTTATTTGTTGGAACTATGAAAGCACTTTTCACATATTCTTCATTAAATACACGAATGACCAATGACGCTCAAAATACATACGGAAGTGCAATTTGAATGAGAAATAAACTGTAAATATGTTTGTATTCATTATTGCAATTTTAACGTGTTAAAATGAAAATGACATTTTTAAACACTTTAAATGCCGAAATCACATATACTTGGAAGTTGGTGTTATTAACATCAAATTAATAAATATTGCAGCCAAGAATAGTTACACGAACAGATTTATAAGCCAACCTTGTAAACATAAGCAGATGGAAGAGATTTGTATTAGAAGCATTTACTTGATATTTTGGGGCTAGTTCGTGGCTCAATATTTGCTGAATCTAGTTTAGAAAGATTAAGATCTTTTCAGTTCGTGGAGAATTTTATTTTAATTGTTGAAGCACATCTCGTGAATCATTAATGAAAAAAAAAAAACAAACTAAATAAGTTGTTACAAAATAGACTAATTACTTTGTTCAGAGAAGCTTCACATAAAGATCAACCTTGGAATGTGATAACATTCTCCGATGCAACAGCATCCACCTCCAATTCACAACCCACCGCTAACGATCATAAAAGCATATGTCTCGCCAGTATGCCACCACACTTTACGCCGGCCGCCGTTTGCATTTCATCGTTAATTAACTCTAATCGAATCTAATGATAAGTAAGTTCTTTGGAGCATCATCTGCATTTTCGCTGCCCAGAGGGGGGGGGGGGGGAGGCACCGAGAAGCTCTCCGCCCGATAGTAGATAAATTGTGTACACACCACTTCCCTTATCGGGTGGTAATTAGTGCTTATGACACGCCGGAAGAGCAGCAAAAGCATTTGGGACCGAAAAAAGGGACAAAACCGCAGCATAATTTCCTTTCAATGCTCGCTTGCCCAACCACTCTCTCCGGGTGGATGCTCTCCCTCGGTTCAAAATAGAATTGTAAGGAAAAGTTTTAACAAAAGTGCGGAAAACCGTCTTTAAAGCGAAGCTTCCCTCTTTGAAGTGGGTGAAATCATTTCTGGCTGGGGAGGGGCGACTGTACACAGCACACAGAGAGCACAAGAGGAAGCAACTAACACAAAGGGACGGGATGCTGCCGTACCTTCTTTAAACGCCCGCCGGAAAGTGAGACAGTAGCAGCTGGTGTGCCCGAAAACCCGTGCCCCAAAACGCGTGCTCGGTCGGTCCGGTCCGTTTTGAGCAAGCAGCAACACACTACCACATGGACTTTGCCATGGAAACAGTGATAGAACGTAGCAACACGCTTCAGCATATTTGCTCGCTGCTAACCTCACGCAAACAAACAACGTGCGCGCGGCTTTCGCTGAAATTGTACGGGCAGCAGGAGAGGGATCATATTGCTGGAGACGCCAGGATGGCTGGGACGGTTAGGTTGTTCTTCTTTTTGTTACTTTTGCTCCACGCCCGAAGGACACACGGATCTGTACACGAGTCCAGCTCGCCCCAAACGTGCTTCGGGATGTGTGTCGTCATCGGGATAAAACTCCTCCCGTTGCGCCTGTGTTGGTGTGGCCTTCGATCTTTGCACCGCGAGCTCAGGGTAGGCTGGAAGCAGTTTTTCTAGCAGCATAGCAGGCTGGGGCGACTAACATAAACAGCGCATTACTCACCGAAAACTCAGGCCGCCCTTGGGCGTCGGGAAACAGAGCGAGCAAGGATGTGTTGATGAGAGAAAGAGAGAAACTGTGTTCATCCTGAACGTGTGGTGATTTGTGGTGATGGGGCGGGAAAGGGAGCGTCGTTGGTTTGGGACAAAGGAAAACCCCGGGAAAACTGGTAGTCTCCCCCTTACCCTTACCCCCAGCAGTAACAGCAGCAGTGGTGAGTCATAAATTAAACTCGCAATAACTCCTTCCCCGTTTTTCTCCTTTCTCTTTCTCTCTGTGTGCAGGATATTTCGTACCTTTGGTACAGGATTTTTCCACAGGATTTGATTGGGAAGAAGAACAGGACCGGAGTGTCCAGTTTTGTTGTCTGCTTTTAGCGCGCGCACTGCTCTTGTGCATCCCCAACCGATTGTGATTGTGTGAGGAAATATTTTTACATTGAGTGAAATAATTCTTCCTGTGGTTTACAAGTGCAATTGTGCCTGTGTGTGTGCGCACGATTTGTTATTGTGAAGGTGTTAATTAAGCGCAAGCTGGAAAAAAACGTGTTCGGTCGGCGAAACAGAGTAAGAGTTTCGCCATCGAATTTGCAAGCGTGTTGGTGCAGCCAAGTGCAAAGTGTAACCCAAGTGAATGTGTTTGTATGTGTGCTGAAAGGAAAAGCGGTTTGCGAAAAGAGTGAGATTCAGAATTGTGAGGTTCCGTAGCGGAACTGTCGTGTTTATCTTTTGCGGATAGAATTGTTTTAGGGGAGATATACACTTAAACCGTAGCAGCGAGGCCAAAAAGGATTAATTTAATCGATCCGGCACGTCGATATACTGGAGGAGAAGAGCGGAAGTTCTAGAGTTTGAAGACAACCGACTCCACACAATTCTCAGCATTTTTGGATATCCCCCTTTTCTGGTAAGTACAGTTTCAAACATTGCAATCATAATTTGTACTAAACTTAACGCAATAATACGGTTCTTTTTACCCAATAACTAAATATTGATCTTATTTATGGTTCGGACGAGAAACAGATGCACGTCCGATCTTGTAGGAACGGGCGCGTCTACCACTAGGCTGTCGGGCCGTCCGTTTGAACCAACAGTTATTTGGGTATTTAAAAAAGGAGCAATTCAGCAACATTCAGTATTCAGATTAAATGTACATATCGGAAATGAAATCTAAGCGATCGTTTTATACATATCAACAGTTTAGGATATGCATAGCTTGTTTTGTTCTAGCTGAGTAATGTTTTAGCTGGCGTTTAAAGCTTTGAAACCTAGAATTACGTCAAATATTTCAAATTTACGCTTTCTTTCTCCTAATGTTTTTTTCTTCCTTTACCTTTACCTCTCGGCTCTGCCCAGTTGCACTGCAATTATTTCACTTCCTGAAACGTATATCTGCCCAAAACAAAGCTCAGCATCCTATCCCTGGTATTAGAAACAGTGCGGATAGAGTGTAAGAGCATCCAGAGGAGGGGAAAAATGGCAAGAAAAGTAAGGAAATTCTCACAATAGTGTTTAACAAAAGAGCAGCTACAAATTGAAATGGCAATAATCACTCTGCCGCTGTGCTGCTGATGCTCGAACCGGCCGGGATCATATGCCGCTCGACCGTATCAAATCCATTTCCGGGCTTGCTTACGCTTTTCCCGGGGCAAAAATCGGAGCATAACGGTGCGGGTTCGATAATTTTCAAGCGAGCAAAAGTTTCAATTGTATCGCGTACGATTGCGCTCGCTTAACACCTTTAAGCTGCCCTCGAGATCCAGTGAGAGATCGTTAAGAACGTTTTGGGAGGGTGTGAAGTTTACGTTTCCTTACCGTATTTTCCCAATCACGACCTTTTCTCCTCCCGTTGGCTCCCGATAATGGTCGCTGGTAATGTGGGCAAAGCGTAATTTGCGGCACAACTCATTAAACACACATTTTTCGGGATGGGTTTGTGCTGTTGTTGTTGTTGTTGTGTGCGCCTGTGGTGGCCCGGTGGCACCAAATCCCCCTTGGTTCTGAAAATGGTCTAACAACCAACGTTCAATTTCGCACCAGATGGCAGCAAACCCTGAATCTGGATCTGGGAGTTGTTTTTTTTTCGTTTCTTTTCTTTCGTTTGTTTGTGCACATTTATTTGCAGCCAAGCCTGCACTCCCGGAAACCCGCCCGGGCCAGAAATGAAATTCGAATTGGTTGGCATTATGTCTTTTCCTCGTCCACACTGTTCGTTTTTGCGTTCGGTGTGGTTACCTTTAGCGTCCAAAAAAAAAAAATCGAACTTCGGTATTACATCTTTATTTGAATAGCCAATCGAACTATTTGGACTGGACGTCCGAGTATTGGTGGGCTCTTGATCCCTCCGGTAGGGAACAACACACCCATCATCGATTTGGCACACCAAATGGGATCGTCTGGGAATGGCAAAATATTGGCATAGTTTTGTTTCTGTTCGTGCACCCGTCACAGGGGGAAATAAATATTCGAATATTTCTTTCTGCAAACGAAACAAAAGTAGCGAAAATTGAGTTTTCTTGGGTGAGGGAAAGAAGAAGAAGAACAAAAGAAAAGGAAGAAACTATGTCATAGCTGTCATCAACAGTTTGTTTCTGTCGAGGAGTGTTGTGGGTTGCGAGTTTTATTGAGAAAGGGAAAATAATAACGCACAGCGACCGATGGGGGTTGTAGTTCACCTAATTTTGGGCTAAGTTTGTTTCGCTTTTTTCCCCCATTTTCTGATTGGCTCTGCTATGGTTGAATATTTGGGTCAATTTGGGTGATATACATTTGCTTCCGTGTCCTGTTTGGCAATGTGCCACTACTGTGGTGGTGTGTGCCCGATGTTTCATCGGAAAATATCAAGCTTAGAAGTAGATTTGCTTGGAAAATATGTTCTACGAAATTATATTCACTCGATAGAACCGCTCAATGGTGTTTGTTTACAACGGCTTATCGCTTATGTGCAGAAACGCACCAGCAGCTAGATAGCGAAACAATTTTAATTACAGGATGCTGTCTCACCCTTCTGCAGGGTGTCAATTAACTTCACAAAACGATGCCTCTACACCTGCATTCCATTCGGTGCTGCATTTTTTCCCCTACGCTTATCTCTCCGTTTTAATTTAGCTTTTTGCTCCTCAGCAGGGAGGTAATTACTTTTCCCTTTTTTTTGTCTGTACCAACGTGAAAGCCGTTCATTACCCGGGGAAAGCTCGGTGTATGTTCTAGCTATTGGTGCGAGAAAGCTAATAGGCAATGCGGGGAATGCGAAGGGGGGCCTCTGTGAAGAAACTTCTACTAGCATCGCAAACCATCCAAAGCGAACCTCGAAACCGTTCGGAAAGCGTTATCGCGCATCGCGAGGAAGGGAACATAATACGGTAAAAACACAACTACGCTGTCTTGTGTATTTCTTTGCGTCTGTAAAACAAAACGAAAAAAAATACACGCACATTAAACCTATCTTTATCACGGAAAGAAACTGGTTCTTGGGGAGGGGATGAATGCTGCCAGGATGGGTGTAGAATAAAGGGAATCAAAAGAAGGAAGCACTTTGAAGGTCTTTTGGAAGCCTTTCTCGGTGGAGCAGAGTAAGATAGAGAGCAACGATGTCCAACGTTAAATGTGTTCAAAAAGCACGTGAGAAAGAGAGTTAGCCACCAAAACAAGTAGACGAAAACAGACATACCTAAAAAACAAAACAGAGAACAACAAAACCTTCTTCACCAAAGCAAGAAGTTAATGATTCGCTTTCTTGGCTGGGCCCTGTTCGTGCAGACGCTTTGGTGAGCGCTTTGTTACCTTTTTGCCGTGTATTTTCTCCGGCGAGTTTGTTTTGATGACTCGTAATCGGTGCGGTAACTTCGGTGCGATTTAGTAGAGGAAACAGAAACGCTTGCTCATGGAGCGCAACGGCTTCTTGGGTGCCTAGTAGTGTAATACCTTAATCGGGCGCATCAGACGGATGAACATCATGGTTCTTCTTGTTCATTGTAACTGTGGGACTGTGTGTGTGTGTTGCTGCTGTATTTGTTTGTTAGTTTCCCTATCTATGCTGTGCTCCCATTTCATTACGGATTTCACATCACTTTGAAGGCCAACCGAAAGCAACATACAAAACATGACTCATCTGTGAACTGTGTTCTCTCGGTTCGCTGGTTCGTTTCCTACCGACGGTGATGATGATGATGAACAAACATGGAATAGAACGGGAACCTACCGATAAAGAAAGGGTTTTTTGAAGCCCCCTCCCATTCCGACGGTATCTAAGAGGGCCCTTTTTGCGCTTAGGCATCAAGCGGGAAGAAGCTTCATCATCATATCGCGTATTATTTAATGGTAACGGTACACAGCAAAACTACTATGCCTCCAGGGGAAAGGATGGGTAGGGACGTCTCAGCATGGCGCCACCCACACAAACCCAGCGAATCGTGTCCGGCATTCGCTGGAGAAACTATAATTCAGTGTCGATTACGATTACGCCGATGATGATATGGATTACATTCGTGGCTACGGGGCTAATTCTATTCCGGAATCGTGGTTTTATTGAGCAATTTCTCAACATCGGCATCGGGGGTTTAAAGTCATCAGTTTCATTTAAAGAGACGAAGTGAATTAAGTGGCTTCTGGCTTCACTGCCGAACTCGAGGGCCGCAAAACAATGGAGCTGAGACGGCTAAATGCTATTCATTATTGTAATAGCTCTACCACGCGAACAGCAAAATTGAGTGGTTTCGGGGGTTTTAATGCCGCTCGCTCTCTGGCAGATGATTTGTCTATTCGCTTTGCGATTAATTATGGTCTTCTCGCCGCCGACGCGTTACTTTCTTTAGGTCAAATGGTGTGTAAATGTTATCTTATCTCGAGGTTTTTCTTTTCATCTCACCTCACGTTTAAATCCTCAGTTGCTTCCAGCAAGACTCGCCGACAGTTGAAGTACGTCTCAAGTGACGGAACTGTCGGGACTGTCTTCATCCGTCACTTCAAAGCTGACTCGCGCCCACTCCAACTTGTAGTAATGAGCGCTTTTTTGTGTGGCGTTGATGGCTTTTGCCCGTCTAACCATCACGCTTCAATTAAATCCCGAGTTTCTTTACGAGCATCTTTTAAATCTCTCTCTCTCTCTCTCCCCAAACGGGAGAGTGTCTGACGAAGAAGAAGCCTTTCATTGTCACCCCACCAAGTATACACACATTGCCCCGTTTGCATGTAATCTCAAATGCGTCAATTTGTAAGGTTATTGTAAGGGGTACGAAGACTTGACATCGGTTTGTGACGACCAATTGGTCACACATAACACGATGGGAATAGTGCTCTGTCCCGAAAATAGTAACGCTCGAGTTGATACAACCAAACTTTTATGGCTTTTCGATAAGCCCCTCAGGTTACGTCCATTAGAGTTCCTTTTTACCCAAGAACAAGTCACTCCACTCGAGCGTAACAGTCCAATGTTGTAGAACTAATCACAGGATGACAGTTTATCGGAGAGGTTTTTTTGATTAAGCTATAAGCCTGTTTCTGTTTATGTCTTGAGGCAATGTCTTTCAACACATTAATCGTCCGTTATCCAATTTTTGCACATTATCATAAATGTTTCCCGCAACCCTTCACGACCACACGTCCGCAGATGGAACAGATTTGAACGAGTGGCGGCGGCGCGTGTCTTATAAATCTCAAACAAGAGCTACCGGAATGTGGCCGGAGCCAGCAATGTCAGGACTTGTAGAATCGTTATGATGAGTGCTCGTGATAGTCACGGGCAATTATCATTCCGAGACGGTGGCGGAGGCACCGAAACGGCATCACCCACGCTGCAATGCTTTCCACAGTTCCTCCACGACGACAATGCCGACGACGACCTCGTAAACCGAAATGCACGATACGGTATCGTTCCAGCTTATATTCAAGCGGTTCCGTTCCTTTTCTTTTTGTGTAGTTTGCAAATGGGACGGAAAATCATGATGCCTTGCACGGCATCTCAACCATGTGGGGATTGTTTTCTTCTTCCTACTTTTCCTGTCCCGCCGAC
The DNA here is from genome assembly GCF_943734735.2 of Anopheles gambiae. NCBI lineage: Eukaryota > Metazoa > Arthropoda > Insecta > Diptera > Culicidae > Anopheles > Anopheles gambiae. Next base: position 88,710,268 of record NC_064602.1, read on the forward strand.
ACTCCGATGAGTATCGCTCTTGGTGCGCCACTACCACCAGAAGAAGTCATTCCAAAATGGTTCGGTAGCGTGCAGCGTGCGATGTAAACAAACGCGTCATCTAGCTGGGCCGTGTTGGTGTTTTCTCCCCCCTCCCGGGATGACAAGGTTTTGCATCTCGATACTGGTTTGGATGACAACGACAACAACGAGATATCCTCCCCTGCAGCCTTCAGTCCTTAGTTCCACTTTGATGAGCGAGAATAAGGGGTTCTCGTTTCCGCTTTCCACTAGTTGTAATGCTCTCCATGCTTTTCTTGGGGGCGCAATTGACACGTGAACCTTTGTCTCGGTGAACATGATAGTGGTAACGATGTCGACGTCGTCTTGCATCTGCTTATCTACGCTTGTTACAGAAGCTTTACGACGTTTGTGATGTGTTGAACAGATTTTTTTTTCTTCGCCTCCCTGACGCTTCTAATTACGGTCAGACCAAGGCTCGTGTTGGGCTTGTTTTCGATTTCTTCACGTTCATGCAGCGGGAACTAATTTCATTGATTGCTCTGAAACACCTCCAGCGTATGCTGTGCCATATGTTGTCGTAGCCCCCTGTTCAACGTTAGCCTTCACGTTGCTAGTGACATATGTCGACAATAACAACAACGATATTCTTTCATCACTGAACAAATCCAAATTGGAAAGAGAACGGTTGGTTGGTTGTTTATTTTTTTTGGACAACAAAAAACCGTCATGTCCAAGAGTCGTTCACCGCTTCCAGAATGTTTTCGGCGTGTGCTCTATTTTTAAGACTTGCCTCTTGCCAGACCCCTCGTCAGTGGTCCGATTCGCTGATGAATCAGTTGTTTTCCGCTCAATTGATGTCAATTGAGATTGCGAAAGATCTGTCAACGGAACTGTTGATTGTAGGGCATCATCCCGTTTCCCTGTTTCCAGGAATGAATCAATGAAACCCACAAAAAAAAAGTATAAAACCGAACCGAACGTACAAATCGATCTGTTTGTTGGGCGCGTGTCTCGTGTGGTAGCTTAATTATTTAATGGCCAAAGTGGTGTGCCGTATCATATGTTCGCTTGCCATCTACGGAGGTAAGTTATGGCCTTGTTTGATCGTTTTTCTTATGTGAAGTCTGCTTGAGTTTTTTTTTCTGGAACGACATAAATGCATCTATTTCCACGAAAACAATCAACTGGGACACGATGGAAAGGAGGTCAAAAAATGATAATCACATCAGTTTGCTGTTTATGTGGAGCAACTGGGGTGCAGTGACATCGTTCCTTTCACTGGCACAGCACTTGCAAGATGTAGAAATTAAGCATGATGTATGCATTGAAGCAATTTCCAATTCTTGGGAAATGAAAAGGTGACCGCGTAAGCGAACGCCAACTTCCTCGAGTCATCGTGGGCTGAGAATGCATTAGGTCATCGTCTGGCTGAACGAACTGTCGAAGCGCATGAGTCAACAGAATTATGCTCCATGATCTGTTGGGTGTTCCAACGTTCTAGTCTCGATCGTGATTCACGCATACACACACTTCATCCACCTTGGCCACATACAAATCCTTTCACCGCTGGAATGTGGCTGCCGGTGGTGCTGCATCAAGAACACACCAAGCACGATGTCGAGGGCATACCATCGGAGCCATGGGCTTTAGGTATTACGGTGTGCAAGTACTCTCGGCGTGCCCAAGCAACGGTTGATTGATTCGTTGACCGGTAGTCTGGAGAGCAGAGTAGGTTCGGCGACCGGTTCTGCATACACGACCGGGCACTTGACAGCTCATCACGCGTGCGCGCCGTTCGTTGGAGTAACACGAAAGCCTAATGGACAGGTTAGTGGATGCTTCTATAGCTGCGCGCTGGGTAATCGGTTACACCTCACCGTTAGGTTTGAAGCCTCTCATTCTCTTTAGCAAAGCCTTTTTAGTACGTATTGCAACGAACAAGTCATATGCAAACCTCACAAACTGTCGTTACATTTGTATTGGCACGCAGATCATCTTTACTAATTGGCTGAATGATGCAGCAAGCTATGGCAAAGCAAATCCATCGATTTACTCTCAATTAATCACTCATCCAGCTGGCTATACCAAACCCAATAATCTCACTTCTTCCAGCTTTAACTTCAATGCTTTATTAGCAATGTGCTAGCAGGGGCGACAGTATGGCGTCGATTATGACGTGAAAGATGAAACGGTCATCGTCATCATCAGGCGTCTGATGAGCTCGGGAGGAAAATCAATTTCCACCCATCATGACCATTATTCAACTCCGGTGTAACGAGAGAGGGAGAGAGAATGTTTAGCGTGGTAGATCCATTACAACAGCCCATCGCATTTTGAAGCGTTGTAGCCCTTTCTGTTCCTTAATGAACTTCACCCGAGCGATAGGCACGGGTTGTCTACTCCGCCTCTGCGCACGGTTATGTTTGACGTTTGTGTTAGCGGACATTCCTGGTCGATGGGCAGCTACACACACACACACGCACGCCAGGGCGAGCAAAACCATCCGTCATCATTGCAAACTTAACCGTCACTTAATTGATGTGTAAATATTTGTGCTCGAGATAAATTTCATCCACCGACCAACAGCAGCCAGCCCGGGGCCTGCCTCCATGCGTTGTTGTGGACGGAGATGGACCGCTGGATCGCTTGAAAGACAAACAACGGCCACCCGATAGGAGGGCACCGATTAAACAAACGTCCGAGCGAGAGCAATCACGCAAGATGCGCTGGCTGAGTAGTGAGCTCTGGAGGGGGATTTCGGATAAACATTGCTGGCGTGTATTTTTGACTTCGACACCGTTGGCGCTAGAATGCATCCTGCGGATAGGAATTCGCACTGGAGATATCCAAACACGGAATGTAGTCTCTTTTTAAGGTAAAGAGTGTTTTCGGAGCAAATCTAAGTGGAATCCTACTGGTTGAATAGGTTTGTAAAAACAAAACTTTCGCCTCGAACAATAAATAACCAATTGTAAAAACAGCGCATTTATTATGACCCGCGAATGACCTTGCTGGAAGCCATCCAACATCGGCATATTTAACGCGCACCCATTCAAATTATGACAGCTGTCAAGCAATCCCACGCGAACGAATCGATCGACACACAGATCGCCGATTCTGACGTCAGCGCGGGCTGGGCTAATGTAAACGTCTGCCCACTTTCGATCGATATATTCACGAAATCAAAATAATCACCCCAGAAGTTCGGCGGGCACACTTGGCCGCTCTGACTTTGACTTTCAAAGTTGCGCTATTTTCTGGCTTCTAATTGATTCTCACCCCGTTCTTCGGCAATAAAACGTACCGGGCGAGATGTGCACAATGAATACCGTAGCGCGTGTAAAAGTGGTCAGTACTAAAAATGGCATGCATTTTAACGGCTCTGTGTATCGGCCAAAGGCTATAAAGTTAACCACCCTTCTCCTTGGCCGGATCTCTGGGACAAGGACATACACAGGCACCCAGTTGAGACGCCGTCGTGAGAAGCGGTGACTTTGGTTAAGATGCGTTTAAATGGCCCGTCCGTTTCACTGCACTGCTGCTGCTGCTGCTGCTCGATTAAGAAGAAGGCATGAAGGAGGCTTTGGGGGTTATGACATCATCGTACTGTTCGTTAACCGGTCTCTCGTTGGGAGCGCCCAACGGATGCCGGGTCCGGTTTGGAATCGTCACTGTCAGTGTATGCTGGCGAATAATAATTACACGCGGCGAGCGAAAAAAAGGTTCGAGTCGAACGCGTAAAGAGGGCAAATCGGGAGGCATGCGATACATGACGTCTTCGCCGGTTTGCTGTTGTCGTGAAAGAGATGAAGGCTGCATGAGGATGAAAACTGTTTTTTATTTGTGTTCTTGCTTCCACCCCATGCATGGGACAATATATGTAAAAATAAAATACATTTTCATGTGTCTTTCTCGCTCTGAGGAAAAGCAAGGAAGATGGGAGAGAGAGTAGTTCAAGAGGATCAAACCGGGGGCGCATGAGATATTAGCTACATAACAACAGAAAACGAAACACCAACCGAAAGGCGCACGCCACAAAACACAACGCACAAAGTGGTCAAACGGGATGCAAAAATAACAGTCGAAATGGAAGAGCAATTTAAATTTAAACTGCTGCAACCAACGCGGGGAGTCGTGTGCGGCCGCCTCGCAGGCGAGGGAATTTGGGGGAATTAAGATTCACATACTCTCAATCTAGAAGCGAGCGAAACGTTCCCCTTCTACCCACTTTCTCATGCACGGAGAAGAGGGGGCGACCAAGAAGTTGCACTAAACGCTGTGAATCCAATCCAATTCAAAACGAGCGTTACGAAAATCCGCGTCCCAACAGAGAGGCTGTGAACAGCGAGCAGCGCGGACTAACGCACCCATTCTGACCCGGATGACCCTGAGAATGAGCGAAACGTTGCGATGTTGCGATTTGCGAACAAACAGAATAACAAAAAAAAAACAACGGATGATCTTGTTGTTCCTGTTTTAAGATGCTCGATTACGTCTAACTGACCACAGAGGAATAACAACAAAAAAACAAAAGTCGCATAATTTTTGCCTCACACCAACGTTTAGCCGCGTGTTTAGCGCGCTAATGGACGAGCGCTTTACTGTAATCGCGCGCGAGTTGGCTTATGTTTTCATTAGTGTCGTTTGGCAATAGTGAAACGACAAACAACGTGCTATAATGCTACTTAATGTGGAGGTATTTGTTTTCAGTTCGGAAGGAGAGAAACAGAGAAGTTCGTGAAGTGTATCTCGATCTGCAAAACGATCACAATTAGAAAGTGATGTCTTGTTACTTTGTACCGTTTTGATTTGGTGCACATTTTGAATTGTTATTCTGGTTATTGCTGTTGTTTCAACAAAAGGGGGAAATTTATCACCTAGTCAAGCCCCCACCGACATTGATTACTATCATTGCTCTCGATCTGTCAAGCTGTCAAACTGCTGTCGCGCAAGAAACGTTGTGAACGCGGAAGAAGTGCGCATTTTAACACAAACCTCTGCACCGCTGTCACCCACCAAAGCTGTGAAAACAGCGAATCCCGGGGTCAATGGGACCTGGGAAAGCGATGGCAATACTGCCCCGGCTCCATGTTTTCCACTGTAAACTGACAGCCAACTTCATCCGGTAAGTCGGTGTACCGCAAAGGCAAACGGGGAAACACTCTCCTCCCTCCCAGGTAGATGCGGATTTCATTTTTGCGGTTTCGTCCGAGCGGCAAGGAAAAGCAAAACATCAACCAGCTCAACGCGGTCCACCAGCTTTCCACGGCCGCTCGCGGTTGCTGTGCTACCGTGTGAATGGAATGCGTTCGGGGGGATGGTGAACGCGGAAAAAGAAAATAGAACAAATCCATTGCCTGCTTGGGTAAGTTTTTGTGTGTTGCCACTGTTCACTAAAGGCTACAGAAAGCACGTGTGAATCGAATAACGGCGGAAGCCAACGGCGCGAGAACAAATAGGCGTAAAATGACATTAGCGGTGTGTGCAGATTTGTGCACGTTTCTCAAGATAGCGTGTGCGTGTGTACGTGCGCGTATTGGTATGTGTGCGATTGGTAATGATCCTAGTTGCGGTGGTAAATAATTGAAATTTATTACCGCATCGTTGGGCCTTTAAGTGAACGGGGAAAAAGGGGGAAAAGAAATGGGCATGAGTGGGCACAAATTAGGTGGCGCTGGTGCTTTCTGAGTGCAGACATACAAAATAGCAACAAATTGATTTGTCTTGTGCAAATCTTACGGGTGAGACCAACCCATTTAAAGGTTTAATTTTTAAATTAAATCGATTAAATTGTCAGCTTTCACTGCGACAAGACAAACCTTCCTGTAATTAATTATAATCGTATCAATTGCATACTTTTAGGCACCATATGTCATTTCAGACAATTGCCCTAAATTCCACAGTGATGTCATTGCTGTCACATCATCACGTCATACAATTAGTGTTTGGGACGATTCCCATTCGGCTGTGAAATGGAACATAACTTACTTTAATTACTCACAGAACTTTATCCTACAGCTTCTGTGTTCATTCACTCTAGAACAAATGTCAAATGAGGCCAACCTATTAAATCTTAATGTATGTTCATCTCCGTTCGGGAAGCTATCCTCCCTCCATTTACTTAACCAACCGAGCGCCAAGATCGTAAAAGTAAATGAAACATCATAAAATGTTCAATAGCATAGGCAATGATCACCCCGGATCCGCACTCGAAGACAATTCTCCAGCAACAAACCAACCAAGCAAAACTCAATACATTCTCCAACCGATGATCGTTCCGGAAGATAAGGAGGGCCATAACATTTCAAACACCCCTCTCTCCCCCACCACGATGCCGGTACGGACGCGATCGGGGTTCGATAAATCGAAATTATTTTCCACAACCAGCAAACAGCAAAGTCGCTCACTCGCGCGGCTCGTACTGCACCACAAACCAGGCACACAGAGGACTTTGGAGCGGGGGCTTTATATCGTTTTTCGTTACATTTTCACAGCCACGGTGGCTGTATTTATGAGCCCCCCAGCCCTGTATATCCAATTCTCAAACCGCATCCTTTGCGGCATTAAACGAACACGACGCCGTCGTCGCCGTCGCACTTTCCCGCGGGTTGAACGAGCGAGCGGAGAAATCGATCCGTTCTTCACGCGCGCACTGCAATAGAACTTCCTCCAGTGTGGCAGGAGGGGGGAGGTTGGTTTGTATGCTACACGCGGATCCGGGGCTAGCCGACAGGCGCCAACCTTTTTCCCTTTACAATGGAACTGTATATCTTGCTTTCACGGGGCCGTGCTTTTGAAGAGCCAATGCAAGAGAGCTGTATTTAAATAGTGCCCTGTTGGGGAATCCTATTCCCAGGTACTTCCCAGAGAAGGGGAGATAGAATGAGGCAGCACCCAAATCCAATCAAAGTATTTGGTGAAGGAATTAATTTGCCCGCTGCCCTATTAATTGGCTTCACCTGTAGGGAAGCGTAAGTAATCTGTTTGAATTAAATATTTAATACCGCGTTTCTCCTCTTCAAAGGGAGGGGAGAATGCTTTGTGTGCTAGCGAGGACCGGGAAACCGTTTGAAGAGGTGAAAGGATTTAAACTCGAGAAATGGTGCGGTTTTCCACTGTGATGTTGGTGGCATCGTCTATCGATCCCCGGTACGAGCAATCAAGCAAAGCCTATATCCGTGTACTTGGCCTCCGTACTGCCTCGTGCTCGTGAAGGCAAAGGGCAAACATAGCAGCAGCAGCAGCAGTTTTGCTCTTGCATGTTGGCCCACGTAATGAAGGTGAAGGTAACGTTTTTGAACCGTGCGCTCTCAATCACGATTCATTGGCTTTAATTTAGAACTAGAGCACATCCCCACGGGACGAGGAGCGTTGGTACACCGGCGGGATCTTCTTCGGCACATGGGAGACCTAGACTTGGTGGAAAAAATGTGGATTTCTTTTTTCGCTTACGTGTGCGTTGCTGGCAGCTTTTACCGCATTGCAGCCTATTTAGTATTCTGGGCGCGAACTCCTGTCCTAACAAGCGGTTTCGTGGGAAGTACGTGCGATGAGCAATGGGAAAATGTTATTGCAAAGCACATGTTCGACAAATTGTCAGTCGGTGTGTTCTGGTTTGTCTTTAAAAACTGGAACAGCTTCCCATTTTCACCTACAATTATGCTCACCCGCTGACTCACCCGGCGCGCTCTAAAAGAAATATAAAACTTTATTTCCTTTTTTGCTTCTTAAGGTTCAAAGTTCGCACCATCAGAAAAGAACAAAAAAGTCCACCAACCGCACTTAGAAAGCCTTTAGGCGGCTGCAGGAGGAAAAATTGCAAAACATATCACATTTCCGGCTCCTTCCCTGATTGAACCTCCCGCAACTGAAGACGAATGTGTGCTTTAGTGTGGTGGCATTACGAATCAAAGTAGGCCTTGATGTAACAAACAAACACAAACAAGACCACGACGTTCCTTTACTCCTATTTTGCTCCCTTCAATGGACCTACTTTCGTGTTGCTGTATTGCTCTTCTTGTGTTGCCCTTACTAGCAAAGAAACCCAAAAATAAAAAGGATCGAAACAACAAACAAAACAAAACAGCGTGTTTCCCTACCGGCAGCACACAGACACACCAAACCTTTGACGTTGTTTGGAAATGCTTTTTATATTGCTTTGCGATTTATTTTTCATGAGCTCCACTTACCTCACACCCGCCCTTTCGCCGCCTCGTCGTCTCGTCCCCAAATGTGATTCTCCTATGCTGCAAGGACATTTGAAAGCCTGCCACTCTCACGAGTTTTTGACACGCGAACCATGAATGTCCATGAACCTGCCCGCTGTACTGTGCCGCCCCTAGGTTTGGAAGGTGTACATGTATCTGTGCGTGAAGATGGTTTGTTTCTAATGGTGGAGGCTTTTTTTCCAGGGAGTGGAAAATGTCGAAACGATATTTTGCAGGCATTAGCGGTGCGGGTGGAAAACCCCGAGCAGTATTGTGTATTTATTTATTCAACGTGTTTTTTTTTCTGTATTATGTTTGACTACGACGGCACCACATGCCCACATACGCAGTACAGCAGCACCGCGTGGGGTCATAAGGATAAGGATACACGTGGAGCGCGCGTCAGCAGTTTTGACATTATTGACAGGCGATGGCGATGTGTATGGTAGCTATATCCCTCTTTTCACCGGGAGATGGGGTTATGTTTTATCGCTTCCGTGTTAGAGTGATAAAACGTACGGTAACGGAACTGAATGCTATTAATTTCTAGCATTATACCGCACCTTTCGGATCGTACGGTTATCATCGTCCGTTGGCATTTAGCTGGTACTGTTTTCGATCCCTGTAGCATCCAGGTTACTTAATGCGAGAGAAGCGAAAAGAAAATTGAATATGACTGACAGGAATATTCATCGAATCATGATGTAACGAAACGGAAGTCCCAGAACCCCCATTTTCTTACATTTGTACCTAAAAAGGACGTAAAAAATGGTTGAACTCAATAATACCCGCTGAGGAGTTCAGCAAAAAACAAAGCAAACAAGAAAACCCTCATAATTAAATTAAATGTACAAACTCCACCTGCCAACCTTTAAACAAGCGCCCAAATTAAAGCGTAAAATTATGCACAACAGGCTTATCAGTGCTGTCTTACCATGCCTTTATTGCTCCATATACCCAGAAACCACTTGAACTGCACAGCAGCACACAATCTAAACCAACCAACCCATCATCCACCCCCTACCGAAAAGTAAAAGGAAATTCACCCTAAAATGAATTAATTATGGCATATCACGACAAACAGCTTCTTAATTACGTTTCAGTATCCTATTTGCCCGGGTGGCCTTATTTTGTTCCCCAGATGATTCGTTTTGCGCAAATTTGCTTTTAATAACTGTCGGACGAAATACGGTATTTGCGTATGAACGAAATCAAACCCTGAAGAATGTTTGCTGCCACAAAAATTGTAATGCTACTGCTTAAGAACAGTCTTTCCATTTCCCTCTCTATCTCTCCTTGTCCGGTCCCACCCACTGGAGATCTTCATCTTCAGCTCAAGTTGATAATTAAATAAAATGTTCAACCATTTCCAATGCTTTCAGGCATTCGCTATCGTGAAGCGTTGGGTGTTGGGTGTGCGTACCCCGGGGATGGTGCCTGCTTTCTTTCAAGATTCCTGGCCCTGAAAAGCTGCCCCGCGGAAAGGCCACGACATGCCAACTTTACTGACAGCTATTGCACAAATGCGATAAATCAATTAAACCGTTCCAACAGTTGCTGGCTGGCATGGCACTGGAACGTTGTTATTGTTTGGTTAGGTGGGTACAAAAGTCCCAAACTCTTTTCGCGATGAAGATCGTGGTGGAATAAGTGATGAAAATGATTTACTTTTCCTTTGAACTGCTTATTCAATAAAATTGAAATATTTTGTTTAATTTCGACGTACTATTTTAGGCTATGCAACGATAAAAGGATGGTTTAAATAACACTTGCAGTATTTTTACTTAACATGAGCAATACTCTTCTTCGTTTAAAAATCACAATTTGTAAAACAAATGACAGAGAGGTCTCATTTTATCCTGTTTACATCAATTTTTCACTGATTGACCAAATCTGGTCGACCAAAATCATTGATAAGTTTTAGTAATTTATATTCTGATGCCTAAAGTAATATTTCCAATTATGATGTTTGGCTTGTATAATAGTGTGGCATATTTTTTTGCTGTACATGTCATGTCTGTACGGCGTTTGTTTCGAAAAGTGCCATAAATATTTGTTCAGGTCTTGTAATATTGGTTTTAAATAATCGAGAATTTAAAAATAACTTAAAACATTATACAATCCAATGTAAAATAACTGACGAAGTAGAAAACTAAACACTCATTCCTAAGACCTAAAACTATTAAACTTTTCCTCCAACCCAACATTTCCTTTTCGCGCCTCTACCACGAATAGCGCAAAGAAGTTGAACTTTTTTGCGCTTTCTTCGTCCATCATTTCTTGTTGTGTGATGTTGTTTTTTTTTGTTGTTTGCTACATTATTTTCAATACCATAGCTACAACCTTCCAATTGTCATGCTATGCTGTCCGAACAGCCGAGCTGAACAGCAGAAAGTGGTAGCTCCCGGATCGCGCCGCGAAGGAAAAAAGGGCAACAAAACAAAAACAACTCAGCAAACTACGGCGCGCACAGTGCGGGATAGAAACGGGAACGAATAGCTCCGCGGCCACGGTGGAAATTTAATTACGCTATATGAACTGCTGCCCTGCTTGTTGTTGTGCTTTTCTTCCTTTAATGTTCGTGTCGTCGGTACCGGCCGGGCCGCGGGTCTGGTGATGAAGGCCGCGGCGATCCATTGACAACCAGCCCGCTGCTCCTGGGACCGTCTCTCCAGGGGCGAGGGTGCAACATATCGGATAAGAAGGCGCCGGATTCTTCAGCACGCGGGAGATGTGCGTACTCTTCGGAGTGGCACTGGTGCCGGGCAGTCAATGGGTCGACCTACTTGATTTACACCAATTAACTTTCTCTTTTTCTCGGTGCTCTTCGTGTGTTCCCTCTCGCGCCTGTCTGAAGATGATGATGTTGTATCGCGAAAGTTTCGTTTCCACCTTTCCAGCCCACTGGCCGATTGGTTTTGATGGAAGCGATCGTTCACCAGAGTTCACCAGGGCATTGGACACTGGAAGTCATCGTAAGAGCGAACGTCATCCTGGTTCAACTGACTCTGTTTGGACGATTTCGAGAGACGGTTTTCAGCTGCTGAACAATAGGCATAATTTAATTATCACATTTACATTAGACACCTTGACAGGAAGCAGAACCTCAGCATAGAAAAAGGGCATAGAGAGAGAGAGCACAGGTGTGGTGGCCAAAAACGCTTCTCAAATTTGGTAACCGGATAATCGCATTCTTCCTCCTTCCTCCCGATTTGGCCATACAAAACAGCACCCAGACACAGTGCTCCATTGAAATTTCGTAGCCCTTTTAGTAAGGTGCTATTTCACATTTCGTTTATTTTTTTCGGACAGGGGTAATACATCCGACCCTTTCACGACCTAAACAACAGTACGTGTCCCGCAGTGCTGTTCATCCATTTAGCGTCAGTTAGCGTCAGCCGCCTATTATAATTCCCTCCAAGCCCTGTTCGGCTTGCTATCGGGAATGGATTGTGTGCCTTCTGGGTGGCTTTTACCCGCAACAAAGAGCTTCAGCAACGAAACGGGTTAGTACATGCACTCGATGGTTGGTACTAACACACTCCACACAACAACAGCTACTGCAACAATGCCACAATGCCCCAGCGGGAGCGCTTTCCGGTTCGGGTGGTATCTTTTGGCACCTGGGTACAAGAATAGAATGCCGTTTGTGCGTGCGGTTTCCGCACAATCCGCATCCACAAAACGGTGGGAAAATGCTGCGGGATAGGGTTGAATTGAAAACTGGAGCAAACATTCCAGCGCATTCATCATCGTCATCTTCGTGTGGCTAAAATGGAGCACCTCATCCGTCCGCTCATCGGGTAGTGCGCCTGAATCATTTCAACTTTTTTGCCAATTTATGAATCATTCCAATCTTCTGAGCCTTTCTTCAGCGAGAAGGTTCTAGCTTTTGAGGCCGTGATGTGGAAGATGCGATTATGCTATTTAACGACTGATTATTAACGACTGACTCCTCCTTCCATTATAGTGTTATTGCTACAGAGGCATTGCAATCGTTTAATCTCTCGATCTCTGTAGGTTCTACTCAGTTGACAAGTCTTATTTTTAGGCTACTGCTGCTTATCAGTGTCCAATAAAAAACTGCACAAAGGTTAATGGGGCCATAAAGTTGAGTATTACTGGACGGAAGCCAAAACATTCTACTTTACTTATGCAATCGGTTGACATACTTCTTCGCATGTTGCTTATCAATTTTATGCTGAGAGTTTGCCGCAAAAACGCGTGGAATAATCTGGATGGTTTACATTGACGCTTGATGTTGACATCACGTTGTTGTTGACCCTGTAATAAGTGTCGTGTTTTTGCACAAGTCTTCCATCACTCTGTGCTGGTGGCTGAGTTGTCGATGAAATTAATTTAAATTTAAATTAATCGATATAACCTAGCACGCTTAATGGCACCACGGTCACTGGCGCACCACTATAGAGCCTCCCTTTTTGTGGCCAATCGGCACGACGATCCCATCATCATCTTTTGCCTCTTCTCTATAATTTTAATCTTAAATACCATCCAGACCCGCGTGTGCCGGTCGGGCGGTGGTATTTTTCATTATACACATCGCTTATCACACCAGGCGGCTGCCCCAGGATTCATTCAACACAATACGGCAAAATGGTCCCATTAAGAGCTCTCTCTACTGCTCTCTCCACCAGTGCTAGACACGATAGTGTATCTTCCTGCTAGTAGTATCCCCTTCACAGCGGGTTCCTGCCAGTCCCTCCAGGAAAGGGGCATCGATTTATGGTCAAAGGTGGCACCCGTGTCGGTGGCTTCCTCACGAAACAGAGGACTCCCGAGAGATGGGTTGCACGGGACGGGGAACGGTAGACACTCGGTACAGATGCGAACCGGGCGATAGCCGACCCAAGAACCAGACGTGTTCAAGCGAAGCAAACACTCACACAATTCCCCTCTACTTGTAAGGGCTCTGAAACATTACCTTCTGAACTTCATAACATAAAGTAATTCGCCCCTCTTTGCGGATCCGGTCCCAACATGCCGCTCTTTGGTTCCTATCGCGGTGGTACAATCAATCTCGAACGAGAATGCAAACAATTGACGATGTAAAGAAAATTCCATTCGGAAGGGCGCAAATACATAGAAGAGATGAGTGGTTAGTGAAATTCTTTATCGCAATTTTTGTGGCCAAGATAAATGGATGCCTGCGGGCTAAATGTATGCCGAAGCAAACATTTACCGAAGGCCCTTTATTCGAACTATTGAGGGGTAGCAACACAAACATTGATTCTTTGTAAAGAGGTTACTCTACAATCGTTGAGCTCTTCAGTGTAATATGCATTAAAAGTATGTTTTTTTTCTTCTCTTTTTAGATGATCCAGTATCTCTGAAGTGGATTCTGCTCAGGAATAGGTAAATATTTGACAACACTGTACTTCATATCGTACAAAAGATTTTTAATATTTTTTTAACTTAACCGCTCTTCGTTGGTTTTGTCGCACTCTACCAGCAATTTATCTGATTTTTTAATCTTTTTCTGGCTTGGTCATGACAAAATCAGAACATCTGCACAATAAAATCCTGACATTGACATACATAGAAATGTAACACCGGCGTGAATGTCTGGTGGCGTGAACAGTGTGACTCCGTAGAAGGGAAGTCCCAGCCCCATCGGTGGTCAACACGAGCGAATGATAAAAATCATTGCTCTGCTCAATTTGTCTGCGCCATTAGGATCTTTGCGAGGGCCGTTTGGTCAAACGGTCGTCAGAATAACCCGTCAAATGAATATGGTGGCTCAATTCCGCTCCGAACGGGCAGAGACTGCAGTGCAGCTTCATTTGATAAAATCGGACAAACAAATTCATACCAAAAATGTGTGAGCAATTGACCATTGGGAATGAGATTCTGGCACGACCTGCGACTCTTTCCTCTAGAAAGATTCGAACGGATTTTGGCTTGTGTTCCTGGGTATCTCCCGATCTTGGTGACGCTGTAAGATGTCCATAACAGTGCAAAAGTCTACAATCTTCCCATCTTTGTCGGGGATTTCGGAATCTCATTGAGATGTTGACGGCTGCTGATGAGTGTTGCTGATACTCTGGTGGACATTTTTTAAAGCCAATGCTACTCTATCTGGAAGAGATCTTTCAACTCCGCTTTTTACGAAACCATAACTAGTGCCCGATTGATCGATCAAATGGTAATGTTCCATGGTAAACTTTGTTGCCTTATTTCACAGTCACACGAACTGGATACACTATGGTCTGCATCTGTGGAGATGGGGAGGGATTATAAACTGATAAAAATATGCACCAGTCGAGTCAGCAAACAGTGAACGATGGTGGCTTGCGATACACGGGCGCTTTCCCATTCGAAATCGAGTTAAAGTTTTATGATTCAACAATTAAATCAATAGTTCAACCGGAACGAACGATAAAGACGGAGAGCGAAACCAACCCCCGAGGGGGAATGTGTGGGTGCCAACATGTACCGTGTGCTGTATTATGCAAGCCCTTGCGTACGGACCAGCTGTCTGTGGTCTGTGGTCGTTTGCTTCCTCAGAAACACACCCCCTAGATACTGTTCCCGCTGTTGTGTGCAACATAAATCATACATTTAATACCACAACCCCTCGGCACCAAATCCAAATCCGTTGTAGCTGCGACGGATCGTCAGTCGAGACGCTCGCTTGCGCTTGCCTGGTGTCCTCTTTTCTTGCTGTGCTGTGTGTCGAAACTCTCACCCCCAAGAACGCAAGACATCCTCCGTTTATGTCTCAGTTTAAATTGCTGACCAAAGAAGACGTTTGCGTAATGTGTTTCGTTGTAGCAACGGTTCGTTCTTACACTGCCTATCCTCTCTCCCCGTTCGAGTCGAGTCGTCCATCAGGATCTGTTGTGGACAGGATTGTGGTTTACCCTGGACATACAACAGAGCCGTGTTGTGTTGCAGTTTGCATTCCACCATACACCCAGCCCAATGCGTTCGGCTTCGGGACGTCGAGCACACTCACATCGGGGGCTTAACACTTTCGACTTTGATGACAAATAAATTCAAACCTAAATTGAAGACAATTGTTTATGTGCGCGTATGAAGTGTGTGCGCAAATACGCTCTTGATAGACCTTCCCCTGCCTGCCTGCACTCTTGCCGCTCGAGCGGCCGGTTGGCGCATTTTATTGTCAGGCGCACCGGTCATATCGCATGAATGTGTCTGGGTGTGTGTATTGTGTACCCGTGACCGGTTCTAAATTGTAGCTGGTGTCCTCAACCTACCTCTCGGATGAGTACGTAATCGCGCTCCGGCTCGTAACTTGTCAGCAGATCAACTCGTCGGAACCTGGAGTAGGT
This sequence comes from Anopheles gambiae, assembly GCF_943734735.2. Taxonomy (NCBI): domain Eukaryota; kingdom Metazoa; phylum Arthropoda; class Insecta; order Diptera; family Culicidae; genus Anopheles; species Anopheles gambiae. The sequence continues at coordinate 88,725,791 of NC_064602.1, forward strand.
TCTGCAGGTTGTTGTCGGGCGCAGGAATTGGTGACGGTTGTTCATTTACAAGTGCAAGCGACCAGTTTAATCGAGATTGGTCACACTCGATTCGTTCCTTGTTCCTCTTCTTCAACAGCTGTGGGTATTGGATTAGAAGATTAGGGCCATTTTGGGGCGTGGATTCTTGGAATCTTGGGCAAAGCCGGTAGTAACTACTTGTTGAGCAGATTATGTTAGTTAAAATGAAGAATATCAATCGATTGCTAAACAACAAAGTTAACTGTTGACACCATTACCTTCAAGTTAAGTGCAAAATACGAACCAAACGCCTATTCCATCACCACCAAACGTCAGTAATAGATTCTTAGTTAAAGAATAATTTGTCTTACTTTCACATCATTCAACAAACATCGGTCAACATTTGCCGGAAACACAAGAGCAAAGCGCACACACACGCAATGTAACACTTAACTTCTTCCGACTGTCCCTCAGAAACCCCAACAAACGCAGTTACGCTTTTGTTTCCCACCCTACCGTCACGAAATTCGGGCCTTAAGGTGCTTGCGGGTGCCGAAAATGGGAAAGAAATGGAAATAAATTACAATTCAATTAACACCAATTGCTACGGTCGCGCTAACCTTCACCAAAGCACCGGAATACAGAGCCCTTTGCACTTCAGAGGTCAGCGGTCAAAACCGACCGGAACATTCATCAAACTGTCACCGGTTTTGTCACGCGTCCGACGGGGGGGTTGGAATCGTTTTTTTTTTGGGCCACGAAATAGTCCCACTAACGAAAAACAATGTATAAAAGTACAGCAAACTCCGCAATTCGCATTAGTTGTGACAGAACGATGAAAGCTACTCCCGAAAGGTGTATTTCTGATAAGCGGTTCGTTTGTCCAACGGTCAAGAGCTTGTCCAACCTGTCAAGCGAAACAGCACGCAACACACACACATATTTTTGCCATCAATCTGTAATGTCTGGCACTTTATGGTGGTTTTATCAATTTGCTTCTTATTAGATATTCAACGAAGTGGAAAGGTTTGTTTACTCGGTATCTGATAACATTTGAACACGTTCCAGGTGGTGCCAAAAATGCTTGATATTGAATGCAGACAGGGTAGGAGACAACTCCCCCGATGTATAAGCGGTTCGTTGATTCGTTGCATCTAACGATTTTAGCTGAACCTTTTCGCCCACTAGCTCCACCGGTTTAATGTAAATCCATTCTCATCCATCAAATCAATCACTGTCAATTCGGGAACTCTCTTTCTCCTCTGCGCGCCCCTTACACAGGAAACCGGTTCCACCACCATCCTTCGCTAATCTGATCAGGGTCCCGCCCAGAATTTAACCTTTCTCCTTCCCAATATCCCAATAGTGTGTGTATGTGTGTGTCGTTCTGTCAAATGCTTAGATTCCCGCGTAATTGTCTGTCCACTGTCAGACTTTTCGGGTCCAATAGTGTGTCTGATGCGCGCAAACTTTCAGCCTAACGCTGGCTTTACGTTGAGGAGTACAGTTTTGGGGCTCCGTTAGCCGGATGAATACGGGCAGTCAGACAGGGCCTCGAAGCCAGTATTAGCCAGCGACCATTAGTGAGCTTTTGGGGGAAAGAGGAAATAGCGTCAGCGGACAAAAATCTGGAGCACAACTCGTTAGTGCATCGGCACCGAATGGGTTGACGTCGGCGCTGCGGACACTTAAGTGATTTGTGATGCTTTTTTCCGCTGGCAGTATTCAGAGTCGCTTGTACGATGACCGGTGCTATAATGGAATAACCGAGCGGAACTTGCATTTCTTCAGCATACCTCCAGAGCGACGGTACCACAGCATTGCAACATACCATCTCATGATGCCTTAAAAACCTGTAGTATAGACTCTCTGGAAACAATATAATAAACTTTTTTTTGTCTGGCCGGAAACTGTTCCGACATTGTTGTTATGTCGTTGTTGTATAGTACTGTCGATTGGGGACCGGCCCTGGTCCTACGGAGCTCTCTTCCTGTTTGTGCTTTAACATGCTTCTCCTTCCCCATTCCTCGCTTTCTTGCGCTCTTCTATGGAGAGTGCAGACAAAATTACATTAAAAAAAACTAAAAGAAAGGGAAGCATAAAACATAAAGCCCGTTGACTAATAACCACGACACTTTTCCTAACGGTTTTAATTTAGATTATCATTTCCTTCGAGCAGAACCCAAGACCCCGCCTGTCTGTTGACAAAACGATCGAGTCTGGTTTTTTCCCACACACACACGCTGTCCGAATACAGAGTCCCAACGGTCATCATCCCGCCTGTTCTACCGGTTGTGGTTGAATTATTTCTTCGATTAGATCATCTCCCCTAAGGAGACACCTGTCTCTTGGACCAACGTGTCTAGATTGTTGTCTGCACTTTTGCGCAACGGAAGTGGTCGTCCAACGTACGTTCTTCTGCGGTCATGTTATTCATCCGTCAAAATTGAGCCGCGTCCACAACACGCCGCATCAAGTGTTAATTTATGCATGCAGGCAACACTCGAGCGCGCGCCCGAGCACACATACATAACACGCTTTACTTGCCTTGCTACCCATGAGTCCAGCATGGCATATGAAATGAGTTTTAATGCGATTCGGTAAACATAGAATATCACTTTCCGATAGCTTAATGAGCGAAGGTGCGACTAGCATTTTTATGTCGTTCGCTGCAAACTTCGTTCGTCGACAAAGTATTTAACTACTTCATTAGGGACAACATAGTCGCACAGTGTGGGGGGCAAGGTGTTGCTGCCAGCGAAGAGGTTGAGCGAGAGAAAGGTTATTTATCTGGGCATGGCCTTAATTACCTCGTCACAGGCATGGATTGAATTTCCCGGTTTGGTGATTAAAGGTTGGAAAAGGCTTACAGAAGACACTTGTGGGGTTAGTAAGCGCATAATTGAATTTATAGAGAACTCCTACATCAAACGCAGCAAAGCGCTAGTAAACTACCGCAGTCAATCAGTATCACTTCTTTATTGTAATCCATTTCCTACGCTTCTGGCACAGCCACCTCAATTCCATTTAAATTAAGATCTTCAAAACGATATCTTCATTATCAACACCATCCCTGTTCGTTTAAGCTAAATTATTCATAGCAAAGCTTGGGATCACAAATACGATACTATTATAAGTATAATTTAGGCACAAACAACCTTTCTTCTTTATGGTGTACCGGGTTAGCTCCCTCGTCTCGAAAAGCTGCACTTAGAATTGGTCCCAAAAAAATTCCCCTTTTGTAAATCATCAAATTATCCCCGGCGAACAAATTATGAGCAATTTATGCTCATCCGTGTTGTGTTTTTCCGTACCATTCTATGCCTATCAACCCTTAAACCAATCCAATAGAAACGGTTCGGAATTATGGCGGACGAGGGAAAGGCCCAAAAACTGGGTTCACCCAGGGTGGCTAGTTCTTCCGAGTGACCATTTCCCTTTGCCTGCTTCCGGTCGAAAAGGTCGTGACCCACTGGCAGTAGTTTTGCTGTTTTCTGGTGCGTGTTGTCCCTTTCTCCTTTCTCTTTGAAGAGGCTCACAAGTTGTGCATGTTCTTGCTGCCGTCCCGCTGGTCAACCCACACACAGCCGTCCGCTAGAACACGTTTATGCTGATGAAACCAGCACCATTTAAGGAAGTAAGTGTGTGGTGTGTAAGGCGTCAATTTCGAACGGAGAAACCAGCCGAATGTGCTGCGCCCACGTGCAATATACGTTGACGATGCCGAATGCGCGGGTCTTCGTTTGTGGTGAATTCGAGCTGATTGTTTATTGACGCAGTCAATTTGACCGTAAGCAAACAGAACAGAAACGATAGAGTTCCATCTGTTGCTGGAAGTTGTCATGCACATCGTCAGAACTAGTGATGCTTCCATATCCCCATCGGATTGCCGGAGAAGCGATGACACGGCTGTGCGAGAAGAATTTGAATATTAAATCACCCCAGCACACAGGCTGTTTAGTATGTGTGGTTGCTTGAATCCGCTAGCCTCTAAATCCAGTGTCTTTTTCACCCACACTTGTCAGGCAGAAAAGGCAAACCGTTAAACGTGCCCAATGGAAGATTAGCCGGATTTTGGAGATAGTGAAAGTGAGTGCGTGCTGCAAACGTTCCCGTTTGCTGCAGCACACATAAACCTACAAGTTTGGGTTGGGGTCGCTCAGCGCTATAAAAAGAATCAGATCAGAAATGCTTCACTTCCTTTTCGTCAGGTTGCTGACGTCGTACCGAGTGGAGGAATTGAGCTTTATTGCCCTCATTGACGTTGCACGAACTCGGGCGTAAATTCCTCGCAATGTGAAAAAAGCAACAACAAAAAAAGATGACGCTTAAAAATGTCCTTGAGTGTTATAAAAATGTAAACCAACATTCCAGGAACAATCCCTGTACGAAGCGACGAAGCTTCGAATTTCCCCCGGAATGTCCCGTAAAGACGGCAAAAAATGTAATCGTGCTTGTTTGTACCACGCAAAAAGCATGGAATTATCCTACCCGTGCGTACAGAATTAAAACATTTCTTCCCGGCTGTGTTTGCTCTTCCATGATCCCTGGGTTTGTCTGTTTACACGTTGATCCCTTATCTAATTTTCATTTATTATTTGCATGCTCTCTTAGCGCCTTTCCCGAACCTCACCACAAACCCTCAACGCAAAGGTGTCGTTGGAATACCGATGCGGTGCGGTTTATTAGTCCTACTACGAACTCTTCTTCACCGGCCTCAAAAGGTTGAAACATTTTTATAACCATTTTAACACTTACACAGCCCCTCTCCAAAAATAGCACGATTCCTGTGGGTGTAGCATCTCCATGGAGTTTGAAGTGCCCTTACCGGTTTGCCAAAAATAAACCGGATTCATGCTGTGCGTTCCTGAGCTCAGGAATGGCAGAGTATGTTTACTGTTGGAATTGGGAACGGTGAGGCACACACCGGGGCCGAAAAAAGGGTTCGTGTGAGCTTGTAAAGTTCATCCACCGTACGGTTCGCCTTCTCCGCAAGAGAAGACAAACATTTTGCGACAGCGTTTTGGGGGTGGAATTTGAAGAGGATTTTAGAGGTTAAAAACTTTATCAACATGCAGCTAAACGGGCGGAGTGACACGACCGTTACAAATGCCACTCTTTGAAAAACTGTGGTTGAACTCTTGGAGCTCCAGATGATCTCCCGGTCGGTGAGGACTAAATGACCACAGACGTCCAAACTGGTGGAACAAAGTCTCCTGGGAATGGGAGTTCCTAGAGCTGCAATGCTTTTGAATATTAATTTCTCACACCTCATCAGCAAACGGTCCGGCGTGAGTGTTCAGTTACATTCACCGCTCGTTATCTTTGCACCGCCATCAACAAGAGTTTGTTGCCGGTCCCAGCATCTGATCAGCCCTTTCACCGTAGTAGAACGTCGGATAGAACGTTCTCACAAAGTGTGTGTGTGTTTACACAAACAAACAAACGAGAAAAAACCATCCCAAGTGGGTAAATATTATCACGGTCAATATAGGTTGATAAATCAGACGATCAACAACCTCGTGGTCACGGTGTGTGTGTCATGGCGGTCATCCTCGCGATACGAAGCGCTTCAACAAGCTGGCGTTGGATAAGGCGATGGGAATTATCATATCTTGATCAACGTTTCTCACGAGCCTTCGCTATTTGGATTCTAGTCAACCTTTCGAATGTCCAGGGGTCTATAGGAACTGGACTGCATTATGTCAGACGCGTATCGACAGTTTGCTTTGATTTGTAGTACAAGACGATTGAACGCAAGCAGCGGCACGACCAATAGAACCAATCAAATGTCAATTTTAATGGTGTGTTTGCTTTTTTGATAAGGAAAGCAAACTATGTGAGATTGTGCCTGTAACAGAACCGTAGCCATGTATGCCTTGCCCTTTTGGTTAAATAATCAGTAACTGTATTTTCTCTATATTTCCTCCACTTTTAATGGACAAAGCGTTGCAGTTGAAACTGATTAATGGATGCGACGCTTCCCATCCCGTCACACTTTGACAGGATTTATTTTTGGAGGTAATTTGTGTTCAACCAGCATAATAAAAAGTAATCCCTTTCCCAAACTCAGCTCTTCTTTTTTCATTTTTGATGGCCTCTTATTGAATTTGAAACCCTCACTTTGTTCACGCCCGTAAGTCGCAGAGCGATATAAATCATAACATTACCTCTCCAACAAGTGACAGCTCCGTTTTATTGTATCACCCTTTTGCAAAGCCATTGCAGCAGACTTTCACCACAAATGTACGTTTGGGGGTTTTTTTTGTAAGCAAATTGTAAGAAAAGTGTATGAATACATAAATTAATACCATTGAGAGAGGAGGCAAGAACGGATACAATTACGGCTAGGTGATGAAGAAGAAGGTATATTGTACAAGCAAGCAGCAAAAGCATAACGGCTTTACGAAAACCAAACATCCATCGCGTGGGTGGAAGGCATAAATTAAAGCATCGTTGTTTTTGTGTTCTGTTAACCTTTTCCTGTTTTCGTACCCCGTTTCCACAAACCGGTAGATGGAATGATCCTTCAATATTTCCCATTCCTTTTCAGTATTCAACAATTCGTTATCCTTCCATTTCCGAATGGATATTACCTTCGTTTTTGTTTTGCAGGAAAGCCCACAAACGCCTACAAATGGATTTATGACAGGAGAGAGACACACTTTTACTGATATTATACTCCTCAATCCTATTTCCTGTGAAGCCTTTCCTGGCGTTAATGGTATCTATTGGGTCGTGTTGGTTTTTTATAAGCTGTGCGCGGCTATTTTTATCAGAATCATCAGCAAACTCTTCGTCGTCATCTGCCTGGGACATCTCGTCCTGTATGTCTACTAAAAGCACTATCCCAGTGCCTGGTTACCGCTGACGTCAGTGACCCATTATTTCCCCCTTGCCAGAACAGAATGACCTTGTACGTACAGCTGCTGCTCCAGCAGCAACGTTCGACAGGACGTAGTAGCAGTAGTAGTTGTTGTCGCCCCGGCTGGCCCAACCTTTACCAGCTCGGCCTGGCGCCAGCAAGGCTTGTGTGTACATAAATAAACCAGCCCTGCACGACGCACACTGTGCACACCATGCACAGAGTGGTGTCATGTAATGCATTTTCTGCCGGGTAATGCTCGCTAACAGCAACGACCAACACCGAGTGCTGCCCTGTTCCCTGGTAGTGCTATTGTAATGCATCATCATGATGCAAATGCAACTGCCCACTGCAGCGCTGTCGAAGCGGTTGATGGTGAAATTGAGGTTAGGCTAATAATGGGATGAATATCACTGGGCCGACGAGCCGAGTGGCCTTTTTTTTGTCTGCTCCTGTGAATGGTCTTACGTCGACTAACTTCATTTTCTCCACCCAGAATGCATTAATCAGATATTTTAAGATGCACTTTAAATGATGATGACCGTCCACCTTCGTCGAGAGCCCCCTGTGATGCCATTCCTTGTTAAATGTCATCAAGAACTCGTACGCGGGTCGTAAATTAATAGAACAGCAGCATTGCCGCAGTGTGCAGTGTCTACCTTTCTGCGATAAAGCAGTTTGAACTTATCATTCAGCTTCGTTGGCGTTGGTCGCTGGCTCACACTGCAACTCTCGAGCTCCTTCTCCTGCAGATCTAATTAATGCAAGAATTTATTAGTTCAGTGGCCGTCACCGCCCTTCCCGCGATCGGCTGTCAGTGGTGCGGTGAGGTAAACCGCATGCTACGCCATCATTTGACTTCAGTAATTGCATCGCAACTGCAAATCGCTACTTATCACACTCAACCAGGAAAGCAGCGAAGCCCTCCTTCGCTCAGGAAATTCAAAGAATGCTTCGCAAATAGCGCAACCTCAACTCGCTTCGTATGCTCAATGACACAGTGAGAACTATGCACTGTGAAGGAAGTTTGTGGTGGCCGTGTTATTAACGGGAGTAGCACCGAGTGGCCTCGGTGTAATGGAAATAATTCCACTTAACCTCGACTACCAACGCCACCGCGTCCAACGGCTGCTGGCGGGTGTGCAAGGGATAAGTTAAAGCGTAATTTTATCACATCATCTATCGATAAACGGATCACTCGGAGCAATTGCTCCGGAATGAGGACGGGTGGTGTTCCTTCTTCACACAAATGCTTTAACTAATGTCCGCTGTACGCTTGGTACAAATTGTTCCAGAGCTTGCGCGAGAACGATTACGAAGCGGCCACAATCTGCACTACAGACGGTATGTGAAGAAAAAGTAGTTGCAATTTAGAGCATCAGATCAGGCGGCGAAGCGTGGAGGATAAGATATGAGAAATGAGACTAGAGCCAAACGACCTCGACCAAATTAAGGCCCCTGTCGGATTGCAACTAGGTTTCAGTTTTGCCTGCCGTTACCACCGCTCCGCCGAACTCCCCTGGAACGATTGCGATGATGTCATAATCCAACGCAAGTCGTACTCGTTTATCTGCTCATGCATATTGCCCCATTTGAGTTTGTCTTGTTTTTTTTGCGTCTCTAGGTTTGTGACTATTTCTTATGCACTCACACTGGCATCGGTGCTCTTGGGCCGCAAAACGATCTGGGACAACATTGGTGCGGCATTTCAATTAATTCAAATGACCGAACCTTGCACCCGGGTTATGCAGCTTTGAAAGAAACGCTGAACATACGCTGCAGGCTCGTAGCATCGAGCCTTGCGTGTCACTAGGCAGAGCATTCACTTCCGGCTACCGGGGTGGCCATACGACGCCTAAGCGTCACACCGAGGTCACCCAACCTCATCTTCCTTTCTGTGCGGTGCCAACTTCTGGAGCAAATCCTGCCCAATGATTGCCATGCATGCATACATTGGATGTTCTCTTTCTCTCGTTCTCTTTAACCCCTCAGACATGACATGTATGCAGGCATGCATGACCTCACCGCCCAGAATGCATTTCATTTGATTTGCTACCGTGCCACTACCCCGGGTTAGTATTAAAATGCAACCACACCAATTTGGATCGATGGCTCATTAGCATCGTGACCGTACCGTGGTGTTGGTGGCAATGGCGCACCAAATGAATGGTTTGACGCTTGGCATCATCGGTTTGTACTGGGGCTGTCGATGCCATGCAGGGTCACCGATGGATGTTTACCTCTGAACATTTGTGTTCCTGCTGGGCTTTCGGATTGGTATTCGGATTGGCATTCTGTTTGATATTCATTCCCCGATAAGCATTGGAAAATTCATTCCCATGGTTTATTCACTGTGAGGGACGCGAGGTCATCCGGTTGTAGCATACGCCATCGACAACTCTAATTACAATAAACAAACAAAGCACTAACTGCAATGCAACTGTTATAATACGTCTGTACTAGCTAGAATCGTCGAAACAGATGCAGAATTCTATTAGCAAATAGTTTGCAAAGTGCTTCAATAGAGATCAATTTGCATACTGAACCATCAACTCCACTAATCAAGCCTAGAGGCTTACGTACAGGGTGCCTCGAATTACGCACGAATCTCGCTGTTGCTGCTGCTGCTGTTGCGCTCTTCGCTAAGCTCCACGGCACCAGAGCAATGACTGATTTATTGCCCTATAATTCACATTTTCCACACCGCATTGCCAGCGGGTGGTGATGTTACTGCCTTCTTCTCCACGACCACGGGAACGAATCACCCGGGAGGGAATACATCAGAATCTTCAACTTCCTGTAGGTGCCCAGTTACCGAACCAATCAATTCGAACCTCGAAAGGAAATTGCTTCATCTAGCCTTTTACCGCCGGAAAACCCGTTCAACCAGAACCATTGGTTCTTTTCCGCCGCTGTTCGCCGCGCGCGAGAACTCAGCGGAGAAGTTCTTGGCGTGCTGGAATCGTTCGCAGAACCATTCGCTGGCACAGTGAAGGAACCACCTGTAGCTACTTGCCTAAGCTGTGTGTCTGTGAGTCCCATGGGGTGTGGGCCACAGTGTGTCTGTGGAAAAGGGAGAAAGAAAGGGAGTGGTAATTACTACTCATACGCTTCTCAGCCGTCTAATGATTGATCGTGCTAGCTCACTCTTCCACTTTGTTCCGTCTCGTTTCAGAGCTCCAGCTTACGCGTTAGGTGAATGCTGCGCTCGGGCTACTGCGATCGTGTGGTGTGTTTCATTCGTGCGTACAGCATTCGCGTGTGCGTGTTTCAGCCTCAATTCGAAACGAAACGAGCGGTAGTGGAAATGAAATTGTGCGGCTAATAGCTTGCGGATTTTGCCTTCAGCAGCCATTACGACGGTTTTAAAGCAGAGAAACAGTGTTTGTGCGAATATTGTGCGTGTTTGGTTTGAGTTTCCTGAAGGAAAGAAAAAAGATAACCATCGTGAAGTTTGTCAGCTTTTGAAGTGGTGTCCCAGTAGACAGGTGCCCTGTTAACGAGCGCGTATCTTACAAGCACCCGAAGCAAGCACAACACGTGTGAAGTGTCTTACGAGTTTTTGAGCCAAAGTCCCGAAAACAAACGCCAGCATTGTAGTGTCAGCATCTTCTTGCGCATTGCCGGCTGTTGTTACGCATCGACGCCCGTACCAAGGCGCGCACTTCCATCACCCATCAGAGCAAACGCGTCTAATGACGCGTCGGTCCAACGCAACGAGCGGAACGCGATCAAACTGAAGTGTGTGAGTAGTCATAAATGTTACTCGTCGTAGTTTTAGATTTATACACCATCACTATTCCGCCCCGGCGACACGTGGCTGGTGTGAGAACCAATTACAAGACTGCTTTAGAATGCGGTGACGCGCGAGGAGGATCCGTTTAAAAATCGCTTCAAAACTCGGTGTTTATATCCTCCGAACTGAATCATTCAAGTGTATCCTGCTGATGATCCCTTTTTTGTGTTATTCTCATAAGGGCGGACGCAGCTGTGACGGAAGATTTGTGCATTATCCCATTCGGTTGCTTGTTCTCTATGCTCGGTTCTTTGCACGATTGACATTCAGCCACTTGAAAAGCGTTCCGTAACATGCAACGCTACTTGTGAAAGTGTATCCACACCTTATGCTCACCGTTGGCTGGCTCGTTAAACGCTCTTTTAATAATGATAAAACGTTACGTTAAGTGGAAACCACCTTCGGGACGGCAGGTCTCATGCACACCATCCGCTTTTTTGTCCGCAGTTCTGTGGAATTCTTTTCTCTAACGTTTACGGCGATGACTCACGAAACCATCCAATGGTGCAGATCCTAGACGATAGAAGTTGTAACTATTCTAGTTGGTTGGTCTCTTTCGTCTAGCTTTTCTGTCTCCCCTTCTACCACACATTACCTTAATCGCCTTATCCGTAATAGTTAATCACAGTTCAGTCGCTTTCTATTCCTTTGCAACGGTTGTGAGAGGGTCTGCCATCTGCCATGACTAACTTTTCCATCAAAATTGATTTATGCTCGTCGCTCACTGTCGCTACCGAGACACTCAGAGGACTTTCAGACTCGGATTCTACTGGATCCATCGCTCGGTTTCGTCATTTCCATTCCTCTCCAATTAACGACACCGAACGAAAAACGAGCCCGCCAGCGAGAGACATAGAGACCGGAAGCTTTCCTTCACTTCCTTCTCTGAACGGGCGGGAAGAACCAATTTAAATTCGATTCCGACCGAATAAACCACTTAGTGTTGGCGGCGATGGTATGTGTTACCCCAAAAACTCCGGGATTTTGAAACCCGAAAATAAACAAGACAGTAAAACCACCCAAAACACAACCGAGCTGGTCGGCTGAGCCGAGGAAGCGGAAATCGTATGCATCCGTCTTTTCGGGAGACTCGTCTACCACCAAGGGGGTTTACGGAGCGAGGTGTAACTTGATTAGAAACTTTTGCTTGTTCGAGAGAGATTGTCGGTACGGGAAGCAAACGAGTTCAAGGTCAATAGAATTAAGGGTGTGATGGATGGATGGTGAGGTTCCAGAGGTTTTAGACACTGACAGCCAAACAGTAAGAATGTACGTGAAGTTCTTCCACCAAGGGGTACAACGGTAAAAAAGTTAACGACGAATTACCAACAGAGTGCGCATGTGTTTTTTGGGGAAATATGTTTTTAGTTGGCATATGTTGTAAAGGGACACCCCGTCAAAGCTGAGATTTAGGTTCCGATTTATTACATTCCAACAGATGGCGGACAAACCACAGCATCTATTAGTGTTTCCTCTGCAAACGTTCGTCTCTTACAAGCAGAGAAGTCAGGAAACTAATCCGATTTCTCGCTGATGTGCCAGGGAAATTCCTCTTAACACGGACCATTAATAAAGCAGCAAGGAGGTGGAGATGCTTAGGAATCATTTCATTCTTGAATGCTCCAATAGCTAACGACCCGTTTGGGTTGGAGCAGCTCCACAGAATGCTTGATTGTGCCAATCCCCTAATGTAATGATGATGATGATGGTCCCTCCCCTGTACAGGCTCGAAGAAAGAATGGACTACACCCTGCGCGATGCGCAAATTGTGAAAAACGTTGTGCATGTGGGCACCAAATTCATTCCTTTCCGGGTCGGTACGAAGGTAACGTTTCACTATGAGACGAGAAAGTGTGACGCCGAGCGAACATTGATCGACGAAAGCCGTACGCACCAGAAACCGATGGAGCTGGTGCTTGGGAAGCAGTTTAAGCTCGAGGTGTGGGAATCGATCGTGCAGCAGATGGGCGTACACGAGGTGGCTCGATTTCGCTGTGACAAATCACTTGTCGAGCAGTACCCGTTCGTGTCGAAAACGATCCGAGACGCACAGAAGCAACCGAAGGGAGGGAAGAGAAAGCATTGTTGTGGACTTACCTTTCAGAACGAGGGCACCGGCTATCGGGATCTGGATGAGCTGTTCATTCACCCGCAGGATCTCGAGTTCACGATCGAGATCCTATCGATTGAAACCCCAGACGAGTACGGAAAGGAAGCGTGGCAGCTGAGTGATGACGAAAAGCGAACACTTGTTGGTCGATTGCGTGAACAAGGGAATGTCGCATATCGGGCAAACAATCTGACCGCGGCACGGGATGCTTACTCGTACGCAATCGGTATCATCGAACAGCTGATGCTCAAGGAGAAGCCCAACGAACCGGAATGGATCGAGCTGGCCCAGATGAAGGCGCCGTTGCTGTTGAACTTCTCACAATGCAAACTGCTAGAGCAGGATTACTACTCCGTTATCGAGCATTGTACGGAGGTACTCAAGTACGATCCACAGTGCGTTAAGGGCCTGTTCCGACGCGGAAAAGCACACGCCGCTGTCTGCAACTATTAGCAGGCCCGAAACGACTTCCAGCGGGTGGCTGAGCTGGACACGAACCTTGGCACTGCCATGCGTAAAGAGCTGGCCAAGCTGGAGGACCAACAACGCCTTAAGGATGTTGAGGATAGGTTAAAGTATTGTAAGTTTTTCTAGCCTGATTTCTCTAGATTGTGTGCCTTTTTAACGATTCTAACAATGCTACACTTATCATAAGGTATTAGTTGCCAAGGGTTAGGGATATAAATAAATAATGGCAATTATCACGATTATGAGCAATGTATTTCACCCTTCCCCTAGAGCCAAACATAGACATTTTAAAACAAAGGAATGTATAAAATGATCAGTACACTCAGTACCATTATGTCCACAGCAGTGGATGTCATTGAGATGGCCACAACATGACGAAAACATCAGAGAACGGTCCAAAACACAATTAACCCTTACTGCTGGAGTGTTTCAAAATCCCCTTATTCCAAAATCATACCGGGAAGTATTCATTTTCACGTCAAAACACAGTGAAAAATTCAACGCCTGTCTGTCCGGGACTGGATTTCTGGATTTGGGGGTAGGGTCGTACACAGCTCCACTTGAAATGTCAACCGTGGAAATTATGAACCATGGAAACCAGGCGCTGGTAAAAGATTTACGGCCCTCGGTCACGACCAGACAGACATTGGATTGGCGGTGGTCGTGTGGTCATAGGATTGCTTGTCCAGCCTTGCTGAACAACCATGTTATTTCCATAGTTTAAGCCGCCCGCGAGAGTGGAGGGAGTTTTTTTTTGATTCGGGGTGGGTGGAAAATCCTTTCCCCGAAAGAGAGCATTAAAACCACACGGGTTGAATGAGATTTCCTGCTCGCTTGATTATTAATAGACTTATCAATCGCGACTGCCTTTGAAGCATGGGCGATTTAATTGATTGATGGAATTACTGTAAGGGCACGATTCAGCATAATAATCTCACGCTCACAGCTTCAAGCTCCAAATTCATCCTACCGTACCCATTTACTGACCAATCAAAATTCCAACTCCACCGTTACGGAACGGGAAACTGGACACCAACAGCCTTTGTAATGTGCTTGCCCGAGCTGAGAACATTTCAACCAAACTCTGTCGTCAATCGACACTTGATGTGTGTAACCTTAGAACATCTCCCGGGAAGCGGCCACCACTCAAGAAACCACTCAGACAATGCTGGGCAACAATCGGGCAGATTGCAGATGAAATATGACCAAGTGTTGCTTCCAGAAACGCATTCAAAATCGTGCCGGAGGCTGCATTTGCTACAACATTTCTATTTGCTTTCTCCTTTGCCGAGAATGACGCCTTAAAACGCCCTAAATCACCCGAACACGGAGAGCACGAATCACCGGAGGAGCCCTTTTCTCCGATTACGGCAGCTGGTGGTCATAAAGAGGCGGTTGAGAGGGTGTGCCATTATGCATATAACCACCGTCATTCAGCCCATAGCGCAGGATGCATTTAGAGTTGCTGCGAACTGTTGTGTGTTTGCTTTTGTACTTACCGGGGGAGACGACGCTTACACTGCAGCAAACGCACGCACGGGTCCGAGCAGGGTAGTAAAAATTAATTTTCAAATTTCAATTACATGTTCAAACAATGTAATACTACTGCCGCAGCAATGCCGCTAGTCGATGTGGTGGACAAAGCACGAAAAAGGCTAGCTCATTTCTGTTCTGTTTACATTTCACACTATCCATAGTTCAAACGGCGGATTACATTTCCCCTCCGTGGCCCGCGTGTGGAAACTTGAACCATCTCTAACCCATTACAAAACCCTCCTATACCGTGTCCGGCACGACGGCATTAACATTAACCTTCTCCCACTCGCACCGATTGTGTCCGACATTTTACGAAAAAATCGAAAAATAAAACCCTCCTTCTTCTGATATGAAATTTGATTCCTTCCCAACGAACGAAGCGGCATAACGTGCCCCGACCGGTGGCCTCGAGGGTCGAAGCTCTTAATTGCGTCCTCCGTCCATCCACACACAGCGGCCGCTGCCGTACCATTATTTTACCCAACTCTGAAGCAAAACGCCCGTAGCCGCCGCAGGGTAAATGGAGAAAATTAAATAGTTCCTGGCAGCGTCCGAGGATTCCAGAACGGGCTGTGTGCAACTGACCGTACCGCCGGCGCGTCAGTCGAGTGGCACGCGTACACATTCTTTCTTGCACACACCGGTGGATTAACGGTGCCTCGTTTGGAACCCGATTCATATCGTACACACGCGCGCTGGTAGGGTTCGGATCGCTGCAGGACCGCCCGGTGTGTGTGTGTGTGTGTGTGTGTGTGTTTGTGCGTACGGACCGGAACTTCCGTCCGAAAATGTACGAAGCCAAGGACGCCGCATTAGTAATGTTTCGTTTGATTTATTCAACCCCGCATTCACGAGGTTGTGTATACCATCGGATTGGAAAACGAGCGGTTGGTGGTACCGGGATTTTTGGGACAGTTCCGGTCCCTCGGGACCAACTAATTCAATTAGACAAGTTAGAACTAAATTGGGCGCGTTGCGAGTGAGTTAAATAACCACCGCGCGCGGGTAGACCTGACCTTTGTCCAGCAGATTTCGTCAAACCCCGCAGTGGAAACGGAATGGAGGAAAAAAACGAAAAGAAAACGGGAAGGTTAACACACCACGGGGGTGCGAAAATGATGAGCTTCCCGCTCGCTTTGCGCACGCTTTTGGTACCGAATTTTATTGCATTAGATTTCATAATGAAGCATGTCCTGGTACCCGCCCGCCAGCTGTTAGGGTTGTGAGAGGACACCATAACGAAATGGGTTTACTGCCCCTGCCGGCGGCCAACATATGTGTGTTGCCACCTAATTTGTGGACAATAAATATAGCTACCTAATTGATGGACCAACTGCTCTTCATGCCGACAAAAGGGGGATGCTTCGTTCGATAGAGATCAAAGTACGCGGCAAAGGGGATGGCTGTTGGTACAGCAACAACGAGCAGCATCTCACAACACACGTGCGTCTGTCGGATTAACCAGAAATTATGTATATGCTTCTATTGCCCTTCTGGTCGAACCTGGGTTTTGATGTGCCACGTCCCTCCATAAAACGGCAACGCGTCGGGAGAATATTAATATGACATCGTTACCCCGACCTAGCAGGATCTTCCAACTGACCCACACACACAATCAGAGATGAAGAATACTGCCTAACAGAGCAACAACGAACACCAAAAAAATCGTTCGATTCATCATAATCGAAAAACACAAAAATATGGACCACAAATCATTTTTTCTCTCCCCCACCCTTTTCTGCACCATTCCAACGGGACGTTTATGTATGGACGGTATCGATCGAGCGAACCCTTCAATAGGCAACGGAGGAACACGTCATTAGCATATCAATTTGTTCAACAAGGGATTTTATCTACAGCGCTCATTTCTCTTCCACGCCGAGATTTATGACGCATTCAATAACGCAGCTTCTCGTTGTCTGTCCGTGCGGCTCTGCTCCAACCAACTCCAACAAATTCATCAAAACTCACCCGTCCGAAACATCGACAGCCGAAATCAAACTGTCCTGATAAATCCTGCTGACTTTCGCTTGGTCACTCCTTCATTCCATAAATGGCGCCGATCTTCACGACGTCAAGCACAGACAACTTCCCTCTTCTAGTCGATTGTTTTCTTGCGACCGAGATCTTAAAAGCATTTGGGAAAGAGAAATTTACGAACTCTCCTTCTCCTCCCCCGCCCGACCTAACAGCGTTTCCGGCGGCAGATCTCATCGACCAACTCCTCAATCCAGCGCATCCGGCTTTTACGAAGCTGCCGCTTAACCTTGCGCCGCCCTTTGACGCTGCGAAACCGTTCCTCGGCAATGTCCGAATAAGGTTGGAGCGTTGCATTGTACGGCACGTAGTCCATCGGTTCGGGTGGAACCATCGGGTCAAACAAGAGGTCACGCATCGCAGGCTTAGATTTGCGCGAGACTGCCGTAGGTTCCAAGGAATGGATAATCTTTTGTGGTTGAGAAGCAAGACGTTCCTGTTCGGTTAGCTTCTGCCTATCAGACTGCTCCTTGGTTTGCATCGTGCCGTCCAGTGGTCGTCCCTGGATGTGGGCATGAATCGGACTTTCGACACATTTCTGCACCAGCACCGGTATCCGTGGTACGCAGACTTTCGGCAGCTTCAGCTTTTCGATCTTCGTACTCTGTGCGATCCAGTGTCCCCATTCCTCCCGCGTCAGGCAGGTGTGATAAACCAAAGGTTCGTTTTGTGGTTTCTGTTCACTCGCTGCCCGGTCTTCCTCATCCTCCGAATCGCTTGGATGCGTTCCGAACTCTGCCAACCGGTAGCGCATGACCTCAAGCTTTGCCTCCGGAAGTTCCTTCGGGGTGTTTGCATTGCGGAAGTAATCCTCCACCAGCAACGCTTCATCCCGTAGCCTTCTTCTATCCTCCATGATGTGGGCTTTGTAAGCGGCAAACTGTTTCACCGATGTAGGATACTTACGAACGGTGCGCTGCTGAAGTCGGTTCAGTTCTTCCACCCGCTGCCTGAGCGTCTCACGGAAATGAGCTTTCGCTTCGTTCCGGATATCGGGCTTCGGATATTCTGCCTCGTACTTATCCGCATCGAACGGTTCTGGAGGTTTGTGGCGTTCCCGCTCAACCTCCTCAAGCTGTTGCTTTACACGGTAACACTTTTCCAGATAGCGGACACGCATTCTTTCCAAAAACTGTTCCTGCGCTTCAATGACACAAACTTTGTCGTCTTTGTGCGTTATCGCTGGCGGTTGGTACGACCCAATGGACGTTGACCGTACACGGCGTGGAACAGCAGTTTCGGGTATCTCACGATCAACACTGCCGTCCAGCTGCTCCAACTCATCCGGTAGGTCATCCAGCTCGTCCTCACTCTCATCCGACTCTTGCGCCCTTTCTGGTGCGGGTTCACGGTTGAAGTACTCTTGAAACAATTCACTTCTCAGCAGTGCTCTCCGCGCCCGGAAGAACGTTTTGCAGCACTCCTTCGAAACAATCCGCCCCTCGGCCACTTGCTCAACGTCGTCCACTTGCTCGGCAACGCTGGCAGCAGTCGAACTTACATTATCCGCCACAATCACATCCTCGACGCAATGTTCAAGTGTTCGCGACCGTTCCGGCGGGCAAACGCTTTTTATGTTGCGCTTGTGAAAGACTTCCTCAATCGGCGTTCGTCGGGCGAAGGCGCTCGGCACGGTACATTTGCGTGCCGGTACGTTAAGTCCCTCGAAGTCGGCCAAATGCCCGGGAAGATCTCGGTATGGGCGTTCGTAGTTTTTCCTTTCGTAAGGGCGACGAACGTCAAACTGCTCTTTATCCCATTTCAATTTCGGAAGCACCGTCTGACGTGACCGAATGTTGTTTTCCGATTCGTCGGCAAATGAGTGTTCCGATTCGGTTCCAGGTATTTCGTCATCTTCGCCAACGGCAGTGAAAGAACGGAAATTTGTTGGATACGAATCGGTAGAAGCTATGACGCTGCTCGGTGCTGATGATGCCATCCTGCCGACGCCTACTACGGTCGGGTACTACGAGTGAATAGTTATTGAACAACCTTGCTGTGTATTGTACTGCGCCAACTATGCAGAAATGGTAAACCATCCACTTCGGCTGCTTTCTATCCTATTTCGCAACCTTCATTTGCACACTACCCATTCACAAAAATGTAAAATCAAGAGCTACAAAGGACCGGTGAGTAGTGAAGAGGAATAGAAGAAAAAAAATACCACACTGTTGAATGTTTAATGAGCGTCACAATATGACATAAATTATGGCTCCAACTAAAGATGTTCGGGACATAGCGTTGTCAGCTATTTATTTCTATCTCTTTCTGTAAACCCCTTTAAAACACACCAAAGCCCCAGTGTATGGCGGCTTTGTGTTGCTGCTGCGTACGTCATGAGTAACACGCGTCCCTAACCACAACGCTCATTTGTTGTTTCCCGCGGGTTATTCAATGCCGAACATTAGGTCACACGGGTGGCAAGTGCTGTGGCATGTGAAGCGACAAATTATGCACGGCAACGTACCCCGGGCCTTCCTATTGCACACCGTACCGTACCGTTGGGTTCTCGATGCTCAAGAAGAGCGCGCACCACGACACATGATCCGGAATTAACCGGTAGCTTAACGAGTAATCGTACCCCGGCAGAGGTTGGAAATGGACACGCTTGTCGAAAGGGCAGCATCATGTCCAAACAGTCTTTGCGTCCAAACACAGTTTGAGCACAAAGCCCCCGCCCAACCAAGTTACAAGAGGGCGTCTACACTTGCATCTCCATCTCGGTGGAGTTGTCATGGACAGGCTGGGGAAAATGTCAATTGGAACGTTTCGAAAAGAACGCTACCCTTTCGGCCCGGTGACTGGTACTTGGAGCAGTGATACCAACCAGTGAGTGCTTAGTTATGGTGCTTATTAATTAAGACGATAGTGGGAAGGCCCGTTGGGTGTCGTAAAAAGGGAGAGCAAACGAAACCGTCTGTGGTGACATATGAGCTATACCCGGGCGAGGAGGGCAGCTTTCGAAAAGTTGTCGTAGATGGAGATGAAAATTACGAAATGAAAGAGACAAACCCCCACCAGAGGCAGTGAAGCATTCAAGGTGGAAGAATGTGCCCGGGGATGGGTATACCGGCAAAACCGGCATGCCGTAGACAACATGGTACCAGCAAATATGCAAAACTGTCATCCGCAATCGGACGGAGCTGAGTTCCCCTTTTTTCTCGCGCTGAATCGGAGTTTTTTGTTGTTGTTGCTGGAGTGCTTCAAACGAGCTCGAACTCCAGACATGCAAAAAGCCCAACCGATGCCGACCAAAATACGCACCCGGAATGTGACGCAAGAACGACAGGCCTATACCTGGTTGTCGTTTTTTGCGTCCTTTCCCCCCTACTTCCCTCTCAAAACGCGTGTTGTGCACGTTATTGGATTGAAATTTGGGATTGACTTCATCTCGTCCGTTGCCAACAGGCGAACAGCAAAAAACCGGTCCACAAATGTCCCCCGATCGACATATGCGGGCAGCTCTACCAGCACGCCGTTGTTACTGGTCCCCTTCCCCCTCAACGGGGACTCGATTGGTGCGCCGCTTCTGTTTTTACTGATCTGAAATAATTTCGTTTATGTCCTCTTTTTATGGCACTGGTTTGGTTGCAACCGAGCACGCTAACAGCACCGGTAAGCTGGCGGCTTTTTTGAGGAGGGTGTGTGATACTGTGCACTTCTGCAGCTGAACAACGTGCAACGAATCTTAATCGCTTCTTCCAAAACTCGACACACACGCGGTGGATTAAAGTGTGCGCTACCTCGGAGCAGTAAGTACTTAAATTCATTGAAGCGTTCATTTTTTGGGGCTTTCAACCGTGCGTAGGAGTTCACGATTGGAAGGAGCAGTGTCTGCATCATCCCCCCCTGTTCCGGACATATCCGGTGGTATATCTTGATTAACGTTTATGAGCGCGAAACACACATTATGATTATGATCAGAGTCTAGATTTTATGACCACAGTCTTGTTCCTTACATTGATGTGAGGGGGGGAGAGGAGGGTGAGCAGACATTGACCCTAACACATGGTTTTAGTTCCTGAAGAAACAAGCCTTGTGTCCTCCAGCACGGCAAGGTGCTGCAGAAATTCTTCGCCTTAATTCGCCAAAACCGCATCATGTGTCCTAAATGCCTTAATTTGTGTGTTTATCCATAAATGTGACACTGTTTATGATTCCAACGCTGTCGCCTCTCGGTGTCAGTTTATCAGCAGCCTGATTGTAGCCTCCGAACAGGTTCCAAGCTCGCTTGCTATACATCCAAGCCGGTATTGAATTATTTATGCAAATTACCCCTCTCTTTAAGAAGATACAAGCACAGTTGGTGTATTCTTATTTGCCGATTTTTAAACCAGTTGTTGTTGTTGAGAAAGGATGTCGTGTACCACCCATGGCCACACCGCTCGCACACTCTTCCACACATATGCGTTCTATTTCAGACGGCGGAAGGTATGTCGCATGTCAAGGACACGTTCGCTGACGTTCGGGCGAAGTAAATTTAATAAAGAAGCGGCGTCCCTGAATTGAAATTGAATTCTGTGCAGCTTCCAAGTGACGTAAGTTTCGTCTCTGCATACGAGATTGATGGCGCCATGGATGGAGCACACCAGCTTGCACCCATACCTCTGGCGGGTTGTTCCAACAAAGAGCCTTCAGCCTAACGCGGTGGCATTGGATTTGGAGATGATGTCAGCTGCTGTCGGCTCGATCATGTTGCCACGTTGACAACACGTCGAATCGCTTAAACCAAGCCGATATAGGAACACTAGGCTATGATTCTTTATCCTTTCTTTCATTCTTACTTTTTTTGTGATTCGTGTTAGGCTCCTATTCTATCGGTGATCAGCATCACGTTTTCTGAAACGATATTCCTACAAAAGAATACCTTCACATTCTGCTTTCAGTCACCCTTGGAAGGCGTTACATTTGCTTAATGAACTTTCCCTTTTCTTTTCTTCGGCGACCGGCGATCATCATCAGCTCCTTTATGGGACGTGCCATCTTCGTTTGTTCACCATCCGCATCCATTGAAAGTAAAGTTGATTCCGGAACACTACCAGCCCCCCCACCCCCTAGACAATCATCCTTCTCCATGGTACGGTGTCGCTCTCTTTCAGTGTTCAAATATTTGACACCTTCGTCGGTGGTAAACTTCCGATTAAAGGACATGCCGACTTCTCGCTAGACGTAGTCCCGTCCGTCCAGCTGTTGGTGGTCCTGTTACAACTTTAAAATCCTTTAACTTTCAATTAGGACCTTTTTCCATCGTTTCGTCAGGTCTTTTGGCTGGCTATTTTCGTGCCAAGGAGATGACAGCGACTAGAATGAACAACTTGAAAAACGAAGTCAGAAGAGAAAACCCTTGTTCTACGACCTATTCATCACTGGTTGACTTTGCGGGCGAAAACTTTTTAACTAATGGAATTGAAAGAATTTCTTGCTGCAACTTCGGTTCAGATGAGTTTTTGTTTTAAATTCTTTCCTACTTACACCTGAATAACGCAATTTCTCACTGAAATGAAATGGTGCTGGAGGAAAAGAACTTTTAAGATAATTACTCAGAGGTTTTTTATTTGATAAACTTTATAAATATTATTACAAAAACTGATAAAAGAAATCATCATGCAAGATTATCTAAGAAATCATAAAAGCATTGTTCTGATGTGCATTAAAATGAACTATGAAACGATTATTCTTATGTAAACTCATTAAATACGCTTGTAAAACCATTCTTTCCCATTCAAAAGCCATCATAACTATTGTCTTGATCCTATAAAAATCATTCCTCATTGTGCACTTTCTGCTACTTTCTTTGTAATTTACATTTCCCCCGGAAATAATGTCTCACTTTAGCTGTCTCCCAGGAAAAAATCTCCCACACCAAGCAGCGCCAACCATTTATCGTTCACGTTTCTTCCATTCAAAATCTCGCTGTAATATCGCTGATAATTCACCCAAACACAGACACACACACACAAAAACGACGTGGCTATACAATATAAATCCTTAAAGACCTTTCCGCGCACAAAACGCCGCCCTTCCGCCTGTCCGTGTTTTTCCATTGCTCGGTCCGGAAGTGGTCCTGTCTGTCGTGTGCGCCCGGCGGCAGACGGGGTTGAAAAATGAGCTTTCATTGGGACTGCTTTTGAGTTTATCGTTTTCCGTTACCTTACCCAACCCCCAACCAACCGCCATCGAACACACAACAACCCCGGAACGACAGTTTGATGGAAGCATACTTATTTTGTGTGTCACTTGCCGGAGTGATTCATTGATTCCTTTCCCGACGCCCTGTTTTTTGTGTGTGTGGCTGAAGATCGTTTTACAGTGCACGAGCGCACGACGACCACAGCGCGGAAAAACCACGTCCCAACGACAATGGACTTGTACTCGGCACAATGGAGCTGCTGTGTAGTGATTTCGTTTGCTTCTTTCCCGGAGAAGCCGCTTGGAGAGTACGGTTTGCATTGGGCGGAAGTGTGTTGCAATTGATGTTTGATATTTTCGATTCCCTTTCTTTGCATCGCCGTTGCATAAGTTCAAGAGGCTCCAACCGACCCAAAGAGAGGGTGGTTTATCTTCGGTAAAGTACTTTAAACTGTACTTTAACTGCCTCGAGCATAATTTTTCGCCTTATCGGGGTGGCTGTGTTTATTGTGTGATTTTGAAACATTTCCATCAAGACCGTGCTCCATCCTGGCGCAACGAAGATACCGCTCGTTAACAGCTCGCGAGACACGCGGAGAAGAACTTATCTCGAGCGGTTTGACTATTTGTCAACATAAACTTTATTATGTAAACCCATGTGCAGTGTTTGCTTCCTTTCTGCTTGCGTTTCTTTTTTTTATGGTAAGAATGCAGCGAAGTTGAAACATATTGCCACACTACAACCGGGCGGCGACAGCGGCGTCTGCTGCTATCTTTATGTGGCGGGTCTGTCCCAGCACTCGGAGCAGAACGTGTGGAGCGTGCAAGCAAACCAAGTATTCTCTTGCGCACCGCACCACCGGACAAACAACCCAACCCGACACACCAACACCGGGCAGATGGAGATGGGAAAAAGAGCGACACATTCCAACGAATTGTGTCAACAAACGTGCAGTTCCCCTCCACGAGGATGGAACCGCGTAAGACTGCACACAGAACACACAGAGCCCTTGATGCACATGCAATTCAAATATCCTTTCGGTGGATTGCAACAAAAATGGGACGCACTTTTGTTGTTTTTTTCCTCTTTTACCTTGGGTTTTGGAGTTGGTTTACTCGGGAGAGGTGAGATTGCAAAGTTTATGATTTATGATAGCGTGTAAATTCCATTGCAGAAAGGTTACAGCAAAATGGTGTGCCCTAAAGCGGGCTTCTTGCTGTGTTTTTTGAGCGCGTTGGGAAGGGTTTTATTCGATTGCATTTTTTGGGCGAAAAGAATCCGTACAAGGAAGGATTGAATGAAGATTTATCTCTAATTACTGTATGCGTAATAAATTATATTTCACACACACATATTGTTGCTTCAATTTTGGGGTTGAAAACACGAAATGCAGTGGAATTTAAGAATTTAACTGTGCAAATCAGCGAATTTAAGGAGTGGTTTTGCCATGCTTTTTGATGCGTCGAAAGATGTTTAACATTTTTTTATTATTCATATTTGCTGAAAAAAGTACTTATATTGCTAATAAATGGAACAAAACACATCAGCAAATAAAAAACCTAGTCATCTGAAGACAATTAATAATGATTAAATTTGTGTTTAAGTTACTAATCTTTTAACAGCCTAAAGGTATGCAAATTGCAGTCAAGTTGTTCTTTATTTAGCTCTTCAGCTCAGTTTTTCGTGTTAAAAGCTATTTTGAAAGCTCATTAATAGAAAAAAAGTAAATAAGTGTATCAGAAAATACTTATTTTTCTACATTTATGTTGGCTTTTGCATTGCTTCTTATTTTAATAATTAAAAACTCAATATATGCATCATTTTGTGAGTTCATTGGCACTATTCCTTCATTTTGCTGCTTCTTCTTAAGTACACACCTCCAACGACTATTTTCTCCCGTTTGGCAATAATTCCTCCATAAATTTCCATCAATAAAATTACTCATTAAAACCGACTAACCGACTCGTCTAAAAACGGGTGATAAATCATCCTCTCGTTCTGCTAGTCACTATCACTGTCTGTGGACGATTTATTCCTTTCCATTGCAGTTTGCAATTAACTGCACTCTCTCGCTTCGTCGCACCCGGGTGTGGTGTGGAACGGGATTCACATTCGCTCTGCCGCATCACAGTGTGCTGTTGTTTGTGTGTGCTTATTCTTAGAATAAAAACACAACACAGCAGCCGTTGCATTATTATGACCGGCACACAAACAAAAGCGACTCAAGTGCATCCTTCCACCGGATTTGCAAGCTTGTACGAGTTGGAGGCTTTTTACACAAAGCGTCGGCAGAGCGGGGCGGTTCGTGCTTATCTTATATTTGCGTCATTCCGGTAGGTAAAAAGGGGGTAAGCCGTACCATGGCTTCGCTACTGCACTTTCCTACCGAGGAACAAAGATTCTATGGCCGTTTTGTCCTACGCTTATGGTCCACTTTTCGTCACCTGATGCCACACTTGGTGCTCGGTTCCGCGTGCTTCCGTGCAGCGCAAGGTGTGTTTGTGTTCCGGTCCGGTCGGTTTGCGATTTTTGCGTTCCAGTACCGCACACGGCGTGCTGTTGCAAAGGGGAACGTTTGCGCGCCAGGGACGCTGTGATTCTGCTCCGCAATGATGCTCTTTGCGGGTTACGGTGAGGCTTCACGCTCTGCTTCGTCGTCGGTTGGCGCGGTTGGGCCGAGCGTTTGCATTCTTATTTAAATTTTGATTTAATCTTGTGTTTTGAGCCCAACCGGCGGCAAATTATTTTCAACCACACCAGTTGGCTGTTTTCGTCGATAAGCGCCAAGAAGTGCGACCGGAAACCGGCATGGTGATGTGGCCGCTTTGCTGCACTTCAGCAGAATCCGGTGTTTCCGGCTTACCGTCGACACGTTTGGACAAACAATAAATATAAAACACTTCGTCAAGAGGAAAGTGTTTGAGTGCAAGCACTTGGAAGGTACGAAACAGTAGATAGGGAAGTAGTTTGAAATAACTTTGAATTTTGTTTGAATAATGAGAAACGAAGGAATTGTATGATTTTTACATTTTCCGTATTAACATTTTTGTTTATTTTTTATGTTTCAACAGATTTCACTGTATTACCAAAAATTGCATAATTTTAGGCGTTTTACTAAATTTTCGTAGAATTAAAACCTTAAACCTTACGCTCCATTTGGATGCAAAAAGATGGTAAAAATTCAATATGGCTTTCAACAGATTGAAAAGACATCTTCTAAACATATAAATTATTCATTTTTATTTCCAATACTGTCTTGCAGGCCTTTCAAATTAGATTCCTCTTCACACTTGTTCCTTTTCTTATGGAAATATCAAAATTCCCTTTCATGAATTGCGCCGTTGGATTTTGTACGGAATATTATTTGTTAAATTTTGCAACAAATCACCCTCCCCTGTCTCTTTGTATTCTTGTGGTAGTTACTTGCGTATTCATTGTACGTCAATCACGGCACGAGCAGAAAAAACTCTCCCTTCATAATTGAAAAACAAAACCACTCATAATTAGACGGTTCGTTAAACGTTCGTTCAATGAATTCGGGAGGAAAGCATTGTGTGGTGGGTTGTGTTACCTTCCTTTTATCAAGCGTCCTCATAAGCACTAACTAACTTGACGGCTGATTGTTTCCATCCTATATTACACTCAACCACACAATAATGGGCGGTAAATTTATGCTGCTCAAAGAGAGAGAAAAAAACCAAGCGGGAATGAAAAAGGAAAAAAAACTCCTTCAGCTTCTGGGTTATTTCGGCCCTTTCCACCTCCAGAAAAAAAAGAAACGTGTACTTGAATTTGCATCTTCAAAAAAAACTACCGATTTTTGCTCCCCCAGGAAGAGGGGATTTGTGCTTATTATTCATTAGTCGCACACTGGCCCGTTGATTGTGCGTTTCGAATGAAGCTGCTTTTCGTCACGTCTTTCGCCGTGTCGCGCCTGTTTGGTTGGCTCACACACTACTGGCTCTGCCCGTGATTTATGTGCCACGAAATTGGCAGTTTGCAGTGGCCGCGCATATTACTCACGCGCTTCGTCTTAGCACAGCAAAACGCACTGTTGAATATTGTGTGAGCGCCGCGGTGGTGGTAAATGGGCAAATAATCACGTACGAATCACGGTGCAAGCAAGCATTATCATCTCACATAAGCTGCACGTTGCATGTCCGTTCTGATGGGGATGGTGACAGATTCATGGCTTCGCGTGAAATGGTTATGGTTTGGCAGGGGGGGGACATTGTTTTGTAAGCCTGTAAGCCATGCATCGATGAGATTGCAATTTATGCACTTTGTGGCAGAGAGTATGTGTTAACTCGTGGGAGAATTTCGGATAAAGTCTTGTGCGTTTCTTTCTGTTTTCTAAGCAACCAATAATAACCAATCTTGTAACAACGATTTGCCAGAGAAGAAGACGAAGAAAAAGCCTTATCGTCATCTATTTTAAATCTAAAACGCTAGTGATGGCAGCGTTAATAAGTTCAAAATTGAACCGATTTGTTCCGCTCCCGTTCGAACTACTCGATTCTATCAGATGATCCAACAGAATGTTTTATCTAATTAATTAATATAAAAATGAAATCTTTCAAAGGGGTTTCACCATCTATTTCAAAAGGTCTCTTAAAACATTAGTAAACAATAAACAAAACATCATTCCATCCCAATTCCCATCCCATTCCCAATTGCATTCCTTTCCAGCGCAAGCCATCCAAAGTGACACAACAACCAACAATCGACGGAGATCGCTTTCAAAACACGGATTAATTCTATGTAAATCAATGTACGCCTTTAAACACGTTTTTAATGATCTAATTTAAAACAAAAACCCCTCTCCGACGTATGCATACAATAGCTCCCCGAAAGTGTGTGTGTGTTTTCGTCGACATGATGTATGCTGCACGCCCATAAATCAACCCCCATCGATACACTGTCCAGGATCTGATCTTTATGCAAGAAGCGAACTCTATTATAGAGCATAGATAGTGATTTATGTTGAAAAAAACGCACACCATCCTACACACACTTCAGTTCAGCACGTACACCCTTTTTGGATTATAAATTCCAATTCCCTCTTTCCCTCTTCTTATATCTTCCCTGTTCTTTTTTCTTGTGAGAAGAATATTAATCAATCCATTCATTTGCTTCCCTCTTTCAATTTGTTTTGCTAATAAATAAATTGCCTTTTTAACAGACTAATTGTTCACATTGCTTATTTGCACTAACGCCACACTTTTGGTCATTAGTATTGGTGGCATGTGTTCTTTCCTCTCACCTTCATTTGTTCACACTTTCTTGTGACCGCAGCCCCAAAAGAGGCGATCCAAAAACCATCCACTCACTCTCTCTCTCTACAATTGGCGATAATTTATGAGTGCGTTCCACCATAATTACCACCCATCGTCCATCAACAGCAGGATGTCACACGCGGTACCGTGATCACTTTAACCGTTGACGGGAAAACACGATTTTTACGGCCAGCTTTAAAGCATAATCGTAATTACCAAATGAGCGAATCACTACTCCCCCTTTCATTCGATGTGTACTTTTACACCACACAAAGCGTCCGAAAGCCTGTGAATTGATTCGTTTTTGCAAAAACAATACAAAAAACACAAGGTTTCCATTTCGCCACCATTTGTTGTTTTAAATGGGAAATGGATGCCCGCGTAATTTAAGATGACGCCGCTGTATACGACACAATGCAAAACAGAACAGAATCAGACAGGAGAAAATGGCCACAGTGGCCGTCATCTCGTTATGCAACCAACCCACCCGACGTCCGATCGCTACGGGCCCGGGAGATGGCCGGCATGGGTTGTGTGTTGTTTCTGTGATGCAAGTTCGCCGTGTTCCGCACGGTAAAATCTCACTTTAACGCATGACACTCTCAATTTGCATATCCGTTCGCCATTCATCAAGCGGACGGGCCATGACGGGCAGAAGCACACGGTGCTGCCACTGGCTGCTGGGAAATGCATCTCCGCCGCCGTTGGCGTTTTGAAGGCCAAGTGCAAGCGGCGGGTGGGTTTGGTGGGTGGTGAAATTAACAACAAAAAAGGTACAGCATAAAATTGCGCCTATTCACCATCAAAAGGCGTCCGTGTCTCTGTGTGTTTGCTGCACGGGGCAATAATTTTAATTACTCTGTTTGGTCGCTAACTGCTGGCGTTCGCTTTAGTGATGATGGTGGTGTGTGATGGACGCGGCATAATGATGATGGGTGGGTAAGCTTTCGTTTGGAGCGGTTTAATTAATCAGATGACGTAAATATGGTTCCATTCGATGATCATCAGCTGATGGGATGCATAGAGTCGTGTGAAGTATTACTATGGCTTCGCTTGTTGCGAATAAAGGCAAATTATTGCGACAGAATCAGCGCGAAATGAGATTTGAATCCTGGTCACGGCACCAATTTCAATTGACGGATTTTTTTGCAATGTGTACATTTTAGAGGTTTCAAATTCTCACCAAACCTAAATCCAGTATCAGCTGGATAAGAAAGAGCATAGAGAACCTAAATAACATTTTCATTTGCCGAGACATAGCTCTTATCCAGTTCCTATTGAACTAGAAGAAGGTTTTAAGAGATATAGATATCAATGAATTTGTTCTGATTTCTCTCACAAGCGACATTTAAAGCCGAACTAAATAATTCCGTTATTAAATTGCTTTCATTCAAACTATCATCATCATCTAACCTTGCCGGGTCGTCCTCCACATAACGACATGGAATTGCAACGGTTCAACGGTCGCGTGCAGTACTAGGCTCGCAGCACAAGCGGTTACGGAATGTATTGCCAAACGTTTGGCTCTTACCCAACCGCTCCTAGCAAACGATGGTTGATCCACCTCCATGGCCAATCCTCTAGAGATATGTCAATTTTACTTTATTATATTTTTGCATGTCGGCCGGCATGACGTGCATGACGATGATTGGTTAGTGTTTTGCCGTCAAATAGTGCACAGAAACGCAAACCACCGTTTGCAAACGAAGCAAGAATTTGGTGTCTTCTTGAACGGTTGCCATTAATCAGATCATTTTCAGTCGCTTTCGAGCTGTTTTGGGCATGATGCAATACCGTGGTTAACGTTCACGGACATCGCAAAACCGCACTGACACTGACCTTGTGCTTCCCTCCTGTGCCATTGATTTGCGTCATCAATATTTTTCACCCTCAATCCCCTGTAAATACACACACACACACTCACCAATCCATTATGTTACAACCTATTGCTATGGCCCGAAGGTCCCAGCTGGCAAAATGGAAAACTTCGTCGCATGATTAGCCTGGCGAAATGGTTTCGCAATCGATCCCAACTGGTCGCCTGCCGCATTTTATTGCGCAAAAATGTTGCCTTTGCCGGAACAGTGTGTTACCTTCCAGTTCCCCCGCTTGTGGGTGGATTCTCCCTTCGCTTCCTGTACGACAGAGGAGACCACACAGTAAGGTCAGAAAGAAAGAAAGCCCTGAAAGCGACTCCACTGTGTCGCAGTTGGGCCGTCGCCGTGGTCGTCGCCACGGTGAAACTTTCTTCTTCCCCCATCGGGAAGAACACTGTCGCCTGTGGGCCTGTCGCCCGAAACTTTGATCGAATATCCCACCCACAGATTGCGGGCAGACTAGCGGTGCCGCCAAGACGGAACTTTTCCAACGGATGAACGTGATGGTTTTGAGTGGGGAGAAAGTTGATGGGTGGTCTCGTTGTGTTCCGATTCTAATTTCCTCGGGATGAGGCAGTTCAGCATTCTTGAGGTGTGGACAGTTTGGAGCCAAACAATCGAATAAAGTCAATAAAAGCAGCGAGGTTTGCCAATTAGACCGATTGATGGTGACGGTAGTTGACAGAGCGAATAGGAAGTTATGTTACGGGCAAACGTTTTGTTGGCTTAATTACCCAGAAGTTCGTCTTAACTAAACACTTTCCGTAACCGCATTTTATATTCAGGATGGGCAAATTCGTGACTCTATGAAACAGTTTAGTCCGCTCTTTTCCAAAGCCCAAAGCCCTAAAAGTAGAAGTACCTTACAGTTACAGTATTACACCGACGTAAAATACCATTTCCTCATCCAATTTCCACTCCAATTTCAAGCTCGCTGTGTCCGATGTCACCGCCTTTCCGGGCTAACATGAGCCATCTCACCAGACACCACCGTCTTTTTCTCGTGTCTCTCTCTCTCTATACTGCACTACCATCACTCACCGCGTGATCGTATAGCAAAGCAAGGCGCTGACAGCATCATTAAATGTCACTGTTTTGCTGCCAGGTTTTGTTCCCGTTCTATCCAACAACAGAGTTTGTTTCTCATAGCATCATTAAAAATCACATCACCCTAATTCAGCTGTGTTTTGTCGCATTCAGTCCGGGTAAATATGTTCAGGAGAGGGTAAGAAGAGGGAAGGATCAATTTAACTTCTTTACGAGAAGCAATTACCGGTGTGTGGTTTAGACACTTTGTCCAATAGTTCCACGATTAGATGCAGTTTACAAGGGAAAGCAATTCGAAGAAAGGGCTTTCTTCTATTTGCCTAACTTTACAACACGTGTTTTGATGGAAAAGGAAATGAAAATTAGCTATTAAAAGCATCGCCATTGTTTGTCCGTGTGACGTTGCCGAACTGCGCGCGCTCGACCCATCAGATCAGAAACAAATCGATGAAGCTCATGCGAAGGCTTTTTCCCCAGTCCAGCCTAGCCGCACTTTGATTGCTTTATTGGGCTAACTTTCCTGTGTCGCGTTGAAAAGAGACCCGTGGACAGTTGACTGACAGCGTAATGTTATACCACTTGGGAGGGGCCTTTTCTGATGGCACGGATGTAACACAAGCGACCAAAGCGCTTGGAAGTATCTGATATCCGCTAAATAAAGGACCACTTTTTTGGAGTTCAGCCATCAGCAAATGTAGCTATTCTTCTACTATTGGCACCGAACAAAGCCGACCAACCGGCTGACGTTGGAAAATAAACAAAGCACTAAAATGTATCCTCCTCTCGAGACACTATCGACCAGCCGGGCAGCATCGACATCATAAAATCTTGCCCCGGGACGCTCGATCGATATCGAATATCATCAAGATCATTGTCGCGTCAACATCATCGTCTCGTCATGCGACACTTAATGTCCCGAACGCGCTTGTTTTTATTTTCTGCCATCCCGATGGCGCCCAAATGTCTACGTGCACGGAGGACGTATTTGGCAAGGAGCGCGCTCATTGACAAGTAAGGTCGTAAAAAAAACAACCGTTCCGCCAGCACACGACGGGGATTCCATCAATGCTGTTTTTGTTGGGGCGGCATGAGTGTCCGTTAGTTAGCAGTGTACTCCTCCACTCCAGTTATTGCCCCCCCCCCCCCCCTTTGTTTCGATACATTTATCAACTGCAGCTCCCCGGGTGGGAGGGAACGGAACATAGACACAAACTCATCAAAACAACCGGATCTCCGATAACCCTGACCGACAAAATGCGCACACATCACACGGAGCGATATAAAGAGAGAGCAATGGGGAAGCCAGCGTGATGTAAATTGACACCGAAATAGGACAACCCCCGTTGAGTTCCTGGTCCAAATAAAACCCAACCCTTAGGCCCCCTTTAGTCCGTGTGCAGTTCTGCAACTGGGGGCACATCGATGCAATTTGCAATTTGGTACCGATACACCACCAATTCCAGTAATGACCGACGGTGGTGTGTATGCTCTGGTGGATTTGGTTGTTTTTTGGGAGTGGAGTTCTGAGTGTTGTGGAACTCAATTATTTCGGTCGTAATTCGACCAATCATGCACTAAAACCATATTGATTTTGGAAGAGTTTTTAACACGATTATGTATGGCATTCATTGTCCCCCTAATGGACCTAGGAGATTTGTTCAATGTAGACTAACCGTAAGCCTCCTCTTTTCTGCTCTCAATTTCAGAACATCAGCTAGAAGTACACGAGCAGCGAATTACCAACGTTCGAACATCCATTCAGCCTATAAGCCCTCTTCTCACAATGGCAAACGTACGGTGGACCATCAGCAGCACCGTGGTACTGTCCTGCCTGCTAGCTCTGCTCCCTGCCCACACGGAAGCGTCCACCAGCAGCGTGTTCAAGGCGCTGGTCATCGGTACCAACACGCAAGCCGTCACCTCCAGCACGCTGTCCTGGGAGAAGTTCAGCGAGGCCGAAACGCATCTCCAGTTCGCGGTGCGAACGTTCGAGCCCGAGCCACACTCACGGGAGACGTCTGAAAGTGAGCAGGTAAGTTTGGAAACAACAAAAAACGCGTCCAATCCAGCTACTAATTAATACCATACTATACAGCTTCATCCGTTGAGCTATGTGTGCCGGGTGGAAATCGAAGGCATCTTCACCGCCGGCCACACCGTGACGGAGGACACGGTGACGGTCTGCATCGTGGCGGCTCAGCTGTCCGAGGTCGAGCGGCACCATGCGTTCGAGGTCCTGATCAACATGGGCGGAGGAGGCAAGCTAAAGTGGCAACCGTGGAGTCGATATCATGCCGGTATCTTCGGCGGTGCCGTTAGCGCCGGAATGGGCAAGGTAAGCGCTAACGCGCCTAACAGTAGGCAACCCGCACAGCGCGGTGCTGAATTGTGTCGTTTTTTCTCGTTGCAGTTCTCCGACTACTACGTTGCCCGTACGCGTGCGAGACAGGGCGAGGGACACCATCATCACGCCGGACACGACGGCTATGTGGTGGGCAATTTCGACCCGAACGTGAAGCTGACCGGACGCATTAATGCACCGCTGCCCGGTTCCACCACGAGCACGGTAAGGATGAATGGTTTGTTTTGCCTGAAATGGAATGCAATTGGTTTTAATATTTCGCTCATTATCATCCTTTTCCAATAGGAACACGAGCACGGTGACATCTTGGTCGAAATCGAACCAGTTAAGTACGAGCTGCGCTCTATCAAGCAGAACAAGCTGCGAACGATCATCAAGAAGAACACGACCGTGCTTGGTAAGAGATAGGAGGGGACGTTGCCTATGCAGCTAAGGCAGGATGTGAAGACTAACCTTACTTACTGCCTCGCATTTTAGGTTCCACCATCCTGTCCAACACGGACGATCGGACGAGCCTGGCGGAAACGGTCATCACGTACGACTACATGAAGGAGATCTACTGGGGCAAGCACGAGGGCGTCGTGCAGGGTCTGTTCACCAAGGTGTACGATTCCCGCTCCCAGCAGACGTCCAACGTTACCTGGGGCATCAAGAGTGCCACTCGTCATGTGGAGGTAAGCGTTTGTGAAGAACTCTAGAGAATTTTGTGATTCTCTAAAACACTCCAATTTTTCTGTATTTTTTTTTAGACAAAGTCAGTCAACACGATGCTGGAACCGGGAACGGCCATCAACGTGACGCTGTTTGGCAACTACACCGAGATGGAGGCACCGTACACAGCCATGCTCAAGGCATACTACGACGACAACAGCGACCCTGTCAGCAGAAAGATAAACTCTATCGTAAGTGTTGTGTCACCCTGTGTGATGAGACGTCACCAATGACTAATTTCTTCCCCTTTTTCACACTTCAAGATGGTGAGCCGTGATATGGAGGACGTCAAGATGGAGTACAGCCCGGTGTACTGGATCGAGAATGGTACGCTGGTGCCGACGACGACCACCACCACGACGACGACCACCACGACGACCACCACGACGACCACGACCACCACCTCGACGACCGAGGCGACGACCAGCTTGCGCCCGGTACCGATCAACAGCACGCCCGTCGAGGGAGGCACCATGATCGACGAGGACGGTATGAGCAACGAGATCGGGCACGCGCCGTCCACCAGCCGCGATCTGGACGTGAGCCGGAGCAACGAAAAGCTGGAAGGATCGCTCGACAACATGTCCAGCCGCAGCCGGAGCCGGAGCCCGAACGGTGCCACCGGCAGCTTGAAGGCGGTGACCACGCTTAGCATATGGTTGGGAGCGGTC
This sequence comes from Anopheles gambiae, assembly GCF_943734735.2. Classification (NCBI taxonomy): domain Eukaryota; kingdom Metazoa; phylum Arthropoda; class Insecta; order Diptera; family Culicidae; genus Anopheles; species Anopheles gambiae. The sequence goes on from NC_064602.1 coordinate 88,760,677, forward strand.
TCGCTTGTCCTGGCGTTGCGTCGCAACTAAACCCTCCCCTGCGGAACATGTTGTCCCACATCTCAAGCCAGGGACACAATTTCATCTCACCACCACCATCCCACCATCCCAAATACCCAAGTTCTTCTGTGCGCTGTATGGTGAGCTTCTCTTATTTCCCCCAACCTTTTCGCTGGAATTGGCTGGAAACTCCCCCAAAAAGCGGTTACATGGGATCGTTTCGCTAGAGCGGGGGGGGGAACTTGTTTTTATTTTATCAAACAAATTTATTTTAAGTCCTAGAAGGCCAAGACGCCATTAGTTGTTTAAGACATTATTGCTTGCGAGTGTGCGAGAGGAGCGGATCGCGACCAGCTTTCACGTGATTGTCGCATTATCATTATCAGCATCACGATCATCATCATTCACGTTACACGGAGAGAGAGAGAGAGAGAGTGCCGAAACATTTGGGAGCATTTTGTTACGTGGCGTGGCGTGGATTTTTGTTTCCAGCTTTTTTGGACGAAATTACGCTCGTATGCACTGTTTCTTAGGAATATTAAGGCTAGCAGAGAACGAGATCAAGCGAGAGGGAGAGAGAGAGAGCGAGCAAGAGGAGTGATACAGTGATAAGGAAGGAAAGCGGTAGTATGAGATGCAATTGTGTATGTGTGTGTATGTTTGTATGTGTGAGTAAAATGTAAGTCGTTACCCGTAAGTGCTTCTCCGTTCAGTTCTGTATATAGGCTTCTAGTTCTAGCTGCTGGGACACACCTTCTTCGCGGTTTAAGCTAAACGGAAACAAAGCTTCTAACTTGTCAGCAACATTGACCCCGCAATGCCTGCTCTTTTGGTTTGTCTTACCAAACCCAAGAGCTTTCCCTAAACCTTCCCGAATCAGCACTCGAAAACCGCCGACGAGATGAAATTGTGTATTAAGTTTTGCTTGAGTTCTGTGTATATAGCGCCTGTAGTAATATATATAGGCTGGCAGCTGCCTCCCCTTTGGGTTTTCCGAACAATTAAACCACCCGGGAAGCAATATGCCAGCTTCGTCGACATTATCGTTTGTTCTTGTTCAAACCCCTTCGAAGCAGCCTCCCCATTCATATCGTTTTATCGTGCGCTAAGCAGTGCGCCAAATGTGCGCAAACAAATAGAACCATTCGCATTCGCGCAAAAATGTGCAAAAATAATATGGAAACAGCAAACAACAATTGCCGGCAACAATTAACATTCCGTTACGATGGTTTTGCGGAAAATTAAAGAGAAAGAGAGAGAGAGAGAGAGAGAAAGAGAGAGAGATAGAGAGAGAGAGAGAGAGATAGAAGAGAAAAGGATGAAATAAAATAAGTTAGGAAAGTGGACGGTAAAGGTAAAGCTGCATTTTAAAGAAAGAGAAAAAAACGCATGTTGTGAAATGAAACAAAACGAAACACGAAGAAGAGTAAGTCAAACCGCCAGTCAGGGGACAGAAAGGCAAATGTGTAATTCTAAATGTATACAAAGCATAAATAATATTAAACACTCTATAACGTACACAACAACACACAAACACACACTTGCGCCGTATCGGAATAGTAGGGCACTTTACAGTAAAAAACAGGAAAGCCAATTAAGACAAAGATTTGTGCAAACGTGGATTGGTTTTGTTTCGTTGTCAGCCTTTTTTGTCCCCCCCCCCCCACCCCCCCCCACTCCCCTACTTTCAAATGGCACTTTGCAACATGCATCTCTTTGAGCAAAGAGAACTGGTTATTTATTGCGGTTAGCCTGATACAACTACACTTAAGATACGATTTATGTTTTTTTTTTTATTATTATTTTTATGTGTTTTAATAAAGTGCAAATTCATTCATCAACAATAAAACCTTTTTTGGTATTTTATTTTTATTTTTATTTTGTTTTGTGTTGCTTTTCAAACCAGTAGAAGAAACAAATGAAACACCTACACAAAGTAAACTTTACGACGAACCAAGTGACACACTTTTCTGCGATTTAAATGTCCGACTATTGCTTATTAAAACGCGAGTAAATGGTAACAATAAAAGAAAGAAAAGAACGAGAATAAAGAAACGACAAAACCCAAATAACAGGAAAATCAAACAAGCAACGGAATTGGAAAATGCAGAAAAGTACAAATTGTTCAAATAGTAAAGCGAAATAGATGAAATAATTGACAAAACAGAAAAACCCTCAGCAACACAGTTTTCCTTTGCAGCGATGCCGCTCTTTGGAGGAAACAGAAGAAGAAAAAAGCAACAGAAAATTGACTGATAAAATACTCCTCCAGTAGAACCATGATTGCCATGATAGTATAATACATAATTAAACAAAATCCTTGCTACTAATATAAACAAAAACAACTGACAATTGCCTTGCGTGTGTGTGATCGATATTGCCCCCCACTTCTTCTTCTACAAAACAGTGTACGTGTTAATGTACTGTGAATGTAAAACTATAAAAAAGAGGTAATTCTTGCCAATGAGAAGATAAAATTATAAATCAGAACAAAACAGCATAACAAAATTACAGCCGCTTGAAACAATAATGAAAAAAAACACACACAACAAAACAACAGAACAACAGCAAAACCCATGAAATCGCGAATTGTCAATCATGCCAACACATTTCGAGTAAAGGGTTTCATCCGGGAATGAGTATTAAAAGGAAAAAAAACTTGCAATTGAGACAAGAAAGCTAAGATGAAAGGTAAAACGTGTTTCCTGTTTAAGTTATAATTTTTTCACAACATTCCATTTAATGTGTCACACTAACCGAACGAAAACTCCAAACAGAGAGAAGAAAGCGAGAAAGAAAGAAAGAAAGAAAGAAAGAAAGAAACGAGAACAACAAATCATGTTGCCTTCGGTTGCTATGTTGCTTGCTGATAATTGTATTAAAAATGCTGCTTGTTATATGCTTTGCAATCGCTTGCGTGGTGCGCAAAGAAGGGCGGGCGATGTGTAAAAGCGTTGGTGTAGCTGGTAAGGTAAGGGGAATTAGAAGGGGACAGCAAAAATAGCCCTTAGTGAAGTAAGTTTAAATTGAAAAGAAAAAAAGTCAAATGAAGAATAGGCGCAGTGAAGGAGATGAAACGATTGAAAAAGAAAAGAAAAGAACGTGCAATTCAGATGTGGTGCTAGATTAGTGACGAACAATTAGACAGACAAAAACATGTGTCCGAAGATGAAAACAACCACTTAGCGACTAGTATCGCAAATAAAAGAAAAATCCATTTAATTTCGCTTCTGATTATCGGTTTGTGTTTGTAACACTGTATTGGCTCTGTAATATGGAGGAAACCCGGGGGAATTAAAGAGATAATAAAAGCGATAACCGAAAAGAATAAACATAATTAACAAATAACACTTAAACACGAGGCACAAAACGAAAAAGAACGTGAAACGATAGAAAGAAAAATACAAATGAACAAAAAAGAAACAAACAAAGAATAGACAATTTACCCAAAATCCTCGAAAACCTCCCATACAAAACTCCTACGTACGCGCACGTATTGCGAATGCAGACACTATTTTTATAATCGTATTAAAAAGCAAACGAAAATGGAAGAAACAATGCAAACACGATAAAAGATCAAAAAGCACTGTAACACACAACCAACAACTGCACAGAAGAACGGACAAAAAGTGGACAAAAGTGAATAATATAAAAAAAAAGGAAAACAGAGAGGGGGAAGAGCACAAGTTAAATAATACCAAATAGATGTAAAAAACAAAAGCAAACAAAAAGCAACCCCGACTTTGCGTACGAACCAGAATTGCAGAAGAACCAAGGCATGACTACATGTGGCAAAAAGGAATTATAAAAAGGTCGAAATAATAAAATCGTCGAAACAAAAACACACGATCGAACGAAGTCAAGAAGCTAAAACAGAAAGAAACAAATATAGATTTAAACTTTTAAAAAATTAAAAACACGTTTTTAAGGAAAATTTTATTTTAATTTTAGTACAATCAGCGGTACCGGCGAACTCGTTCGTTCCTGGGAACGTTCGCCGCGGCGCTCATTTTCACTCATTTCATAGCCCTCTAGATCAAAAATAAGAAAACCGTGTAGATTTTGTACTGGCCAACCTAGCGGTACAACCCTGTCCACTCATGAGCGACGAATGTTTCTCGTCGAACGAGTTCGTCGGTACGACTGAATAAAAACGTGTTTTATTTTTTTTTATTATTTGTATTTTTTTAGTATATCTTATCCAATTTCTTTTGAGATTTCGTTTCATAATTAGATTCATCCTACTAACACGGTTCACCAGATATTGAACCATGAGGTCACATTTATGGTTTTCTGAACAGGGTTACTTGGATCATTTCAAGTACATTGCCCCAAATCCAGCGTGGAGAGAGAAAGATACACAGCAATGGAGAAAGAAGACACGATTCACCCTAGCAACGCATAGAAACAGGGGAGAGTGCAATCTAGAGCGTAAGGTGCATTTGAGAGAGTTGATGCGAATAATGCTCGCTAATTACGGCGATGTGATGAGCAATTCATAGCCAAAGTAAGCGACTTCAATAAAAAACCAACAATAATAATGAAAATACGTATTCTTTCAGTTTTGCCATTGCACTTAATTTATACGTTTTTATTCCGCTTGTTTTTTACGAGCCAGCATCTTTCCGGAATGCTGCTGCTGTATACTGCCGTGTCGTATAGTATTAGAAAAAGAGGGGAGAATTATTGCACCCCCTGCCCCCTTCTTATCACTATCATCTAATGATTAAGCGCACCTAAACACGCAAGAAGAAGAAGAAGCGTACGTACGGTGAGAGGGTAAAGAACGGACGTCCAGTTTTAAATAACACTATACTCTTGTCCTGCCTTACACTCTGGTATTTTGCGCTTTGTTAACAACCTTAGTTAAATATTATAATGTGAAGTTGGTTATTTAATTATTTTCGCTTGTAAAATATAGCAACAACAGAAAAATACAGCGTCTCTTCCCTAATAAATGGCTGCAAAAGTGGCACGATAACGGTGCACCTTACCTCCCGCGGACCGGTTGTGGGGCATGATCGGTTATTTCTTATCCTGCAACGTATTTAAATAGCGCCCTACGACAAAAGTGGTAGCAGTGCGCCCACCCCCGCCGGGGCAGAACAACCTTAGCAAGACACAATAATTCCAATTCTACTTTAATTTCCTTTCCAAATTCCTCTCTCGCTTTCAAACGCGCAACAAACTCGATTCTTGTAAAGCTAATTCCTATCGTATTCCAATTTGCCAGTACAAAACGTTTCGCCTTTCTACCCTCCCCTGCCTGTACACATATACTACTAAAATCTAGTAAAGAAAAAAATAATCTGAGTTCAAAAAATAAACCTCTTCTCTCTTGATTCTTCGGTCCCCAAAAAAATGGCGACCGAATGGCACACTTCTCCCCCATCGCTCTCTTTCTCTCCCTCTTAGTCGATCGAACCTGTTACGCTAAGTACACTTACGCCATATTGCCACCGAGGTGTTTTCTTGTGCGATTTACCGAACACAACCGTTGGGCGTTGTTGGGTGGTTGGATCACCGCACCAGCACCTGCAATCAGGACTCGTTGGCGAGCATCCGATTCGAGGACGAGGCAGACGAACCACCGTCAAGTGATTCCACCGGCCCATTGCCACCGGTCCCCTCTACCGACTGATTCGGCGAACGTTCACTCGCTTGTGGTGTCGTTGCTGCTGCCGTTGCTTGTTCCCTTTCCGTCGATTCCGCACCCTTCCCACTGGCAGCGGCAGCAGCTATCGCCTCTTCCGGCGGTGCCACCAGCATCATGTTGACGGACACCAGCAGTGGAAAGGTGAGCTCCCGGTCGAACACCACCAGCTGCGTTTCCTCGTTCTTCTCGAGCGATATCGACAGGATCGGGGACGTTTGCTGGTGCTTGATCTGGCGCAGCTCGTTCAGCGAGGCAAGCGAAACGCGCACCAGAAACTGGCGCGCCACCCGCAAGCTTAGCAGCCGCTCGTTCTCCGTCCGATGGTGGCGGCGGATGCGCAGCGAGCGCGTGTCGGACGAGAGCAGCAGATCCAGCCCAAAGTGGAACCCGGTCCAGCGCCACTTGTGCAGCACGTTCTCGTTCAGTATGCGGCCGCACCGGATGCACGATTCGAGGAAGACGCGATCCTCGCAGACGATCGGTTTGTCCAGCGACTGGTCAATCGTTAGCACGTTCGTCCACTGCTGCATTAGCGGCTTGTGGAGCCATTCGATCGGAATGATGTTGTCCTGCCGCAGGACGCGAATGTCGACGTGATGGTTCAGGAGGTTGTGCAGTCGCAGCGCGCGGAAGACACGTTCGTACGGGACGCCCTCGGGGGTGGCCAGGAACGGTACGGAGCTGGTGCGTTCGGCAAAGTATCGCTCTTTCGGGTGTTCCACGCCGTCCGTTGTTGATTCGTCGGGGAAGAGTTTTAGCGCCATCCAGTAGCGGAGCAGCGTGTAGACGGTGAACTCGGTTTGGACCACGTACAGGTCGGCACTGGAGACGAGCTGTTCCATCAGTTCGAAGCTGATTAGCCGGAGCCATTTCGGGGCACGGTGATAGAAGCTGAGCAGATTCACCAGCAACCAGCCGAACGTGGACTGTTTGACCATCTTCACGCCGTACTCGCAGGCAGCTTCGTAGTAGAGGACTGCAGTCTGGAGGGAAAATGAGATAAAATTCATTTAGTACAGGGATTAGAAGCTTTGGAATGAGAAACCCTCCGAATTCTTACCTCCGCATTTGTCGTTTCCACCATCACCTCCGCACACCGATCGATCAGACTGTCCAGCTGAAACAGGGTGGCCGTTGCCAGCGTAGACACAATCACCTTCGGTTCCAGCACGACCTCATCCATGTACAGCGACCCAAACACCGAGTACAGCGATTCGATCGTTATTTTCGGATCAATAATCTCGATATGCACGTAGTCCTCGTCCGCCTCGCGCCACGACCCATTGAACATGCTCGCAAAGTACGGACTCTGGCTCAGGTACACCTTGTGCAGGTGCCACTGCTTCCCGAGCGCGTGCACCGTAATGTCCGAGTTGCGTTCCTCCTTAAACAGGGCCTGATAGATGTACTTTGCCGTGGAAACTAGCTTTTTACTGTGGGGGAAACAAGAGGTGAGGAAGATTTATTTACACCCTCCAGACTATGGATAGTGTTGCCCGCTGCCGTTACCGTTTCGGTGTTTGCAGTGATTTATCCAGCAGATCACTTCCATCACCACTCTCGTCTGCGCTTTCGTCTTCGCGCTTGCGTTTCCGGCCGCGCACCGATTGCGACACGCTGCCCAGCTTGTTCAGCACGTTGCCCATCGTTGTAGGGTCTCACGCGGGAATGGGCGTTGTCTTAATGGGGTTGAAGGTGAGCGGGGAGGGGGGGGGGTCGTTAATGGGATAAGCAAACTGTACCTGTGCTAGTAAAACTAAGCGCTCTATCCCTGTTTTGGAATGATCACTTCTATATCACTGTCTAGCGTTTCATCCGACGTTCCACCAGTGTGCACACTTCATTTCAAGCTGAGAACGCCGTTCTTCTCGTCACTCTAGGCATGTGTTAATTGCAGCGATTCACTCCTTTCGCCAGAGACTGAAAATGGAAAATGAAAGAAAGAAAAAGGTGTGAAAAATGGAAGCGAATAAGATGCACATTTGGTGAAGGTGTTTTGCATGTGTTAGGTATGTTGAAACCGTTTGAGCTGTATTATTTGCTACTAGATTGCTTTGGAAATGTTTTAAATAATTCTTTTAAATGTTTGCTACGATAAATTTTAACTTCAATAAACACTCATATTACTAATTTTCTTCTTTTCTTTGCGTAGAGCAATAGGAATTAAATTCGACCCAACTGGAATTAACTGGAGTGGATTCGACATTCTTCAGAGGGTCATTGGAAATTCCTATTGGATTTGCACAAAAAGTGTGTGTCATTTCTAGTTCAGTTCAGTTCCTGTACATTTCCTGTAAGAAAGAATAAAGAAAGTGTCCCTCAACATTGAATGGGGAATCGTTCCTTTTTGCAATATTCCATCACTATTTGTTGGGAGCAAAGCACAGATTTTACACGCTTATATTGTTAATTCTCATTTTCGTACACACAAAAGCACTTTTAGCATCGTCCATATTCCAGACAGTTGTTGCTTACTTCATCCATACATAAGCTTCTAAAATCATAAAAAATGCTCTTACATTTATCACATAACTAAGATGAAATACAATTCCTTTCTTTATACACAATTCCTTTCTCACGAAACAAAAAAACCGGTCAACCAGACATCCTGCAGTTTACGTCCACGAAAGACACCATACTTCCCGACGCACGCTACTGCTGCACTAATAAACCAACTCCTGTTTCTTCACTGGCGAGCGAGACAAACAAACAATACTGAAGTCATACCCGGACTGGTGATCACCGAACCGTGGCACCATTGATTTCCGTTCATAAAACCAACACAAAAAAACAAACCTCCCCGCGAAACAAGTGCTAAAAATAAGCCCCAAAATCCAACGTGGGACATGAAGCGACGATCAACTTCACATTGCTTGCACTTATTTTTTTCTGGAGACGTTTGGAACATTTCAAAACGAGTGTTGTCTCGTTGCCATGGCGTCACATGAAACTTCCCTCTTGCTCTCTTGGCACACAAGGCACACAGGGTACGTACGCGCAGAATGATATTAAACCTTCCCAAGATGGAACGTTTCCCCAAAAGTGTATTGGAATTCGTGAGGTTGCAAACAGCAAAAAAAAGCAGAAGAATTTGAAGTATTTGCAGGGAGAATTTTGCCTAGCGCAAAACCACAAAACAAAAAGGTAATCGATCGTTTTCCACATTCCCTAAGCATAGTGAATTTTAAATTCTAATAGATTGGGAATGATTTGGAGCTCGCTTGAACGTGTGTCGCATTATTCAACCGGACGATTATTAACATAATCAAACACACTCTTCTCTACCCACTTTGCCACTTTCTTCTTCCGCCAGCTGGTGATGTCATTATCCCGCACGACACTTTTTCGACCATGCCCGTGAAGTCACTTTTTTGTTCAAATATCCACCAACTGGCCGCGCAAGCAGCAACGACCAGCGAGAAAAAATTAACTCCTTCAACACACGAATTGCCACCCTTTATCCCAATGCCCACTTTGTTTGAATCGCCGTTCGGGCATGATGTCACCTGAGCGGTTCGTCTGTGTGAGCCTGGCCGCCCTCACTGTCCTGCAGGCTGGGGTTTTTTCAAGCTTCAAACCTTTAACTAATCCTCTTCTATGCAACTGCTTCGGAATGATTTGTAAGTAGTACTGCACCAACACTGCATCGGAGCCCATTGTAAACATTAGCGCCCTGCGTAAAACAAACAAAACTCTCCGCGCAAGACAATCTGTGACGTGCTGTGTGTTTGTGTGTGTGTGTGTGTGTGTGAGAGAGAGAAGGTAATCCCCCCCACTACCCCAAAAGCATAACCGAACAATGGGTTTAAAGCACGCGCGCACACAGCACAGCACACTACTAGCATACATTTATGCTGGGCCATCGTTCACGTGCGGTGACGACCTCGACCCAACTTTCAAATGGGAAAAGGAAGGGGGGTAGGGTTGTTCAAACCATTTTGGGATTCCACTGAGTAAAACGGGGTGGTGGTGGTGGTAAATGTCGTGGTGTGTTGTGGTTCTTTTTTGTAGAGAAACACGAACGTTTCCCTCCGCCTTATGCTCGATGAAGGCAGCAAAGATCAGCTGGGCAGTCCGGTTCAGGCGGTATGGCATTGCTGGGGCGATTTTAGACCCCAAAAAGCGACCACACTTATTGAGCAATGGAGCAAATCTCCGGTCGAACGTGATGAAAACGCTTCTCCAAAGAAAATAATATGCTACCCTCCGCCATCGAGAAGCATACGTATGGGGTGGCGGCCGCACGGGATGATCGTGTGATGTCATCGCGCTCGCGCGCACTGCTAGTGTGGGTGTGCAACCCAGCCACCAGCCAAAGCGCATATGTACGTTCATTGGAAAGGGTGTGGAGATGCGATTTTATTTACACATGGCACTATGGAGCGTTTAACCGACGCATGACGGCATCTCCACCGTACCCGGACGCAGCTCAGTCGGAGAATTGGGTGTACGCATTGGTATGAAAATTGACGCCACCCTGCGTAGCCTGCGAGCCAGCCTGCTCGGAGCGCGATTGGTTAAATAATACCAGCCCCAGGCGTCACAGGGCTGTGGACTACTGGACTACTGGAATTATTGCTTGCTGATCTACTCTCCCCCCAACGATGATTCACACAGCTGCTTTGTTGTAATTCTCAGTCGTAATTTCGCAGCAATGTTGGAGCGCTAAAATGGCAACGGAATCACATTACATGGCGGGGGGACGCACCTGGAAATGGATCGATTAAAGTAGGCAGCAGAGCGGTTTGATAGCAGTCTGGTTGGGAAGGGAAGGATGCATTTTTAGAATCTAGACGTTGCTAGGGGTAACAACAACGCGTTGGGGCATAAATTTTGGAGTGACGATTAAAAATAGAACGACTGTTTGGAAGCGGAAAAACAGTTTGCATCGCATTGACACGGGTTGTAACTGGGTGCAGTTCGCTTCTGTTTCAAGCTGAATGTGATTTATGATCATTTACAGAACGATATAGCTCTGTTTGTTCTGTGTTCACGCAATCCATCCCCTTCAGCTCTTCATTTGGTGGACTTTTCACCTATTTGGCAGGGAATGCTGCCTCTCCCCTATTGAGCAGTGCAACGTGCCGCGCGCCAAGGTTTGTGTCACCCTCGTTTGCAATGAACTTATTCTATAACCATCTTTTACATCCTATCGCACGAAGGTTTCCTCCCGAACCTTATCTGTCGGCTGAATGTCACACAGCTGGTGTGTGCGTTACTTACTGTGGGGCGTCCGCCGGAACGACGATAGCAACCACAGATCATGCGATCGTGTTCCAATGGTCAATCTACGGGTCAAACGCACACAAACACCAATGCACTGGGGTTGAGAAAATAATGTTTCACGGCTATTTTTCACGAAACACGATGCCCGAGCACGGGCTTTCCCTATGCTTTGCTAAATTCACACAGATCCACAACCAGATGCGTGTATCATCTGTTTGTACTTCCACTATTTCCGCCGTTCTAATAATAACGCGTGATGATGGCCCGTCGGAGGAGCGCGATTTCCTTTCACTTTCCCATGCCTGGGACACTGGCCTGCACTCACTAAAACGAACACAAAGTTTTTGTTGAATTACAATATTTTAAACAATTTTTTAAACTATTCACTCGGGGGAGGTTAGTTGCATAAAAAGCGCAGCAACAAAAGAGCGACGGGAAAAAAGGGCTATTGATTGGTTCGCGAGAAGTTCTGCACTTTGCGAGCGCTTTGTGACATCACTTTTGTTTACCTTTTCGCGGGGAAGCATAGACGAGAGTTTTGGGTGACGGAAATTACGTCGTAGTTTTCCACTATTCACCCCCTACTACCACCACACCACACGCTTTTCTAATTCTGTTTCGCACGGGAAAAAGCGCTCGCACCGAGGACGTCCACTGCTCGCTATGCCAGGGGAAAGAATAACAAAACAAAACCAAACACACGATTGCGACAGTTGGTGCGCAACTGGACATGATCCGTTGACGTTTAAAATGTGACATTTCAACGGGTTTTTTTAGACGAAAATAGAAGCGTTTTCTTGTGAATAATTCTATTTTCTTAAGCTTTTTCTTCAATTACAAGGGTAATTTATGGTCTGTTGATGACGAATTGATGTACTGTGGATTAATCAGAGGGTATTTGAATATTTCCATTTAAATGCATGTTTTTGAAAACGTTTCCGATTGTTTCGTTTATAACAAGGTGGCGAGGTGTCCGGCCTCGTATTGCGTTGGCAAATTTCAAACCAAACTTTCCAACTTTACTCTATTTTCTCATTTGTTGGTTGTACATTTCATTGTATTTCATATAATATACTGTGTTCTGCTCGGTGTTTTGAATGCCGATATCGGAAAAGTTTTTCTAATTCGTTTTAGCATCTATTAACGGTTGCCCTTGGTTTAAGGATAAATTTTGAAATCCGAATGAAGCCACAAGCGCCAAAGCCATTTCAAATAACGAATGATACCCTAAAAATAAACAAACAAGAACATCTGATCGATTCTTACAGAGCTGAAATATAAAAACATGTATTATGCATTTACAAACTACTACTTTCTCACAATTCTATTGCCCCTTTTGGCAGCACAAACACACACACTGGAGAGAATAGATTTTCCTTTTTCCAAGTAGATAACACGAATTTATTAGGTATCCAAAACGAGCCTGTGCTTTCTTCTCCGACCGTTCACACCACGAAACCGATGAATGTTGTTCCGGTTCCGAATCAGTTTACATGGCTGTCCAGCGGGGCAGGAGCAGATGGACACGATCTGGATTGGATGGATGGATAACCCCTCGGCCGGGTGCGTGTGTGTGGACTTTTCTTCTTCGATTCTTCCTCAAAAAAGCACACCATCACATACACATGTACACACACACTACACAACTCGAAGTGCATCGCTGCCCCATCTCGCCACACACTGCACCACCAACACCGCCACCAGCCGCTTGCAAAAAACGGCCGGAAATGACACACCCGCACGCAGAAGATACATCCCCGCTGCGATAAACTCGTACTCTCTGACTTCTTTACTTCCGCCCACCGCCCGGTTCCATCGGAGTCTTCCCCTCTGTGCACAGTAGGTTGTTGCCTTAGAAACGGAGCTTCTGGAAGAACCACTTGTTCTTGCCGGTCTTGTGTCGCTCCTCGAACTTGCAGCGGATCTGGTTGCGGGCCTTCTTCCGCTTGGCCGGATCTTTCATGTCAGCCACGCTGTATTTGCTGTCCAGGTTCACATCTGGCACGCTGTAGCGCGTCGGCATCAGATGGTTGTAGTTCAGCATCTGGGAAGAGAAAGAGCGGGGGAGAGATGATAAGACCGGGTGTCATTAAAGACCAACAGCAGCACGCCGCCGCCGTCGCCACCACCACCACCACCATCGGGTGTATCGTGTTGTGTTCCCTTACCTTGATGAAGGGCTTGATCTTGCAACGCTTGTGGATGCGATCCTTGCTCATGTTTCGCGTCACACGTCGCGGGTAGCGATCGATGCCGGCAACGAGGGCCTGGCCGAACTGCTTGTCCGACGTACCGTCATCGAACGTCTTCATGATGATAGCCTTGCGACCGGCGTACCGTCCACCGAGGACGAGTACCACCTTACCAGATTTCATAATCTTACCCATTTTGGCCTGCCGAAGCGGGGGAAGAACAATGACAATGTGGTTATTAATAAAACAATTCGCTAAATCCAAACACCGCTTTCTGCGCGCCGAAAATCGAGTGAGCAAAAGGAAGCGAAACGGGAACACGCGTTTGCCGACGACACGAGTGCAACCACCACAAACAACCCCCAACAACACACGCACCACACCACCAGCAGCAGCCGCACACCCGAGGGCACACACCGCATTTTCGTCTTGGCACGGTTTCACGCACAATTTCGACAAAAGTTGCTCTTTTCTTCATCGGTGTCGGTGGGCACATGTCGCCGCTTCCATTTGCGCTTCATTTTCACTCGATTTTCCGGCACTTTGATGCGGTTTTGTACGCCTATTTTACCTACTTAGTGAAATGTGTTTCACTGGCACTGATGGCCGACCGGAAAAAGAACCCGAAAGAGACGGCACACGCTGACGTTTGCTTTTCGCCGGTTTCGCCCGGAAATTACAAACTCGCCTACCGGGTGCGCTGTCAGCCCGTTTGACAGCTGTGCTGCGGCGAAGTTGTAGCACAGTTTGCGAAGAGGACATTTGAAATGGTCGTTACAAACTGTGCCTTTATAGGTTTTTGTATTTTGTACTGCTGGAATGATACATTATGTAATTTCTGACTATCAAATCGTATTAACGGAATATTGTTGCAAGCAGAAAATGTCGCGACCGAGTGACTGACCAAGAGTTGGGTGCTAAACAAAATGTCACCAAGCATGTGATGGTCCCATCAACTGTTTGATTCTCGCCTCTGATCATCACAGCAGAGCTCGTGACGCTGACATTATTTTGTTTCAGCCGGAATTTGTCATGACTATGTCAGTCAGAGGCAGAACTGAACACAATATAAAAAAAAATGTCATGACATAGTGACTGACCAAGCGATAGTCACAAAAATGTCACGAAGCATGCACTGATCACACCAATCGTTTTGCGTATCACCTCTACTTATCACAAATGAGTACGTCGCGCTGACATGGATATTGTTTCAGTCAGATTTTTTTATGTCATTGACAGTGACATTTTGCAGCACTGGCGTTGAGTCATCGATAGACGGTCCATGGGGGTTGCGCGACACCTTGTGATATTGAATTGTATTTCAATCATTTATTTGCCTTCTTATTCTTACAAAATTCATACATTTATTTCTATTGTTAATTAATGAAAATCACTCAAATTTACACCAAAACCTAGAAAGGTTATTTCACTATAAACGGTTCCTATAATATTGCCGTTGCCGTTAACATTAATTAACACACTGAAAAGGACACTGATTGCTGCTACTGCTGCTGCTGCTGCTGCTACCACTTCCAAACGTATTAAAGCGCAACGTTCGAATAATCCGGCTCGTTTTCACCCCGCACGTACACCGGCCCATGCTTGGCCATGTACTTCTTGATGAACTCGCGCGCCTTCGTCTTAACGGAGTCCGTCACCTCCAGCTCGTGCACGGTATTGTCGCAGTGTTTCAGCTCCTTCAGCATGACGAAATGCGTTAACTGAAAGAAATAGGAAAGCCAAACGAAATTTTCAAAACATCCTTCACCGAGCATCAGCATCCAAGTTTCCTTACCTTCCGAGCGAGATGCTTGAAATCGTCCGTATTGGTAATGCGGCCGAGCGGGCAGCTATCCTTCCGATAGCCGCTCAAATGCTGCACGATCACGCCCGCTATGTCGACGCGGAACTTTTCCTTAATTTTCTTCGCCTCCTCGCTGTTCAGATCGCCCTTGCTTGATTTCTTGCGCTTAGCAAGCTTCGCCGTTGCCATGGCTGAGCTTCCACCGCCGTCTGCTGCACTCTGCTGTGCTGGAGCAGCCGCAGGCCCACCAGTTCCACTTCCTCCAGCAACGGCCGCACCACCACCACCACCACCACTCTCACCCGTCATTTCTTCGGCCGTTTTACGCTTCTTGCCCAACCGTTGCTGCACCTTCTTCCACTCCTCGTACGGGGAGATCTTTTTCTTCTTGTTCAGTATATCCAGCTCGTCCACGATGCACTTATCCTCCACGATCTTGTGCGACACGACCAGATCATCGTCCATGAGGGACGCATCGCCGGTACCACCGACACCAACACCGCCCATGCCGCCACTACCTGCCCCATCCGTGGCGGTGGCATTCGCCGCAAGCGACGGCTTATCCAGCAGCGGACCGCCGAACGGATTGTCGGCCAGCGTCTTGGAGAACATGCTGCGGGCGCGCAACCGCTTCGCTTCCTCCTTGCGCTTGCGCAGCTTCTCCTTCGTCTCCTTGTACCGCTTCATCTCCATCTGGCCGTACTGCTTGTCCTCCTCGGTGCGGGGCTGCAGGGACGAGATTGAAGAAAGTAAACATTAATCTGTTGCGCGTCGGACCGATCACACTGATCACTTACACTTATAATGCGTGCCTGCACCAACTTCAGGCTGTGCTTGCGTTTGCGCCGCGGAAGCAGCTGCTGCAGAGTGGCCTCATCCACTGCCGCCGTGCTCGCGTTGGCCGACTCGCCAAAGATTTCCTCCAGCGTTAGCATCTGCGGTGAACCCGATTCGCCCGATTCGCGCTTCACCGGTGCCTTCGACATGTCGTCATTCATGTCGTCCGGTTTGGCCAGCACGTCATCTGCGTGTGTTTGGGGGGAAAAAACGAAATCAAAATTAGCATATGTGTCCTCCTAAACCCCCCCTCGGATTTCCCATTCCCCTTACCCAAATTAAAGCTCGACTGCTGTTTGCGCTTCTTCTTCAGCAGCTGCTCGAACTGCGCCGCCAGCTCCTCCTCGCTCGTGTCGCACGTATCGGTCGTGCTCGAGTCGGAGCTGAGCGAAATGTCCTCGTCGTCGGCCACCACCGCCGCCCGGCTGGCGCCCGGCTTCCTCGGCGGCTCCCACTGCGGGATGCGCTCCTTCACGTGGTAGTAGTACAGCCGGCCACGCTCGTCAATCGCGAAGCGCCAGTACGGCGGCAGCTTCATCGCCGGCAGCTCGTAATCGTCCGGATTGGTCGACATCGGTGGCGGTTGAATTTTGAAGTACGCGTGGCTCGGTGGCGTCGGCAGCAAGCGATCGTCCTCCGAGAAGTATTCGCCCGTCGCCGGGTTCATGCGCACCGGAATGTCCATCGGGGCGGTGAGATGCGGGTTCAGCCCGAACCGCAGGCACGCGTTCTCGTGCATCAGCCACATCTCCTTCTTGCGCCGTTCGGCCTCCTCGTGGGCGACCTTCATCTCGAACAGGTGGCGCCGCTGCTGCTTGGAAAGGTTGTCCTGCTTCAGCGGCGCATACCCACCGACACCGGCCAGCCCGCCGGGCGGCGGTCGCTTCAGCTTTCCGCCCAGCCCGCCCCCGTACGGTGCGTCGCGATCGTCCAGCGAACGGCGCCGCTTGGGCTCACCGCTTCCGCGCACGAAACCACGACCGTCGCCCCAGCCACGGCCGTCCCGATGCCGGTGGTGCTGCTGCTTTTCCTCCTTCTCGTCGTCGTTTTCCAACCCGATCGCCTGGTAGCGCATGTCCGCCTCCCGCTCGTGCTCCTTCATCTGCTCGATGCGCTCCTTCTTCGGGATGCGGAACACCTCCTTCAGGTTCATCCAGCTGATGAGCAGCTTGCAGGACAGGATGCGTATCTGCGTGCCGAGCCGCTGCTCCTCCGGTGCGTTCTCGTCCTCCGGCTCGGGGATCTGAATGTCTGACGGTAGCACGCTTGCGGTGAGCGAATCCGTTGAGAGTGTTGTCGTTGCTGTCGCCGCCGCAGCTCCTGCTGCTGCGGCTGCTGCTGCCGCTGCTGCCTTCTCCTTGTTTTCCACCTCCTTACTGTCGCACGTGCTGATGATCTCTTTCAGCTTGCCCAGGTCGGCCAGCTTGAGCAGTGCCGGCATGTTCTTCAGCACCTCCATGCTGCCCAGCCCGAGCAGGTCCTTCTTGGCCGCTGCCTGTTGCCGCTCCGTTGCCGGCTGGCTGCTGCTATCACTGCCCGCCCCATTGCTATCGCTCGGCGAGCTGGTGCGCGACGACACTTCCTTTTCCGCTTTCTCACCAACCGCTGCTGGCGCAGGAGGCGGCAGCTGTGGTTGTGGCTCTTCCTTCGGCACAGCGGTCGGACCCGGGACGACTTCCTTCTGTTGTTTGCCCTTCTCCACCCGGGCCCACTTTTCCACCGTGTGCAGTATTTTGCTGTCCTTTAGCATCGTTTTGTTCGAGATTGGCAGTCGGTCGAGCGTGTCCAGGATTTGGATGCGGAACTTGAGGTCCTCGATCGATTCGGTCGACTCGCAGATCCATCCGTACAGCAGCCGCAGTCCGTGGTAGTCGAGGAAGAGGCGGCGGCACGGAAGCTCCCCACTCTGCAGCAGGGTCAGCAGTCGGCTGCGTGATTTGATGTCCTTCGCGCGCACCATCAGCCGGGACAGTTTGAGTGTGTGCGCTTGGTTTTTGAGCCCGGTCTTGAGCAGATTGTTGATCTCTTCGTCCAGGTCGGGATCTTCGTGAATTTCCAGTCGTCGCTGCTTGCGCCCCGTTGTGCGCTTCTTGCGCGTTTTCTTTACCTTCGTCGGTGCAACTGGCGCGGCATCCGATTTGCCACCTTCCGGCCGATCGCCAGCCCCTGCGGCCGTTGCCGCCGCCGCCAATGCAGCACCCTTCGCCGCTTTACCAACGTCCAGTTGGGCCGATTGCTGCACCGAGGCCGCCGTCTCCACCAGATCAACCTTCTCACCACCTTCCTCCTCCTCCTCACTCTCCTCCTCCTCGCCTTCCTCTCCCTCCTCCTCGTCCTCTTCATCCTCATCTTCCTCCTCAAACTCGGAATCCCGGCCCTCGCCCGTCGGTTTCGCGCCGATCCACCCGCGGCAGCTTTCCGCCTCGCAGTAGCACTTCTGCGCCTTCCGCCCGTACCGCTGGAACTGGTAGTCGAACGTAATTTCCTCCCCCGGCAGTATGTACTTCGTGCTGAAAAACCCAATCCGCAGCTCCCCGTTCACCGTCCACTTTTGCGTTTCCGCGTTCGGGTCGCACGAGTGGTTGATGAAGCGCGAAATGTTGCCCTTGGTCGTCGCGTCGATAATGCCATCGCTCCGCAGTGCCATGAAGTAGTAGTGCTTGTTCTTTTCCCGCGAGTACGCCTCCGCCCGCTCGTCGAACTGCGCACTGTTCAGCACCTCGCCCACGTACTCCATGATGAACTCGCCCGGCGCGATCGCGCTGCTCGCCTGTATGCCGAAGCCCTTCTTCTCCGTCCGGAACACCTGACAGTGGGCGTACTCCTGCCGCTGGAACCGCCGGTTCGTGCACCGATCACCGACCGTACAGCGCGAGCCACACTCGATCATGAGCAGCCGATTCAGGCAGTCCTCCCCGCACCCGTGCTCACCACGCTCAATTTCCTCGTGCGTCAGGAAGCAATCGCACGTCATCTTCTTCGCCTCCCTGCTCACGATCCGGTCGCTGTGGTAGATGTTCTCGCGGATCGTTTCGAACCGGCTCAGCTTTTCCTCCATGTCGCGCAGATACTCCTCCGACAGCTCCACGTTCGCGCTATCGCCCTCGTTAGCGATGACGGGCCAGGCGGGGCCGCTTACACCCGCCGCGCCCTGCAGATGGCCGCCCGACTGCATTGCCATCTCGCTCGCCGAATAGCCGCCCGCCAGCGCTTCCGCAGTGCCGTAGGCATCGCCCACCGCGCCGGACGATTTTTTCATCAGTTTGTCCCTATCGCGCACCAGCCCGTGGCCGCTGGTCCGCTGCTTCTGCGAGCTGATCGTCTTGATGCGGGTCGAACGGCGAATGACGCCATCGTCGATGTAGCTCTCCACCAACCGTACCATATCGACGCGCTGCGAGTCACGATCCTCATCGCGTACTTCCTCCACCGACGGAACGGATGAAGGAGGGACAACCGTCACGCTGCCACCGCCGCCGCTGCTTGCCGGATCCGGTTCATCGCAGGACATTAGATCGTACGGTGTGCTGGCACCGCTCCGCACCCCGGAATCATCCTCGGACGGGAAGCCACTGCTGCATCGGGACGGGGCGGAAAGACCCTCACTGTCTGAGAGGCCGGCCACCGAATCGGAACGTAGCGTTTCCGCGTCACTAAACGCTTCTTCCTCCTTCAGCTCGGCAAGCTGTTGCGTCTCCGGTTTGGGTTCCATCGGAGGGACAGCATCAAGCGTGGCTGGAGGTTCCTCTTTCACGGGGAGTTGCGTTGGCAACTCGGCAACCTTTGTTTGGACAACCTCAGAGACGTGGATCTCCTCCGCCTTTGGAGTGACTTGGAGTGTTTCCGGAGGTTGTTGGGGTGGAGGTGGTGGTGTCGGCAGCTCCGCCTCAACGCACTCCTCCATTTTGTACATCTTGAGCGACGCTTTCGTTACGATCCTCGGCGCTTCGGGGGACGCTTTGAACGGCTCCGCGGGTTCCTGCTCAACCGGCGGACATTCCGGAACATTCCTCGTCTCAACCGGCTGTTCCTCGATCTTCTTCTGAGGGCTCTCCGTAACGAGCGGCTTCTCCGCCGGTTTTTCCTCCACCGCTTCAACGCCGCTCTTCGCTTTGGACGAATCTCGCTTGGAGTCCTTCGTTTTGGACGATTTCTTCACTATCGAACGATCGCGATTCGTTTCCTCCTGAAGAAAGCTGCCGCCCGCACTGACGCTCTTCCGACCGGTGGGTTCCTTTTCCCCACCCTCGCCACGATCGCGCTGTTGCTTCTCCTCTTCCTTTTCTTTGGGGCGGCTGGAGCGATGGCCGCTTGTGTCCAGCCGACGTGCGGTCGCTCCCTCATGCGAGGACGATGATTTCGAGCTCTTGTGCTTACTGCTGCCGCTGCTGCTGCTATGCCGACTGTGTTCCTTCGTCCGGTGGGAGGAGGACGATGAAGAGGAATCATCCCGGTCCTTCGTTTCCGCTCGGCGGCGCGATTCATCGTGCGGTGCTTTCGTGCGCGATATTGGCTGCAGCTCCAGCGCTTTCATCTCCGACTCGAAACACTTTTTCGGCTTATCCGGACGGGGTGGAATTGACGACGGACGTTTCTTGCTACTGGAAGGGATGGAGCTTTCCGCGGTGGCGATCTTTTCTTTCGCTTCACCCGCAGTACCAACGTCGGACGACCGTTTATCCGCTTCCTTTCCCTTTCTTATCTTATCCTTCTCATCGCTTGCCGTCGTCCCTAATGGCACGTGTTGATCACGCTCCGTGCCAGCTGACGACATGCGATCTAAACTAAGCTTCCGATCGTCTTTCACACGCACTGCCCCATCACTAACCGCGCGTTTCTCGTGCCGTTCATCACCCATGGGCCGATCTTTCGACTGTGTTCGCTTGCGCATCTCCTCCTCCAATCGTTTCCGCTCCTTTTTACGCTGCTCCCCCCGCGAGCGATCCTCGTCGGGGGTGGACTTTTCCGACGCACGGTACTTGTCCCGGCTCGATGGCGATTCTTTGGGCGGTCGCTCTTTGCTGGATCCTTTGCGTGAGCCGCCCGAATCGGTCAGCTTCGTGTCCTGGTCTCGCTTTTCTTTTCTCGGCGGTGTTTCGACGATTTGCTTCGGCGGGGGTGCAGGATCCTCCCGATCGGGCTTTTCTGTCTCGACGGAAGCGTTCTGTTCGGGTGGTGTAATTTCTGGTTCTTTTGGGAGATTTGTTTGTTCGGTTGCTTTGTTCGTGGCAGTGTCTGACGGAGTGTCCTTTTGTGTTGGTTCATCGTGGGGCAGTTCTTCAGGCAGATCAGGTTTATTTTCTGGAATTGGTTCAACGGGAGCTGGTTGTTCTTCGACACAAACCTCAACCGTAGCTGTTTCTACCTCACACACTGGTTCAACAGGCGTTTCCACTACCATTGATGTCGGTTCCGTTTCTGTTGGTTGTTCTGTAGAATCCATTTTGTCTGGAATTTCCTCCTCTTCCTTCGGAGCAATTTCAGCTTGAACTTCAGGTTCAGTTGCAACTTCTTCAGGCTGTTCCACCTTCTCCTCCACTATTTCTTCCATCATTGCGCTCTCGGGTACTGTCTCTTCCACGTGTTCTACCGCAACTTCCACGACTTCAGCAGACTCTTCCGATGGTTGCGCTACAGATTCCTCTTCCTTCTCACGCTCTCCTTCCACCGAATCGTTCACCATTTCCTCACCACCCTCCATCACACCTCTGGCTGCTCCTCTTCCCCTTCCTCCACGACCACCGCGGCTTCCACGGCCACCGCGACTGCCCCGTCCGCCACGCGATCCACGCCCACCGCGGCTACCACGACCACCTCGACTGCCCCGGCCGGATGTCGGCCGCTCCTCCGGCGCATCGATAATGATCTCATCGGCCTGCAGCACTATCACATCCTCATCGTCAACGACCGGTTCGGGCGCAACCACTTCCGCCTCGACGGACGTGCTCGGTTCCAGCGCCGCATTTACATTGGCGGGCGTTTTGTACGACCGTCTAATAAACGTAGACCCGGCCGGCCGTTCCGGTGTACTGCCCACCGCGGCCACCTTTGGCTTTCTACCCCTCGTCCCGCCGCCCATGATGGGTGGACCACTCTCCACCAGCTCCTGGGAGCTCGAGCTGTGTATGCTGTCATCGTCCCCGAACACCGCTCCATCGATCCGGAGGGAAATCAGCGAATTGTTTCGCTCTTCCGGCCGGGGCAGCTGTATCGTTTCGTCGCACGGATCGACCCCCGCAATGTCCAGGATGCTGGGGGCGACCGGTTTCTTCTTTCTACCCCGCTTTGCCCCGGTCGATCCGCCACGTACCGCCGCCGTGCTGCTGGGTGGTGGTGCCTCCTTCGTGGGCGTTTCGTACACCGCTGCCGGGAGCGAAGTTCGCTGCTGTTTGCTCGTGCCGGGCTGCAACATGCCACTGCCGATCGTGCCCGCCACCCGCCGAGGCGATTTGCCGCTAGAGTACGTGCGCACCGGCTGCTGGGCAAAGAAATACGTCGATAAATCGGATGATGTGCTTGCGGCGTGCGGAACCCAGCCGGACGAGTACGTTACCTGATTCATCGGCAGCGGTGCGTCCACGACAAAGTCGCGGAACTTGTTCGTCGCCTTTACCTGCCGTTTGGACTTGCGCGTGCCGGCCCCACTGTCCGCCACCTCCGGCTCATCCTCGATGTACACCACCGTTGTTTCCCCGTCCACCAGCAGCGTCCCGTCCGCCGGCTCGTTTCCCACCAGCGTTTCCTCCGTCACGACGATCGTTTTACCGTCGATCGTTTGACAGTCCATCAGCTGCACCTCCTCCGCCAGCTCCTCCTCCTGCTGCACCACAACCGAGTCGTCGCCGGGAGTGCCCTCGAGCGATTTGCTCGTTTCATCGTCCAATATTTCTATCATCTCCACCATCTCACCATCGGCGTACGGTGTTTCCTCTACCGGCGGCGGAGAATTGACACCCAGCGATGATGCACCCCTGCCGCGACCACCCCGTCCTCGTCCAGCACCCCGACCAGCGCCTCGACCCCGCTTACGGCCACGTCCAACGCTGGCCACCAGCATTTCCTGTACCGGCGTGACCGAGGCCGACCGTCCCCCGCTGTCGCTGCTGCGGCTGCGACTGTCGGACGATTCGTCCGCCAGCTCCGTCACTCTTCCGCCGGCCGACATCTTGGTTCCCGTGCCGCGCTTACGTCCCATCGCTGTGGATTGTTGGGCGTCGGGCTGGCCCTACGTTTGATTGTTTTGCTAAAAAGGGCGTTAATCTACACACCAACGAGAGAAGCTTACACGCGAAAAGACCAGTGGCACGGTCTCGTCCTACGACATGATTATTTAATCTTGGCACTTGGAACTGCGATATGCGCTCGACCTCTTTTGCCGCTTCTTGGAGCTTCTTCTTCTTCTTCTTCTTTCTAATGTTTGAAGGGTCCTCGAGATAATTAGAAAAAAACGTAAACACAACAAACAACCCTTCAAAAGTGCTGAATACGAACCGGCTCGTTGACAGCTGTCAAAGTCGCTTTGCGAGACAGGGGTGTCAAACTGTTGCGGTTTTCTCGTTAAAAATGCAAAATTAAATTCAAAATTTCTTTTTTAAACCATAAAATGAGGTTGTTCGAATAATTTTTCATATGAAAGTGAAGTTATAATAAATAAAAAGACATTTGTTCATACATTCATGCAAATAATTCAGCGGAATGAGCCAGCGCACGTGCTCCGCTGGGGGAATGTTTACGTTCCGTTCGGGTCTGTCAAACTATTCAGCACAAATCGCACCGAACGAAGTGGGCAAAAGAGGCAACACAAAAACAACCAAAACCACCCTAAACAAGTGCAAGAAGAAGAAGAAGCAGAAGTAGTGCACAGGGGTGAAAAGTGGGAGAAAAAGTGGGGCGCCTCTCACACAGTGACGTAAACACTACGCGCGCAGTGCCGTCTTGGTGTGCACCTTCTGACCGCGATCAGGTTACGCACTCACACACACCGAACGACCGACAGACGGCATTGTGGTAACCACGGAACTCGGCCCTTGCAAATGCAAAGGCATGTCCTTCCGGTGCAGACCAATTAGCAGCTCGGGACAAAACCAATCGAGACATGTGATAATAGTGTGCCGCGTGTGAAGAAGAACGGGAAACTTTTCTCGCTTGCTCTAAGTGCCAGTGCCACACGGGAATCGGGACCAATCAAACAAAAACACTCGCAAGGAAGAGAAAGCGCCAGTACGGGGGAACAGCCAGCCAGCCAGCCAGCCAGTGTGTTTGCGTGTGTGTTTGTGTAGTGTTTATTTTTAATTGTCCTAAAGTCCTTTTCGTTTTGATGTTTTGTTCATGAAAAGATTGTTCGCTCGACGGTGCTAACACTACGATCCCTAGGCGTGATAAATGGCTCGGTTAAGATAACACACGCACGCGTGAGGCAAGAGCGGCTGGGAGCAGTGGTGAAACGCCAGCAAAGTTAAGCAACACACCACTCGCACACACACACACGGAAAGTGGCGCACCTAATCCACAGCAGCAAAAAAAGCCCGCGGAACGAATTTACGAACGATCTCGGGTTGCTTTGATAAGAAAGTAAGCGAAGTTGGATTTTGCTGCACGACACCGAACACAGACCCCGATCCCGTCAAGATGAGCGTCTCCAAGTATCTTCCCATTCATGTATCCACCTCACAGAAGGTAATTTGTACCGCCTGGTGGCTATTCCTACGATCATAATTTCAGCAAATTAATCCTTTTCTTCTTCTTTTAGATCATTATCCTATCCGTATCGGCTGGCGTGGCTCTGCTGGGCGCTCTTGCCGCGTACCTTGGCCGGCGGAGAACTCCACTCCCGCAGCAGCGCCGGATACGCAAGCCCGGCAACAGGCGTACGCGCAACAGTGTCCGCAGCCCGAACGATATCATGTCGGTGGCCGGCTCGAAAGTGTCCGCCCGCTCGTACAGTCCCAGCGGGTCCGTTCACGCCATCTCCGACCGCATGTCGCTTGCGTCCGGGTCGCTAGTGGCCGCCGGAGGTCCGGTTGCAGCGATGGGCACCGTCTCGCTGCTTGGGAACACAACGCCCCTTACCCCGCAGCAGCTCGGCGTGATGGGCATGGAGGCGCTGGAAAACGTGGTCAGCTACTGGGAGGACGCCCTGACCGGGCGCAACGATACGGACATCATCCCGGGCCGGGCCGCAAACGTCGATCAGGACGAGTTTTGTCGCGAGCTACAGAACCTGCTGGACGCTGCCTACAACCTGCAGGAGCAGGGTGAGCTGCTCTTCCTGGACGAACGATCCGTGCTCTACCGGGACGATGAGCGGAAAGCCATTACCGGGGCGGAGCACGGCCTCACGAACGGGCACCGGTCCGGGTCGGATCCGAACTTCGATTCGGCGGAAAGCTTCGCGTCCGCCCTGGACCAGGTGGCCGATCTGCGCGAGTTCGACGACACGGAATCGTTCATGGATCTGGAACGGTACCCGCTGTACTCGAGCGCGCTCGAAACGATGGACGACCAGCAGATACCGTACCGGACGCTGCGCACCGACATGGTCGGCTGTGCGTCCGATACCGAGTACCTGGCGAAGCTGCACTGCATACGGCTGGCCTTTAAGCTGCTGTTCAAGGTAATTCGCGCGATTCGCTCAGGACGCCTTGGTGGGGATTGATTTTAAAAGCAACATTCTCTATAAACTCCCCCTTTCTTTAGGATCCCAAAAATGGACGCTGGGTAGCGGACACCGGCCGACAGATACTGACCGATCTGCTCTGCCTGGGCGATAAGGATCCGAAGGATTTCCTCGTCGCGTACGAATCGATGCTCGAATTTCTGCAAAACCCCAACAACTGGGTCGACATCGAGCTGGAGCTGGAGTCGCGCAACGTCAAAGCGATGACGTTCTACGACGTGGTGCTGGACTTTATCATACTGGACGCGTTCCGGGATCTCGACGCACCGCCCAACAGTGTGCTGGCCGTCATCAACAATCGCTTCCTGTCGAACGGGTTCAAGGAGTCGGCACTAGCGACCGCCGTCTGGTCGGTGCTGAAGGCGAAAAAGCGCATGCTCAAGTTCCCGAACGGCTTCATGTCGCACTTCTACTGCATCACCGAGCAGCTGTCCCCGCTGATGGTGTGGGGTTTCTTCGGGCCGAACGAAAACCTGAAGGACGTGTGCCAGTACTTCAAGGACGAGACGATCGGCTTCCTGTGCGACATCTACAGCTTCCAGAAGTGCCGGTACACCACGGTGGAGGAGCTGGCGGAGGACATACTGGAGAATATGCGCAAGCGAGTGAACAACATAGGCGTCAAGTTCAATCAGTAGTGCTCCATCGATCAATTGTGTTTTGTCCTGTTTTTTTCGGTTCTAATTTATTCCATCCCTGCGGAGTGGAGCTCTTAAGGATAAGGGAATTTGTCTTTCTTTCATTCTTTTGGTGTGACGATCACCTTAAATTTCCATAAGAACAAAGCGGGCGGCCACTTGTGGTATATGCGTATGTGGTGGTGTGTTGGTGCATCGGGCGACGAAAACATGGTCAGATCAAGCAAGCAAGCGGGTAGATTTAGTACAACAAACTATAACATAAGCACCATTTAAGAAGCAGGGGGCATTAAAGGGGGTGGAAGGTGGGGACTGTAACTAAGTTGTTTCAAATGCACACCACATGGGCACAACACAAATACACCAAGGGTGTTGTCGGAGGCTATAAAGACAGCTAAGCGCGTAGGGAAATAGCTTTAATGAGTTGAGGAATAAATTTGCGCATCAAAAAACGCCGAAAAGTTGCTTTCCTTTTTTTTGTCCATTACTTGTGTGCGATGTTTCATATATCTCCAGGGATTCATGAATCTTTAAAGATGTATGATTTTCACAATAAAGGGTTTTCCAGGAGTTCTCATAGCTGTGAGACACTTTATTGACTCTTAAGTGAAATGAACTTAATGTAAAAAGAATTGGACTCTATATCATCCTTGTTGGACAAATTCAATCGGAATTTCCACTAAGCCTGTCCAAAAAGGGTGCCATACAGTCCAATTCCCAACATATCAAGTTCACTTCTAATAGAAAAGAGTCAAGAAAGTGTCCGACAACTATGAGAACCCCTGGAAACCCCTGTATTGTATTGGCGCGATCCCACCTAACAACATGCCCGTCGTGGGTTCAAGCCGCGCATGGACCGTCTCCCCGTAGCAAAACAAACTATCCAGCTGCATGGTACATGCCAAGAAGTCGTTGCTACGCCAAGAAGAATAAGCTGCTCACGCTCTATGAATCTTTGGAGATCTATGAATCCCTTGAGGTTCATGAATTTCTAGAGCAAGATCTATTAAGGAGAACAGGTCGATGCAAAGCCCGTTGCTAGGTTGCCATTTTCAGGTCGCTTTTGACAGTTTCATGAAAAAGTGTTTACAAACAAACGGCCAATAGTTAACGCGGAAAAGTGGACGATTTTACTATTAGGAAGATTATATTGGTTAAATTTCTTGCGGTCAATCACTTCTGGAGAATAAAGGAGAAGTAATTGCAGTCTACTCTGTGTTCAGAAACGTTGATAACCGTTTTCATTGTTTGCCATTCCGTGACCACAAACCACTACCGTTTGCAACGGTCCTGCTGGAAAAACGAAAAGTTTGACATGTTCGAACTGGGTAAAAGAAGTCCTAGTTACTTTCAATTAAACACTGAGAATAAAATGGAACATTCAATCGACACACACTGGTACAATATGTATACCGTCCTTTTCTTATAACCCGGCGACGAATGATAAATTAGATCCTTGGATTGAATCAGCCACGTAATATTCTAATTAGATGCTAATTCTTATAATATTCTAAAATGAAATGAGTGCAAAATGCTGAACAAAAATCTCATTAACTCCATAGCAACGTCCATCGCTAAACATAAACAATGTTCACTTTAACTGTCAAAATTTTCCCATGGCTTTCTGTCATTTTACTCTAAACGCTTCGACCTGCTCTCTTTCAAGGACCTTGTTCTAGAGATTCGTGAATTTTTCGAAATATATGAATCTTTTGAAATGCATGAATCTTTGCAACCGAGATTCAGATTTATGGAATCATTTCAAAAATTCAAATTCAAATTCATGAATCTGAATCAGATTTACCCAAATCTAACTGGGTCGAGCTAGGCGGGTTGTAACCTCTCCATTGGAAACGTGACCAATTGGATTACCTTTAGCAGGACGGACCGTCTAGTCATTCATTATGAGGCGTTAATGAGGACTGGAACTATGTAATTATGCACGAAAAATCCTATCGTTAAGAAGTATTTGCACAGGGTGCAGACAAACTGGTTAATCGGTTGCCTCTTCCTGACAAGCACCACGATTTCGATGTTGTTACCGTTACAGATTTTGACCTGAGTTAGGTAAAGATTTGCCTTATTCCATAATCTTTTCAATGTATATCGGCAAACCCAGGTTCGTCTGCAGTATTTTTAGGTAGACTTACGACCTACGACTTACCCAGAATTCACAGATAGCGTTCTCTAGAGCGAAGGAAAATCGATCGAAGGAATCCTTGGATTGTTAACCACTTTCACCTTGACGCAACTTGACGGTGTTTTCGTAAAACCTTTGTGTATATTAATATTAATTCACAATTGGTAAGGGCTATTCGTAGATTTCTTCAACAAATGTCATCTTCAACTCTAAAAAAAAACAAAAAACTAATTGTTTAGTTGTTACTTGGAATAAATCATGCCGCCGTTCAGCGACCTGCACAAAGCAGCTTCATTTAACATTTGCGACCAATGAATAATTAAAATTAATAGATTGCGATTAAATAAATATTCACGTTTTTAGTTGTTTTTTTTTCACACGGACGAAAACAAAGTATCATTGCAGTAAGAGGGGTGGAATAATTGTGACGAAGCATTCTTACCACACAGCAGACACAGCTTACGAGAGAATGGACTATCTTCTACACCGGAGGCACGCCTACAGCCTACTTGATCATCTGCTGCAGTTTGGTCATGCGTTCCTCGAGCTTCTTCACCTCCTTGTTGACGTTTTCCAGGTTCTGAGCGAATGCTTCCTGCACGCCGGTGAGCAGCGTCTTGTTGGCGGCCACCCCATTGAGGATGGAGGCTTGTGTGGTTTCCAGCTCCGCGAACAGCTTGCTAAAGTTGGTGGCTGTGAGGGGACAGGGACAACGATTAATAAGACCCTTTTTTCAATTAAAAAACACGTCTTACCATATTTGTGCAACGATTCCAGTGTCAGCATACGGTTCAATATGTCGGGCAGGACCTGTACGATCGGTTCGGTGCTTTTCGCGATTTCATAAAGCTCCAAGATCTAGAAAGAAAAGAAAGAATTACCATCAAACTAACGGAAAGATAACGCAAAATGCAATTTTACCTTCTGCTCCCGGTTCGGATCTTGCCCGGTGGCGTTCGACTTCTCCTGTATGCTGTTCATCTGCTGCAGCAGATTGTTCAGCCGCTGCTCGATCGTGTCCAGCTGGGACGGTTGCAGCAGTGCCGCTTTGGCCGATATGTTTTGCACTGCCTCGATCAAATTGCCCGTGCCGGTCGTGCCCGCCAGCCGGCTGATGCGTTCCGGTTTCGCACCCACCGCCACCTCCAGCTGGTGCAGCCGATGTTCCAGCTGTGCCACGCGCGCACTCTGCACCAGCTCGTTCGCGACCGCCTTCGGATCGCTGCTCGACACCGCGCCCGTCTTCCTGTACTCCTCGATCTGCGCAATCAGTTTCTTCGCTTCCGCATCGCCCCCGCCAGCACCACCGGCCACCACCTCGCTACCGATCACCTGCTCCAGCTTCAGGCTTTCCAGCACCTTCTTGGCCGTGCTGACCACCCCGAACACCGTCTCGTGGGAAGCTTTCTCTTCCGCCGTGCGGCCCGTGTCCGCCCGGGACGCTTCGATCTCCTCCATCAGCTCGTTCATTTCGCACTTCAGCCGGTGGCAGCGCTGCAGCGGCGTTTCCCGCTCACCCTCACCCGCCAGCTCGTAGTCCAGGCTGCGAGCGTCATAGCCGAGCCGATTCTTCCGCCCGATCCCGTCAGAAAAATCCACCTCACCGGTCAGATATTTGCCGCGGAACTTGCCGATCGAGTCCTTGGTGGAGATGTGCAGCCGCTCGATCGCATCGTTCACCGGCTCGTCCTCATCGTAGTCCGACGTTTCCGCCTCGTTCACGTCCGGAGTTTCGTAGACGTCCGGTTGGTCGTGTGCCTGAAAGGAAGAGGAGATCAGTGGTCAGTCGGGTTATGTGTTTCTATTTGCCCTGCATGTGTTGGAAAGCTAATCTTTCAATACTTACGATATAAGGCAAATATTGGAATTTCGGATCCGCCATTCTTTATTACTCGCTGCTTTTTAGTTACAGCCACACGAAAAAGCGAATTTTATTTACGCTGATGAACGGTGTACGTGAAATTGTTGACAGTGGATGACATCACTCCTGAGGGGGGGGGGGGGGAGAACGGGAAGGGCGATGCTGAAGTGACAGCTACTGTCAGTTGCGCAAACCGGTCGAATTCAACTGTCATTTTGAAAATAATTTCGCCTCCGGTTGAACAGTAGATGGCGCTAACCGGAAGTGAGAACTGTTCTACGCCGGTTGAATTCGCATCACCCTTGAACGTTTGTGGAAATGCTTACCTTTTTCCCGGGCATATAATGTACACCACCAACGTGTCGATCTCTTATTGAAATTGTTTAATTTATTGGTTCAATTTATGATACATTCACAGGCAACGAAACGTGCAAGAGATGTTCCCATTTACTAGTTTCCCAATTTCACTTTCTCGCGGCGCCCGCCAATCAAATCCAAAGCGTAAAGAACTAAGCAAAAATCAACTATTTTCTTTGAAGCGACCGAAAACCAAGGAAGAACTGGGGGCGCATAATGACAAACGTCTTTTTTTCACCACCTACCACCCACTCTCCACATTACGAACAGGTTCTAAAGCTTTTAGTTTTCTTTTAGATAACACACGGTCCACGGTCCTTTCCCTAAAACGATTTTACCCTTATTTCAAATTATCATCCGAAACACGGTTTGATGCTGTGTTTAAACGAAAAGATACGCTTTATATATTAATTGCTTATTTAAATCAAAATTTTCTTTGCTAACCATTCCTTTTGCCTTCTTCGCATAAAACCACTTTCTTGCCTCCGCTTTCACCACACTTTCTCCGACGAGTTCCGTGCACACCGATGTTGGGAGTAGAGCTTGTAGTACGACACAACGACATAAAAACGGGGAAGGGTTAGTTTTGCTGTTTTTAAATATTATGCTACTTTGCTAAAAATCCGACCCAAGCAATCAGACAATCGCTCGCCACTTCTCTTGGGGACAAGTAGGGGGAGGGGGGCTGTTTTTATCCACTATATTGTTGCTAGCTTTCCAATTCGTCATCTGCTATCGAAATGAGGACAGCATTCCCATTCTAATGGGTCCAATTAATAAGGGGCGCTATGGACTTACTGTTTCCATTCTGATTCTACTAAAGAGCTATCGCATTGTGGGTTGTGTTAAAGGTTTGTTTGTTTTTTTTCTCTATCGCATTAAGTATGTATGTCTCCTCTTCAAATTCTTCCCGCTCAGTCCCACTCACACACGCCGGCGCATCACACAGGAACGAACCATCATCATCATTTGTTGTTTGGGCTACGCGCGCTATCTATTAACGAGAATAGCAAAATGAGAGCTAACTTTTGAAGGAGGCAAACGTTTGGCAGAGCAATAGTAACGGATACAGAAGTACAACAACAGCGGCACAATAAATGTTTTCTTTTTACTCACGAACGGGGGGAAACTGGTGTGTTTTTTTCGAAAAGGTTATCATCATCATCATTTACTGCCAACTTGGCGCCAACTTGTGGTGGTTAGGATTAGGAATGTCTATTCACACAATTTTAGCTAGGCTTGTAGAGTTTAATAGTTTCGTGTAGGTATTTCTTCCGCCTTTCACCTTTGAGATTAAGATTCGTTATTGATGTGTTTCCTTCTCTTTCGACAGCAACGTGTTCTGCTGTTGCTGCTGCTTTACAAACTGTTTGCGCCTCAAGTGCACTGATATTATCGTTGAAGTCGTTCATTACAAAATGGATTTCTTCACATGTATCCCCGCCCCACCGCCAACAACCAGCCAGCCTTTTCGAGGTGGATCATATTGCACACGATGCTGTGTATAAATAAACAATAAAGAAACAAAATTAGAAATGAAACGGGCTACGAGAGAGCAAAACATATACAATAATCAAAATAAACGACCAAAAGGAAATATTAATAAAAACGATTATATTTGATCTTTGATTTAAACTTAAGTATTATAAAATGACGGATTAGCGCACCGCTACGACTACGTACGTCATCAACACGCATACGGAATACGCGCGGACTCTATCGACTCATCCTATTACTTGTTAATTTCTTTACCGCGTGCGCGCTCGAGACGCACAACGTACTCAACTCACGCGCACATGCGCGCTGCCGCTCTGTCTCCACACGCCTGGCGCAAATCATTAATACGTAAGCAAATATTTTACAGTTCAAAAAAACATTACAACATAATGTTACTAATATGGGTAGTGTGTGTGTGTGTTATATCGATTCGTTTGCTGTTTTTTTTGGAAGGGATGGTCAGCTGCAACTAACGACAACGTTGCGGGAGTGTAATTATAATAATTATTAATCATAATATTACTTTTGAACGTGTGTTTATGACGTTCGAACTAGAGAAGATTACTTTAACCGTCAGTAGATTGATAACGACTTTCAGATTCCACCCTCCCTCTCCCCTCTTCTGCGATCGGCGATATCGCGCTCAAGGCAAAACAATACGGGTGAGGGAGAGATAGTGAGTGAAATTAGGGTGAAAATAAAAAAAGGATAATAGTTTAACAAATAATTATTAGCGGTACAATAATAATTAGTCTTTATAATTTATAACACCTTTGTGTATTACTTCCGGGCTCACCTCCGGCTATAATAATATCTCCCAAGCGCGCAACTGTGTCCTGTTAATAATTTATTTTAGCAGCGTTTTTTTGTTTTGTTTTAATTAATGCGCGCATTCACAATTGCTAGTAGTTATGTATTTTCATGGTTTAACGTTTCTAAAAGACTTCTAGTTGTTGTTTTTTTTTTGTTGCTGTCTCGTCGCGAGTCGCTTTCTGGTATTATATCGCGGAACACGTTATCTCTGTGCTCTTTACCTCAATCATTACAATGCTAATCAGTTTTGCTTGCTTTCAGTGTTTTAATTGTAATGGTTCACTCTGTTCAACTTATAAAATTACAGTGACAGTACAGCAAAGGGTAAGAAGGGTGGATAGATTGAGCGAGGGTGGTTAGGACATTTCACAAGGAGCCACTTTAATGTGTGAAAAGAGGAAAACGAAAGAGATACATTTTTAGTTTGCAGGAATGTCGGGGAATACGCAACAACGAAGGGGGAGATGCGGCGTTCGAGAGCGCACAAACCCGAACAACAAACTGTGCAGTATTTTGTGGTTAAAGGGTGGACTTTCTCCCCTCCCCTTAAAAAAGGTTCAAAAATAGAAATACCGTGCGGAAAGAAAGGAAGATAATAGCGACTACGTATCCGTTTTGTACGCAAACAGAAGTACGCATAATCAAAGCTCTTACCACGCTAGTAGCCTAACTTAGGGATGACTTAGCTCTTCGCATCATTCTACACTGCTCCGCTGCAGCACGTGTATCTTTCCGTGCCTTGCCGCACACGCACACTACAACTGGTTGTCTTTTTGTTTTCTTCAGTATTAAATTGGTTAGAACAACTTAACATTACACTTCATCGTTTGGTGGGGAGACAAGCCACCACCAACCACGAACGCATAGGGCAGCTACGGCTGCTGCCGCTGCTACATATAGGTAGTCGTCAAAAGATGGACGTGAGCAAAAAAGGATATATTTAAGGACAAGAGGAAAAAAGAAAGAAAAATACAATCATATAGAAAAAAAAACCGCGACAAAATGATAATGCCTCCCACAAAATCCGGTGGATAGGGCACAACAAGTATTTCCATCAAAGTATACTTATTGAAATAATATGCAAATTAATGTGTGCTAGGCCTCACGTGTGTGTGCAATATTAATCACGGCCGTAAACCGTCCCTCAAACACACAACATACACACTCGCTGCTGGTTGAGTGGAGGGGATGAGACTGTACTACGACTGTTGCCTTGCTCGGCGGTTACTGTCGCCACTGTCGTCGTTGGACCGTTGGTGGGACACGACACGACGCGTGATACTGTCGGTAGAGTGGGAAGAGCGATGAGGAGCAGCGGGAGGGACCGAAGGGGACAGTGGACTCCGGACATTCCGGGTGTACGGCGGCGGTTGCGAGCCTCAAATCACCAGTGCCATATCCTTTTTGCTCGGCAGGTTCGCCTTCTTGCCCTGCCAGAGCGAGTTGTGTATCGTGAACGCGTCGATCGTGACGGTGAGGTGTTTGGTGTGCACTTGGGCGAAGCATTTACCGCCCGAGTTGTATCTGGTAACGAGAAATAAGGGGAAAACAAGCGGTTACTTTACACTGTTTGAGTGCGAAAGTTGGGTGGTGCCCGGTGTCATACTTGAAGAACTTGTCGAACATCACATCATCGACCTGGCTCGGGCCGGTACCGTACAGCTTGATGATCTGCTCGTTCTCCGGCCAGTAGCCGTACAGGGCGCGGAACTGGCAGCCGGCATCGCGGAACAGCACCAGGAAGTGCTTCGCCTCCGAGCGGGCAATCTTTTCCAGCACCTTCTGCTTGGCGTCGCGGTTCACCGCACCCGGGAAGACACAGTACTCGACGGCATTCAGGATGATGCCGCGGTTCGATTTTGTGGCCGGTTGCTTGTACAATCTCGGTCCTGCAATTTGGAGCGAAAAAAACAATGCATTAGTATGGAACTTCTCATGTCTGGGGGAGGTCATTTGGTCACAAACACATTATAGTGCAAACGCTAAACCAAAAGCTCGAGCTTGATGATGGTTTGCAGAGAGCACGAAAACACAACAACTACAGACCGTTGTAATCCATCATGGAGCTTGCGTTGGACGAGATGTCGCTGGAACCGTCGTCGAAGCCGCGCCGCTTCGTGATCAACCCGGGCGGCAGCGAGCCCGGCCCGGACGGCGAAGGCAGATGGCGGCTCGACGGGCCCATTCCCGGTGACGGTGCTCGCCTCGGTGGTGTCGCCCGTCCCAGACCGGAATCGGAGTCTGGGTGGTGTTAGTGGCGTGTGTGTGTGTTGGTAGGAGCAGGCGCGGTCACAACATCCACATAGCGGGAGCACAACAGAGCAACAACAGCGAGCGCGCACGACGGGCGAGCGATGATATGGCATGGCACGAGCACACGCACACGCAAATGAAGAAGGAGTTGCAGTTGGTCGAGTTTTTTGGGTGCCATGAGAATAGAGAAAGATGTTTGGTGTGGGGTGGGAGTGGAAGAATACAATATAAAAAAGAAATTTCAATCAGTCAAATCTCGTTCAGGCACGGTATGCAGGTGTGCAGCACGCAGCAGCGGCGGCGGCGGGATGTTCAATGTGTTCAAGAAGGGTATGGGACAGGTAGCAGGAAGAGGAGTGTAGAAAAGGGACGAGCAGGTTAATTTTAGGACGGGAAAAAAAGGAAGTTTCACAACCGTTAGAAGTTGCTGTTCAGCGCAAAACATCATGGGTTAATGTTATTAAGCAGCATTGCATTGGTTCGTTTTGTTAATGCAGCATGATTTCCAGTTAGTTTTTTTTCTTCAAAATCCAATTAGATTAAATACAAAAATAAATAAAACAATAAAAACACACAAAAAACATGAAAAACAAGCAAACAAATAATATAAAACAAGTTTGTAATATAAAAAAGAAAACAAATTAAATCGATAAAGATGAAACATGATATGAAAATGAAAAGTCATGACACGACGACTGTCGAATAAGGACCCAAATTCACGCAACCATTTCGTTCCACATGGAGAACAAAACGAGGAACCTTCACCATCAACCGGAACTAAATACGAGTGTGTTTAATACGGGTCACTGTGAGTGAATGTGTGTGTGTGTGTGTATGTGTCTACTAGTGGGTAATATTACATATTGCGTTTGTGCGTTGCACCTTGCATCCTACTTTACTGTTAATATGCTACCTAATTACGGTTAGTTTGTTACGGATTAATAGGAATGGGGCAGCGCGTTTAAAGCCCTCGCCTGGGGCAAAAGCATCATCTCAAATGCTACTACGGGGGGTGTGTTGTGATGTGATAGTTAGTTTACAATTTGTTACTTAAAATTACTTTAATTCAATGCTACCGATACATGATCGTCTTAAGAATTCCATCAATTCCAACGCATCTCATTTTTTGCTGATTGCACACCTTGTTCTTGTCGATTACCTTTCACACCAGTAAAGTAAGTAACAGCGGCAGTAACTTTGGTTGGAGAAAACTTTCTTCCCGCTGCATTGATACCGTGAACCGGCGGCGGTTCATCCCTTCGCTGCCTAATGGCATTGAATGACTGCCGGCGGAGGATTGGCTTTGCCTTGCTTTTGGTACCACTTTCTAGCGTTAGCCGCTGAAACACGTTCACCAGACACTCCTTCAGCCCTGGCAAAGCAGCTGACGATCGGTGACCATCGTGACTCTTCACTTCTGAACGATTTGCCAGCTGTTGATGCGAGTGCTGCATCATACCGTGTTGCTGCTGCTGCTTCACAGCTTCCTCTACGCCGGATTTTCGCACAAGTTCGATCAGTTTGTCTGTTTTGCTCGGTGGCGAACACTCAGCGCCTCCACCACCCTCGATGCTTTTGCGATACACTGCCAGACATCGGTCACAGTACCAATGGTTGAGGTTTTCCTGCTGCTCGTGCAGCGGTAATCCTTCGAAGCGGACGTACGATGGAACGGCGACCGTTCGACGATGATACGCAGCAGCAGCACGGCGGTCGAAATTTCCATCGTTTAGGTGCGAAAACTCGAACCTTCTAAGCGATGCAAATTCGCTAATCGTTGCACAGGAAACACACAGCAACATTACACGCCACCTTCTCTAATTGCACCCCTATCAAAACCCTATCAAATCCTTATCTTTTTGGAGCCACTGTGTGAACAAAACAACGTAACGGCATAAGAACTCTTCCTCACAGCTCTCAGGGCCGAACCAAACCGAGTGCTTCGCTCGGTCGCTAAAAATATGAGCTACAATCAACAATATGCTGCTTGTGGCGGACTAACGAAATAACTGGCGTGCTATGGGGTCTGGACTCATCATCCATAACCAGCAGCAAATGGACACACGAATGACGTAGCATCGGACTGGGTAGCATGCTGTGTGCAACCGACCGACCGCCCGACCACCAACCATCATTTGTTTATCTCGCCAGCTTGTGTCCGAACGCGCATTTACTGTTGGGATCCCTCGATTGAGACTAATTACGATTCATTTGCGAGTGAGTGTGCGTTGTGTGGCAAAGTAACAACAGTGTACAACGAGCGACACAGATGTAAGACAATGAGTTCCTTTAGTATTATGTTAGGATAAATCTCACCGGAAGTAGTAGTAAGAGTGTGTGTATGTGTGTAGATAAACAAACGGAAACCCTCCATAGAAAGTGCAGAAATTAACGATTTAAATAAAAAGAGGACAAAAACCAGTAAAAAAAGTATTGAAAGAAAAAAACCAAAAATCATCTCATATAGGCGTTAAATTATTCCATAAACCCAATTAATTGTAAAAGAAAAATCGTTAATGTGACCGGCAAGTACTAATTGTTGTAAATACTTGACTGTGTATAACCCAACATTAGACCGTGTTGTGTGTGTGTGTATGCGTTTTTAAATTGCCAAAAAGACCAGTTAAGACCAAATGTGCGGCCCATCACCATGTGATCACTTCCAGAAATGTGCAACCACACATGTTTTATTTGACGGGGACTGTTTTGTTTGGGTGTTTGGGGGAAGAAGGGTCAGCACTGCTGCACCAGTGAACTGGATGGCGCACGATAGAAATAGATAGAGAGAGAGAGTGGGGAGTGGTGAGAGAAAGTTACAGTTGGAATTCTTACCGCATAGATTCATTAGGGAGTTTGATTTACGTCCCCGGAAATTGGCACCTTTCGCTAGCGAGATACGGGACAGTGTGCGGCCCCGTTCGATCGTGGCTGGTTCTGGAAGAAGCACATGAGACATGAGGAGCTTTCTGTGTGTTTGTGTGGATTGTGGATTGTCGTGAGTGTGTGTGTGTGTTTATTCTGAGGAGATGAGTCATAATTGGTAGGATAACGACGTCTGACTCTAGAGTCTGCTGGTTTCGTTGTGTTCGTTGATATTCGTATCTAGCGGATTGATATGAATGCATTTGTTTCATACATCGATCGCTAGATTTGTACTAAATTCTACACACTTTGAACTGTAAATCGGGGAGGGTAAATTGTGTTTGTAAATCATAACTTTCTTAAGCTACTACAAAAAGTTGTAAATAAGATAAATAAAAGATTGCGAGATACACTTCAACAGTAAGGATAATGATCTCGCAACACAGAAACCAACCTGAAACAAAAACTTGCTAAGTGTTATTACACTGTGGTGTGCTACCAAAATACCGAAGGAAAAGAAAGAACAATTGTGTAAAGCCGTAAACTTCCTCCCTTAAGCGTTCTGCTCCCATATATGCTTAAGATTAAGTTGGAATACTTATTAATTATCCAAAAAGCATTACAACCATTCAGAAGAACAACAAAACAGAGTGCACAGTACATTTTGGAAGAGAGAACGAACCACAACAAAATGCGTGGATGCTCCAAAAAGGTGCCTATTCACTTTATTTCGGGGCTAGGTACATATCACATATGCCTCATAAAGTTTTGAGGCATTTGGAAGTGAATTTGGGTTGAAGTTTGATATTTATGAGTAGTTTATAGGATGGAAAACCAAGCATAATATACGTTTTTGTTGTTGTAAAAGTTAAAGGCATGCAATACAAGAAAGGTG